>NC_082687.1:99320846-99974772 GCF_949987515.2 Delphinus delphis | reverse complement strand
TGACAGGACCAAGGTGTGGCAATGGTGACAGAGAGAAGTGGTCACAGTGAGAGGCATTTAAGGGCTATGTTAAGTGAATTTAAAGAAAAGATGTGAATGTGTGGTATAATGGAGAAAAAAGTAATATTTTTGACTCCAAGTTTTCTGCCTTGAACAAATAGGTGGATAGAATTACTGTTTGTAGAAAGAGAGAAATCTGCTTAGGACCAGATCTAGCCTAGAGGCTTAGGGGAGATCATGAGGTAAACTCTATTAATTTTGATAAAGCTGGTAAATAGCTTAGAGGAAAATGTTCAAGGGTACCTTGTAAGTGGGTCTGGACTTTAAAAGAGCGATCAAGTCTGGGAACAAAAATTTGGCAAACAGATGGCACTTGAGACTGATGCTGAAAGCTTGGACTCTGTGCACTGGTGCTGAATTAAATCTTGGAGACAGAGTTTTGGGTGAAGTAGAAAAGAATAGCTTTATTACTTTGTCAGGCAAAGGAGGACACAGTGGGCTCCTGCCATGAAAAACTGTGTCCCAACCCAGGAGGATTTGATGAGGAATTTTATAGCAATGGTTCAAGGGTGGTATTGCTGGTAAGATTAGGGTACGTGCAGGGCCTGCACTACTCTAATCTGGTCTCAGGTAATCTTCTTGATGAGCTTCTCTGGCCCCTTTAATCTCACCTTAGGTGCTTTCTTGGCTGCTCCTCCCTTGATTAGCAACTGTTCAAATCTGCCCTTTGGAACTCGGGGAAGGTCATGGAGGCTGGAGTCTGCTCCCTGCAAACAAGAAACAAAGGACAGGAAGTTTTCCATGCCCAGTAGCCTCACAAGGTTCTGCTCAGTTTCAAGACCATGGGAGTGGTTGGTAACACCTATGAAGAGAATAGAGAGTGAGAAGAATCCCAAGATTGAGAACATCAACATTTAAAAATTTTGTGGAACAGTGTAGGCACACTACATCCTACCTGTAAGAAATCCAGAATGCTGCTGTTATTTTGCAAATAAAACCGTATTGACACACAATAACACTCTTTTTTTTTTTTTTACATCTTATGTATGGCTGCTTTTGGAAGCAGCAATGGAAGAACTCAGTAGTTACAACAGAGACCCTATAGCCCACAAAACCTAAAATGTTTATCTGAATTTTACAGAAAAATTGGCCAAGCAGTGACGTAGATGAGATATAAAGAAAGAAAATTTGGAGATGTTCAATGATAATATAAAATCCCTTTGTAACTATTTTCCTGATATCTACTTTGGAATTAATTGCTCCCCTGCCCCCATTTCCCTGTTCTCAAAGTGCTTTTCAGATACCACCAGTATTTGTCACTTTATTCTAATCAGCCTATTACTCATCTATCTTTTCTAATAAACCATGAGCTTCCTGGGAGCAGAGACGGTATGATTTTTACATCTGAATCCACAGAGCCTAACACAGTGAACACATCACGTTGTAGGTGCTTTGGCCACGTTTGCTTATTGAATGAATTCATACTGCAAGGTTAGTCATAATAAATCAATAAATCCTTACTTAGTCAAGGACTTTTTGGAAGCATGCATTTCTTGATTGATAGCAAGAGGAAATTTATTGGAGTTCATGTCCTGTGTCGGTATAATAAGATAAAGTATTCAGCCACTACAAAAAATCTGCTTGATAATAATAAAGAAAGATTACACAGGCATTCTCCTGATTGTGTGTGATTGCTTTCCTCTCCAAAGCCTGCCTCCTGATCAGTTGGTGAAGAAGTTAGGCTTTTGGGAAACTGTCCAATCCTGAAGGGAAGATTTGGGCATTTTTCCCAGGGAAATATTTTCAAGAGAAAAATAAAGATTTATAAAGGTAAAAACTCAGGCAGAAGTGGGATAATATTTTGAATGCCATAGTTATAATTAATATTTTTATCAGAAATGTGTGAAGGTAACACTCAAAATATAGACACATATGAAATAGGATTCAGCAGAAGTAACTTGTTTAAAATTTCAATGACACAAAGATTTATGTTTTATACAGCTGTATCTACTTGGAGTCAACATGCAACAGATAGTTTTGGAAATTATTTACTTTTCAGATTTTTTTCTTTCTATTAAAAAACTCCTCATCTTTGAATTTGTTTTAGTTAGTGAACTTTCTATTGCTCTAAGAGTGAGATTAATGTATTCTACTTTCTTTGCATGCAACTTTTCAAAGACATGGCTATTGCAAATAGGATGGTCCAGTAATACTTCTTGTTCTTGGATATAAGAAATATTTCCCTGAAATACATCCTTTTTCTTTTTTGAAGTTATTTTTCCAGTAATTTTATATTAGTTTCTTCAGGAGCCTTTCACTGAGTATGAAGTTTGGAATAAGTTGTCTGTCACATCCCCCTAGCTAATGCCTCTATATTCCCATTGCATACTGTGCTTCTCCTTAACACTGAATTTATGTCAGATTTAATTCTCTTCTATAACTCCATCTGATTTATTATTTACATTGCCACACAATTATTGCGTAATGACCTCAAATACCCATTGGACTGCAACAGTAAATATTTATTTATCTCATAATCTCAGGGTTTATCTGATGTGCCTGGGACTCATGCATGCATTTGTGGTCAGGTTCAGGTAGGCTCAGAGGCTGTGCTGATCCTGACTGGAGGTTGACCACCCATTAGCTTATCTAGGATGGCCTTTGCCTACAAAACTGAGATAACTCTGTTCCTCGTGTTTCACCTTCTAGTGTGAGCAGGCTATCTCAGACATGTCCTCATGTCTGTGGCAGAAGAATGAGAAAGAACAAACCCAATCAGGCAAACAGTTTTCAAGTTTCTCCTTGCATCACATTTTTAAAGATTCTTTGGCCAAAGATAGTGACATGGCTGAGTCTAGAGTCGAGGGTGAGCCAGTCCCCACCCATGAGAATGGGAGGGGACTTCAGGGTCACATGGCAAAGGGTATGAATGCAGAGATGAGTGAATAATGCCATTGGTCAACTGCAAGTCTCCAATAGTGATGAGGTCATCAATAGTACAGAATTTATTTAAGCACAGACTTTGGAGCCAAACTACCTGGGTACAAATCTCAGCCTCTGTACATAAAAGCTGTGTGTAACTTTGGATGAGTTACTTATCCCCTCTGTCTTGGTTTTCTCATTTATAGAATGGAAATAGTATTTTACAATACATAGGTTTATTGTAAGGAAGAAATGTTTATTATATACAAATTTAGAATAGTATAGTTCATGGCAGAATAGTTCATGGCACAAAGAAAATGCTTAATAAATTTAGTTATTGTTATTATTATTAATAGTAGTATTAGCAGTATTTTTGCTTAGAGTTGAGGCTCAAGAATTAGATTTTGAATTAAATTATGGATGATATATAGGGAGTATTGAAGTGTGTATTAGAATAAAACTTGCTTCCTATACCAAATTCTAATTTTAGTAGCTAAGCATAATGAAAGATTAAATCCTGTTCATATAACAGTGCAAGTGTTTCTAATCAAGAGTATCTTTCGGGCTTCCCTGGTGGCACAGTGGTTGAGAGTCCGCCTGCCAATGCAGGGGACACGGATTCGTGTCCCTGTCCGGGAAGATCCCACATGCCGCGGAGCAGCTGGTCCTGTGAGCCATGGCCGCTAAGCCTGCACGTCCGGAGCCTGTGCTCCGCAACTGGAGAGGCCACAGCAGTGAGAGGCCCACATACCACAAAAAAAAAAAAAAAGAGTATCTTTCCTCTATGCATCTAACCTGGAGTCTAGCCAAAACAAGTGCTCAGTGAAAATTAATCCTAGTATATGTAAGAGGTAATATTTCCATTTGATATCTACAGTCTTGAAGACAGTGGTGGTGTCATGGACAATGTAATCGCATATCCAGACCCTCATTCAGAAAATAAGAACCACATACCCAGCTTCTAGGGAGGCTTCCAGCCAACAACCCTAAGCTGTCAACCCTCCCTGGGGACCATCTCATCTGAAGAGAGCTGCTTGCCATGTCACACTCTTTCTTGTGTGGCCAGCATCCAATGACTGATCAAAATAGGTATATAAAGACCTGACCTTCCTACTATAACATGGAATAGCTCTTCAGCATTGTCCCATCTACAGAACTGTTCACAGGGTTGACAAAGTCTTCCACAGAAACTGCATCACAAATTTACATCTCCCTCCTCAATTTTTCTTTTGTCCTCTACTTTCCACAGATGTTGACTTCAAGAGGACCTTCAATAACCCTCCTGAACCCAAATTTCCATCCCAGAGTCAGCCTCCTGGAGAATCCCACCTGCAAAATGTTGTATGAAAACTCAATGGACCATCTTAAGTGAGAGTCTGGAATGTACACAGTGCTACAAGCAACAAGTTTGAAGCACAGGGTTTTTTTTTGTTTGTTTGTTTGATTTAATCTACAATGGTCAACTAATCATGAAAAAAAAAAGTTTCCTTGAAGTAGCTTTGCATATCACACTTTTTTTAATGGTTTGCTCCTGATTCCTTTTCCCTCATAGAACTTTACTGAGAACACATTACCACTCTTTCAATATGCTTTACATTCACAAATAGGTAGGTTCACACTTTTTCCATCTTTGTTACCACACTGCTTTTTTCAATGCATTGTACTTCGTGAGTGTATACTGAATAAATTGGTGACTAACCATATTAACAAACTAACATAAAGATGAATATAGGGTTCTAACTCATGAAGACTATTTTTTACTCTCAACTTTTTTTTGAGGTATAAAATTATGCTTAGATCCTGAAATCAAAACACTAAAATAATGACAGTCTGGAGGCTGCCTCACATACAAGAAATCCTCAACTATTAGAAAGTAGCAGAATTTTAGAAAATAAATTGAAAAAAAGAGAGAACTGGTAGCAATGTCAGACTTATGAAAAGGAGGTAATGTAATAAAGAAGCACTTAAGTAAGCAATTACACCAAATCACAAAAGGCATTTTGACTTGCTACTTGGAAATGCTATTTCATGTTGACTTTTGCATTAGAAGATGTGGCTGCTGACAGTCATGTATTTGAAGATTATGAATGCTAAGTAGAAAGGTTGGGTTTGTTTTTGGATTTTCATAGTAGGATGCTGCTACCTTTGGGTGTGTTGAGAGATAGCCATCTGCATTGCGTGGCTTCTAGAAACCCTGGGTTCATCTACCATATTCTTCATGGCCACACATCATCCATGACATCATTGTGATAGCATGAAAGTACACAATTCAATCAAGCCTTTCCACTGACTAAAGTCTTTCACAGATTCCTCATTACCTGCAAGATAAAGTTGAAACTCTTTAGCCCGGTGAAAAAGATGCATCAGAATTCGACCCATTTCGTTTTATGTTCCAGTGATACCAAATATCTTATTTGTTTTAACTTAGCCAACAGTTCTTACCATTTCTTCTGGTAAAAAACATTTATATTTCCTTTGGCAAAAGGAACTACTCATTTAAAGTGTTTTTTGGGGAATTGTCAGTCTCCATGTCCTGCCTGCCCCACTACAAAGAGAAGCATTGACCTAAGCAGGCTATGGGCTTTATTCAAGGTGGGCGCATGGGGTTCAAAGACATCAATGAAAACTGGTACATGGCCTTGGGAAACGTAGAATCTTTCTTCTTCTAGCTTGGCAACCATTAGAATATAGGCTTAGAAGTACAAATCATATTTTTCATCAGATGAAGTAATCTTGCTTGTTTCAGAATAAAGCCAAAATAGTGAGAGAAGGGCCAAGAAAGAGAGAAGGAGGGCATAGAGAGATGATAGATGATAGATAGAAAGATAGATAGATGATAGAGTAGAGAGGGAGAGAGAAAGAGAAAGATGAAATCGCTGACAACATTGCATGAGACCCTGGATTCATCATGCCTAGATTCTCCCTCAGATTGTCTTTAAATTTTTTTTTTTTTTGGTACACGGGCGTCTCACTGTTGTGGCCTCTCCCGCTGCGGAGCACAGGCTCCGGACGCGCAGGCTCAGTGGCCATGGCTCACGGGCCCAGCCGCTCCGTGGCATGTGGGATCTTCCCGGACCGGGGCACGAACCTGTGTCCCCTGCATTGGCAAGCGGACTCTCAACCACTGCGCCACCAGGGAAGCCCGTGTCTTTAAATTTGATGCAATAAAATACCTGTAAACTTCATCTGATTAAGCTTACTTTCTGACATTAGAACCTATATGAGGCCTCATACAGTCTACAACATTTATTATCTCAGAGAAATTGTACAATCTCCTTGCTCTGCGTGGAATGCTTTTTCAGTCTTTTGACTATTTGATCAATTTTTATTCATTCTTCAAAACTCAAATGAAATGTCAACATATCTGAGAAAGTCTTTCCTTCCCCTTCCTGCCCTCCATCTAAGCTGAGAGTTGATCATTCCTTCCTCTGTGCTACCTCTGTCTTCTGGTTACTCTTTTACTGACCACATTAAAAGATAACAGTGATATCTTTGCTTACATGTCAGTTTTTCCAACTTATTTGGAAAATCTTTTTAAGTAAAAGTTGTGACATTTTTCCATCCTATCATTATTATTCCTACAGCCTGGCAGAAAGAAAATGTTTATTAAGATGCAATGAGTGAAATCTGGACTTTACTAAGTTGTGTATTAATTTATGTTTATATTTAAATTTATAATATATTTTTATATTAGGCCTCATACAGCTACCTAACAGGTGCAAGGACGCTTGCTAAGCACTGTGTGTGCATAATGAAAACAATGCTTTGGATATGAGTACTGCTATTTATTTTAAAAATAAGCCGGCTGAGGATCAGAGAGATTTTTGTGCAATTTTTCCAAGTTTCCAGGATTCAAAATCAAAGTGTCCAATGCTAGGTCCTGACTCTTCATAGCTAAGCTATTGTGCATTTCACATGAGCAGGATCCCTCAAGATTTAGCCAGGTTAACCAGCACGCAGGCATACCACTTCAATGGCACCAAGTGACACAAGCTTTGCTGCTTCAGGAAAGGGAGTAACTCCGTCAGTGGGTGTGGGAGTGCATTTATTTTTTATTGCTTTTAAACATGTTAGCACAAATTTAGCAGATTATAACAGTACCATTTATCACCTCACAGTTCTGTAGGTCAGAAGTTGAATCAAGTCTAAACTAGGTTCTCTGCTCAGGGTCTCACATTCACAGTATTGGCCAGCTTTCATTCTTATGTGGCGGCTCTGCTTCTAAACTCATTTGTTGTTGGCAGAATCCAGTTTCTTACAAATGTGAAACTGAGATCCAAGTGTTCTCACTGACTCTTGGAGGAAGGTCATCATCAGCTCCTAGAGGCCACTCGTCATTATTTACCCCAGGATTCCCTCCATCTTCAAAGTCGGCAGTGAAGAATTTTCCTTTTGTCAGACCCTCCTCACATTTCAAATATCTTTTTTTCCTGGAGGATTCCTGTCTCTTTGAAGGTCTTACCTGATTAGTTTGGGCCCACAAAAGATAATGTCCTTATTTTAAAGCCAAATGATTTGGGAATTTAATTATATCTGCAAAATCCCTTGACAGCAGTACCTAGATTAGTAATTGATTAAGTGACTGGGAGAGGATATATATTCACTAGAGGTTGGGAATCTCAGGGAGCATCTTAGAATTCTACTTATGGGGTAATACCTAATTTTATGAGAATAGGATTTATATTTCCCTATTGATATCCTTCTTCCATGGAACCTCTTATGTGATCCATAATTCCTCAAAAATCACTGACACAATCTGCAGTTTCTCTTAGTGCCAGATGGGGACGCTAGATAATATAAATGCAAGTCCTGCTTTGTCATCAGACCCTGCCATCAGATTATGACCATAGCCATCAGAAGTTAGCATTCCCTTCTGAGTGGTAGACCAGAGTACAGAAAGAAGTGATCAGATTTTGATGATCTGGAAAAAACAAGATAATAATAAGTGGAGGACATGTTGGTGTTTAGCCTTGACAAGAAAAAGTGAATTGGAACTTTGAAAGGCATCATGGTAAAATTGAAATATAGAACTAATCTCAGAAGTAATCGTTTCCCAGCAACTACCTCTTGTTAACACATGGCCTTCTTCCCACTGGGAGAAACACACTTTCTGGAGTCACTGAAGTAAAGTGGAAACTGCAAAAGTATGTCACATCAACTTTCTTGCCATTCAGCCTTTTCCCAATCCATCATGAAACAAAAATCCAGTGATATTTCTGCGTATGTTTACTTCCTACTACATAACATGTGGTAAGAATAAAATACAAGAGTTTGCGTATTTGAATTAATTAATTTAATCGCTTTGAACCATTACATAGATTTCAGAGGTAAATCACCTTCTTAGCAGTTCCATTATTTTCAATTATTCTTTTGGTCATCCTCTGATTATCTATATAGTTTTTAGACTTAAACTACCTTCTTTCATTCACATAGCTTCCACAAATTTTCTGCCTTCTATTAATACACATTAGGCAACCCCAAAAAGGTACTGAAAACAACTTCACTTAGACTAGAATTGCTAATGAAAAAATGCTGACTTGACTCAGCAGCATGGCAGCAAATGTTACAGTTACTTTCAAGTACAAAAACTTTCAAGAAGAGTAAAGTGAGAAAAAATGCATAAGTTACTTGTCTCCAACATGGTGAGAATTCAAATTTAATGTGTATACCTAGAACTGATCCCTTTGGCATTGGATACTAATTTGATTATATCTTTGTTCAATCGATTTAGGTGCACAGATGATTGAAAAGTAGGTTCACTTAATTTGCACAGGGTGAAAAGGATAGATGCTTAGAAGCAATAATATGATTCTACCTTGAACTACTTAGTTTCATGAATGAGCTGAATATAGATTCATATATATATATAGAAATGCATATGAAATATTTATCATGTAAAATATATTTTATTTATTATTTATATATCTATATCTATATTGGAATAGGCCAAATTATCAGGCTAGCTTCACTGTGGGCAACTAACTAGAGTTTAATCCTGCTAGTGTAGAGCACACTCTTTGGAGTTATCCTACCTGAGGGTCAAGGGATTCGAGGTTTTTATGTACCAAGTCCCATTAATATATGAGTGAAGGCTGACTCATGAGGTAAGATGGGTAAAGTCCCCACAGGCTCCAGAAGCAAGAATAAACTCTCAGGCAAAATAAAATATATAACAGCTGCATTTGGAGGTCAAGCATGGGTTTGTGCTGAAGTGGTATGGGCACTATAATATGAGTAGGACACCAAAATCAAGAAGAGCCAGAGAATGAGTTCAATCCAACATTATTATTATTATTATTATTTTTGGCGGTATGTGGGCCTCTCACTGTTGTGGCCTCTCCCATTGCGGAGCACAGGCTCCGGACGTGCAGGCTTAGTGGCCATGGCACACGGGCCCAGCCGCTCCACGGCATGTGGAATCTTCCCGGACCGGGGCACGAACCCGTGTCCCCTGCATTGGCAGGCGGACTCTCAACCACTGCGCCACCAGGGAAGCCCCCAACATTATTTTATAATGGAAATGATTAGGAGCTGGAAAAACATATCCAAAGTGCTACCAGTAGGTTTATATCTAAGAGCTCAGAATCAAGACAGAGAAGAAAGAGGTAACAGGTGACCAGAAAGGAGCACCCAGTGCTTTTGCTATGGCCATCTATCTCTTCTTGAATGAGCATGTATTATTTGAACAAGTATGGCTGACGTAGGAAAATAATTTTTGAAAAGCTAGATGGGACCATGTCTTGAAATTTTCTTCCTCTCTTACCACTCTAGTCCACCTTTCTGGAACGTAGAGTGCCCTGATATTTTCCTTTTAAATGACCTGCCCAAGAGTAAACTTCTTACTTTCACTTTCACTGATCTCACTAAATTAATGCACTAAATGCACTAATAAATTTTCTCTCCATGACCAAAACACACTGTGCTTACTCTTTTCACTGTCAGTTTCCTTGGTTCCCATGTGCTTCTATCTTTGTATCCCGGAGAGTGGGCCAGGTCCTCAATGGTTAGAACATTTGTGTGAATCCTTTAGTCACATATAAGGTTAACTCTGGCACCTTATGTCAGAATCCCCTTTGCTCACTTGCTCTCTGGTTGGGTAAATAGTACAGAGCAGCTTGGACAGAACTCTGCTCTGGGTGGTTGGAGCAGGCATTGTGGTGAGTCCCACCTCACCTGATGTTGGGATACATAGAAAGAACGGACAAATATAAAACAGATTCCTGAAGGACTGCAAGATTACAGCCAGGTCTGGCTATACAGGTGGGGGTCATGTATTTTTTCCATTTGTTGAGCAAATATTATTGCAAGCCATTTCTGATCTCACCAAGCACTGGGAATTTAAAATGTAAAAACAGTATTGAAGGAGATGTACAAACAGAAAGTCAACAAAGAAAGGTTTAAATAGGGGCTAAGACAGAGGTGAATAGAAGTAGGGTAGTGCATATGATAAGCATTTCGGAAGCCCTGAATATGTGGCTTTAGTGGCTACTTCCACGTTCTTGTCCAAGCAGGCAGAACTATGTAGCCCTTCCTTGAGTCAGGAAACTCTCCTCCCCACCCTCACTTGAACCTGTTAACAAGTATTAAGGTTTCAGAAACCTAACAGTAGCTATGTATATTCTTCAAATGTTCAAGCATAATTAAACTAAATCTTGTAAGCAAGAAAAAACATCAAAAAGCTTCATCCTATACCTTTCCCTTCTCTACATACTACTTACATACATACTTTCACTAATTTTTCATCCTTTGTGTTCAGAGCAAGCCTCTGACATTATCTCCTCAATGATAGATATCATCAAAATGCTCAGTATTTGATTAATTATTTTTCTTTGGAATGATTCTGCTACTTTATCTTTCTGGTCTATAAAGTTTTATGTATCTTTGAAGAGATCCTAGATTTTCTTAAAATGTGAAATATAGGTGTCTTTAGGTCTTCTATCTGTTTGGATTAAGCTCAGCTACAAGAAGCAGAAAAAACAAAATAAACTAGCTTAAATAAGCTAAAATGTATGTCATTAAAGTTGGAAGCTAAGTATAAAAAATTAGTAGCTCCATTTTTTTTATCTTATGGTTCTACTTTGAGATGTTAGCATTTTTAATGTAACTTTAGAAGCCAGCATGGATGCTGGAGCCCCATCCATTAAGATTATCTTTTAGCCAACATGAAGGTAAAAAGAATAGAGGGCAGGTTCTCCTTCTTCAAGAATACATTTCACAAGGTAGATTCACCCCATCCACATGCATTCTGTTGGACAGCAATTAGTCACAAAGTCATATCTAGCTGAAAGGAAGGATGAAAATCTGGTCTATTTTTGCAGATTATCATTTGCCTTTCTAAAAGAAGAAAAATGTGTACTTTATCTCTAAGGCAGAAGGGGACAATGGGGACTGTGCAAAGTTTTCAATATTGGGCTCATTTCCAACACGCAATAGAAAAATTTCCAGTTAAAATACAGCAGATTAAAAGAAGTTTTGCTCTACTGTTCCACCTTGAAACAAATAGAGGAAGAGGGTATATCAACTAACTCAGTAGGCAAAACTTAATAATAAGAAAACAAATAACCCAGTAATAAATGGGTAAATGACGTGAACAGATACTTCACCAAAGAAAACATATAACAGGCAAAGAAGTACATGAAAATATGCTTAACATAATTAGTCATCAGGGAAATGCAAGTTAAAAACACAATGAGATATCACTAAAACTTGTTAGAATGGCAAAAAAAAAAAACACAAAAAAAACACAAAAAAACCCAGAAATAAAATCCTGACAATCTTAAGTGGTGACAAGGATATGGATCAATTAGAATACTAACACATTGCTGATACAGATGCAAAATGGGACAGCCACTTTGGGAGCTAGTGTGCCAGTTTCTCCTCAAGGTAAATATGCATTTCTCATGCAACCCAGAGTTTCCACTCTCAGGTGGAATCTAAATGAAATAAAAATCTATGTTCATGTAAAAGCCTGTACATGAATGTTTGTAGAATATTCATAATCACCAAAAAGTGGAAACAAACCAAATGTCACTCAGCTTGTTTCTTAATTAAAAAAAATAAATAAACTCTGGTACACCCATGCAATAGAACAAAAAAATTACTTATATAAGCAACAAAACAGATAAATCTCAAATGCCCTATGGTAGATGAAAGAAACCGGCCCCAACAGGCTACATGCTGTATAATTTGCTTTATGCAACATTGTGGAAACAGCACAACTGCTTCAGAGACTGAATTAATCATTTCAAGGAGCTAGGCATTGAGGAGGATTTGATTAAAAAAAAAAAAAAAAAGAACAGGAATTGGTGTGTGTGTGTGTGTGTGTGTGTGTGTGTGTGTGTGTGTGTAGTGGAAGTGTTCTATATCTTGATTGTGGTAGTGGTTACGTGCCCATATATGCTGGTCAAAAGTCAGAGAACTGTAAACTATACTCTCTAAATTGTACTGTATGTAATTATACCTTAAGTAAAACATGTAAAGTAAAATTTAAAAAAACTAAATCAATTTTGAGGCAAAGTTAGAATAAGGGTGTCACCATAACACCCAAAATCTCTCAGCTGGTTAAGTGCACGATGGCAAAAAGCAGATTAAGTGTATTCTGACCCAGTACATTTTTCTGTTAGGTAAGAATTACTCAGGGCAGTAATCAGATTAAGATCAGAGGAAAAATAGAGTTATTTTGCAGAAACTATATTGTTGAGAGAGAGAGAGAGAGAGGAGGGTAGGGAAAAAGATGTGGTAAAAAATCAATAAAATATAACAGAGTTGAGAAATTTTCCTTTTAAAGGACAGTCTGGTAGCAGTTACTGGAACATGGAACTGATTAAATCAAATATATTATAAGTCTACTATTTTTTTTAAAGAGAGTTGTACTGGCAAGACACAACAAACCTAGATGAAGAATTCTTATAAAAAGTTATTCTTAAGCCTCAACAATTCTTGAACAAGAAGGGAACAGAAAAAAAGCAGTACAGTTCAAGGAGAGTATATTCCCTAACACTCTCTTCAAATGTAGTAAAGGAAGATAACTGAAAACAAAAACACATCAAGAAAATGGAGCTGAGGACCATGAAGAAGTATAGATGAAGAAGAACTTTCCTGAGGACACAATCATAACCTAATTGAGAAATAAGACCATACCAAAGGTAGAGGAGACTCAGTGCCTGCCCAGTGGAAATTAAAAATTGCTAAGGAGCAGTGACTAGAGTGCACCTCCCATTTATCCTTTCTCTGTTCTGTGTTAGGAGTCTGGGAATGATAACTAGGCTTTTTGTTTATAGTACTCTGGACCAAGTGAAGAATTTCTGGGCTTAAAGTAGCAATTATTTTGCAATATTTAGAGATTCCAGACTTTGACCATGATGAGCTTATTGGCTTGAACTTGGAACTTGACTGGCCTCCCTTTGGAAAGGGATAGTTATGCACTATGTGTGGGAAGAAGGGAAGAATGATTGACCAAAAGAACAATCTGTGCCAGAGACATAACTCTAAACACACATTATATCTGATCACCCACATTTTTCTATCCTCTTTGCAGTTAGACAGGACTATGTGACTATAGCTGACTGATGGGCTGTGAGCAGAGTGAGAATATGCTCAAAGCATGTAAGAGCCTAATGCATGATCATATAGCTGTCTCTCCCTCTTTCATGAAGCCCCAGATGTTCTTGTATTTCCATTAATGCAGTTACAAAGTGGTATATCATATATCAGCTGGTCCCTGTGTGAGTGAATCAGAACCTACCCTCTCCTCTCCTAATCAGTATCAGCCAGCAATGAATACGCATTATAATGAAAATAAACTTTACTTTCAATAAGCCCCATAGCAATATCTAACTATCCTAACAAAACACCTTGCAATCCCCCAAATCATTATGTCCCAAATGTGCATAGTATTAGAAAATGAATTACAGATTTCTTGAAAGTGCATCTAGACAGAGGAGTTCTTCTAACTAGAGAAGTATATATTTATTTAAAATATTTCTTGAATGCAGGACATCTCTATTTGATACTTGAGTTGATTATATGACCAGGTTTTTTGCGATCATACTTGTGTCCCCTTCACTAAAAAATCTTCTGACTACAACAGCCCACTCTATCTCTGTTTCCTGCATATCTTTGGATTTTTTCTCTAGTGCTCGTTTTGTTACTTAGTCACATAAAGCATTCTACAGTTTATGTATATTCTGAAAATGAGGATGGTTTGTCTTTGTCCACTGAGACTAAAAACTCTTTGAGAGGAGACCCATTTCTGATACAGGAACATGCTCCAACTCAGCTAGAAAGAATTACACTGCAACAAATATATAGAAAATGATGCTATGCTGCTCAATCAAAGTGAAACAAAGTATAGTTCTTCAAAAGGAAGAGTATTCAAACTTCATGTAGATGGTGACCTCTTTCTTAAATGCATCTGGCTTTAGCTGTTAAATCTGAGACAGGTTTTCACCAGTTTTCTGAAAAAAAAAAAGAGAATCCATCCCAGAAAGGAAATTCCAAATGCTTTTCATACCAGACCTTTGGATTGATTTAATGCATTCAAGAATGCAAAGTTCTCATGTATTGTGTAAATATACTGAGAATCCATGAGGATTTGCCACCTATAATTTGCATTGATTAATCTAGTGAGCTTTGAGAAAACAGACTGTTTCCTCTAAAAATATGAAGCCATAGAGTATGAATTAAAAAGACAACCAATCAAAGGAGCCACATTTACTTACACACCCAGAAAAAGATAGATACAATAAACTATCATTAAGTGAGCATTTACTGTGTATCAGAAACTGTGCTGATGTCATCACAATCATTTATTATTAAAATAATCCTGCAAGGTAAATGATATTATTGTCACTTTCAGATCAACTTAACAAAGAAAAGTTTGCATATACCTCACGTATCTCAGTGTACTGCATCAGATTTTGGATGCACCAAGCCTTCAAAATCACATGAGCTAATTCCTTTAAATATCTCTCTCTGTCTCGCTCTATCTCCATCTCTCTGTCTCTGTCTTTCAACCTGGTTTCGCCTTGCTGCTTATAGTAAAATGTGAGAAGTTTCCTTCTATGACTAGATTGTTTAGTATTTTATTCATGAATAGATATTGAACTTATTATAAGACTTTCCTGTATCTATTTAAATTATCATGTAATCTCCCACTTGATTGTATTAAATGTTACATTACATTGACTCATTTTGGAATGTTATATAGGTACCCATCTATTTCTGGTATAATCTCCATTTAGGCATAATGCATTACCCTTTTAATATAATGTTAAGTAAGATTGTTAGTATTTTGATGAGGATTTTTGCATCTATGTTTATTAAGAATATTAGTTTATAGAACTACTTTCTTATAATATTTTTGCCAGGTTTGCTGTGAGAATAATGCTAACCTCATTAAATGAGTTAGGAAGTTCTTCCTACTCTTCTATTTTTTTTAAAATAAATTGTGTATTATTACTAATTTAAATGGTTGATATAATCCATCAATGAAGCCATCTGGGTCTGAGATTTTATTGTGAAATGATTTTCAATTATGACTTCAATTTATTTAATAGACATAGGGCTATTATAAATTCGAAAATGTCATCTATTGTCAATTTTGTTAATTAGTATCTTCAAGAAACTTAAACACTTTAACTTGCTCAAATTTTCATCATAGAGTACTCATCATATTCTCTTATTACAGTTTCAATGTCTGCAGACTCTGTAATGATGCCCCTTCTTTCATTCCTGGAAGATAACCACAGGATGGGTCTCTGCACCAACTACGCCCACTGTGAGTAAGACGTGATGAACTACCTGACTACCAGGACCCCCACTTTTGATTAACAGGACACAAAGTTGTCCTGAATCCACAGGCATTAACATGATTTCAGAGCCATTGTCTAATACTTCCCCTTAAATCTGGGTATATTTTTTTAATGCATGATCACTCTAGTAAATGGCCAAAAATCCCTTGGGGAAGGTTTAGAGGATAATTTATGTGCTTACCTGTGGCAACGGTGCAAGATTCTTCCTTAAGGGGATTTGTCATATCCTTCATTCAAGGGATTTTTCTTTTTTTTTTTTTTTTCTGTGAATTAATTTGCGTTTAACTAGGTCAGATTCTCTGACTTTCTACTATGGAAATTCAGGCATGTTTTGGTTACTAGACCTAGAGTTTTCCCTATTTTTAGATCAAGAAACAGTCTAGTAGGCTATTTAGACTGCTTTGAAGATGACATGTACATGGCTCACAAGTTTACTGAGATGTCATACAAATGAGATTTGTGGTGTATTTTCCCTCTGGCATGGGGGTAGCTCTCTATAGGGAAGCTTTGCTGCTGATGGTTACTGGACAATAGTCAAAAGATGTGCATACTCTTCAAAAGACCAGCAAGATGAACACACTGGAACCATTTTCTCATCCCTTTATAAATATTTACTCATCAAGCCTGACATTAAATAGGTGAAGAAATTCCTTAAAGTCAAGCAGAAGTCAAACCAGTTTTTTTCTTAATCCCTAACACAACTCTTAAAAAAGTGTTAACCCATTACTGTGAAACAGTTCAGGGAAGACATACTCAGAAAAGTAAATTATATTGTTTCACTTTGAACAGTGGAATCACATAGTAGAACTTCACATATTTACACAGCTGAAGTTAAGTTGGGCAGAACCTAGCAAAACCATGAAGTATAAGGGGTATTTCTTTTGTATCTCTGTCTTTTTCTCTTTCTTTAAATCTTCCCCATTCCTACACTCACAGCCTCTGAAGAAAAAAACAATTTTTGTCCTATTTTTTCTCTTGGTTGTGCATGCTAAGCCAGAAATCTAACAAAATTCCTTAACCTTTCTTTGTAATCCTATCCTTAATTGTATCCATTTTAGGATATAAGAGCTTCCCCTGTTTTTTGTCTTCTGCAATTGCATTAATTCAAGCTTTTATTATCTATGAATGTGTGCCTGCCATAGCTTTCCAACTGCAATGGTTTTCCAACTCCCTTCTCTGCCCCAACCTTGTCCAGAACAATTTATTTTCCACACTGTAGCCAGTGAGATTGTTTATGATTAGATTATAGCAACTGTAGGCTTAGAAATGGTTCACTGGCTGCCCTTGTCCCTCCAGAGTTCAGACTCGGGACTGAGTTGGTAGATACCTATCTCCTGGGCTTCATCTCAGTTTCCCTCTCACAAATTTTATCTTGAGGAAATGAAGGAATGAATATATTACTTCAAAAAAGCCATTCCCAGTAACCTATCTAACTCTTGTTCATCCATCAAAGATGAAACACGTTTATGGGGAGGCACTTTATTATACTGTGGTTCACCTCCCTTATATATTATGTGCCTATATTGGAGGTAATGCTAAGGCTATTTTTTATACCGGGGTCAGGCTACCTCTATAAAGACAGTACTCCAAGTACCAGGGTTTATATTATACCATGTGGGTCTCAGCAGATTTAGGACCCAGCAATGGCCTGAACCTCAGGCAAAGCATGCACCACAAGTATAGTAACCAGCCATCCTAGTTTTCCAGGTCAGTCTGGTTTATATGTAATACTCCTACATAAATAATAATAAGTCCCCTTTTCCCCTTGGAAATATTCTAGTTTAATAAAGTATGTGATCACTTTTGCTATAAGGGGGCATTTTAGCAAAAACAAAATTACTCTTGCTTTAGCCATATTATAAGGTTTTTAGGGTACGTGCTGCTACAGAATGACCTTGAACTATGCAGGAACCTGTCTTAATGCATGTATTGCCTTGGAGTCTTAGAAGATATAGGAGGCTGAGTTTTGCTTCTGCTCAAGAATACTCATGAGGATCTCATTTTAAATTATTAGCACCAGGATTTGGTAAGCAGCACTAGGATGACTGCCCATGATTCCACTCTTCATTTAGGGCAAGGTGAGAATTACATAAGGAAAAATTTTGGTTTAGAATCAGAAATTTTGGTTTAGAATCCTCATAGAATTATGGGGTGACTTCTAAGTGATACTCTTGTATTATAGGGGAACATTCAGACATATCCTTAGACCTAGAGACTTTATGAAATTAGAACAGGAAGCAAAGATGAAAATTATTCATGGGAAGCTGTGCTGGATGATAATAAACTGTCCAGGCCTGGGTTAGATGTTTAGTTAATGGAAAAAAGTCTCCTAGTGGGATTATCTAACCCAGGTTGGTAGATAAGATCTATTTGAACAATGGGTTCATTTGGATGACTTAGAGCTTATTAATTGAGGGCTATAGTGAAAATAAAAATGCCATGGGCAGTAAGCAAAGGGGAAGTAAAATGAAAGAAGAGATTCTAATATGATAAACAAAGGAAAAAACAAAGATGCAGCAGGAGAAAAACACTCCCTGATGCCTGGAACTTCCAAAAAGAGGGGGCAGCCAGTGTCTTAAAGGGAGGTTGGAAGATTTATTCTTTGATCGGCCCTTCAAGGCACACACTTCATGAGCATACCTAGCAGGTTCAGTACAGGAATCTACTCTACAATTTCCCCAACTGAAATCCACTTGTGATGAGGCAGTTTCATGGGCCAATGCTATCTACAGTCAGAGTTACTGATAGCTGCCCCCATGGCCTAGGACAGCTCATCCAACATTGTAGAGGTTATGCCATTAGCCAGAGTCTAGGCACAATGAAGAAATGAGATCTGAAAAACACAGAACATGGAAGGAAATGGAAACTGCTAAATTTTAAATAATCTTGATGTGAGATAAAAGTATCTGATCTGGGCTGTTGTCCCAGTGACCTGGGTTCCTAAAACTGAAATGTTCTCAATTTAGCAATAAGATTTTTAATGCTATTAACACAGCATACCTTTTTGTGAAGGGCTGGATAATAAGTAATACAACAGTATAAGGTCTCTGAATACAGTACTTAACTACAATGCATAAATAAATGGATGTGAATGTGTTTCAATAAAACTTTATTTACACAAACAGGTGGTTGTCCTACAGGGTCATAGTTTCCCATAGCTACTTTAAGAGAAAGAGTATGCTTCAGTGGCTTTCCCCATATAGATATGGTAAGAGCTTTCTGTCCAAATCAACCTCCTATTGAGATATTTTTAAAAAGTGAATTAGTAACTGTAGTTTATAAATTTTGGAAACCTGACATAGATTGACTAACATCCTAACAAGGGTAAAAGACCAAAACAAACTAACAAACCTTTTTTTCTATTTTCCTTTGCACAAATACTACTAATTATTTGAAAAGATATTTAGCAATACCAAATACTGGGTTCTGAAAGTACAATTCAGCTCTAGTTTCTGGAGATCATCTTATTTTTAAATTATGTGATCAGGACTTTAGTGTCACAATAATTTTCTATGTGTTGCAACCTCATTTGACTTTAAAAGTATGACTTGGCATTGAATTAAAACAAATTCTTATACTGTGAAATAACTATAGCCATTCCAGAAAGAAGCAGCCCAACCATCAGAAAACCCGTGTTTGGCTGAATATAAGCAAAACAAGAAACTGGAGAGGACTTTAATTGTTTTGTACCTTTAGGTGAAAAGGCTAAGATATTTAATTTAGAGCTTTAATTTTTTGATATTTTGAAATCTTGGGCTTTAACTTACAAGGGGATTTAATCTTTGGATTTTATGGTGTTCATGGACATTTCATAATAAGCATGGGTTTATATTAAAATTTGGAACATTCCCTATGTCAGTATCATTGAACTATCAAAATACTATTATTTGATTTCATTGAGAAACCTCTAAAAGCCAATATTGCACAAGTAGTTGGATATACTTTGACATAGGGAACAGGATAGCAATAAAACCCTGTTCAAATGCTTGGGATGTTCTCTGAGAACCAAGTCAAACCAAGAGGTGCTTATGTGGTCATATTACTCAAATCTTAGGTCAGAAATCAGAACAATTCACCTAAAAATATGCACCAAGAGGAAGAGGCGTGATGTTCTCCAAGCTGGTGAATCACACGTTTCCTTCTGAACTCCTGTTATTCATGCTGAAAGCAAATCTCTTACGTAAGCAAAAATAAATAAATCATTGCTCCAAGCCAACTTTATTTTTTAACATCTTTATTGGAGTATAATTGCTTTACAATGGTGTGTTATTTTCTGCTTTACAACAAAGTGAATCAGCTATACACATACATATATCCCCATATCTCTTCCCTCTTGCATCTCCCTCCCACTCTCCTTATCCTACCCCTCTAGGTGATCACAAAGCACAAAGCTGAAAAAAAAAAAAAAGCACCGAGCTGATCTCCCTGTCCTATGTTGCTGCTTCTCACTAGCTATCTATTTTACATTTGGTAGTGTATATATGTCCATGCCACTCTCTCACTTCGTCCCAGCTTACCCTTCCCCCTCCCTGTGTCCTCAAGTCCATTCTCTACCTCTGCGTCTTTATTCCTGTCCTGCCCCTAGCTTCTTTAAAAACATTTTTTTGTTTTTTAGATTCCATATATATGTGTTAGCATATGGTATTTGTTTCTCTCTTTCTGACTTACTTCACTCTGTATGACAGACTCTAGGTCCATCCACCTCACTACACATAACTCAGTTTCATTTCTTTTTATGGCTGAGTAATATTTCATTGTATATATGTGCCACATCTTCTTTATCCATTCATCTGTCGATGGACACTTAGGTTGCTTCCATGTCCTGGTTATTGTAAATAGAACTGCAATGAACATTGTGGTGCATGACACTTTTTGAATTATGGTTTTCTCAGGGTATATGCCCAGTAGTGGGATCACTGGGTCCTATGGTAGTTCTATTTTTAGTTTTTTAAGGAACCTGCCAAGCCAACTTTATTTTATTTACAAGGCATCCATGTGCCCTGATTAACTAAATGCACTGTACAAAAGAATCTATTCTTGAAACAAGTTTTCCTTCAACCCCCTTGGAGTACTGTACTGGAGTACTGTACTGGAAGCCTCCTTATGGGCTGCCTTTCCCCAGGCATTGCTTTCTTCTTTCTTTGAATCACAGAGGCTTTGATTAGCATCAGTCCTTTGAGGATATTTCTCAAGGAGATTTTTTTTCTATTTTTTCTCTGTTTTTTCCCCACTTCCCCCAAGTTTGTATAGGTTACTTAATAGTGCAATTAATTATTGTTTTATGACCAGATGAAAGGTTTTTTGTTTGTTCTTTCTTCAGGTTTTTTTCCTGGTTTAGGGAGATGATATGAATCACTTTTTCTTCCCGAAAGGAGAATAAAGTGGACTTTGATAAAGGTCAGGAAAAGAGAGTTGGAGGGAGGGAAGTTCATTTATTATCTCCCTTGGCACTTCTCTTTGCCTTTTGAAAAATAAAGATCTGTTGGAATGAAGAATTTTAAAATAGCATGTGTTCACTCTAGAAACATAAGTTGCATTAGAAAAATGTTATTTTTTCCTTTTTTTCTCAAGTATTTTCTGTACTAGGTGGTGGTGATAGCTTGAAAGTCACATGCATAGTGATCAGATCTTGTAAGAACCAGTTGCTGAGCTTTTTTATGTAAGTTAATTTAACTCAAAAGAAGATAGTTTGTTGATTATGTATCCTTACATATTTTTTATCATATTTTTATTACCCCTGCTTATTATAGATGCAAACACATGCAACCCTACATCTGGGCTAGAATTTTTTATTTTAATCTTTCCTCACACTAAGAAGAAAGGAATCATTGTATATTCTAAGAGTTAAGTTATTTACATAGTAAGAGGATGATCTCAACCCATAAACAATAATGGGGATGGAATGAAAAGCATTATAAGTGTGCTGCTGATACCTTTACAAGAAAATAGGTATATTAAATTAAACATGTTTTGGGAGAAGATGATTAATCTACGGGTTAACCCTATCAGCCAGGTTTTGCTATGAAACAGACAGCCACAAAACTATCAATTGGCATTACCTTAGCTAGGGCTGCTATAACAAAATGTCATAGGCTGAGTGGCTTAGCTAACAAACATTGATTTCTCAGAGTTCTGGAGGATGGGAAGTCTAAGATAAATATGCTGGCAGATCTGGTATCTAGTGAGAGCCCTCTTTGTTTGCAAAAGGCCATCATCTTAGGACCTCACCTGGCTTTTCCCTGGTACATACATATTGAGAGCTATCTTGTGTCTCTTTCTCTTTTTATAAGAGTGTTAATCCCATCCTGAAGTCCCTGCCTTTGTGACCAAACTGACTCTAATTACATTACAAAGGCCCTACCTCCAAACACCATCACATTGGATATTAGGGCTTCACCATATTTTGAGGGGACACAAACATTCAGTCCATACCTGGCACACACTGTGAGCATTTATTTGTCTCCTATGCATTTGCCAGTCCACTAGGGTTTGGTTGATTCAGGCTCTACAAGCTGGGCTTGCCTCCCAGATGCAAGTTGGATTTGGTTCTGTGCCACACATCTCTCATCCTCTTTAAATCAGGGGTTAGCAAAGACATGTTCTTCTCATGATGAAAGTCAGGAACTCATTTTCACTTCTCTTTGGATTACCTGTGCTAAAAACCACTGGCCAAAGCAGATCAAGTTAGCCAGACTCAACGGCAAGAGGCCAGGAAGTACACTCCATCTAAAATGGAGGTCAGGGGTGAGGGAGAAAGTGAATGTGTTTTGAAGCATGATCTGATCTATGAAACTTTTCTACTCCAGGAAGCACTCAGTGAATACTCTAATTCTTTTTCTCAGTAAAATCAAAATCTTTGTACCATTTTTTGGGTTTTTGTCTGAAGATTTTCACATGTGTGTAAATTGTACTTTATTGTAATATATTTGTTTATGTATCAGTCTCCTTCTAGACGCCACCAGGAATGTTTTATTCTTTCCTGTGTACACAGAGATCAGCATATTCAACAAATATTAGATGGATTGACTACAAAATGTGTGCACCTAATATTTCCTGCTGTTGTTTTATAAGAAATGCAATAAATAATCTTTTAATGTTTTTATAGATTCCACTACCTCATATGTTTAATAAGAGGATTAAACTAAATACAGTGCACAGAACACTATAAACACTCAATAAACAGTAGCTGTTCTTATTCCTACTATTATTCTTGTTATTACATTTAAAGTTAAGAAGTTAAATATGTAACTTATATCTCTATATCTCCAGTTTTATTTATATAAATTTCTTATCACTACTATGATTTATTATGCCTATTAAAGTACAGATTACCTCTAGTAAATGGCTGCTGAAATCAGGCAGAAACAAAACAAACAGAAATTAAATACTGTTTCTAAATTTTTGCATCACTCTCCATGCAGATCTGAGCTTCTATATAAAATTCTATTTTTATGAAAATGTAATATTTTTGTACAGAAGGAAAATTTTGGCTCGATCATATGCACATTATGAGTCAGACCTCTTGAATGTAATCATAAATATGATATGTAGAACACAGGTTGATATGGGGTTTTGGCTGCTCCTGTTGGGGCATGATCAAAGAAATTGAAGATTATTTATAATGGCCCTCTATGGTGCGCTAAAGGAAGTATGATGCTGAGCGATGGGAAAGAGAGTCAATGGAGTTTGCTGGTAGTACATGCTCTGGATGATATTATCAATACAAAACTAAGACAGTGTTAACTTGTGCACTGGTGAAAGTTAGAACATGGTTCTTAGCCAGGGTGAATAGGTTTAATAAAGGCTGTCTTTGTTTGGTTTTGTTTAATCTTAAACTGGCTTTCCCGCTGAGGGTATGACAAAGTCAAGAATGTTCAAGGAAAACAGAGCTCAAGCAAAAAGTAATAGCTTTATGGGATAAGGGTTAAGAGGTTAGATTCTCAGGACTACTATAGCTTCTGGATATTTAAGGAAAATATACCAGAAAAGGATGTGCTTTAGACCATCCCCCAAAGTCTGCATCTAAATTAATCTCAATTTTTATCAGACTCCAGGAATGCATGTGTGCAGATAATGAATCCAAGGAATCCAGCTAAAAGCAATAACAAGAATACTAGAGAGCTGAATAGACTTAGCAATAGTTTTCTGGTGGGGAGGAGTCTTGACAAAACCATCGAACTTTCCACTGAAAACCCACAAATGCCATGATTTAAGAGCAAGGGCTCACAAAGCTTAAACCCAAGTTGCCACAGGACCAAGATGATCCATCAATGATTTAACTGATTGCTAGAACCAAATCAATCTCTCCACAAATGAAGAAAAAAAAATGCTCCACATCTATCAGTGTACAGTTCACAATACCTGTACAGAACACAATACCACCAGGCATACAGAAAAGTAAAAACACATGACCCAGAGTCAATATAAAAGTAGTCAATAAAAGCAGACCTAAGCATATATCAGATGTTGAAATTAGAAGACAAGGACTATAAAATAACTACGATAAACATTTTAAAGCATTTACAAGAAAAGATGGTCAAGAATTTTCAGTAAAATGTGGAGAAATTCACAGTGATATAGAAATTCTTAACCAAATGAAACTCCTAGAACTAAAAATGTGCAATAACTGAAAACAAAAATGTCATTAACCACAGTTTGGACAGTGCATAAGAAAGGATTATGAAAAGAAAGTCAAGATAATCAAAATAATTCAAACTGAAGGGAAATGACTGGAAAAATGAGCAGAACTTTAATGAGTTAAAAGATATTAGCTAACAGAGTCACACATATGGAATTGGAGTTCAATAAGGAGCAAAGAGAGACAATGGGGCAGGAAAATATATTTCCAAAAATATTAGATAAAAGTATTTTCAATCTCATTAAAACCACTAACCCATAGATGAGTGAAAGCTAAACAGGATCAATACAGAGAAAAATATATGCAGAGGCATTTCATAGTCAAACTGCTAAAAACCAAAATGAAGAGAATATCTTAAAAACAGCTAGAGAAAAAAAAAAAAAAGATGTATCCCATTGAGTGAATAAGGATATGAATGATGGCTGACTTCTCACCGTATGGCATCTAGAAGACAATGGAATATAATCTTTAAAGTGATGAACTTAAACAAAAAATCTCACTGTATTAGATTAGACAAATTAATGGCTTAAAACAGCACAGATTTACTCTTTACAATTCTAAAGTTTAAAACTCTGAAATCAGTTTCACTGGGCTAAAGTCAACTTGTGGGTATGGCCGGTTCCTTCTGGAGCTTCTGAGAGGAGGATCCATTTTCTTGTCTTTCTCAGCCTTTACTGGCCCCCTGTATTCCATGTCTTGTAGCCCCTTCTTCCGAGTTCAAAGCCATCACCTCAATCTGTTTCTGTCTCTTCATCTCCTTCTCGAACTCTCTCTAACTCATCTTGTTTCCCTCTTATAAGAATCATTGAGATTAAATTTGGGGCTACTTGTATAACCTATGATGATCTCCCATCTCAAGATCATTAGTAACCTAACATAATGTTGCGCATAAACTATATTTCAAGACAGGGAAGATCATTAGTAACCTAATCATGCATTCAAAGTCTTATCTGCCCTATTAAGTAACATTTACAGGTTTCTACTGTCATTCTCCAGGATACATTTGCTTTATGCAGGAGCCAGACTTATAAATTACATGGGTAAATGGCAGGGCCCACTACTAAGCATGCTTTAGGTCCTTAAGGGTAGCACTAATTTTAGCTATCTCACCCAGGATGTGACGTTTCTGAGTCATTCTCTTGGCTGGGAGGAGGAAGGTAAAGTTTGAGACGATTCCACTTGGTCTTCTCTACTACCATAGCTCTTTTCCCATCAGCCAAGGGACCAATGTGACCAGCTATCAAGTATGTCAATCTCAGTTGTCTACTTAAGAACTGGGAAAGTGATCACTGAGTGGGGTTATAGACCCAGTGACCCATTCACTTTTGTAACTGACGTACAGTCACTGTACAATATTATTTAGTTACAGGTGTATAACATAGTGATTCACAATTTTTAAAGGTTATATTCCATTACTATAAAATACTGGGTATATTCCCAGTGACCCATTCTCAACACTGACTTTGACTAAGATTTCACTTACTACCTGCCTCTCTTATGTCCTTCTAACAGAGGAGTCTGAAAGATGATGCTTCAGGTTTCCAGGTTTTGACATCACTCAGGCCTCAGCTCCAACCCTGTGTCAAATAGTCTGTGAAATGCTTTGCTATTCATTTTCCCCAAGTGTGCAGTTACTTGAATACATGCCCGAAAGTCCCTTTGGGGAAAGACTAGGAGAATCATCACTACTTGCACTTGCCGTTCTGTGGCAGTGTCCTTCCTCCAGGGACCCAGACTCTCCTTGAGTCATTATGTTCCATATCTTAAAACTGGCTCAGGGAGAGAAATTTGGCAAAGGAGCATGACATTTTTTTTTTTTAATTGACACAGCTGACATCATCCTCCTGGACCTTCCTTTATATTTTTTTCTATGGTAAAAGCTGAATATTATCCTTGTTAGCTACTCATTTACTTTGTCCTTAGAGATGTGTTGCATTAAATATCCTCATAAATCTGTGTGTATGTCAGGCCTCTTGGATGTCACTTATAACAATTACATCTACCTGGTTTCTGAGAGTAAAGTGCCACCATATGGGCTCTATTGTTTTGAGGTCTTGACCCCACTGCTATCAATAAACCTAGTTTTACAATAGCCTTTCCTATTGTTAGCTGGGGTTTACCCGGTGGCCAGGAGGAGTGTGAGGGTAGATCCTAAGGGGGAGTGTACATATTATGTTAGAGGGAGAAGCTTTTTCTTTATCTTCTTACACTAAGAGTGTGCTAGATTTTAATAGAGAAATCTGAGCCACTCTGCAGGGTCAGAAATGTTACACTTTTCAAAATATAAGGGGACATCTACCCATTGTCAACATCCCAAGTGTCAGAGACCCATTGTTTTCCAACCAGAGTTCTAACTTTAGCACACCAGACCTGCATCAGTTTACCTTTCTCCAGATCTGAGCTACTCTGATTGTTAAATCTTGGGTGCCTGGTCCCAATTCAACACTACCTAGTGTACTCTGTGCTACACTAACCACCAATGATGAGTCTTCATGACTAGCTAGGTGACAGATAATTCTGCTCTACACTTTATCTTCACAGTTAATTTCTCAAGCCTCTCTTGGTACCAATGATTGTGATGGTGTTCTCCTGATGCAGATGCTGAGGCAGAGATTTTAAGATGCAATTATAGATTAAGGATCTGTGGAAGGAAGGAAGAAAAAGAAAGGACTGGATAAAGAGAGAAGTCAACCCGTGATGCAGGCCTAAAAAGCACCAGCCAATCCTATGGGGAATTCAGAATCCTATAAGGTCCATCAGGGTTTGCTGCATTGAGCCAAATTGGGCAGGCCTTCAAACCTCTGCCTGTATCAGTCATTGGATGCAGGCTGCCTGCCCTAGGGAAGGATGTATTCTGTGACAGGTGGCTCTCTGCAGCTGAAGCAGACATTGAACTAGCTGATGTCCTCATTTAAAGAGGGATCTGGTGGCATATCTTTCAGATACACCACAGCATACAACCCAGGTGGAAAAAAAAAATTGGCCAAAGACTTGAGTAAACCCTCAATAAGATGATTTAATACTGTCCGATAAGTCTATGAAAAAAATGTAACATGCTTAGGCATCAGTAAAATGCAAATTAAAAACATAGCAAAAAATTCTCTCGTATGTGTAGAGTGGCAAAAAGCAACAACTACAACAAAAATCTGACAATATCAAACGTTAGGTAAGACATAGAACAACTTGAATCACATGAATTGATTGTAGAAGGTAAAAAGTATAACCGCTTTTCAAAAATTGCTTGGCAATTTCTTATAGTGTTAAACATGTACTTACCTATAGCCCAAAAAATCCATTCTTAGGTAATTTCTCAATAGAAGTAAAAACACATAATCAAAAAGACTTGTATAAGAATGTTCCTAGCAGGAATAATCATAATAACCAAGAATTGGAGAGAACCCAAATGTCTATCATCAAATGAATTATTCCTTAAAAAATGGTGGTATATTCATACAATGGAACTGTATTCAGCAAAAAAGATTAAAAACTTGCAAAATTACAAACTATGTATTGACATGCACTGCTATATGGATGAACTTAGAAACGTTTCGATGAGCAAAAAGAAACAAAACATACTTGCAAAATATAAAGTGTATGTAAATGTGATATTATTATTAAATAGCATCATCAATAGAAGTTCAAGAATACATAAAACTAATGTTTGGGGATACCAACCAAAATAGTGGTTGTCATATAAAAGTCTGATTGATGAGAGAGGGGCACAAAGGCACTTCTGGGGTGATGGAATTTCATATTTTTATGTAGATTTTGATTACGCAAGGGTATACACTTGACTCATCAACGTGTAGACTTAAAAGCAGTGTGTTATATGGTGTTTAAGTTATGACTCAGTTTAAAAAAAAATCACGTTCTTCTCAAAAATGAAAACTGCAAGTACAATTTGTGTAAAAATTATACATCTAGATACAAAGAAGTTGCAATAAGAAAATTGGCACATACACATAAAGCAACACAAATAATGCAAGGATCATGTGATTTTAACTGCAGTAAATTCAGTTCAAAAAGACAAAGGACACTATGAAGTAAAATAATAGCATAACACCCAATTATGAACTTAACAAATGTTTAAGCATGATCATCATTGTGCATTATAATATATATTGCAAAAAACAAGAAATACAAGGAAAAATTTACAAACTTAAAACAGCAGTAGGAAAATTCATTTTATCATACTCAAGTCAATGACCAAACAATGCACAAAAATTGGGAGGACCTGAATTACATAATTGATAACTTAGACCTAACTGAGCTAAATATTTTATGTTCAAGGACCCCTGGAAAGTTTACAAAAAGTGCTAATGTTCAAAACCACATCATCATCTTTAATATCACAACAAGAAAATAGACTTAAGCCATTCAAAAAGAGATGACTTCTGACGTGGTTAGCTCTGAAACAAGACTGAGTATAAATCTTAGCTTACTGGCTGTGTGACCTTGGGACAATTACCCAACCTCTCTGTGTTTTAGTTTCTTTATCTGTAAATGAGGAATAATTATAATAGCGTTTACTTCATAAAGACGTTGGGAATAATGTGCAATTTGATGAATATAAAGCACTAACAATAGTGCTTGGCATAAAGTAAACCCTCTGTAAATATTATTATCATCATTATTATTGCCGAACACCTTATTTACAATAATTGATACAATTTTAGTTAGATAATCCGAATAAGGAAGAATTCCACCAGTAATTGCAACTATAATGTACCCAACTTCAATTTTTTCTTGTGTCCTTTAATACTCACAAGCTTTCTTTAATGGTGTGTGCTATTTCGAGATTACAGGGGCAGTTGGGATAGATTTTGTCTTGAGTGCACTTTTTCCAAGTCCCAGTTCAGTGTTTTTCCCATCTCTTGCTTTTTTACCACAAATATAAGGTCAATGGACCACATGCTTCCTGACGGCAGAGTTAGAAAGGACAGGATATTGAAAAATTCAGCCAGAGCTGCTTGTGGCTCTTTCTAGGAACTAAGTAGAAGTGACCATTTAACCCAAGATAGCTTATTCTGTTGTTCCCTCAGAGTCAAAGGAGAAATCTCTACCACCTAAATTCCTTCCTTCATAGACTGGTGCCGGCAATTTCTTTAACTGCAAACACCACGCTCAACATTGCATAAAATATAAGTCTCAGTGACTTAAATATAAGTCATGGTCATAGAGCTCAAAAGAATTGTGACATTGAACAAGTGGCATTAGCTGTGAGTCTCAGTTTCTTCATTTGCAGTGATAACACAAACTTGAAACACTTATTTCTAAGAGGGAATGAGATGGATGCTATAGGCTCACTTGTTGCTGGTTTCCTTTTCCTTTACTTTCTTCCTGGAAACAGTTGCCAGGTTGCAATTGATATTTAGGTATAAATAACTGATGCCAGATCATTCTCAAAGACCAAATACTCATATTCAGAATAGATAGCATAGAAACTAAGTTACTAAAGGGAAAAGGAGAAGTGGCTTCTGAAATGGAGGCAGAAAAGCCATACACCAGCCTGTCACAGTCTAGAGAATTGTTTAATAAGAGTACAGACCCAGGGTTCAGAGGGTCCCTGCCCTCCAGCTATGAAAGCCTGGTAATTTACTTAAACCTCTGATATGGTTTCCTTATATGTAAAGTAAAGATAATATTATCGCCAACACTTACTAAATTTTGTGTAAAATAGATAACTTAGTGAATATAAAATGATTAGAAGAGTATCTGGCACGAGATATGTATTCAATCCCTCTTAGCTATTATTAGCAATGCATGTTTCTTCCCAGCTCTGTGTACACAACCAGACTGCATGAAGGGGCCAATTGGTGTATTTGCAAAGGAAAGCATCATTAATATTTTTGTCTGGCACTATATAGAGAAATAATTCCCAGTCAGCAATCTTAATCTCTCCTCTGGATTTAACTCTAACAAAGCCTTCACTAAAATGAATAACATTTTCTTAACAGATAAGAATCTCGGTTCTAGACCTTGTCTATTTCTACCAACACACAGTAAATGCTAGTTGATAGAATAAATGTATTTGTGAGTTGGTTGTTTACAGTTTCTTGCATTCAAATAATAATAGTTCAAATTTGCAAAGCACTTATATTTAGATCACATCCTATAGCCTTTAAACTTCCCTTCAAGGCAAGCCAGAGTATGCATTGCTATTGCTGTGATATTAAGGATTTAGTTCCTGAGACAACACAGAGAGACGGCACCTATTGAGTCTTTATTGTATGTGCAGCATTGATCTAAACATAGTATGAACATTAACTCATCTGGTCCTCTAGCAACTCTATGAAGCAAGTACTGTCATTATCCCCTTTTTGAACAGATGAGAAAACTGAACCATAGAGAAGTTAAGAAACTCAAGTTGTAAAAGTACGGTTATGAGCACAGCCCATCTCATTCCAGAGTTCAAGTGCTCACACCTGAGTGAGAAGGCAGCAGGTTGACTATGTTGAAAGGAAATAGGAATAATTAAGTTTTAATTATTTTAAGTCAAAAATATTAGTAATTATAAGTGTACTGACCAAGGTGGCTGGCAAACAAAGAATATACTAACTCAGTGGTGTCCTTTTCTATAAGCAATAAACATTTAGAAAATAGAAGACAAAGATCACATTTCAACAAAAGCAACAGGAACCAACAATTAAATAACTCTGGAACTTTAGGGATTCACAAAACACAGGAATAAAATTTAGGACTCTACTGAGGAACATAAAAGGAGACAAGAGTGAATGGAAGAACATATTTTGCTGCTGGATGGGAAGAGATGGAATTGTTTGAATGATATTTCTTTCAAAACTAAGCGGTGAACATAATACAATAAAAAAGAAAAATAATTATTTTTCCTTTTCCGAACATAGGTGATTTGATTTGAAAGTTCATATGGAAAAATCTATATGTGACATTAACATTTTAAAGTTTGGAGGAGAAAAATGGCGAGAGAAGACAAATTGTGTGATGAAACTTCAGCAGTTAGATGGATTTTACATTTCAGGCAATGAGAAACAGACCATTAGATAGAATATTGAGTTCTAAAACATTTCTAAATGAGCAAGAGAAGTGGAGAAAAGAATGAATACCATTGAAACAATGAGCAGCTACCTGACATAGGGAGGTGAGGAGGATGGCTAAAAAAAAAAATCCTCAAACTAAATATTAGAATCCTAATATCTCTTATTCTTTCCTTATGGCTTACATGAAAACAAAAAATACTACTCCAATGAATGCAATATGTAAAACTTAAAGAATGAAACAATAAAAAAGCTAAGAGAAAAAATAAAACAATTGTTAAAAATATCATTTTAAATTAAAATTAAAACAATTATGAAAAACTTTGGTTATACTAAAATATCTTTTGTAACTACCAGTTGTAAACTTTAACTACAGGGGCTTTTTTCTTACAGGATATATTTAAGAATTAAAAGATTATGTAAAATAACATTCCTGCTTTCTAATTGTTAGCAATTCTGCTTCCATCACCTATGAAACATCATAATTATAATAATGAAAATCAGATAAAGAGGTCTCTGTGATCATAAGGGCCCAAATGCAAGAATGAACATTTTGCTAAATTTGATTACATCAAAATATAAAATATTATCCTTGTCCAAATAATATACATTAAGTCGAACACAAACATTAAAACAGGGAAATTGTTTGCCACATATATGACTGCGTTGGTTCAGGTTATCGTAACAAAATACAATAGACTGGGTAGCTTAAACAACAGAAATGTATTTCTCATACTTCTGGAAACTAGAAGTCCAAGATCAAGGTGCCAGCCAATTCAGTTGCTGGTGAGAGGTCCCATCCTGGCTTACAGAAGGCCACCTTCTCACTATGTCTTTACATGGACTTTCCTCAGTGCATGTGTGCACTTAGTGAGAGAGACAGAGACAACTCTCTAGCATCTCTTCTTATAAAGGCATTAATCCCATCATGAGGGCCCCATCCTCATAGCCTCATCAAAACCTAATTACCTTCCAAAGTCCCCATGTCCAATTACTATCACATTGGGAGTTATAGCTTCAACATATGAATTTCGAGGAGACACGACAATTCAGTCCATAGCAAGGTTAATTTCCTTTAAAATCCATTGAAAAGTTTTTTAAGCAGCCCTATAACAAAACGTATTGAGGACCTCAAACATAAAGTTACTGAAAAATATATGAAAATGTCATATAAACATGTTAAGGGATGTTAATTCAATTAAAGAAATGCAAACTGAAACTTCAGTGTGCCATTTTTTACTTATCAGTATGGAGTATTTCCAAAAAGTATATGATATAGAGGGAAAATGAGTGGATAATCTTACATTTTGGCTATAATGTAAACTGGTGCAACCAGTTTGAAAGGAAGTACAGCAGTATTTGCCAATATTTAAAAGTTGGTAGATAGAATATATCTAATATCTATATATCTCAATTCTCATATATAAGGGCTAATTTTGAGAATTTGTTATATCAAATGTAAAGCACCTAGTACATTTTCTGGTCCAGGTCAAGAGAAATATTAAAGATGACTAGAAGGCAGATAACAACTCCATGTGCTGTTCATATAGCTAGTTTACAGATGAGCAAAGTGAGAGGGAGAAAGGTCTCTGCCTTACTGTAGTTCAAACCATTTAGTGGTGGTAAACCCTCAAATTCAAACCCGGGTCTATTGATTTCAAATATCATACTAAATACCTGTATAAAGATTATCATTAAACGTCATGATAATAACTGGTTGAAGTTATTTTATCAGCTATTTACTACTCCATAAAGCCACCCCAAAATCCAGTGGTTTGTTTCTCACATTTCAGTGGGTTGGCTGATATCAGATGGGCCTTTATCCTTCTGGTTTTTTCTGGGTTCACTCATGCAGCTATCATCATCTGGAAGATTTACTGGTTTAGGCTTGATGTGGCTTTGTTTGGGCATCTATATCCACCTCATCTCTCATTATTCAGTGGCCTAACATGGGCTTCTTAATACTTAACAGGTAAGTTCTAGGACAGCAAGTCCCAATGCACGGGTAGTTAGTAAGCCTCTGCTAATGACACATTGGCTGAATTCCCACTGGACAAATTATGTCAGATAGAATCAGTGTGGGAGAGGTGTATGTAAGAGTGTAGATGGCTAAAAGACACACATCAGATGAAGTCTGAAATAGCCTGGGGCAAGCATCAGCAACCTAGGGCCTGTTTTTGTAACTAATGTTTTATTGAAATATTGAAAAATAGCCACACCCATTGGTTAAGTATTGTCTATGGAGGCTTTTTTGCTAGAACAGCAGGGATGAGCAGTTGTCACAGAGACTATCTGTCCGCAAAGCCTAAGATATTTACTACCTGGCCCTTTACAGAGAAAGCTGGCAAACCTAGGAGGCCCAGGAGGTGGTGCCCCAAATCTGCATCACATAGTACCAAACCAAATATCCATACAAAGTTCCATTACTAAAACCCTTCCCCAGTCTCCACCTACCTCCTCCCCACCTTTTTGTTCAAACACCATAACTCATTCTTGTTCCATTCTTGAGCACTATTATTTTTAAATGTTATTACATCTTTATTTCACTAGGTTTTAATCTTAAAATGGTGCTCAATTTAAACTATAATTACTGTAGTTGGGAATCAAGGATTATACAATCACTTTACAACAAAGATGCTTACAGGTATTCCCTGTGGTACTCATGACTGTTGTAATTCTGAATGGAACTTTTAACTTTGGAGCAATAGACAAACACAATGAGAGAGCACTTTGGAGATTCATTTTGATGTTTTGCACTAAGCTTCCTCTAAATAACAACAGGGCTTCAGCAAATAAATTACCTCCTTTCAATTGTGCTCTGGGTCCTAGTAGACAAGATGCATTTAGAGGAGAGTTTATGAAAGGCTCCAAGAGACTGAAAGCTTCCCTGCGCTTTCCTGGAGTGCTCTGTCTACAGTGTAGTGACTGGAAACTATAAAAATGCAAAAAGTCATTTGTCTCTTAACAGCAGCAGTTTACTACAGCATCCTATTACTTATTAAATCATCAGCTCAATAAAGCATAGATAACCCCACTCTAGTACACACTACAATGTAGTAAGACTTCATGTGCTACCTTTCTGTTCACCTGATAATAATCAAGACCTAGCTAAGTCCTTACCTCTCCTCTAAATCCATTTTTTTGTTGCCCACAGTAACCTGTACAAAAGGTAGCCGAAGGTCATGCTCGAGCTTTGCCATTTATTTCCATTTAATCTTTGGAAAATTAGTCTTACTGATCCTTGTTTTTCTGTCTATGGAATAGGAAAAATACTACTTATCTTTTAAGGATGTGAAGGTAAATACTTAACGTTCCAAATAACAATAACAAAACACGGCCTTTGCACAGGGCTAGAGTCTATAAAGATATGTGAGTTTCTAGCTCCCCTCTGTCTTTTTTATTTTTGTAATTTTATAACATTTTCCCATGTCTATGTTACTGCATATCTTTTTTGGTGCTTTAATTATTTAACACAATTTTTTACATGTCTTCAGATTGTGGCATTGTGAGGTAATAGATCATTGTTTAATTTATCCTCATAATTGTCACCGTACCAGGTGAGATATATCATAGGTACTACATTGTTTATGGACGGAGGGAAGGAAGGTAGAAAGGAAGAGAGGGAGGGATGAGGAAAGGGTGAGGATTGTATGGATTCTGGAAGAGGGAATTTGTGGATTATTAATGCAAGTGCCCATAAATTTGTGCTTCTGTTGAAACAGAGCTGCAGTTGGCAAAGGAAACTGCAGACTGATCAATATTTTAAAGGGATAGATGAATAATTCTGAAGAAACTTTTAAATGACTTTCTAACCTTCCTAAAATTCTGGGACTTAATCATCCATTTTAAAAGCTCTCTTTTCCTGCCATAGTTCAGTGTTTTAAAAAATAATATTTGGAGGCTTCCCTGTGGTACAGTGGTTGCGAGTCCGCCTGCCGATGCAGGGGACACGAGTTCGTGCCCCGGTCCGGGAAGATCCCACATGCCGCAGAGCGGCTGGGCCCATGAGCCATGGCCGTTGAGCCTGCGAGTCCGGAGCCTGTGCTCCGCAACGGGAGAGGCCACAACAGTGAGAGGGCCGCGAACCGGAAAAAATAAAATAAAATAAAATATTTGGTTGGGAAGATGGAATAAATACTCAACTTATTGGCAGCTGAAATGTAAAAGCCATTCTTATTCAGGACAGAGGCTGCCAAAAAAAAAAAAGCCCAAGAGGGTAGACCTGGCCTTTAAAATGCAACCTGTCTTCTGTGTGAATTCCCATCTCACCTCAATATTAGCAGCCCTTCCACGTTGATCCATTCACAAAGGTTGATTGATCAGTGGTAAATCTAGACTACTCAAAATATTGTCACTAGGTCTCTCCTCCCCAGAAGGCCCTATGGTGTCTCCAGTTAAACTTTCCCTACTCAGAGTGTGAATACAAAGTTGTGATCATGTTACCCCTCTTCCATGTCTCTGCTTTCTATTGAGGCTAAGCTTGGCTCACAGAACTAGCCAGCTCTCCACTTCTCTTGCTCTGCTGAATTCTTTCCTTTGCTTCACTGCTATTTGGTCCATTATGCTCATCCCTTCTTCTGTAGCCTTTTGTCATTTGGGCACCAACCACACCTAACCAGCACTGTTGTACATATAAACTATCATTCAGCTCTTTCAGTCTGGTGTCCTCTGCTGGGCTCGTACCTGAGTCTAGAATCTCCATCTCACAACAATCACTAAGGACTTCACTTAGCATCAATAGGGTGACCATATGATTTGTCGTCTAAACTGGGACACCTTCAAGAGTAAAATAAATACTTACTGGCTTTGTCAGGAAAGTGTGTGTAGAACAAGTCTATCTGGGAAAAGCCAAAGTGTCACTCTTGCTCAGCCTTCCAGATCTGTCAACTACATCTCACCTAGTCTCTTTTCTGGCCATCTGGATATCACATAGTCCGCCTTTCAGTCAGTTAAACAATGAGTCACCTCCACACATAAAAGCTTCTAACCAATTGCAATGTGCACCAAAAAAATCTCAGGTCATCAAAATCTATACTAGGTTCAAGCAGAGGGCATTCGATACATGCAATTGGATACCTGGGTGAATGAATTGCCGAAGAGCACACAGGGAGTGGTAAGGCAACCTAGAGATTAGGGAAGAAGTTACCACCTCTCAGGATAGAGGCACGAGAGAAGACAATGTTATCAGAGCTCGGCATTCATGGCTTTGCCTATGGAGTGGGTGCTGAAATCACAGGGAACAGAGGTACTGGCAGAGATGGCACCTGCAGACAAAAGAAAGGGGACAGATACTCTGACTTTTTTCCTATTATCCTCTGATTTACTGCCTATGCTTCCACTGGGTGATGTGTTTGAGTTGATTTGTTTGGAAATATTAAACCAGGAGACTAGCTGTTCTTCACATTCAATGCATTGCAATTTAAAATATCACCGAATATCAAGGCTACAAGGAACAACAATGATGACCTGGCCAAATCACTGAATGGACACTTCTACCAAGGAAGCATCAATCCAGTATGACTGATTACCTTAGAGAAGTTATCTAAGAGAGTACTGATCAGCGTGTCTGCCAGGAGGCATTCACTTTGGATTGTCTCAAGTTCTTCAGTGAAGTCTATCCTGGGAGATCCTGCCATCATCCAAGAGATTAGAGATTCCTGATCATCACCAGGGAAATGTGTATCAGCCAAGACAAAACACTGACATATTTAAAGTCTTTGGAAGTTTTGTTTTAAGGTTGCACACAATGGCAGCATATGTTAAGTTCATTGGCTTTGGAGTCAGAAAGTCCTGGATTTGTATTTCAACTTTTTCACTAACTAGCAATTTGACCTTGGGAAATTTTAGATTCCACTCTGCTTTAACTCCCTCATTTAAAAAATCAGAATGTTATACAGCAGAAACTAACACAACATTGTAAAGCAATTATACGCCAATAAAAATGTTAAAAAAAAAACCTCAGGATGTTATTATGACAACCATATAAGATTCTTGAAATTATTTACTAAAATAATATTTAGAGAAGGCCACCACATAGTCAGGTTTACAAATGCTAGCTGCTATTGTTATCTTTAAAATTATTTTTAGCCATTCTTCTATTAATGGAAATAGGCTATACTCGAATATACTGAAAATTCTGTTAATACTGAATCCATGAAAGCAGAAAGAAGGTTAAATAAAAGATATCAAAAAGAGACAGTCAGGAATCTGAGTAAGCTAAAATAAATGAGAGAAGTATTAGTTTTAGAAATTATCGCAACATTCAGAACCACTCTATACTGTGAATTATAAACAGAAATGAGGTGAAAATGTCAAATATATATAAAAGAAAAGAAAAACAAATGTGCTACAAGTCTGGTTCCTTATGCCAGCTTCTACTATCAGAGCTGGTATACCTGGGTGAATTAAATAATTAAAAGATTATTTCAATCTTTTTCATCTTTGAACATCTTTTCCACTTTTGTTAATTTGTAATAAACTCTTTGGTATAATCTCTATAATTCTGAATTGCAGTCCTGAAATACCAATGGCGTTGTCCTTATTCTTGGATAAGAAAGGCTTTATGTGGACAGGGCAGAAGAGAAAATAGGGGCTCACTTTTCATGACCTCCCTTGTCTTCACTTCTCTCTGATATTCTGATCTTTCTCATACTCAACTGATAAATATCAATAGTAACCACCTTTTCAGGGAGAGTCATGGAAAATTATTTGAAATTACTTTAAAATGTTCCATTCTCCTAACCATACTGAATATGTTATGAAATTAAACAAAACTGAATACATAGGATTCTGTGAGATCCCATATACTGTATCATCTGTGTGGTAGAAGGGATTAGACCAGTAACAAACTGTAGAATAGTATACTGAGCACTAAATTGGTAGTTCGAAAGCTTGTATTCAGTCTCTGTTCTTCCACTTACTATGTGTAGTTTGATAAGTTTGTCCATATTTTCAGGACTTCATTCTCTACTTAATCTTCTATAGGAGTAGAGATTTAGGCTGAAAATCTCTGAAGTCTTTTCAGAATTAAAATTGTTTCATATATGTATAGATAATGAAATGTCTTCAGGAGGTGGAATTAGAGTAAAATTTTTTCTTGCTTTATACAGGTTTTAAACTTTTAATGACAAAATGCTTTGCTTGTATAATTTAAAATACACAGTTTTTAGAATTTCAATTTTGATAATAGCAGAGTAGGTTTTACCAAAATAAGTCACCCACACACAGAATTATAAATGCTAGAAAATATTTTTAAAACTATTCTAAAGTAGTAGAGAATGCACACAGGTAGACAGAAACAGGAATAAGTCATTTTCTTGAAAGAAAGGAAGCCCCCTCATTGACATCCATGTTCATATAGTTTTGCTCCATGCCCCCATAGTAAGGGGTAACAAGAGACTAAGCACAAGTACACAGTGTTATTGTCTTGCATTAACAGGATGGAGATAAGAGGTGAGAGAGTGAAAATCGGGGTGGAAACAAAATAAAGAAATAAAGATGGCACAGTGGGGTAATCACAAAATTGTATACAGAAAAATCTCCCAAGTGCTTGGCTGAACATTGAGCTCTGCAAGCATGGTGGGTGAGGGTGCAGAGGGGATTCAGTGGCATGGGAGCACCATGATATACGACAGTCAAAAGCCAGAGAAACCTGAGAAGGAGGTTTGGTTACTGCCAACTAACGTTGTGGGTAACAGTTTGAAATTTAGTCCCTCATAGTTAGAGGGGGATGAAAAACACCTTGGGCTTCACACTGATTTGCCTTAGCAGAGCTGAAATTCAAACTTCTATAAGTTCAAGCTCAAGGTTATCATCTTGTAATTTTGCTGCTTTCTTTTACACATATTAACACTTCAGAGGAAGATAACAGAAGTAAAAGTATCTAAAATGTGTTCCCACAGTATTCAGTAAACAATCAAAATTAGTAGATGTATGAGGAAGAAGAAAAATGGGACATATTGTCAAGAAAAAGGGATGGACTATTGTTACACACAGTGTTATTATCTTGATGTAGCCAAGAATTGGAGAAAGGTTAGTTGTTGCCAGGATTTAGGATTGGGATTGAATTGGGTGAGAAGGGGCATGTGTGATCAGAAGGAAGCAACACAAGGGATTATTATCATGCTGGAACAGTTTTTCATCCTGACTACATACATCAGTTGAAACAACTGTACCACAACAGTGCGGTATGTGATAATGGGGGAGGCTATCCATGTATTGGGGCAGGGGATATATGGAAAATCTCTGTACATTCAGTTCAATATTGCTGTGAATCTAAAATGGTTCTAAAATATGACATATTTTTAAAAGGTGAAAAAGAAAAAAATTCCCATTGTTAACATCATACTCAACGGTAAAAGACTGAAAGCTTTTCCTCTAATATCTGGAACAAGACAAGGATACCTACTTATACCCCTTCTATTCAATATAGTATCGAAAGTCTTAGCCAGAGTAATTAGATATAAAAAAGATAAAAGTCATGCAAATTAGAAACAAAGTAGTAAAATTATCTTTCTTTGTAGATGACACAATCTTATAACTAGAAACACTAAAGATTACACACACACACACACACACACACATAACTTTTAGAACTAATAAATGAATTCTGTCAAGTTACAGGATATAGAATCGACGTACAAAAGTCAGTCACCTTAACATTGAGCAATCACAAAGAAAATTACAATAGCATCAAAAAGAATAAAATATTTTTGAATAAACTTAACCAAGGAGATGAAAGATTTGAACAGTTAAAACTATGAAACGTCACTGAAAGAAATTAAAAAGACACACACACAAAAGGAAAGTCATCCAGTGCTGATAGATTAAAAGACTTAAAATTATTGAGATGTCAATACTATCCAAAGTTATCTAGAGATTTAATGAAATTCCTATCAAAATCTTGAAGGCACTTTTTGCAAAAAAAGAAAATTCATCCTAAAATTCACATAGAATTTCGAAAGACTACAAATAGACAAGACAATTTTGGAAAAGAAGAACAAAGTTGGAGGTTTTACATTTCCTGATTTCAAAATTTATTATAAAGATACAGTGATCAAACATATGGTACTAGTATCAAGACACATATATAAACCAATGGAATAGAATAGAGAGGTAAGAAATAAACCCTCACATGTATGGTCGAATTATCTTTTCCAATGATGGAAAGAACAGTTTCAACAAATAGTGTTGGAAAACTAGATATCCACATTCAGAAGAATGAAGTAGGACTCTTTATCTTACACTATCTACAGATATTAATTCGAAATAGATCATAGACCTAAACATAAAAGCTGAAACTATAAGACTCTTAGAAGACAACATATGAAAATCTTTATGGTATTACATTTGGCAATGATTTCTTAAATATAGCACTAAAAGCACAGGCAACCAAAGTAAAAATAGATAATTTTGAGTACATCAAAATTAGAATCTTCTGTTCATCAAGGACATAATCAACAGAATGAAAAGAAAACATAAGAAGTGAGAGGAAATGTTTGCAAATCATTTATCTGATAAGAGGTTAATAACCAGAATATATAAAGACAACTTACAACTCAACTACAAGAAAATAATGAATAATCCAATTAAAAATAGGACAAAGGACTTGAATAGACATATCTCCAAAGAAGTTATACAAATGTCTAACAAGCAGGTAAAGAGATGTTCAACATTGCTAGTCATTAGGGGAATGCAAATAAAAAGCACAATGAGATATCACCTTATACCTGTCAGGATGGCTACTACCAAAAAATGAAACCAGAAAATAACAAGGGTTGACAAGAATGGTCACTGTTTGCGGAAATGAAAAATGTTGCAACTGCTATGGAAAATAGCATGGTGGGTCCTCAAAAAATTTAAAATAGAGATACCATATGATCCACTAAGGCTACTTCTAGGTATATATCCAAAAGAATTGAAAGCAGGACTGAGAGAGATATCTGCATGCCATGTTCGGAGCAGCATTATTCATGGTAGCCAAGAGGATGAAGCAATCCAAGTGTCCACTGATGGATGAATAAAAAAAATGTGACATATACATACAATAAAATATTATTCAGCCTTAAAGAGGAAGGAAATTATGACCCATGATACAACACAGCTTAAACTTGAGGATATTACGCTAAGTAAAATAAGCCAGTCACAAAAAAGAGAAATATAGTACAATTCCACTTACATAAATTATCTAGAGTAGTCAGATTCATAGAAACAAAGTAGAATGGTGAGAGTCAGGGGACAGGGCAAGTAGGAAATAAGGAGTGGTTGTTTAATCAGTATAGTTTCAGATTTGTAACATGAAAAAGTTCTAGAGATTGATTATACAACAATGTGAATATACCTAATAACATTGAACTGTTAAAAACAGTAAAGATGGTAAATGTTGTTATGTATTTCACCATGATTTAAAAAGTGTTAAAGCAGAAAATAAAGTGAAATGAAAACCACAGACAAGGATAGGATATTATAGTATGTTTCTTTGAAAGACTTCTATTGACTTCCTTTGGTATATAGAGAATTGATATAAATAAAAAAGAAAAAGAAAACACAATAAAAATGGTCAAACATCTTCAAAATGAACTTCACCCAAAAGGATATAGGAATGCCCAATAAGCACATAAAAAAGTGCTCAACATAATTAGTCAACAGGAAAATGCAAATTAAATCCAAAATGGGATACTATTTCACACCTACTAGAATGCTGGCAAGCGTGTGGAGCAAATTTTATTTTACTCACACTGTTTTAAGGCCTACTCAGAGAAATAGCATGCTGTTCTTAGTTCTAAATTTGGAAGATGAAAATTTAATCTGATGGAAATCTTTCATCAGATTAAAGCATCAACTCACTTCAGTTTTCTACCTTCATTCTGGCAGCATTCCCAAAGCTAAATTGATATCATCCTCTTCTCAAGCCCTGCAGCTTTGAGAATTAACTGTTCCCGCACAATTGTCTGGGTAACCCAGCAGCCACCCTTTCTAGTGGTTTTTCTCTTGCCCTGAGGTGCCCTCAGGAAGAATGAGCAAGCTTTATTTGGTCATAGTCCTGTATCAGCCTGGTCAAGGTAGAGGTTTTCTCATAGTTTTATAGTCTAGTATTATTTTCCATACTACAATTAGGAATAATGCAGGTTTTGTGGATTTGTCCATGTCATGGATTTGGGTGTGTTGCCCTGAATGCAGCTAGGTAAATGTAGGGCATGAGAAGTATTTTTCTGTATGCCAGACACTCTGATAGGGATCAAACACATTTCATTTGGTTTTATCCCAAGTCTATGAGGTGGGTATTTTTACTAAGTAACAGAGACGTTTAAATGCTTTTACTGAGCTCACCTAGCTGGGTCTGAGCTGAGATTTCAGCAGAGTTCTGTGTGACTCTCCTACCATCGTGTGTGTGGTTTTTGTTTGTTTGTTTGTTTGTTTTTATCACCTATTGAAGTAACTGATTAGAGATAAAAAGAACCCAGAACCAGGGAATAAGTAGGGGTCATCAGGAACCCAATAGCCCCAACCAACAGACTGGAGGAGAAGGAAGGAAAGGGTGGTCGGCAAGGAACCGTGTGGATCTATGGAAGGAAGCAAGGGATTTCTCCCTGTATCAGTGGCATAATTGTTTCACTGAATTGTTATTATTATGGTAAAGTCTCAGTACTTGTAGTTAGGTAAATCACCACACACGTAATACTATGTATATGGACACAAATATTGAATTCTACTAATCATCAGAGTCAGAATAAAAAGGAGGTTTGAATCAGACTATACTAGCTTACTTGGGGTTTGTGAGAATTTCACCAGGGATTAAGTAGCTTGTGAATTTTTAAAATCTTTCTTTCTGCTCAACAATATCAAAATGTAATGATGGAGAGGATTTGGGGGGAGTGAGGGAGATTTAATGAAGAACTTTAACTTTTTGAGACTTTATTGAATTAAAATATACATGCCACAGTATTTACCCTCTGAAAGTGTACAACCCAGTGGCCTCTTGTTTCACAAGTCTTTTGCAGCCATCACCACTATATAATATCGAAATATTTTCATCACCCCAAAAAGAACCCTCCTACCCACTGGCAGGCACTCTGCATTTGTCTCTCCCCCACAACCCTTGGAAATCATTCATCTGCATTCTGTCACTATGGATTTGCCTATTTTAGACAGTTAATATAGATAGAATGAAGAAATACATTACCTTGTGTCTGGCTTCTTTCACTAAGTATGCTATTTTCAAAGTTCATCCATGGCTAAATAATATTCCATTGCATGAATACACATATTTTGTTTATTTATTCATCAGTTGATAGACATTTACATTGTTTCCAGTTGTTGGCTATTATCAACAATTCTGCTATGAACCTTTCTGTATAAGTTGTTATGTGGATAAGTTGTCTTGTGGGTACGTTTTATGTTTTCAGGTATCTTGAGTTTATGCTTGGACTGGATTTTCTGGGTTATGTGGTATCTCTATATATTTTTGAAAAACAACCAAATTGTTTTTCAGAAAGACTATACAATTTTACATTATCATCAATGAAGCATGAAGGTTCTAAAATCTCCACAAACTTGCCAACACTCAAAATTGTCTTTTTATTATACACAAACTAATGGGTGTGAAGTGATTCCTCATTGTAGTTTTGATTTGCTTTTCCCTAACAACTAATTTTATTTCAAATGCTTATTTGCCATTTATATATCTTCATTGGAGAAATATATATTCAAATCCTTTGTCCATTTTTTTAAAAACTGTCAAGGTAAAATTCATAGGACATAAAATTAGCCATTTTGAAATGAACAATTCAGTAGACTTTAGTACAGTCACAATATTATATGACCACTACTTCTATCTAATTCTGAAAGTTTCAAAACATTTTCATCACCCCCAAAGGAATGCTCATACCCATCAAGCAGTTATCCCATTTCCTACTTTATACAATCCCTTAGAACCATCAATCTTCTCTCTGTCGCTATGGATTTACCTGTTACAAATAGAGTCACAGATATAGAAAACAATCTTATGGTTACTGGGGGGAAAGCAGGGGGAGGGATAAATTGGGAGATTGGGATTGACATATACACACTACTGTATGTAAAATAGATAACTAATAAGGACCTACTATATATCCCAGTGAACTCTACTCAGTACTCTGTAATGATCTATATGGGAGAAGAAGCTAAAAAAGTGTGGATATATCAATATGTATACGTATAAGTGATTCACTTTTCCATACAGCAGAAACTAACACAAACTTGTAAATCAACTAGACTCCAGTAAAAATTTTTAAAAAATAACATTTCACATAAATGGAATTATACAATACGTGACCTCTTGTGTTGGGTTCTTCCTCTTAGCATATTTTTCCCCAACATTCATCCATGTTGTAGCACATTATCAATATTTGATTCCTTTTCATTGGTAAATGATATTTCATATATATATATATATATATATATATATATACACACACACACATATATATAAAATAATTTGTTTATCCATTCATTAATTGATGGATATTGGATTGTTTCTACCTTTTGGCTCTTGTGAATAGTGTTGCTATGAACATGTGTGTACATATATTTATTGGAATACCTATTTTTAATTCTTCAGGGTATATACCTAGGAGTGCAATGGCTGGGTCATATGGTAATTTTATGTTTAACGTTTTGAGAAACCACAAGACAGTTTTCCACAGAGGATAAAACTGTTTAGATTTCCACCAGCAATATATGTGGGTTTTAATTTCTCCATATGCTTGATGACACGTTAGTTTCAGTATTTTTTTTATTATAGCTAGATTCTTTCTCTCTCTCTCTCTCTCTCTCTCTCTCCTTTTCTCTCTTCCCCCCTTTCTTCCTTCCCTCCTTTTCTCTTTCTCTCCTTCTATAAATCTCTCTGGTTAAAACATACAGTACAATATTGAATAGCAGTGACAAAACACCCTTGTATTATTCTTCATCTTAGGAAAAACAGCTTTCAGTATTTCACCCGTAAATATGATATTAGCCATGGATATTTGTCATTTTGGGGGAGATCCCTAGTTTTTCATCAAGGAAGAGTGTGGGCTTTTGTCAGATGCTCTTTCTATCATTTGAGAAGATCATGTGCTTCCCCCCACTTTGTTCTATTTTTGTGGTACATGACATTAGTTGATTTTCCTATGCTTACTTATTTACATTCATTACTTACATTCCTGGGATAAATTCCATTTAGTCATGGTGTATAATTTTTTTTTTGGTGTATAATCTTTTTAATACACTTGCATTTGGGTTGCTAATATTTTGCTGAGGAATTTTTCATCTATATTCATAATGGATATTGGTCTTTATTATTTTTTTGTCTTCTATTGTCTTTGTCCAGTTTTGTTATCATAGTAATATCTGTCTTATAGAATGAGTTAGAAGTATTCCCTCCTCTTCTATTTTGTGGAAGAGTTTGGGAAGGATTACTAATAATTCTTCTTTAAATATTTTGTAAAATTTACCACTGAAGCCATCTGATCCTGGACTTCTCCTTGTTGAAATGTTTTGATTACTCATTCAATAACTGTAATATTAAGACTTTGTAATAAGTCTATTCAAACATTCTATTTCTTCTTGAGTGAGTTTTGGTAACTTGTGTGTTTTTAAGAATTTCCCCATTACATCTAGGGAATCTAATTTGTTAGGCATAGTTGTTAATAATATTCTTTTATAAACTGAATGAATATGAGAGATGCTAAGTCAGCTTAAAAAGGATTTCAAAAACCTCATAATATCACCTTGAATTAAGGAAGGAATTTATAGAAAGGATGATTTAATTGTCTAATATCTTTCTTAGTTTCGGTGAATAGCTCAGGGCAAATGCTATTTCCCTTTCTATAAGAAACTGCATCTATTTTTATTTCTGTATTAAGCTAGGCTATCAGTGTATTGAACCATGCTTCAGGAGAGTATCTGGGTCACATTATTGCAGGCCAACACACAATTGCTTTTATTCCATTAAAATTTACTGGTAATTCCCTATGTCTCCAGAGATATTTTCTCTAAGATTCAGTCGCTTGAACTGCATTCTGATGTTGTGTAAAAATACATTCAAAGATATTGTCCACTCTGTTTCTCAGTGTCTTTGGCTCAAGGACTCGTAGAATATCTTACAACTTGGATTTAGTTCCAGTAAAAAAAAAAAGTGTATCCAAAGACAAAGTGAACTTCTTTCTCTTTCAGTACATTCAAACAACATATTATCCTTTTTGCTTTATATGCAAGAAATTCAGGATCAAATTCACTGCCCCATATTGTAATCTGCTCCACCCAGATGACCAGATACAACCCCCCTAAGATTTAATAAATGTGTTTTTTATTTTGTTTTGTCTTGAAATATATAACCTAGAAATAGGTAAATCTAAGTATTGCAGTTAATTGAAGGAACAATCCAGACTAACTTCATCATTTTACAGACTGAGAAACACATGCAGAAAGACTTGGTTTCATCCAAGTTTAAGCTTGAGTCATTTACTGTTTTTTTTATTACATTTACACTCTAACTTGCTTTATAAAATAGAAACAGGGTGCTAGGGATGTATATAGATACATGGAAGAGAAAAATGGAACTATCATTTATCAAGTAATAGATAGGTTGCTAGGTCCTTGATAAACACCATCTTTTATTCTTTATTCTTTATAAAAATGCATAAAGTAGGAAACCAAAGTCTAGAGGATGTATCTCTTGAAAAAGATCAAAAAGTTGCATAGTTTGAACCATAATTTGTTACTAGGCCCATGTGTATTTAAATTTTAACTTTTTCTGATTTATGTAGTGACATATAATAAAAACACAGTGCAACAATATTGGGACAATTAACTTAGAATAAAACCTCAAGTCAAGTTTGACATCTGTAGGTCTGCTGTTTCTCCAACCTCTTTCTCCCTTACAAGTTCTATGACAAAAGGTATAAAGACTAAGATCCCTTCCCAAGCATATTTGCATTAAGGCATTGGCAGATTGGCACCAATTTTGCAAGTGAGATAGGCAATAGTCTACCTCTTCACTTTCTCCCTTTTCATGTTTTGAAGACAGATATAGCAGATATGTTGGCTGGAGCTACAACAACCATATCATGACCATAAGAGAAAGGCAAAGAGTACATTGGCTCTAATATTGCTGGTCTACTGACCCCACCCAATGGCCACCTACCTCTGAATTTCATTTTGCATGAGAACAATAATTATCTCTTTGTTTAAGCTGTTGTAATCAAGTTTCCTGGCACACTTTTTTTTAGCTAAAATAGTCTGAACCGATACAGATTATCTCATCAGGCTATCTCTCAGATATCATAGTCAGATTGCAAATTTATAACACACTTCAGTTAATTCTGTACCTGAATTCCTTAAAGTGAATTGGATCAAGAAAACCCCGGCACACCTCCCGGTCTGCTCTTTTTTTCTCTCCTGAGACTTTAAGGCTATTTTCTCTGGATATGCCACTACTTCTAAGCATTAAACATCACATCTGTTGGGGCATTTCTGGGACACTCAGAGATAGTTTTTGCACTTTGTAGAATAACAGTCCCATATAAAGATCCACTCCCAATACCAAACGTTAGATCACCATTATCTCTTGCTTGAGCTACTGCTACAGTCAACTAACTGACTGCCCCCCCACCCCCCGCATTCCTACCTTCCTCCAGTGTGTTATCCATACAGCAAAAGTAATTTTGAAATAACATATTAGATCCTCAACCCTCCTGGGCTTTATATCCTCCAGTTGCTTCACACAACATGCTCCAGAATGCCCTGTATCTTGAACTACTGCCTCCTTCCTTCATTCATAAACTTTCACTAGAGTATTAGGTATGTCAAGCACTGCCTTACCTCAGGTGCTTTGTACTTGCTGTTCTCAGTGCCTGGAATGTTTTTCCTTTGGCTCTGCTCCTGGCTGGACTTTTGTGGCCTCTGTAAGCAGTTCTCATCTCCTTCTTTTAAAGAAAACTTCCCCGAAAAAACAGTTTAAAGTATTCTTATATTTTTCTGTCTCCTGGGATCCTGCTTATGTCTTTTTAAATACCATCATTTATAATTATTTTCTTTATTTCTTCTTTTTATTGAAATATAGTTGATTTACAATGTTGTGTTAGTTTCTGGTATACAGCAAAGTGATTCAGTTATACATACATATAATTTTTCATATTCTTTTCCATTATGGTTTATTACAGGATATTGAATACAGTTCCCCTGCCATACAATAGGACCTTGTTGTTTATCCATTTTGTATATATAGTAGTTTGCATCTGTTAACCCCAAACTCCTGATTCATCCGTCCCCTGCACCTCCTCCCGCTCGGCAAACACAAGTCTGTTCTCTATGTCTGTTAAGTCTGTTTCTGTTTCATTTGTGTCATATTTTATCACATATAAGTGATATCATATGATATTTGTCTTTTTCTTACTTACTTCGCCTAGTATGATAATCTCTAGGTCATCCACGTAGCTGCAAATGGCATTATTTTATTCTTTTTTATGCCTGAGTAATATTCCACTGTATATATATATATATATATATATATATATATATATATACTACATACTCTTTATTCATCTATCAATTGACATTTAGATTGTTTCTATGTCTATTTTCCTTACTTCTTTGTGTAATACTTATGCCTGTGACTGTAATATAAGTTCCACAAGAAAATGACTGACCTCATCTCATGGTGTTACTACCTGTAAGAATAGAGCCTGCACATAGGAGGCACCCAATAAATGATTGTTTAATGAATAATTAAATTGTTGGCTGATACTATCAGACAAGTGAAATAGAAATCTCTAAATGGGGACTACACAGAGCAGGGGGTAATGAGAGGATAAAGATATGCCATAGTAATTTCTGGAGACTCTTTTTCTTAATTACCAAACTAGACATAATTTTTATTTCCTTTCCATTTTCCAGCTTTTTAAGTTTCCATCTTTCTTGAGGTGTGATTGACAAAAATTGTATACATTTAAGGTATACAGTGTGCTGTTTTGATAAAAGTATACCTTGTATAATAATTATCCCCATCAAGCTAATTAATATATTCATCACCTCATATAGTAACCATTGTGTGTGTGTGGGGGGGTGAGGACAATTAAGAACAACTGTCAAGTATACAATATATTATTATTAACTATAGTTACCATGCTGTATGTTAGCCCTCCAGAGCAAATTCATTTTGTAACTAAAAGTTTGTATTCTTTGACTAACATCTGCCTATCTCTCCTACTTAACCTCCAGCCCCTGGCAACCAGCATTCTAATTTCTGTTTCTCTAAGTCTGACTTCTTTTTAGATTTTACATGTAACTGATATCATGCAATATGTGTCTTTCTGTGTCTATCTTGTTTCATTTCACATACACTCAATTTTAACTAGTGTAATAAAATGCACCTGCTATCACACATTCAATTTTATTAATGAAATAATCTTCTTTATGGGGTTTTAGATAGTGCCAAGTGTATGAGTTAAAGTTCCCTAGAGAAACAGACCAATAGGATGTATGTGTCTATATGTGCATGTGTGTGTGTGTGTATACACAGAGAGAGAGAGGGAGTGAGAGAGGGAGAGAGCTAAAGAGAGAGAGAGATTTATTTTAAGGAATTGGCTCATGCCACTGTGAAGCCTGGTGAGTCCAGAATCTGCAGAGTAGATCAACAGGCTGGAGACCCAGGGAAGAGTTAGTGCTGCAGTTTGAGTCTGAAGGCAGTTTATGGACATAATCCCCCTTTCTTCTGGTATATCAGTCTTTTACTATTCAGGCCTTCAGCTGATTGGATGAGATCCATCCGCATTGTAAAGGGTAATCTGCTTTACTGAAATCTACTGATTTCAATATTAGGCTCCTTTTTAAGATACCTTTACAGAAACATCTATAATAATGTTTGAGGAAATATCTATATACTGTGGTCTAGCTAACTTGGCACATAAAGTTAATTATCATAGCAATAAAAACAATAATGATAAATTAGAGTGATTTTCTCATCCCTCCTTCCCATTTCTCCAGGGCCTAATAAGAATTCAGTTTTTTACAGAATCTAAAATACTGGAGTATTACTAAAGAAAGAAGGAAAAAGAGAAGCTAGTGAATCAAATTTTAATTAGTTTGTAATTTGATGCTAGTCTATACCTAAATGGTACCCCTACCATATCTTTACTAGTTAATGTCCTTGCTCTTAGGTGGATTGGATGTGGGCAGAATAAATACAGCATCATTCATTTAAGGTGCACATGATGACTTCATCCTGTCCTTAATTTTCTTATGATAGGTGACAAGAGACTATCACTTATTTTTTAGTATTAAAGAGAAAGTCAGGGAATGAATTATGATGAAAGTATGCTCAAATATAGAATTTATTTCAATATGTTTTCATGGTATTCTGTAAGGACCATCTTAAGAAATTGGTTTAGATATTTTCAATCCTAATTAATATTTATTAACTCTTATCCACTAAGATACTAATAATTCATTAGAATTCTTAAATTAAACATTATTACTTTTATAAAAGGAAATTGGGGACAGGTTGCTATCAACTCCTAGATGAGGAGAAGAAACACCACATCTGAGCGTAGCCAAGAAGGTGAGTCAATGTTCATGAGAAAGTTGAAGAGTAAATCAAGCCCAGGAATATTGGCAAGTGGTAGGTGGTCCAAGGAAATGATTGTGAAGAGTACCACAGCTCCTCTTGAAGGATGGAAACCTTGTCTAACCTAGCATCAGAAAACTCCCACACTGATGTGTTCTGCAGTTGCACTGAAAGTAAGCCTTTTCTTACAGAATTAAAATTGGTAAAACATATTTTGTTCGATCTGCTGAACATACAGGAAAATATCGTTAAAGCAATATTACTACCAGGCTGTGAAAGTACATTACCTTTTAGTTCAAAGTAGGTTTCAAATTTTATTGTTTTTCCATTTGCATCCTTGGGCTAGTAAAGCCCTGTGGAACACAGTTTTGGTAATGTAATACCAAGTAAGCATTCCTGAAAATATATTTGCTTTGAACTTATAAATAACATTGAAAATAAAACCAACACAGGCCATTAAAGTTGATATATCCTGGATATATCTCACCATTTGGTATCCAGTAATAAAAGAACAGAAAACGACTAAAGATTCAAGACACTAAGACTTAACAAAAATATCTAGAGGCAAAACTGAAATTAATGCTTTCAGTGAATCCAAAGCATAAAATCCTGGGCTAACAAGAGTGATGACTACCATGTGATTGGAGATGACTCTGCTGATGGAGAAGGTCTGGCCGTGTCAAGGCTGTCTGTGAACAAGGACCACCTGGAAAAGGAAAGGGCTCCAGACCAGGGGTTCTGAACATTTTTTTTTTATCTGGATCTTGGGTGTCTAGAGAAGACTATAGACCCCTTTCTTTCTCAAAATAATGTTCGAACTAAGTAAACACTTAAGATAGTAAGGTTATTGAATGTATGTTAAATATAATTAGCAAAATATTAACATAAAAGCAATTTGCAATATAGACAGCAGAATGTGTACTTCTTAAAGTATGAAATAGCAATATCTAGTGGTGGGTATAATAAATAACATAATAGCAGAGTAGTAATGAGAATAAAAATCTTGAGATATCTGCATAATTTGTATAATGTAATTTGACCTTATCTATCAATATAAATTAGGTAGCAAAGCAATGTGTGTGCTCCTGTGGTTAGCTGTCTGGGTTCATAATAAAAGGGTAAGCTAAATTTCCCTTAGAAATTTTACTATTTTAAAAAAAGAGTTTTTGTTTTTTTTTTTCCTTCTCCTATTTAAAGTCACAAACCCTTTGGGGGTCTGTAAAGTCCAGTTTAAGAACTTTTACACAGTAGCTGTCAACCTTAACTTAACATGAGAATCACTGGAGAATTAAAAAAAAATACTGATACTTGATGCACCCTCCCAGAGATTCTAATTGTATCAGTCTGAGTTTCAGCCTTGACAGATAGTGGAATTTTATAGGTACACGTGTGTGTGTGTGTGTGTGTGTGTGTGTGTGTGTGTGTGTGTGTAACTGAGTTCTTTGTGCTTCTGGAATAACATAGCATTTTTAGTGTTGGCAGTATTATCTGTGAAATAAACACCTATTCGTGTCATTTTCTGCATCCTTAACAACTTACCAGTTTCCTTCACAATTCGTTAACAAAACAGCCTTGAATTACTCGTCGTTTCAGCCATTTGAAAGTGATTGCTTCTTCCATTTTAAAAGATGAAATGCTGTAAGAACTTACATGTACTTTAAATATCATTTGAATTAAGATATAGTTAATTTCTAAAAATGGCTCTCTAAGGGGATTTGCTGGTGGGATTTCAGGGTTTTAATTTTAACTTAAAAATTCAGCTGGGAAATAGTTTTTTTTTTTTTTTTTTTTTCTGTTTCTGTGAGCTTTCCTCCATCACTGCAACCATCTTGCTCTTAGAAACAACTTCTGCACTATGCTGCAATTGCGTTAACTTGTAAATCTGGTTAATCAATATGTGTTGTAGGTGCAATGATGAAGAGCGTGCACGTGTTCTGAGAGCACAGAGAAGGGGCAATCGAGGGGAAGCAGGGTTGGAAGATGAGACTTGGAGGAAATACAGGAGTTTGCAGACAGATGGGAGATAGTTGGGGTTTGGTTTAGGAGAGAGCATTCTCGGAGTAGGGGTAAAATAATTCATAAAACTAGAGGTAAGGAAGAGCAAGGACCCTTAGAACTGAAATAACTTGGAGTATGAAATTTAGGTTTTGGAATGGGAGCAGTGACGGAGGAAGCTGGAGAGAATATAGATGATACCTCCTTGGCCAACATCCTAAGGAAGTTTAGACTTGGTTCTAACAGCCAGAGGAAGACATTAATGAGAAAATCACTATGAAGATAAACTAAGAGAAACCAAACAATGTATAGAAAATCCTCATTGTTCTAGATGCTGAGTGAGGGGTGTGTTTGAAGAAAGAGGTATCGGTCCAATCTGTGAAGTAAGTGAAGGTCTAAAAATTTCCCAATAATTTTAACAACAAGGGGGATACTGCAAACATGCAAAAGATAGTTTTAACAAAGTATCAATACTAAAATGCTTTATTAAAACAAAGCTTAGCTCTGAAGCGGATGAAGGAGGCTAAGTCAATAGCTGGAGAAAATGAGAACTTGAAGAAAGGTTTATATGAGGGAAACTTTAGTAGATTTAGCTAGGAAGGGAAAGAGAAAGTAGAGAGGGGATATTAAAAGATAGAGAAAAATGATCCTAAAAGTAATGACATGAGTTCCTAGGAGGTGGGATATGAAAACATGGAATGGGCATTGCACACATTCCATTTCCTCCTTTGTGAAAGGAAGAGAGTGACAAAGGTATTTGCTTTGTACTAGCAAGGAGTCTTGTCTGGCATCTCTGTGTTTCTCTGGGAATATAAGAAATGATGTCCCTCTTTTGAGAATGATGGAAGATATATTGGAGTTGAAAATAAAGGGTGATGATGAGGACAGTTGGAGGGTTCCACAGAAGGACTGAAGGTCCCGTGAATTAACATATATTACCTATTTCATCTCATGCAAACCCACCCTTGCTCATTTATCTCCTGCTCCACTGATCTTAAGTCCTCTATTGTGGAAGTTCCTTCTCATGGTAAGTCTTTGGCCAGGACTTCCCCTCTGCCTATTATAATTTAAAGACAACTCTATCTAAATTAGAAACCTGCCTGTATTCATAGTGTACTTTTTAGTTCCTTCACATTTCTAACAATTTGTAACTATTCATTTATCATTTTATTTATGACTTTCATAAAAAATAAACCATTTTATTTTATTTTATTTTATTTTACCATTTTAACTCCAATGTCTAGCCAGAGGCCGGCATGATGTAAGTGATCCAGTATTTGTTAATCATTGAATAGAGTAGATTCATGGCTGTACTAGCCAAAAAATGCTGACTTTAAAAGATGTGATTATACAAAAACTAAAAGTGGAGGAATTCAGAACCTAATTTTAGACTTAGAAATGTAAAAGTAAACAGAGTAAAGTTAATCAAAATAAATAAAAATGGAAAATAAAATGTACAAACTTATATCAATCAAAAAATAAATTCAAGAGCTGATTCTTAGTAAAATTTAATGAATCAGGTACAGTTTGACTGATTGGATACACAAAACTAAAACAAGAGACTTTTGGAAAATGAGAAATAAGAAAGGGGTATAACAACAGATAGTGTGGAGATCTGAATATCATTGGCAAATAAAATGTATAACTCTTTGTTGTTAAATTTGACAATCCCAATGAAAAAGATCCTTTTTTTTTTCTCAGAACATATAAATTGCCCCAATTGTCTCAATAACAGGTAGAAAAGCTGAATAGGCAAATAATTATGAAAGGAGCTATAAGTGTTTTCAAAGATTTTCTTTTTCAAAATGCTCCAGGGGACTTCCAAGCAAAGCAAATAAGTGAATACAGTTGATTTGGTCTTCACCTTTTTTTTTTTTTTTTTCCCAATTGCTCCTTGAAATGAATAATGGAATATAAAAATCATCAGAAACATGCACCAGTACTGTACAACAGTAAAGAACTCTCTCCATAGTCTTAAATTGTTAAAATTATAGTGAAGAGGAAACACAAATGAATAAAGGTCCTGCCCCCAAACACCCAATTGTACAAAAGTCAGTGTGTGGGCAACAAGAAGAATAGATCCTTGTAAAGATTAACATGACCAAGAGAGAGTGCTGAGGATAGGACAAATGGTGGGGAGCATATTGTTCTTAATTGAGAAGTCTTACTGCTGGAGCCATACTGATAATGAGTCTGCAGTGGGACCTTCTTCACCAGGTTTAATTGGCACGGGCAGCCTCATTCCTACCTGGCCTCCAGCAAAGACATCTTCTTTGCTGGCTCCTAATGAGGCCACTCACATGAGGCAAATGGTAAAAGCACACTGATTCCTGGCTGCTCTATCAAGCAGACAAAGACAATACTTGAATAAAGAGCTGAAGGTCTGTGTTCCAACTTGCCCTGCCTCCTCAATCCAAATTCATTTCCAGACTTTACAACCAGTTCAATGAAATATTTGAAAAAGACATTAAATTTGATCATGGTTTTCCTTCTTATATTATTCTACACGATTTAAATATAAAAACCTTATTTGTGAGAACTCTTTTAGTTATTAGTGTTGGAAACCCAGTGAAAAGTATCTTAATGCAAAAAATTGATGTAATTAACATGCAATTGAAAAAAGCGTAGGCAGATTTGATTTTAGTACCAAATCTACGGTGGGGCATGGTCGTGATGAGAGCTCAGATAATATTAATAGCACCAAGCCTCACTAAATTTTCTTTCATTGTTGTGCATCTTTATTTTCTTTGTGGGTTACCTTTTATCTTCTGCAGATAGATTTTTCCATTTGTCTTGGGAAATGATTCCATGAAGCCCAGTTTATGTCTTTCTTCAATGTCATAATGGTTCCTAGCATCCACCTGCAATGGGTTATAGATCCATACCTGTAAAAATTCCTGTGGGTAAGAGAATGGAGTCCTCTTATTTTTAGTCAATTTTATTCATCCTCAGGCCAGAGGCAAGAGAATACGGATGACTTCATGCTTCCCTCACAACAGAGAATGAGGTCTGTCCCAGAAAGGAGACATTGAGCTATTAAAGGTAAGAGGGTTGTGTGTGGGCAGAGAAAATAAGCAACCCTATTATCAATATGCTATCACTGTTGGCATAACTGTACTATTTTCAAAAGAAAGCATAGCTGTGTGAAGGTAAGATAGTAGAGAAAAAACATGTATACATATATTTAACATACAATTATAACAATGACATTCCCCCAAATATATTCTGAAAAAAATAATAACTAAGAACAGATACTATAGAAAACTTCTAATTCAGCAAGGCAAGTATCATACTGTTTTTGGAAGTCACTTCCAATTTAGATTTTTTTGTTGTAAGCTGGCACACACACACCTGCCATCAGTAAATTCTACACAGAGAGTAGGACCATATGTTGAGCTAAGCCAGTCACCATCTTCTGGAGCAAAACTCCAGGGACTGGGCAGGTTGTAGCTCAGTGGTCACCTGAACAAGCAACAGACTCAGTTTCTTTGTACAGACATTAGAAGAAATTGGAGGGTACTGTGTGGATGAAGTTCACTATTCTGATCACATAAGCATGCTCACAATCCAGGTGCCATCTTGGAGAAGAGAAGAAAACATGGTTAGAAACTTGAAAGATTAGTCATTTTACCTAAATGTCCAGTAATGATAAATCACACTATATTTATTGTATTGGACTAACATTCAGCGATTTTATTTCTTTTGCTACCAGCAGTTGGAGATTCATGAAAACATTCACATCTTTTACAGAATATGAAGTAACTATATTTTCTATACTCATCAGTATTATAACATGAGAAGTCTATGTATTTTTTAACTCAACTATAAAACTCAAAAAAAATAGTTATATGGAAAGCATAGTATGAAATTAGGAAACTTTAGATGGAAAAGAAAGCATTTTTGTCAAAATGATTTTAAACTCATGGAAAGTGATAATTGCTGCAGTGGATAGCAGATTGAATAGTTAATAATAGTGAAGTAGTAAAAGAAAAAAAAATGAGAAAATTTCCTAGGTTTCTAGGAAAGGAGTAAAAACAATAAAAAATAAGAGAAGATAAAAACATGGCTTTGAGCCAGAATATAGATTATGGAAAATTTAATCAAGAATAATGAAAGAGTACTCAAACATTAGAGGTGACAAAATGAATATAACAATAGACACAGAAGGTGTTTAAAGTATAAGTGGATTCAAATCTATGCTAATAAATTTGAAAATCTCAAGAAAATGCATAATTTTCAGCAAGATATTAATTATGTAAATTGATTCAAAACAGTAGAAAAATTGAACAGATCAATGAAAAGGAGACAATTTAAGACTGTCAAAAATTACCTCAAAATATGTCTGTTTTAAGCAGTGTTTTACAGGTAAGTGCTTTCAAACATTTAAGTAACAAATTATTTACATGCTACACAAATCGTTTCCAATCATACCAAAAAAAAAAAAAAAAAGCAAGATAGCCAAACACAGCATAAAAACAAAACTTCACCCCAGCCTTATTTACAACTTTAAAATGGAGAAAAGTTTAAAAATTTCTAGCAAAATACAATTGGTAGTACATTTAAAAAATAAAATTCCATAGCCTAGCTTGGTAGGACATTACAGGAAGAAAAATGTGTTTAACATTAGGGATTCGTTAACTTAGTATATCATTTCCCTTGGCCAAATTATTTTTTAAAGTCTAATAATCATTTAGAAAGTTTCTGAATTGGTAGTCTATATTATTATACATACATTCTATAATCCATAATATTGATCTGTAATAATCCATATTTTTTTTAATTAAGCACTAAGAAATGTATTGTGAGCAAGATTTACATGTGCAATGAAGTAGAAGTTTGTAGAAAATATTCTAGGAGTTCAGAATTTTAAAGCTTGCTTTGAAATGCATGCAATTCAAAATCACAGCTATTTCATTACAAAAACTGACTTTGGCACTGCCACCTTCACGTCTTTGGCTATTATGAATCATCTAGGAGACCAAATGCAGCCTTATCTCTTTCCTGGCACTGGGGTGAGATTTATTAATTGTGACTATGTTTAAATAACTAGGTATTTGCATTTTAGAATGTGTCAGCTGTGTTGAAAGCTATTTAGAGCATTATGCTGATGGACTTAAGGGCACAGGGGTGAGTCTCACATGAACTTTATCACAATCATCATCATCATCATCGTCATCATTATTATTGTGCCACAGGTTTTCTCATCATTATCCTGGGTCGAGATTTAAGGGACAGCATTTGGGCTTAACGACTTAATGATGATTTAGCTGGAGTAGAATAACATCTCAAAACAAGTCATATTCCTAGTTGAAAAAATAATTATTATGTTCTCAAGTTATTTTTGGAATAAGCTGTAAGGGAAAAAACACCCAAAATGTGTACAATTTTTAAGCATTCTCATAGTGTTTTAAATTTTACATTGGACTTTACCATGGATTATCTTCACTGAGCATCACTACAACCCAATGGCTAGGCTAGGCAGGATAGGCAATTTTAGACCTAGAGTTTAGCTGATGAAATTAAGACATGGAGAAATTAAGTGACTACCCTGAGGTAAAACCCCTAGTAAGTGGCAGAAGAGAACCCAGGTCTTCTGAGCTTTTGTCTAGTTCTAAGAAACAACTCAAGGTGGGGTGTCCGTTGATAGCCACACCATTGCGTTACTCCCCAGAACTCAGGGAGTCAATACTGCACATTAACAGGGGATAGGTTGTCATTTACAATGGTGGAGAATAACCCCCTGACTTCACCTCTTGTTGTAATCACTATGACTTCTTTATAACACACAGAGTAAAAATTCAATCTCTGTTTCTCTCAATTGCACTAAATCTGACCTAAGCCCCTGACTACCATATTGACTGTGCATATGTCTCACTCCCTCTGGAATCCCCCCAATAGGGACTACCAATGAACCCATGAGGTACACATAGGTCAAACAAGAGCATATTGGCTTTCATCCAGAAGATAAATAATTTCTGATGTTTTGACTTGAATCGTATTCCACCCAAATATGTTTCAGTCCTCACCTCAGGTACCTGTGTATGTGACCTTATTTGGGAAAAGGGTCTCTACTGATGTAACTAAGTTAAGAAGAAGTATGAGTAGGACGTGCTCTTAATCCACAATAACTGGTGTACTTATATAAAGTGAGGAAGAGACACACAGGGAGAACACCATGTGATGTAACAATGGAGACAGAGATTGAAGTGATGAGTTTACCAAACAAGGAACTTCAGGGATTACCAGGGACCACTGGAAGATAAGAGAAAGGCATTGGACATGTGGACTAAGAATGCCAGCTGCCATATCAGTAAATAAAGGATGCTACATCCATCAGCCACTACAGTCACCCTGATGGTGCACCCTGAGGAGACTCAGGATGGAGACAACTGGGCTGCCCACTGCCAAGCCCACAGCCACTGCAGCCACCCAAAACCCTGCATCCTGAGGAGACTCAGGATGGGAAAGAATGGGATACTGGCCCCAGATAGCTGAGGAGCATATTAAAGGAATTATTTCAATGATCTCAGACTCTTGCATCTTCCCATACATAAAAAAAGTGCTAAAATCATTAACTTGAAGTTATCTGGTTTTCTTTAATTGAGTCATCTTTTGATGTTCTAACAACCTGGTCTTTGTTGCAAAACTCCTGTATATCATGACTCCTCCTTTACCTCTTCGTAACAGTCCCTCCATGCTATCTGAGAGGCTGCCTCCCAGGCTTGAAGTCCTGAGAAAGTCCACTGAATAAAACATAACTCTCAACTTCTAGGTTGTGCATTAATTTTAGCCAACAGACAGATTCTCCCTCAAGCCTTGAGGGAGAGCATGGCCCTGCTGACACTCTGATGCTGTACTTCCAGCCTCCGGAACTTGAGAAAATACTTTTCTGTTGCTTTAAGTCACCCATATTGTGGAAATTTGTTAGAGCAGTCCTAGGAAATTAACACACCCAATGTCGAATCATCCACACCTCCCATTTTTTGATTGGGTTACTTGTAGTTTTTGCAGAATGTCACCATTGAATGTCACTTAGCTCTCTTAGGGACTCAGGTTTTCCAGCCTAGTCCTCATGGGAAACTGACTCCATAGTCTCCATGTCTCCATGTTTAGCTTGGCTCATGGTGCCAGTGGCAAGAATTACATTTTTTAGTTCTCAGCAGTTTTATTTCCACCTGCAAATATTTTCTTATAAGATGGGGGTAACCCAAGAGTCATCCATTTTACTCTTCATCCTGGAAGTAGAATTTTCCACTATAGAATACTAGGACAGTCTTACGAGGCCTCCATGCTCATAAGGAATTTTCCCTTTATCCTTAAAAGCAATGGGTTGATTACTAAATTCTTCCTTCCTGGATGATAAATATCCATAGGCCAGAGATTTGAGGGAGGAGGGAGAGGGGGCTGTTTGGTTCAAGGGGGGCTTTGTGGGTGGGGAGATACCTTTCATTCCATAGTGGTGATGTAACTTCTAAGACTAAAGTGAAACAAAACTTAAACCAATAACCCCTTATCTTCTGTCTACACCTAATTCAAGTTTATCTGATTATAAATAAGACAAATTATAAATAAATAATTTAAATTATAATAAATAATATAAATTATAAATTCAGATTTATCTGATTCCCTTTTCATTTGAGTTTGAGTCGGATTATGGAAGCTATTTTAACAATGATGACTTTCACTGAGGGAGGGGGGAAAACAAACAAAAAAAATAGAAGGGCATTGAACAAATACACCATTAGACTCATAAATTATGAAAATTATGAGGCACCTTGTTAGTTCTCAATGAACTTTTAATGCACAAATGGGTAAAGGGATAAAGAAGTAAAGATAGAAATATTCATAGATGGTCGGGTATTTTCCAACCCCTTGCTTTTGCTCTGTTCTGTTTTGTTTATCTTTTCCATTTGTTTTTTGTTTTGATGTCTTCCCACCTACATTACAAGTCCAGATCCTTAGTATGCTATTCAGGACTTTTTTTATAATAACCTGGCTTACCTCTCAGCTTCAGCATCAGGCACTTCTACCTGCACTTCACACTCCAACGATCCTAGACCACATGCATTTATATGCTTCTTTCAAAGAATTTCATTCTGCAGTGCATCTGCTCTTGCCTGGAAAGTTTGTCCTTATCTCACTGACTTCTATCGACCTTTCAGGACTCACCTCATGTGATATCAACTTTTGAAAACTTGCTTGATTCTCATCTTCCAAACTGTGCTAAGTGTATCCAAGAAGAGGAAAAGACTGAAGATTCCAATATGGATTTTATTATGTTCTGTAGCACCTCTCAGAAGATCAAATGTTATTAATGAGAATGAACATTTTTCTTATGCTTTTTGACATTTGTATTTCTTTAAAAATGTCTATCCTTGTATTTCCCCCAACTTTTTTTCTTCTGTTTGCACAAATTTCCATCTACTCATAAAAGTTATTCATATCTTTGGACATATTTGTACCCAATCTTTCATATATATTATATATATTTTCCAGGCTTATGGTTTATCATTTAACAGATTCACACAATTTTTATTGTATGAAAACATTTAATATAGTAAAATCTATGGATATTTTTCTCCACCATATATCATTTTCTTTAAACTTTGAAATTCTTTTTTTTTTTTTTTTTTGCTTTTTGCATTAGCTCTTTATTTTAAATTTATTTTGGTATACAGTTTGGAGGGCATGATGATCATGTATAAAAATTTAGAAATGTATTGTAGGCCTTGTTTTACCATCTGGGATAAAAAGCCAGGGATTGGTTGTATTTTAAAAACTGTTTCATCATCAGAATTTGTTTTTATTCTTCCAGCACCTGAAAAAATAGCACAAGATGATGAAATGAGCAATCACAGATGCCTCAGCAAATTGTATCATTTCCATATATGGCTATTATTTCCATGAACAAATCTATAAAGCATCTCTTCTTTAAATGGGGTCCATGGTTCTTGGATGACCAGCATCAGCCTCATTCAGAAAACTTGCTGGACATAAAGATTCATGAGTCCCAAAGAATTACTGAAATAGAATCTTTGCAATTTGAGATCAAGCCTTATGTAAACTCAAAGGTTAGGATTCTCTGCCCTCACTATAAGTTATTAAGAAAGGTAGTTTTTGCTTTGATTCTATTTGCAAAAGTCTAGCAACTAACCTGTCTCAAACCCTAAATTACCTGTGTCAGGGCTTGTCACCTGTTTTCATCCTGATGTTTGGTCTTAGCAACAGGAGTAATTAGAGTAAAGATGGTATTCACCAACAAACCAATGCTGGGGATTATCAAAAATATCTCCAAAGCAACCACTATAAATCTTTGCCCAGCACCATATATATTTATTTTATTTTATTTTTTTTAGTCCTCTGAATGCAATACCAAATGAGAATTCCTACAGAGTTTTGAGAGATGGCAGCATCTTCTGAAGCGACTAACTCTTGTTTGAATGTGTGTTATCGGGCAATTATTTTGCACCTTAAATGAGTTATCACACTTAACTATTACTTCAATCCTTTATGGTGAGTGTTTTTTGTTTCTTCATTTGTTTGTGTTGTTGTTGTTTATCCCGCACAGTACAGCTCGCAGGATCTTAGTTCCCTGACCAGGGATCAAACCCATACTCCCTGCAGTGAAAGCACAGAGCTCTAACCACTAGACAACCAGGGAATTCCCTGAAGTGTTTTATTTTAAAGTTTTTGCAAATGAGGAAAGCAAGCATGGGGAAGACAGAGTTCCTTGGCCAAATTCACAAACTAGAGAGTGTCAGAGCCAAAGTTCAAAGCCAAGATTTCTGGACCCAAATCCAAGGCATGCTCTCTTGAGCATGGATGCCTGAGATGTACCTTTTCCCAGATATGGGAATAATCTGCTATGAGTCAAGCATTAGGAAATCATGCAGGAGCAAATGATTAAGAGAAAGCAGGGGAAAGCAGTTAAACAAAAGATGAGCTGTTTTGCTCTGGACCCAGGTAGCCAGAGGCATCTTAGGTCTTGCTGGAAGGCATGAAGCCAGGAATCCTCACCTGCTTCCTTGTGACCCCCAATGGTGCGTCTTTGTCCTCCTCAGTTAATGTTAACAAAGACACTTTGACCCTGTTCACTGTCCCACCCACAGGAATTCCAAAGTATTTCCCACATGATGATTCTCAAAATTTTTCCCCCAGAATTAGACAAAGAATACAAATCATTTTTATAATGTAATAAATAATATTTTTGTGTAATCTTCTAGTTATGCATAAGTAAATATTTATATGTAATTAGTGTGCAATACAAGACCTTTCACATGTTACTTTGTTCAGTTCTCACAACAATGTGTTGAAGTCATGATTGCTCTCATCTATTTCCACATAGCAGAGGAAAAAATTGAAATTGAACATGGTGGGGGTGATTCTTTCAAGGTCAATGAAGTGACACTAAGCTTGAGATTGGGTCTTCCTGCTTCAAAGCCTTTGTCCAGTGAAATTTCCCCTACATTCCCCGTCATTTCTGCTACACACCAAGAGCTACAACTTACTAACCAGCTGTTAAATGATGGAAGGACTATTCTTGTCTTTCTTAAAAGGTGAAAGGCTATGGTATTCATATGGGTTTAAATGAGAGAAATGCAGCATAAATAGGGTTATTGAAGGGATGGATAGCAAAATGCTGTATAGACAATCCTTGCACAGACAGCTGCAACCTTCAGCTGAGGCAGAACCAGCACTGTGATGTCAGAGTTGTTCGGTAGAAATAACAGTAATCAAAACCAACACACAAAACCGTCAGCAAACACAAACTTATGCTTGAGTTAAAACAGAACAGTGTGCCTACCCAGCAATCAGGGGCTGCAACTGAATTAAATGCTTTTTTTTTAAATTAATTAATTTTTTAATTGAAGTATAGTTGATTTACAATGTTGTGTTAGTTTCAGGTATACAGCAAAGTGATTCAGATATATATATATTCTCTGATTCAAAGAAGAGTCTGAAAATATTTTATATCTCCCTTCTTATTTTAAAGAACTATAATTTATTTCCCCAGTTTATTTATGTTTGCTAAAATATCAACTTTAGTCTCATTTTAGATTAATGCAATCCCAAAATAACATGACAATTTTCAATATTTGGATACCAGATCTCTATTTTAAAAGGGTGTGTTACTAATTTATTTCCCACTAAATTGTATACATTTAATGTAAAGTCAATATCTTAAAATCTGTGAGCTGTTAAGTTTCACGTTTCTGATTTCTCTCAATACGATGTTTCTTAAAGGGCTATTTCTCTGTAAATCAGGAATTCTGTTGGATAAAAAAAGAAAATTCTGTTTAAAAATTTTGAAATATATATATAAATACACTCATCTGAAAACAGGAATATACAAGTTACTACACATAAAGCCCTTAGAAGAATGCCTGTTATGTAGAAAGTGGCCTATATTTACAGCTACTGTGTTTGTTGTTGTTATGATTATTACTATTATAATCTATGTTATTGTTATTTTTTAATCTCTCTACACACCCAGCTCTAGCTACTAGGACACTTGTTCTTTCTTTAACTTTTTAAAATAAAAATTGTGTATATTTTAGGTATGACATGATGTTTTGATATACACATACATAGTAGAATGATTACTACGGTCAAGTTAATGAACACATCCATCACTCTGCATAGTTGCCATTTGTGTATATATGTGGTGAGAATATCTGAAATCTACTCTCAGCAAATTTCTAGTATACAATATAATAATATTAACTATAGTCATCATGCTATACAATATTTATCTCTTAAGACTAAATCACCCAGATTTATTTTTAATTCTGTTAAGAAAATATTTCCAACCCATAACTGATTTGAATGTAGCTCTTGCTTCAGTAATAATCACTCACGCTTGCATTGGGGTTTTATAACTTACTAGGGACATTCACCAATATGATCTTTATTGACCCTCTCCATGAATGCTTGAAATATGTTTTCAGTTGAAATGCATATTTTATGCATGGAAATTGACCTAGTTAGTTCAGGTGAATCGTATAAGTTCTCCAGACAGAATATTAGAAAGCTGGATGTGAATGGGTGTTTCTTTATTTAACTTGAGTGCTTTTCTCACTGTATTTGACTACCTCTAACCTTAAACCTTAAACCTTAGCTTTAATGAACTTGAACTTTCTGCCTTTCCACATAAGGGTATTTCTTCTGGACAGAGAAAATGAACATCAGAAAGAGGTGAGTAGCTCTTCTTTCTCTCCTACATGTTATAATATTGAATCTTTGACTTCATCTGGTATCTCTTTCATTTCCGTTCTTCTTATTAAAAACATGAAAAGGATTATTTGTGACCTGTTTTGCTATTCATATAGGTTTATGTCACACTTTTTATTCATTTCATTTTGAGTTTTATTTCATATTTCTGTCGCTTCATAGCCCATATGACTTTACATTGGAAAACCCAATAAAATCAATATAATAGTAATGCAATGCTTTCAAAGATGTGTTGTTGGGAAATGAAATTGATTCATCCACTTATTCAACATGTATGAGTCCCAGTTGGATGTGTGACAGTGAGGAAGAGGCAGCGGTAAATCAGGCTCTTCTCTCAAGAATCTCATTGTCTATCATGGGAGGTGAGAGATTCATACTCCAGAGAGCTGTAGTGCAAGCTACAGGACCACCATCTAAACGCCATGAGATTTCAGTGCAAGCAATTACTCTCAGCTGAGAGAACAGTGCACTGGGGTTGGTCAAGCAAAGGGTGGAAACGACATGGATATGTGGTTATAGGGTGGTATATTCCAGAGAGAGGGAACAGGATGAGAAAACACAAGAACAGAATTGAGCATGAACAGAACACAAGAAAAATGCTGTTTAACTGAAACAACAGGGCTCAAGGGAAGCAGGAGTGGAAAGTAACATTTGAAAAAAAAAAAAAAGTGGACCTGAATTTTAGAGGAATTGAATGTCTGCCTAAGACTTGTGCATTTTATTAGCAATAGGGAACTAGTGGAGGTTTTTGAGTAGAAAGATGTAATAATAATCAAAGATCCCCAAAATAAATATCAATTTTACAGAATTGCTTACCATCGAGTAGGGTTTCAAGTGTGTAGGGTCAGGCCACTCAAGGTGGCTATTCTCTTGCTCTCTGTACATTCCCTGCCTGACCAGTGCCTGCTTCACCTCCTTCCTATGCACAAGACTAACCTTCCTACATACTTGCCCCAGGCCCCAGCTAGTGACTGTTCTTATCAAAGGGGTGGTGAGGGGTGTGCCCTTCTGCTGGTTTCCCGGTAACCAGTGAGCCCACCTGAGGTCAATTCCTCCCATAACTGGCAATCTCCCCTTCCTCCCCCAGGAGTGAAAACTGCTGTCCTATCCTGTCCCACCGTAGGAGGCACGGTAGGGTGTCACTCCAGGGTTGGCTTCAGACGTGTAAGCTCCCCCATCCATTAAACCATTGATGTCTCTGTTGTTGACCCTGGGCTCTTTCTTCAGTCTTGAAACTGGGCAAGTACAGGCGTTGTAGGTCTGCAGGGTGCAGACCAACAGGGTGCATGAATGGGACTCCAAATCCAAGGTTCATTCTAGAAAACACATAGATTTATTCTAATAATAAACACTTCTATTTAAATAATGTAATAGGGAAATCAAATAATTTTCAAATTTCTATATCAACATAGACATGAGTCAACTGTACTTGTATGAGAAAAAGGGGTTTAAATGAAAGGTCTTTTTGTACCTAAATTATAGACTGTTGGTGTACTACTATAGAATATATTTCTTTGCACCATATTTATTGTCTCATTGTCTCTCTTCAGTTAGACCATGAGATACTTTAGAGCAGAAGGCACATCATATGTCTTTGTAGCCTCTCCACTAACCCAGTGTCTGGCATCTGGTACACGCTCATTAAATAGAGAACATCTGTCACCTCAGTTCTGCTCTTTTAAAGCTGATTGATCCCCCAACCCAAATCAGAGAGATCTCTGAGAGACCTACTCTGTTTAGAGTAAATTAAGAAAAGAGATTAGCAATGTATATCACCTATCAGATTTTAAAATATGTAATAAAATGATAAATGGATAGTGTATCATTTGCAGAAGAATACAGATGACTTCAAACTTATTGTGTGTGTTTACATGATCTTTTTCTATGTTCCTCTTAAATACTATTTTTTTCCACTTTTTGTCACTTCAGAGATTTGAACAATGCTGCATATATGTTCTATGTATTAAAAAAAGACACATTTAAAGGAGTTTTAGGTTCACATTATAATGAAGGGAAGCTATAGGGATTTCTCTTATGCCTCCTGTCCCCGTAATGTACCTACCCTCTCCCATTATCAACATCACCCACCAAGGTGGTACATTTGTTATAATTGATGAACGTACATTGATACTTCATAATCACCCACAGACCATAGTTAACAGTTCACTGTTGCTGGTGTACATTCTATGGTTTAGACAGATATATAATGACACATATCCATAATTATAGTATCACACAGAATATTGTCACTGCTCCAAAAATCCTGTGTGCCACCTATTCATCCCTCCCTTTCAACCTTGGCCACCACCGATCTTTTTATTGTCTCCATCATTTTCCTCTGCTTATTCAATTTCATATTATGTGAGTCATAAACTAATGGATTTTAGAGCAGATTCTATGTATCCTTTTCTGCATTTTATTTTATACAATTGTCATTATACCATTTCCTATTAGGAAAAGTGAATGCTAAAGAAAAAAAATGCTCTCTGATTTTTCTTGAAAGCTTCTGTGGATTTTAATGAATAACAAATACTTGAATAGGAAAAGAATAACATTAAAACAATAGGGGGAAAGTTAGTTACTTCTTTCTTACTGTGAACAAGGTGAATCCAAGGGACAGATGAGACCATAGGCAGCATTCAGTATTCGGTCTGAAAGAAATGAGAAGGGGGGAATATATCCTTTCTATGGCTTTCAAAACTAAGAGCCAGGAAAGACAGAAAACAGATTGTCACAAATATAAATTATTCATTGAAGACATAGAGTGAAAGAAAGAGGGTTTTAGAGTCATTTTTGCAAGTCCTCCCTCTGTGGAGGAAAGGTAATTCTTGGTATTGAACAGATTCTCCCCTGAGGAGACAATTGAGTCATCAGGGGAAGATGGGGAACTAATGGAGATTCAGACTCTGAGAAGTTTATTAGAAGTGCTTTAAAACTATGCAATGTTCAATTTAGGGATGGAGGTAGCTAGCTTGCTGCTCACTTAATTACAAAAATCATGCTATATGAACTTGGAGGTGGTGGATAAGGTAGATCTAGGCAAGCAAAGACATTGCCAAGCAAATAAAGATGTGGAATATGTAATTAAGTTGTGGGAGGGTGACAGATGCTATCAGGCTTCCACTTATGACAAGGTAAACAAAAGAATAATACAATAATAAATATAAATAATAAAGTGTTGAATTGCTTTTGTGTCCTCAGCTAACAGAGAACCATATGAAGCAATATCTGCTTTTTATTCACTTTTTGATGTTTCTGGGTTATATAACTATTACTTTATTTGGGTTTTTAAGGGATTGAGCAGCAGGGTGGTTAAAATTGAACACCTTGTAATGTAATTGTTGAAAAATAGAAACAGTTTACAAAGTAAAAGACAATTTAACTGGTAGGAGGGGAAAATATCTTTCTAAACGCATGTTATAAGAAATGAAATTTGATGACTTTCACTCTTCGGTGATGGAGTTTGCAGATCAAATGAGTAGGCTGGGCTGGAATGCTAAAACCAAAGCCCCATCCATGTTAGGGTAGTTTTAATTGGCTCTTTAAAGGGCTAGAGGAAAAAAAATGAAATCTGAAGCATCTTTGCTTCAGATTTTTTCCTCCCTAGAAGAGTTTGAAAGTGCATAAATGCATTCAAGACATGTTTTTTTTGTTTTGTTTTTCTTTTTACTTAAGAGACAACATAATATGGTGGACAAAGATCAGGATTTCGATTCAGACAAAACTTGGTCCAAATCCTGACTCTGGCACTTACTAGTAGTGTAATTAAAACAAGTTATTTCAGCCTATTTTCTAATTTTCCAAAATGGGAATACTAAGAGCCCACTTGCAAGGTTGTAAGGATTAGAGAAGATAGCCCATTTCTACTACACAGTAGAGTTTAATAACTCAGAAGTTATCCAATAAACACTTATACCTAGTTGTATTATTTCTACGCACTTAGTTCATCTTTTTTTTTTTTTTCCCCTCAAGGAGCATAACTAATTAAAAAAATAATAATAAAAGATAGAAAGAAGCTAATATATACATAAAAAAATAAGTCAAACTCAGCCATTTTCTGATTAATTTCATCATCACTTTGAATTTAGTTCCTATATGGCAACTATACACAACTAAGAGGCAAAGAATTTACCCAACAGAGAAAATAACCAGAGATCAATTGTCCCTTGACATTTGCCCTCTTATCTTTAAAAGTTCCTGATAGTCAGGCAAGTATATACCATTCCTATCCATTGTGTGACGTTAGCAGTGCTACTCAATTCTTGCTAATATTTTTTATCCCCTAAAGTATATTTTAATTAAAAGAAAATGACTACATGCAAAAATATTGGAAAAACATAGAGAACTCTAAGGGATAAAATTTTAAAGGAACTCATATTCAGAAATCACCAGCATTTATATTATATATCTGTGCAGTTATGTTTTCTAGGCACATATATTTGTTACATACATACATTACGTACATATTTTTACACAAGTATAATATCATGGGAAATATTTTTCATAGGTGACTTATTAATGTCAATTATATTTTCCTGACTGTGTGCATATTACTCCACATGACAGTTTTAATGGATACACAGCTTTCCAAATAAAACTGAACAACACCCCTACCTGTGTACTCAACACTGCCTGGATAGTTATACTTAACCGTTGTAATTGGCCTCTCTCTCTGTGAACCCCTATACCCTCCAATGACCTAATTTTGTTACTTTGCTTTCTTTTAAGACCTTTCTATGTTTTTCCTCTTACTCGCCCTCATACTGACCCTACTACTGCTCCAGTCTGTTTTCTATACAACTCTGCTCTTGGTGTTCCCAACCCCAGGAAAAGATGTGCCTGTCTTTCCCCTTACACCCCAGTCTCCCTCAGAAAGGGCTTGGCAGATACCAAACACGCACAATTTTTAAATTTCACCATAGGTTCCACAGAGGGAAAGACACCATCTTCAGAGATACAGAGACCTACTTTGTCTTCTGCCTTCATGAATAATACCAGTATCATCTTAGAAAAGCCATGTAAACTTTTCACTCATGACTACCACCTGGAACATGGCTATTAATACCAGTGGTTCTCAGCTGGGCCTAATTTTGCCCCTCAAAGGACATATGCCAAAGTCTGGAAACATTTTTGGTTGTATAATTGTAGGGGAAGGTTACTGTTGACATCTAGTATATAGAGGCCAGGGATACTACTAAATATCCTACAGGTCACAGGACACCCCCATCCCCACAACAAAAATTTACCCAGGCCAAGATGTCAGCAATGCCAAGGATGAGAAATTCTCATCTATAAGCCAAACAAGTCTAACTTATTATATTGTTTTATATGCATGGTTCCTCTGCTTCATTTTCAGTGAATAATAGAAGAAATAGACACAGAGAACTAAGTACCTTCTTTAGTATAACTAACTATCTCAATAAATCCCTTGTGACATCTTACACTAATTCTAACCTATCAGACTATCTTGATGGTAAAACCTTTCTTCTGAGACTGGCCTCTTGGTTGGTCAACAGGGGAACACCTTGAGGTGGATGTATTGATACTACACCTTGCATTGAGCAATGACCACCATACTTGTTATTCTATGTCTATTATCTCATTTAATTCCTAAAACAACCTCGTTTCAGTTACTATTGCTAGGCAACAAATTATACTAAAAACTTAGAGGCCTAAACACAACCATTTTATTTGATTCACAATGTTGTGGTTTTGTAATTAAGGAAGGACTGAATGTAGGGACGGCTTTACTTTGAGGTCACTCATGTGATTGCAGTAAGTTGTTGGCTAAGGTTACAGTCACCTGAAGACTCAAATGTGCTGAACATCTAAGGTGGCTCCCTTACGTGGCTGGCATTTGATGCAGGCTATCAAGCTGGAAGTACCACTGGAGTGTTTAACAGAGCACCCACATTATGCTTCTCCAGGATGTTGGCTTCAGCATACTTGGACTTCTTACACGATGGCTGGTTTTCCCAGAGCAGGTCCCCAAGAGGACCAGGCAGAACTTTCATAGCCTTTGTTGACCCAGACTCAGAAGTCATTCAGCATTACTTCTGCTTCAGTCTATTGGTTATAAGTCAAGCACAAATGTTGGCTCGAATTCCAGGACAGTGGATATGGATCCTGCTTGTCAAAGAATTTGCAGATCTATTCTAAAAGCATTGTGGTAGTATTGTGACCCTTTTATAAATGGAGAACTTGAAGACGAGAGTAAAACGTGAAGACTTAAACTTAACCCCCTCCAGTCCATCTGAGATGCGGGTTCAGCACAACCATTTCAGCCTCAGCAGCTGTTAAGCAGTTAAGATCCTTGAAGATCTTCAGCCCACACCCTCTGAGAACCACTTATCCCACTGTGTTGGGTCATGACTCCCAGACTTTGGCTGGAACTGCTGATGAGCATCCTTGCACCATAATGGGAGAGGAGCTTGACTCTGAACTTCAGCTTCTTTACCAGAGATTCTGAAAAGGTAAAACTCTCTTACTAGTTCACCATCCCTGTCTGGTCCTATTCTCTCCATGGGGATCCACTGACCGGGAGTGTGCTATAATCTGCATGAAAACTGTGAAATTGTACAATTTAGTTTACATTCCCATTAGTGGGCCATGCAATGTTAATAAACATCTCATGAGAGCAAGACTTTGTGGTTAAGTAGGTCTGAGGAATGATGGATATTTAAAGGTGGAATTTTGTACAGGATACCTCAGAGCTGTGACTATAATGGCGAACTTGCTGTATAACACAGGGAGCATGTGGTTGCACAATTTTGCAAAATTATTTGGTTATAGAAACATTCTTGTGACAGAAAAACTCTTAACATCTCACAGTGTATTTGTATTCACTGGAAATTTTGGTAAATATTGTTATGACTGACATTACACAGCATTGGGATCAAGCTTGGATTTGAAGAACAAATCTTGTTGAGTGACTTTGGGTAGATTATGTTTCCTAAGACTTATTTCCTTTGTAGCTAAAATTAGACAGTATATAGGATTATCCCAAAAATTCCATGAAAAAATTTTTAAAAATAGTTTTTTGGCATACAGAAAACATATGTTATTAAAAATTATAGCTAAAGTTTTGGGGAAATTTTGATAGCTGTTTTAGCTAAGAACCCAATAATGATCATATCCTAGCTGACAATACTTCTTAGCTCTTTTATTCTGAGAGAATTACTATTAAGAAACTACTACAGATTTAGGCTCAAAGGATGAATTTTTCCTGTTGTTACGAGCACCGGATACTTCAATGCAGAGTCCTGGAATCAGACTCATTTGGTGTGAATGGCTTAGGTTGAGAGATCTAACTTTTCTCCTTTTCTATTACTAAACCTCATTCATATACCTCAGAGAGATCTTGAGGCCAGCCACCTCAGATACAGTGGAAAAAAGAAAGAGACAAAGATAGGAAGCCTGATGGAGAGGAAAAGAGAAATGACCAGTCCCAAATGGATTCTACATTCACACCACTCCAATGAGAAGAAAAAGTAATGAAACAAAGGAGGTGGAGAATAAGAGATTTCCACTTTTTTAATGAAAGAGTATACTTTATTGGACACATTCTTACCCTGGGAACAACTTTAAAAGTTGGATAAAATCTGTCTAAAAAAAGGAGAGGCAAATGAAAGCAACAAAGCAGACAGGACTTGAGTGTCCAAGACCCTGGAGAGAAGTGAAATATATGGAGGTGGGCCCCTCATTCTATATACTTTTTCCTCTAGAGGTATTTGCTATTCTTTAAGCAACAGGATAATAGATCTATCAGAAAGTAGAGGCATGAGAGTGATGGCGCTAGAGAGGGAAAATCTGGACTTCTTGGCTCCTAAGACAACCAAGGCTTTAGAGACAATATTCCAGAGAAAAGTAGATAGGTGAGCACACATTCTTCATTGTTCATACCTGCAAGACATTTACTATTTTCTAAATGGCTTTGGGCAAGAAGACAAGAAGCCAAATTGTCAGAAATTGACAGAGACTAAAAACCCATCAAAATCCTCTGTTGTCTCACTGTGCTAGGGACTGCCCTACTGTAAACCTTAGAATTTCAGTTAAGGCACCCAAAATAGACGAGGTCTCCCCAACACCAAAATTCATCCAAAAAAATCATCTCAATCTCTGATTGCGTCAAGGTGATCTGCCCTGTGGTCTCACTTTCTGTCAGAGAATCCCCTGTGGGTAAATACATCATCCTGTGTCTCTAACAATGTTTCTTCTCTAATATCAAGCATTCAATGAAATTACTCAGTGCGACCAAGTAGCCAAATCCAAAAGGAAAAAAAAAAAAAAAAAGTAGGCAATACAAAAAACCCATTGTCAATCTAAGTATTGAAGCTATTGGACACAGACTTTAAAATAACTGTAATTCGGGCTTCCCTGGTGGCACAGTCGTTAAGAATCCACCTGTCAATGCAGGAGACATGGGTTCGAGCCCTGGTCCAGGAAGATCCCACATGCCATGGAGCAACTAAGCCTGTGTACCCCAACTACTGAGCCTGCATGCTACAACTACTGAAGACCACACGCCTAGAGCCTGTGCTCCACAACAAGAGAAGCCCCGACAATGAGAAGCCTGGGCACGGCAACAAAGAGTAGCCCACACTCACTGCAACTAGAGAAAGCCCATGCACAGCAACAAAGACCTAATACAGCCAAAAATTTAATTAATTAATTAATTATAAAAAAGAAATATGACATTTAAAGAATAATAAAATAAAATAACTGTAATTTATAAGTTGAAGAAAATATGCTTAAGATGGAAAATTTAATAATATAACTAAACTGCATTAAGAAAAATAAATGAAAGAAAAAATTAGTGAGAGAAAGAAGAAAGACATGGTGGGTTTGCACAACATGCAATCTTCTAGTATTTCTACCTACCACGTGGTGGGAGGAAACACACAATAAAATGCACTACAGACCAGTTTCTGCCTTAAAATCAAAGTAGTGTATCTACCCAGCAGTTATTGCCCCAAGTAATGTCCTTCTCATCCACTGGGGGGCAGTGAAGGATGGAAGAGGTGAGCTGGGGGTGGAAAGCCGGGCACTGCCCTTTACAGAACAGTTTTTGTACTGCTTCTACACACAACCTCAGTTTCTAAACTTTTGTTGTTGAAATCACACAATCTATTTTTATTGTTATCATGGTATGAAAAGTATTACTGGCAAGTTCATCTCTAAAATCTGACCACCCCTAAATTTGAGTGTGCTCGGTGAGTAATACGGGCTTCCCTGTGTCCTCTTGATGGGTAACGCACAACAGTCAATCATTTGTCACCACTCTGCCCCATGCTACTTTTACTTTGTCCCATGTGCCACCCATATCCCTGCAGCCTAGCTTGTCCATTAATATTAATATTTGAAATAATAACAACAATATTGGATGTTTATTGAACACTTACTGTGAGGCAAATGTCAATTTTTTTAATGCAGTAACCTCACTTCCTCTTTCACAACAATCTGGTGACAGCTAACAATATCTGCAATTAAGAGATGAGTACTGTAAAGCTCAGGGAGCTTGAGCAATTTATCCAGGTTTCAGATGCTAAGAAACCTTGCAACTAATATCAGAAGGGGAGGGGGCTCGGAGGCAACTTCAGCTTCTACTGTATCCTGTCCTGTCTCCACATCTTTTTGGTCATGAAAATGAAACAAACAAAATGCAGTTCTAAGAATCCTGCCTTGGGGGCAAGAAATGGGAAATATGTGAATCCAATACATTGGCTTCAGATGGGAAAATATAAGAATAAAAGAAAGAGTGAATCCTATTTTATGTAGACATTTTTCTACTTGGAAATGCAAGCCCCCCACCCCAGGAGATCAAAAGGCTGAAATTCCCTGCAAAAAGAAACATGTTCCACAGGAAATCATAAGAGAAGCGATAGCTTAGTGAATTAACTTAACACACACAAACTGAACAAACATGCCCTGCAGGGGGCGGGGGGTGGGGACCGGGTGGTGTGAGGATAATTCTCTAAAATAAGTAACATACGTGAAACTAAAGAAGATTAAGGGCGAACTGAAGCTTCTATTGCTTAAAAAGATTTTTTAAACAATCAGAACAGCATGAAACTAAAAAGAGTAAAAATCACACCAGATATTATTCCAAAACATTATCTCTGTGGGACAAAGAAATTAACATCCTGAAGATATTCTCTGACTGTTCTCTGACTACATCAATGTTGTAACAGGGAAGAGCCAAATCTGACTACATGTTGGATCTATTTCTTTTACTTTAACCTTTGCTTCCCACTGCTTTTGTTCACCAAAAGGTTACTGTCTATACACAATGGCCTCTGTGGGAACCCTGCCCCTCTGCCTGAATGTTAAACCAAAGTGCCTTTCTTCAGAGAAACACCCAGACCCTGTCCACCTCTGGATGGCTGTAAGAAAGAAGAAATTAACGCATCCCCTCCCCGAGGCTAGCCATTCCAGGGGGTACTTGCAAAATTTAAGGCCTTTTTACTTTACTTCCTCATCTTCTCCCCTTCTCTGGGCTGTAAAAGAAACTGGCATCCAAACCCCAAGAAGACGGTTTTTTCAGAGACACTAGTCTGCCATCTTCTCGGTCTGCTGGCTTTCCGAATAAAATCATATTCCTTGCCTCAACACCTCGTCTCCGATGTATTGGCCTGTCGTGCGACGAGCAGAGCGAGCTTGGACTCAGTAACAGTGTGATTCCTGTTGTCTATAGAATAGATTCTCATGTAGAAATAACTCAGGAATACAGATGTCCATGAAGCTATCCTGCTAGACCATTTCGCAGAAACCTGAATGGTGTTCCATTAATTGTCAAAGCGGCTTTAACAAGGTTTTATTTTTCACTTGAGAAAAATAACTGTAGTTATTGCTTTTTTTCCTCTTAGCAGATAACCCCAATTTTATTTTAGTGGGATCTCCAACTGTGTGTAATATTAGGGGTATTCAGTGTCCAGTATCCAGGTATGAATGCAAAAGGGACATTGTCCTTTCTCTCCAGGTCACATAGTAGTCAAGCAGGGGCAGACGCCCTAGCTTTATCCAGTCACTGCCTCTACCTGGAGCTTTGTTCCTGTAGCCAGTGGTACCAAGATGAGAGATTTGGAGAGGGTGGTTAGAAAATTGTTCACTGACTTTACCCAGCTTTAGTGTCCATTCACTGGAGAAATGTGCACAGCAAAAATGCCATTCTGTCTAGAACTTTTTGGCTAACAACAGTTAGTTGTTAGGTTTCCTATTTCTTATTTTCTGCAGCTGATTTTTGCTTTTTCAGCCTCCAAGACTGTTCTTCCAGCTTTGAGTCAATATTTGTATTTTATTATTTTTTTATCTGAAAATGTCTTTCTTTATCTCACCCTTATTTTGGAATGATATTTTCACTAATTCTGGGGTTGAGAATTATTTTTCTTTCACTGCTTTAAATTCCCTTTTCTTCTGGTCTTCATTATTTCTGATGAGAAATCAACATTCGTTCTCCTTTTTCCAGTGTATTCAATACTTTTTTTTTTTTGGCAAAATCAGGCTTAATGATTGGATGGCTTCTGCTGTTGTTTTTCTGTGTAAGGCTTATAGTGGAGGCAGGGGAATTAACTCACTTTTCCTGGTCCAGAGTTAGTCTTTGAGAGTTCCTGCTCTCCCAGGCCTCGAAGATGAGGCTTTCTCAGCATTCCTGCTGTTCCCACAGTGGTGATAGACCTCTGCTTTGTATCACTGCCAGGTCCTGGCCCAAGCAGGTTTCCTGACTTGTCACAGAGGACCATGGCTTATGCTTCTACTCCTTCCCCAGAGGTGGTTTCTTTCTTTCTTTTTTTTTTTTTTTTTTATATCTTTATTGGAGTATAATTGCTTTACCATGGTATGTTAGCTTCTGCTTTATAACAAAGTGAATCAGTTATACATATACATATGTTCCCATAACTCTTCCCTCTTGCGTCTCCCTCCCTCCCCCTCCCTATCCCACCCCTCTAGGTGGTCACAAAGCACCAAGCTGATCTCCCTGTGCTATGCAGCCACTTCCCGCTAGCTATCTACCTTATGTTTGGTAGTGTATATATGTCCATGCCACTCTCTCACTTTGTCACAGCTTACCCTTCCCCCTCCCCATATCCTCAAGCCCAATCTCTAGTAAGTCTGTGTCTTTATTCCCGTCTTACCCTTAGGTTCTTCAGGACATTTTTTTACCTTAAATTCCATATATATGTGTTAGCATACGGTATTTGTCTTTTTCTTTCTGACTTACTTCACTCTGTATGACAGACTCTAGGTCCATCCACCTCATTACAAATAGCTCAATTTCATTTATTTTTATGGCTGAGTAATATTCCATTGTATATATGTGCCACTTCTTCTTTATCCATTCATCTGATGATGGACACTTAAGTTGTTTTCATCTCCGGGCTATTGTAAATAAAGCTGCATGAACATTTTGGTACATGACTCTTTTTGAATTATGGTTTTCTCAGGGTATATGCCCAGTAGTAGGATTGCTGGGTCATATGGTAGTTTTATTTGTAGATTTTTAAGGAACCTCCATACTGTTCTCCATAGTGGCTGTACCAATTCACATTCCCACCAGCAGTGCAAGAGTGTTCCCTTTTCTCCACACCCTCTCCAGCATTTATTGTTTCTAGATTTTTTGATGATGGCCATTCTGACCGGTGTGAGATGATATCTCATTGTAGTTTTGATTTGCATTTCTCTAATGATTAATGATGTTGAGCATTCTTTCATGTGTTTGTTGGCACTCTGTATATCTTCTTTGTAGAAATGTCTATTTAGGTCTTCTGCCCATTTTTGGATTGGATTGTTTGTTTTTTTGTTATTGAGTTGCATGGGCTACTTGTAAATTTTGGAGATTAATCCTTTGTCAGTTGCTTCATTTGCAAATATTTTCTCCCATTTGAGGGTTGTCTTTTCATCTTGTTTATGGTTTCCTTTGTTGTACAAAGCTTTGAAGTTTCATTAGGTCCCATTTGTTTATTTTTGTTTTTATTTCCATTACTCTAGAAGGTGGGTCAGAAAGGATCTTGCTGTGATTTATGTCATAGAGTGTTCTGCCTATGTTTTCCTCTAAGAGTTTGATAGTTTCTGGCCTTACATTTAGGTCTTTAATCTATTTTGAGCTTACTTTTGTGTATGGTGTTAGGGAGTGATCTAATCTCATACTTTTACATGTATCTGTCCAGTTTTCCCAGCACCACTTATTGAACAGGCTGTCCTTTCTCCATTGTACATTCTTGCCACCTTTATCAAAGATAAGGTGTCCATATGTGCATGGGTTTATCTCTGGGCTTTCTATCCTGTTCCATTGATGTATCTTTCTCTTTTTGTGCCAGTACCATACTGTCTTGATTACTGTTGCTTTGTAGTATAGTCTGAAGTCAGGGAGCCTGATTCCTCCAGCTCCTTTTTTCGTTCTCAAGATTGCTTTGGCTATTCGGGGTCTTTTGTGTTTCCATACAAATTGGGAGATTTTTTGTTCTAGTTCTGTGAAAAATGCCAGTGGTAATTTGATAGGGATTGCATTGAATCTATTGATTGCTTTGGGTAGTAGAGTCATTTTCACAATGTTGATTCTTCCAATCCAAGAACATGGTATATCTCTCCATCTATTTGTATCACCTTTAATTTCTTTCATCAGTGTCTTATAATTTTCTGCATACAGGTCTTTTGTCTCCTTAGGTAGGTTTATTCCTAGATATTTTATTCTTTTTGTTGCAATGATAAATGGGAGTGTTTTCTTGATTTCACTTTCAGATTTTTCATCATTAGTGTATAGGAATGCCAGAGATTTCTGTGCATTAATTTTGTATCCTGCTACTTTACCAAATTCATTGATTACCTCTAGTAGTGTTCTGGTAGCATCTTTAGGATTCTCTATGTATAGTATCATGTCATCTGCAAACAGTGACAGTTTTACTTCTTCTTTTCCAATTTGGATTCCTTTTATTTCCTTTTCTTCTCTGATTGCTGTGGCTAAAATTCCAAAACTATGTTGAATAGGAGTGGTGAGAGTGGGCAACCTTGTCTTGTTCCTGATCTTAGTGGAAATGATTTTAGTTTTTCATCATTGAGGACAATGTTGGCTGTGGGTTTGTCATATATGGGCTTTATTATGTTGAGGTTAGTTCCCTCTCTGCATACTTTCTGGAGGGTTTTTATCATAAATGGGTGTTGAATTTTGTCAAAAGTTTTCTCTGCATCTATTGAGATGATCATATGGTTTTTCTCCTTCAATTTGTTAATATGGTGTATCACGTTGATTGATTTGCATATATTGAAGAATCCTTGCATTGCTGTGATAAACCCCACTTGATCATGGTGTATGATCCTTTTAATGTGCTGTTGGATTCTGTTTGCTGGTATTTTGTTGAGGATTTTTCCATCTATGTTTATCAGTGATATTGGTCTGTAGTTTTCTTTTTTTGTGACATCTTTGTCTGGCTTTGGTATCAGGGTGATGTTGGCCTCATTGAATGAGTTTGGGAGTGTTCCTCCCTCTGATATATTTAGGAAGAGTTTGAGAAGGATAGGTGTTAGTGCTTCTCTAGATGTTTGATAGAATTCGCCTGTGAAGCCTTCTGATCCTGGGCTTTTGTTTGTTGAAAGATTTTTAATCACAGTTTCAATTTCAGTGCTTGTGATTGGTCTGTTCATATGTTCTATTTCTTCCTGATTCAGTCTTGGCAGGTTGTGCATTTCTAAGAATTTGTCCATTTCTTCCAGGTTGTCCATTTTATTGGCATAGAGTTGCTTGTAGTAATCTTTCATTATCTTTTGTATTTCTGCAGTGTCAGTTCTCCTTTTTCATTTCTTATTCTATAGATTTGAGTCTTCTCCCTTCTTTCTTGATGAGTCTGACTAATGGTTTATCAATTTTGTTTATCTTCTCAAAGAACTACCTTTTAGTTTTATTGATCTTTACTATTGTTTCCTTCATTTCTTTTTCATTTATTTCTCATCTGATCTTTATGATTTCTTTCCTTTTGCTAACTTTGAGGGTTTTTTGTTCTTCTTTTCTAATTGCTCTAGGTGCAAGGTTAGGTTGTTCATTCGACATGTTTCCTGTTTCTTAAGGTAGGATTGTATTGCTATAAACTTCTCTCTTAGAACTGCTTTTGCTGCATCCCATAGGTTTTGGGTCATCGTGTCTCCATTGTCATTTGTTTCTAGGTGTTTTTTGATTTCCTCTTTGATGTCTTCAGTGATCACTTCATTATTAAGTAGTGTATTGTTTAGCCTTCATGTGTTTGTATTTTTAACAGATCTTTTCCTGTAATTGATATCTAGTCTTATAGCGTTGTTGTCAGAAAAGATACTTGATACAATTTTAATATTCTTAAATTTACCAAGGCTTGATTTGTGACCCAAGATATGATCTATCCTGGAGAATGTTCCATGAGCACTTGAGAAAAATGTGTATTCTGTTGCTTTTGGATGGAATGTCCTAGATATATCAATTAAGTCCATCTTGTTTTATGTATTATTTAAAGCTTGTGTTTCCTTATTTATTTTCATTTTGCATGATCTGTCCATTGGTGAAAGTGGGGTGTTTAAGTCCCCTACTATAAATGTGTTACTGTCAATTTCCCCTTTTATGGCTGTTAGTATTTGCCTTATGTATTGAGGTGCTCCTATGTTGGGTGCATAAATATTTACAATTGTTATGTCTTCTTCTTGGATCGATCCCTTGATCGTTATGTAGTGGCCTTCTTTTTCTCTTCTAATAGTCTTTATTTTAAAGTCTATTTTGTCTGATATGAGACTTGCTACTCCAGCTTTCTTTTGGTTTCCGTTTGCATAGAATATCTTTTTCCATCCCCTCACTTTCAGTCTGTATGTGTCTCTAGGTCTGAAGTGGGTCTCTTGTAGATAGGATATATATGGGTCTTGTTTTTGTATCCATTCAGCCAATCTGTGTCTTTTGGTGGGAGCATTTAATCCATTTACATTTAAGGTAATTTTCGGTATGTATGTTCCTATTCCCATTTTCTTAATTGTTTTGGGTTTGTTATTATAGGTCTTTTCCTTCTCTTGTGTTTCTTGCCTAGAGAAGATCCTTTATCATTTGTTGTAAAGCTGGTTTGGTGGTGCTGAACTCTCTCAGCTTCTGCTTGTCTGTAAAGATTTAATTTCTCCATTAAATCTGAATGAGATCCTTGATGGGTAGAGTAATCTTGATTGTAGATTTTTCTCCTTCATCACTTTAAATATGTCCTGTCAGTCCCTTCTGGCTTGCAGAGTTTTTACTGAAAGATCAGCTGTTAACCTTATGGGGATTCCCTTGTGTGTTATTTGTTGTTTTTCCCTTGCTGCTTTTAAATATTTATTTATTTATTTATTTATTTATTTATTTATTTATTTATTTATTTATTTATTTATTCTTGGCTGTGTTCAATCTTCCTTTCTGTGTGAAGGCCTTCTCCATTTGCAGCAAGTAGGGGCCACTCTTCATCGCGGTGCATGGGTCTCTCACTATTGTGGCCTCTTGTTGCGGAGCACAGGCTCCAGACGCGCAGGCTCAGCAGTTGTGGCTCACAGTCCCAGTTGCTCCGCGGCATGTGGGATCTTCCCAGACTAGGGCTCAAACCTGTGTCCCATGCATTAGCAGGCAGATTCTCAATCACTGCACCACCAGGGAAGCCCCTCCCTTGCTGCTTTTAATATCTTTTCTTTGTATTTAATTATTGACAGTTTGTTAATATGTGTCTTGGCATGTTTCTCCTTGGATTTATCCTGTATGGGACTCTCTGTGCTTCCTGGACTTGATTAACTCTTTCCTTTCCCATATTAGGGAAGTTTTCAACTAATCTCTTCAAATATTTTCTCAGTTCCTTTCTTTTTCTCTTCTTCTTCTGGGACCCCTATAATTCGAATGTTGGTGCATTTAATGTTGTCCCAGAGGTCTCTGAGACTGTCCTCAGTTCTTTTCATCCTTTGTTCTTTATTCTTCTCTGCAGTAGTTATTTCCACTAGTTTATCTTCCAGGTCACTTATCCATTCTTCTGCCTCAGTTATTCTGTTATTGATCCCTTCTAGAGTATTTTTAATTTCATTTATTGTGTTGTTCATTGTTGCTTGTTTCATCTTTAGCTCTTCTAGGTCCTTGTTTGTTTCTTGCATTTTCTGTATTCTATTTCCAAGATTTTGGATCATCTTTACTATCATTATTCTGAATTCTTTTTCAGGTAGACTGCCTATTTCCTCTTCATTTGTTAGGTCTGGTGGGTTTTTATCTTGCTCCTTCATCTGCTGTGTGTTTTTCTGTCTTCTCATTTTGCTTATCTTACTGTGTTTGCGGTCTCCGTTTTGCAGGCTGCAGGTTTAGTGTTCCCGTTGTTTTTGGTGTCTGTCCCCAGTGGCTCAAGTTTAGATTAAAGATGCCACATTTTATTTCTGTGGCCTTTATTCCCCAGTCCTGAGTTATACAGAAATAAATATTCATGGTACACAATTTTTATTGTATGAAAGGGTCAAAACAACAACTGAGTAACTTTTCCTCCCATTGTTGACCTACTAGTTTCCTTATTCAAAGGCAACAACTGTTAGTATTTATTTCTTTTCTCTCTCTTTTTTTTTTTTTACATTTTAAATATTATTTATTTATTTATTTGGTTGTGCTGGGTCTTAGTTGTGGCATGCGGGGTCTTTTTTTTTTTTTTTTTTTTGTAGTTGCAGAATGCAGGCTCTTACTTGAGGCATGTGTGATCTAGTTCCCTGACCAGTGATGGAACCCGCATCCCCTGCATTGGGAGCATGGAGTCTTAACCACTGGACCACCAGGAAAGTCCCCAGACCACCAGGACATTTCTTTCTAATGAATATTTCCACCTTTGCTTTGATTTTCCTGCACACCTTCCAATTATGAACTTTCTCATCATGTGCATTTGTGGTACTGTCAGTTGTTTGGCCAAGAGTGAGCAGCTGATATAGATTGTACAATAAATATTAATATGTACACACACAAACATTTAAAATATCAGAATTTTACCCATTATTCTACTCACTGCCTTTTTCTCATTATAAAACATTTTAGACAGGACTCCATAGCAGCTCATATAGACTTCACTCATTTCTTTTCACAGCTGTATAGTAGTCTGTTACATGGATGGACTTTCCAGAGTTTAACCTCTTAACTATTTAGTATTTTTCTAGTACTTTGATAAATTTTGATAGATATGACCAAAATAAAGGGCAGCACCAATTCACACATCATCAAAAATGTATGTGAATGTCTAGTTCCTTTCATCAGCACAAATATTATGTGTTATTAAAACTATTACCAATATATCTACATATCATTATTATTTTAATTTACCTTACCTTTGTTTTATTATTTTTAATGAGTGAATTGGAACTTTTTTTCATGTACGCATCCTTTTAAATTTTTTCTCTTATTGTCTGGCTCTTTACTTTGCATATCTTTCTACTGGGCTATCATTATGTTATTAATTGACATGTAAGTAATTAATTCCAGTGCATGTTCTAGGTGTGGTAAAAACAAATTTTCAAATTGCTGTTTATCATTTGACTTTGTAACTCAATTTTTCTATAAAGAGAAGTATTTAAATTTTTTTATGTTTAACATGTCAAAATATATTCTTTCTGAAATCTGAATTTTATGACTTGTATGTAAGCCTCCTATATTCTTATACATTTTCTTCTATTACTAGTAATGATTTAAATTTTAATTGAAATACTTTATTCAATTGGAATTTATTTTGCTATAAGCCTTGAGGTAGGGATCCAAGTATTTTGTTTTAAATGAGAAGTCAGCTAACTGATTTATTGAATATCCCTTTTAGCCATGTATTAGCAACTCTACTTTTGTCTTATAATAAATATGCATATTTTATGAGTATATATTTGGACTCCATTTTTTTGTTGTTGTTTTACATTTAGTTGTTCATTTTGTGCTTAAGTATCAATCTATTTTATTTACTTATTGTGTGTCATTTCACTATGTGCTGGGAATAGACTCCAAACTTTTTATTTTTAAAAACACTTTAAATTACGTTGGTTATATTTTTTCAGAAGTTTGATAGACTAATTTATTATACAACTTGGGTTTAATTCTTTTTTTAGAGTTTTTTTTTCTTTTCTTTAAAACTTTCCAATTTATTTAGCATAATAAGGCTGTCTATATTTTCTTTTTCCTTATATAAATCTTGTAATTTATATTTTCCAGGAAAACTACCCTTTTACTCATGTTTTCTCCTTAATTTGCATAGATTTGATTAAACTAGTCATACAATTTCTTCTATTGCTGTGTTTATTTCTCTATTTTTATTTCTAATTTTACATATTTATAACTTATTATTTTATTTTGCCAACTCTATATCTTCTCTGTAAGTGGCACTCTAGCAGTCACTGGCCCAACTGCCATATGCTAGATATTCATTTCTTTAGCTAAAGGTTTTATCTGGCCTCTGTGTCCTGCCTTGCCACCTGCTTGATCAGCCAGAAATATGAAAGAATTATCATCCTTTGAGAGCAGCCCTAACCCAATAACTGAGAGTACTTGGTATATAAACACCCCAGCTTCTTTGCCCTTTACAGGGATAAGGGGAGATAACCGAGAGCTGTGTTCTACAGAGTTCTATGCTGGTTTCCAAAGTTGGTGAAGTTGGTGAAGCTCCAACTGCCCACTTTGTTGGTTTCTGTTCCTTCTTGTGTTCACTTTCCCAGTCTCCTACTAGGGTTTTCTTTACCTACTAACTAAACTAATAGCATTTGATTCTTTGTGTCAAGGGTTATCAGACTGCTTATTATCAGCAGTTAACCCTCTGGGCAGAGATATTTTAGGGGTGCACAACAACACCCATTACAATTATTACCCTATTATGTCTTTCTGCTTTTTAATAATTTCATCATAAAATTTTATATCCTTAAACAGTACACTTACCATTTCATGCCTTAGAAATTTATATAAATAAAATAATACATTTGGTATTCTATATCTTGCTTTATTGTTAAATATTATTGTCATGAGATTCATCAATGTTATTGTGTCATTTTTCATAGAAAATTTCATTGAATGAATATATCACAGTGTAGTTTTCTGTTGATGGACATGTAGGTTGTTTCTACTTTATTGACAAATTAATTTATTTTGTGCCATCATTAACTATCTTGCTAGAAACATCTCATAAATGTTTCACTAGGGGTCTAATAAATGTTTATTATATGTATGTCTAAATGTTTATCTAGTGTATTAAATCAGTCAGTGAAGGCTAAGTTATGCTGCAATAATAACACCCAAATCTCAACAATTTACATCAAAAGTCTTTTGATTTCCTTTAGTTCTGACACTGTATGTCCACCCAAGGTTGACTAATGGAGCTGGAGTAGTCTCTACTTGAAACACCGCCAATCTCATAGCAGAGCAAAAAAAAAAAAAAAATACATTCAATATACTGGCACTTAAATCTCTATTTAGAAATGACACAAGGCCATTCTGCTCATATTCCTTTGGTCAAAATTAATCACTTGGTGAAGCCTGACATCAACATGTCAGAAAGTAATATCCTTCCCCAGGAGGCATTATAATTTGCATTTTCCTGGGTAATAAAGAACTGAAGAATGTTCCAAGTGTTTATTAAACTTTTAGTTTCCCTTTCCATGATATCCTTGTATAGTTCTTCACTCATTTTTCTCTTTAATTTTGTTGTTGTTTTAATATTACTGACTAATAGAAATTGGAAATTGTTCTCCACTGAAAGTTTTATGTGTTGCATTTTTTTTTTTTAGAAGATGTTAGGGGTAGAAGTTTATTAATTAATTAATTTATTTTTGCTGTGTTGGGTCTTTGTTTCTGTGTGAGGGCTATCTCTAGTTGTGGCAAGTGGGGGCCACTCTTCATTGTGGTGCATGGGCCTCTCACTAGCGCGGCCTCTCTTGTTGTGGAGCACAAGCTCCAGACACGCAGACTCAGTAGTTGTGGTTCATGGGCCTAGTTACTCCGCGGCATGTGGGATCCTCCCAGACCAGGGCTCGAACCCATGTCCCCTGCATTAGCAGGCAGATTCTCAACCACTGCGCCACCAGGGAAGCCCTGTGTTGCAATTTTTTTCTTCAAGATTGTGGTTTATATTTTCATTTTCTTTATAGTATTGTTAGATACCACACTCACAGCAATCCTTTATGTAATGTGGTTTAATTCATCAACATTTCCATTACTTGTGCTTTATGTGGTGTGTTTAAAAATGCATTACTTCCTCGAAAATTGTTAGCACAATGGAGTGGTTAAATTCCCTGAAGGATCATCTCACCTCAAACCAACTAAGGTCTGGATCAAACATACATGGCAATGCATTGCTAAAGTTAAAGCAGGTAAAATAAGTTTTAAAAGTATCCCACCAAAACGAAAGTATGATAAGAACAAAAACAAAAATGAGTTGAAACCAAAGTAACAAAAGAGGATGAAGAATTTTCCTTGATGATAAACAATGATTATAGCACAGCAACTGAAAGACTAATCTCCAGCAGCTTCAAGATTGGTAAACTGAAGTTGAGACTCTGATATTAAACTTGAGAAGATTAGCACCCAACCCCCACCCCCATTTTAAAGAAAGTAAGAGTGAAATGTGGGTGGAGAGTACAAATTTCCATGCCTTGGGCAAAAAATTAGAACCAGATCTTTAAGGCAAACCAAATGGTCTCATTTCTTAAAGAAATTCCAGACAAAGAAAGAGACCAAAACTCTGTAGAAAAGCATTCCAGATTTCAATGCATATGATTTCCAGAGATTAAAGTCAAGTAAATATGAGTTTACAGCCAAAGATCATCAAAGTTAATGATATGAGTCAGCTTTCCATCCACAAATAAAAGTCTTGACTAGTCAGAAAAGATACTTGATACAATTTTAATTTTCTTAAATTTACCAAGGCTTGATTTGTGACCCAAGATATGATTTATCCCTGAGAATGTTCCATGAGCACTTGAGAAGAAAGTGTATTCTGTTGTTTTTGGATGGGATGCCGTATAAGTATCAATTAAGTCTACCTTGCTTAAGGTATCATTTAAAGCGTGTATTTCCTTATTTATTTTCATTTTGCATGATCTCTCCATTGGTGAAAGTGGAGTGTTAAAGTCCCCTACTATGATTGTGTTTCTGTAGATTTCCCCTTTTATGGCTGTTCGTATTTGCCTTATTTGTTGAGGTGCTCCTATGTTGGGTGCATAAGTATTTACAATTGTTATATCTTCTTCTTGGATTGATCCCTTGATCATTATGCAGTGTCCTTCTTTTTCTCTTGTCATAGTCTTTGTTTTAAAGTTTATTTTTCTGATAAGGGAATTGCTACTCCAGCTTTCTTTTGATTCCATTTGCATGGACTATCTTTTTCCATCTCCTCCCTTTCAGTCCGTTTGTGTCCCTAAGTCTCATGTGGGTCTCTTGTAGACAGCATATATATACGGGTCTTGTTTTTGTAGCCATTCAGCCAGTCTATGTCTTTTGGTTGGAGCATTTAATCCATTTACATTTAAGGTAATTTTCGATATTTATATTCCTATTACCATTTTCTTAATTGTTCTGGGTTTGTTATTGTAGGTCTTTTCCTTCTCTTGTGTTTCTTGCCTAGAGAAGTTCCTTTAGTATTTGTTGTAAAGCTGGTTTGGTGGTGCTGAATTCTCTTAGCTATTGCTTGTCTGTAAAAGTTTTAATATCTCCGTCAGATCTGAATGAGATCTTTGCTGGCTAGAATAATGTTGGTTGTAAGTTTTTCCCTTTCATCACTTTAAATATGTATTGCCACTCCTTTTTGGCTTGCAGAGATTTTGCTGAATGATCAGCTCTTAACCTTATGGGGATTCCCTTGTATGCTATTTGTTGTTTTTCCCTTGCTGCTTTTAATATTTTTTCTTTGTATTTAATTTTTGATAGTTTGATTAATATGTGTCTTGTCATGTTTCTCCTTGGATTTATCCTGTATGGGACTCTCTGTGCTTCCTGGACTTGATTGACTTTTTCCTTTCCCATATTAAGGAAGTTTTCAACTATAATGTGTCCAAATATTTTCTCAGTCCCTTTCTTTTTCTCTTCTTCTTCTGGGACCCCTATAATTAGAATTTTGGTGCATTTAATATTGTCCCAGAGGTCTCTGAGACTGTCCTCAATTCTTTTCATTCTTTTTTCTTTATTCTGCTCTGCAGTAGTTATTTCCACTAGTTTATCTTCCAGGTCACTTATCCGTTCTTCTGCCTCAGTTACTCCCCTCTTGATCCCTTCTAGAGAATTTTTTATTTCATTTATTGTGTTGTTCATGATTGTTTGTTTGCTCTTTAGTTCTTCTACGTCCTTGTTAAAAGTTTCTTGTATTTTCTTGCATTTTATTTCCAAGATTTTGGATCATCTTTACTCTCATTATTCTGAATTCTTTTTCAGGTATACTGACTATTCCCTCTTCATTTCTTAGGTCTGGTGTGTTTTTACCTTGTTCCTTCATCTGTTGTATGTTTTTTGTCTTTGTTCCCCGTTCAGACAGGACGGGGTTAAAGGAGTAGCTGATTTGGGGACTCTGGCTCACTCAGGCTCGGGGGAGGGAGGGATACAGAGTGCGGGCAAGCCTGCAGCGGCAGAGTCTGGCATGACGTTGCACCAGCCTGAGGCGCACCATGTGTTCTCCCAGGGAAGTTGTCCCTGGATCATGGGACCCTGGCAGTGGCAGGCTGCACAGGCTCCTGGGAGGGGAGGTGTGGATAATGACCTGTTTGCACACTGGCTTCTTGGTGGCGGCAGCAGCAGCCTTAGCGTCTCATGCCTGTTTCTGGGGTCCGCACTGTTAGCTTTGGCTCGCGTCCGTCTCTGGAGCTCCTTTAAGCAGTTCTCTTAATCCCCTCTCCTCACGCACCAGGAAACAAAGAGGCAAGAAAAAGTCTCTTGCCTCTTCAGCAGTTCCAGAACTTTTCCTGGACTCCCTCTCAGCTGGCTATGGCACACTAGCCCCCTTCAGGCTGTGTTCACACAGCCAACCCCAGTCCTCTCTCTGGAATCTGACCTAAGCTGGAGCCTCAGCTCACAGACCCCACCCATCCTGGTGGGTTAGCAGACAAGCCTCTCGGGCTGATGAGTGCTGGTAGGCCCCATCCTCTGTGTGGGAATCTCTCCACTTTGCCCTCTGCACCCCTCCCTGTTTGTGCGCTCTCCTCCATGGCTCTGAAACTTTGCCCCTCTGCCACCTGTAGTCTCCCTCTGTGAAGGGGCTTCCTAGTGTGTGGAAACCTTTCCTTCTTCACCACTCCCTCCCAGAGGTGCAGGTCCCATCCCTATTCTTCTTGTCTCTGTTTTTTCTTTTTTCTTTTGCTCTACCCAGGTACGTGGGAAGTTTCTTGCCTTTTGGGAGGTCTGAGGTCTTCTGCCAGCGTTCTGTAAAAGATGTTCCATATGTAGATGTATTTCTGATATATTTGTGGGGAGGAAGGTGATCTCTACTTCTTACTCTTCCGCCATCTTGAAGCTCCTCCCCCAAGCAACAGACTTAGTTTCCTTGGGACTTCAACTATTGAAATCGTCATATTTAAAATAGAGAATCATCATACATGGAGAATTACGTCAATTAAGTACCTAGTCACAAGAGATTTCTTAAAAAATTACCAGTCAAGACTTCATCTTCTGGGTGAGATGGAGTTGATTACAGAATATGATCCCTCTTGCCTAGAACCAGAAAATTTAGTAAAAACCTGTAGAATACAGAAGGTGTCTGTTTGAATATACCAGAAGTCTTGGAAGGCAGTGAAAACTGGGAGGCTATGTTTCAAGAGAATGGGGGAGTCTTGAATAAGTGAGTTGACTTGTACAGACATTCTGAGAAAAATCTCTTGATTCTGAAATTGGAAAATGGAGATCAAATCTGGGCTTTGCACTCACAAAGTTCTACTGCTTAGGGACTGAGACACCAGTAGAGATTTTCCAGGGATTTAGAAAGCCTAAAAGATATGGTTTATTTTCCTTAAGTAAAATTGGAGAATTCTAAAGCGGTGTATGGTTGGGGGGAAGTTGGTGAAAAGTTTGTAAAAAATCATAGCAGATAGCATTAGAAGGATCTTGAAGTGAACATCTAGATTCAAGAAAGTCAGAGAGAATAAGCCTATTAAGCTCAAGTCAGTAGTTCCTGATGAAATTGAAGTAACCAGTCCTCATTCACCTCCCCAGCAGAGAAAATGTTAACAATTTTTGGAGAAAGATGTCATCAGCTAAAGCATTTGCAGGTATTACAAAGCGATAGACTAGGTGATGGAAACCATTTAGAGAAGCTAAGTCCAGAGATCATAAGCACTTGATGAGAGAAAAGAAACATTAGAGAATAGTTTATATTTTATGTTTTGTTGTTGTTTTTTTGTTCTTTTTATGTGCATGGTTTTTGTGTGAGACAAAAGGGGTTCTGCTAGGCACAACACATCCATAAAATGTAACATTTTAAATTTCTTAAGAGTTTACTAGGGTGGATTCTCTATAGCTATTTTATCCTTTAATCCTCTCTAAAGTCCAAGAAAAACAGGTTAGCACTTAACCCTTCCTCCCCTATTTTAAAGATGGTGAGAGTGAAAGTTTCAGGAAGAACAAACTTTCTATAGTGTACACGTAGGATAAGAACCAGATCTTTCTGAATTCAAATGTGACACTAAAATTCTTTTCAAATACGTAATGTGTTACACTGAAACATTCACATTTCTTTCCCATATATTACTTAGTAAACATTTAAGAAATACTTGTCTTTTTAAATTTTTAAAAAAATATCTGTTAACCCCGTTTAAGAAATACTTACCTTTTAAAGTTTTAAATTTTTTTAAAAAAATCTGTTAACCCCATTGCTTTTTTTCTTTGTTTTCATTCATTATAGTGTGACTTACTGGGTTGTCAAATTGGCTGAGGACAGAGTTGGGCTGTAAGTTACACTGCCATGCATTTAAAAGTTATTGATGGATTGTTTCTCATTATTTAGGCACATACTGAGAGAAATAATAAACCTACGGAAGTAAGACTTTGCCAACTCACAAGGTCAACCCTAGGCACTCATTAATTTAGTGCAAGAATGAGCACATGTCTCTGAGAATTTGTGATCAAAACAGATTGGAAACTTCCTCATGGGAAACCACACAGTGTTGTGACACAAGGTTGTAGCTGTGATGTTGTTTAATGATGTAATGTAGTCAGTTCCAAATCCTGGCTTATTGAATTATCTGAGTAGACCATTTCTTTCTTTATTCATGGAGAGAAGCAAATGAACATGTCAAGGTAAGGTACTTGTACACATTTAACAGAAGAGCATACTGAAATCAATCATTTTCTTTAATAGGACAATGTAGCTTAATTGTCTGGGGCCAAATTTCCTGCTTGATCAATGTTTTTTGACTGATCATAAGCTTTTACACTGAAGTATCATGAAAATAAAGGAGACTTTTACTAACATTTTATAAAGTTATCTCTATTAGAAACGATGCTGATACAGTGGCAACATGGTGAATTGGGACAAGACGGGGCTAGGATATCAGAGGCTAATGTGAATATTCCCTTAGGATGTGTGAGATACCAAAGGAAGATTCCACAGTCTTCTCTTCATGAGGAATTACAATGTTACCTGGGAGATAGTGCAAAATATCATTTGGGGATAACAGCACCATAGACCATCCCTTGTCTCTTGGTGAGCGAATACCCAAGGTTGTCAGAGACTCATCTTCAGTCCTTTTTGGAGGAAGTCAAGATTCTTGACTTTTATGATAGTTCTTTGAATTGTGGTCAAAGACATTGTTTTGTCTGTGGGTTTGTTTACTTTTAATAAGACAAGCTTCCCCTGTCTATATTTCTAGGAATATTTTATTCGACAATTTGTTTCCTTCATAACCCAAAAGATGTCAGATTACCCATTGGAAATCTATTGAAAAACAACTGAAATTTGGTGAAAGGGAGACTAGTATAAAGTGATAGTAATTAAAGAGATTAGTAAGGTTGAGTAAAGGCTCCTCCTGCTGGAGATGCTTGGAAAAAGAGCTATAAGAGAGAGAGAATGGGGGTGGGGGAAGAGACAGACAGACACAGAAAGAATACTGAAGGAGAGATAAAGAGGTAAAAACTAGGTTAAAATATGACCATATTCAATGTTCTAGATTGATACCAGGACACAGAAGTGCATTTATTATGGTTTAGTTTTTGAGAAAGCATGATATAACCTTAGAACTGTGGAATTATATATGGAAGGAATTAGAATATCAACTCTGTTACATACTGGCTGTGAAACCTTGGGAAATAAGGCAACTTCTGCCAAAAAGTAATAGAGATTAGTAGTGTATTGGTAAACAGTTGCCTTTGGAAACCAGATTACTAAGTGTTCAAAACCTGGCTTCAGGTACTTCTGGTATTTCCCAATGCCTCTGACAATGCTGTTTCCTGTGGTCTCCTTGTCTGTCTCCATTTTCCCAATTCTCTCCTCTTCTCTTTGGAAACAGAACCAAACAATTATTTCTGCCCTAGCTATCTTTTCTGCAACTAGAAACAATAATATTACCTGGCTGCATGATTTAAAAATTAAGTAAATTAACATATGTCAAGTAATTTGAAGGAAGCAAAGCATTTAGTAAATGCCCACTGTGACCTTTTTCCTTCCTTTTATTTTGAAACAAACTGGCTATTCTACAAAATTTGCAAAAACAGAACAGACACTTTTATTTTCTGAACTATTTGTGAACGTGCTGCTGGTATGCCCCATCACCCTAACTTCATTGTGTATTTCTTGTACAATAAGGAATTCTTATTAAGAATAAGAATTAAGAATAAGGAATTCTTAAGAATAAGGAATTCTCTTACCTAATCTGATATGACCATAAAAAGCACTAAATTAACACTAATGCATTATCACCATCTAATACTCAGACCTCATTCAAATTTGTAAATTATCCCAATTATATCCTTTATAGCTAAAGGAGGTGGTGGTCCAGACTGACCCACTGAAATTAGTTATCTCTTTTCAGTCTCCTTCGATGTGAATTCATTTCTCAGCTTTCTTTGACTTTCAGTACCTCAACCTCTCTGAAGACTGCAGGTCTGTTTTGTGGGGTTTTCTTTGTGTTTGTTTTTTAGAGACCCCCTCATTTGGGTTTGTCTTTTGCGAAATGGAGTATTTCCTGTCATATCAGTAAACAAGATGGTGTCACACTCAGTGATGGCAGCCACCACTGATGTGAACTGGTGAGCCCTGAGGGAACTCAGGAAGGAAAGAATACCTGCCATCTAGCAGCCATCAGACTGCAGCCACTCTGCAGTGGTGAGCCCCGAGGAAACTCAGGGTGTGAAAATACAGGATACTGGCCCCATAGAGCTGAGGTGCATATCAAAGGAATGATTTCAGTGAGCCCAGACTCTTGCATCTTCCCATACATAGAAAAGCGCTAAATTCCTTAACTTGGGATATATGGTTTCTTTTAATTAACAATAATCTTTTGATGTTCAGACTACCTGCCCCTTTTTGCAAAACTTCTGTATAACCTGGCTCCCCACCCCTTCCTCCTTGGAACCGTTCTCTCAGGGTTACTTGAGATGCTGACTCCCAGGCTTGAAGTCCTAAAAATTCCCACCAAATAAAACAGAACTCTCAAATTTTAGGTTGTGAATTTTTTTCTTTGTTTCTTTTTTTTTTTTTTTTTTTTTTGTGGTACGCGGGCCTCTCACTGTTGTGGCCTCTCCTGTTGCGGAGCACAGGCTCTGGACGCACAGGCTCAGCGGCCATGGCTCACGGGCCCAGCCGCTCCGCGGCATGTGGGAGCTTCGCGGACCCGGGCACGAACCCGTGTCCCCTGCATCGGCAGGCTGACTCTCAATCACTGCGCCACCAGGGAAGCCCGTGAATATTTTTTAAGTTGACACTTTTATTCTCTCAGAATTAGATTCGATTTATATTTCTTTAACAGCAATATCACAAATATGCTTTGTTCTCATTGCAACCTATTAGGTGACATATAATTTTGATTTGACCTGTTACTGGTGATGCTAACTTTGATCATTTGATTAGTGTGGTCTTGATACTGAGTGAGTAGGACCCTGTGGGACTCCTGGGCACAAAAGCCTTTCTGTGTCCCCTATTTCTTGATTATAAGAAATTGGCTTCTTTCAGCCTCCAAGACCTTCCCTGAATTTCAATGGGCAGGTTCAAACAGATGCTAATTAGGGAAGGGAGGGATGCAGAGACAAGGGAGGAACAGTCAGAAGAAACAATAATGCAGCCTTGGGACAGAGTCCTGTTTCCTCATCAAGGGATAGATGTAACAATATCTCTGAGCTGTTTTGCAGATACTGAGACCCCCACCAGGTGAGAGAAATTAACAGCTGTGCTGCCCTTAAGCACTAGACCCCAGACGGGTTGGAACCAGAAGGTTGATGATGCTGACTGCCACTTACCTCACCACCAACCAATCAGAAGGAGGTCCATGAGCTGATCATGCCCTCTTTGAACCTTTACTATAAAACTCCTCACTACCCCCTCCAGGTTGGGACACACAGTTTTGAAGCCATTAACCCGCTGTGGCCTCCTTTATTGCTGGCAAAGCAATAAAGCTATTCTTTTCTACTTCACCCAAATCTCTGTCTTCGAGATTTAATTCGGTGTTGAGGTACAGAAGCCAAATTCGGCTTCAGTCTCTGCCCAGCTTCTCTGCTGGAAATTACTTTTTTAAAAACGTTTGTTTTAATTGATCAGAATTTTGTGGAGAGGCACTTTGAGACAATGTAAGTATTGCATCCTCTATTTTGTGTGTGTATTTGTGGATGGATAAACAAATCATTCCTCCTTTATCTATTACTAATGGATGATGTTCAAATTTTCCCAATTTGTCTAGTGGGAATCTTGTCAAGATGTATTCTGTGTCTTTTGACATGCGTTCATATCATTTTTTGAGAAAATTCTTGGTTTTTTGGCACAATTAGATGTTCAGACTCATCCTTTCTCAGTCCTGTAATCAGTCATTTTACTTAGAAGCCTGGCTTCTTTCAGGGGAGATCTGTGCTTGGTAACACAGGATGTGCTCACTGCTGTTGAGATGTTGTTGCTCCCAGGCATTCTCAGTGGACAGATCCAGGGATATATGCACGTATGCTAACACACCCATATTTGTATTTATTTATATACCCACCCACAGATTTATCTAAAAAGTTTACACCACTACCTCCAATTACATTCCAAAACCTTAGAATTCATCCAAGTATTCTCTCTCTGTAACACTCTTCTCTAGTGGTGAGAAACCTGAATCCTATTTTCTTTAATATACTTCTTTATTTAATCAATCTCCCTGTGTGTAAGCAGTCTCCCAAAGCAACCTCCCATCCTCCACTTACTCCTACCCCTTGCAAACACCCTCTTCACCATGAATATTTTCTACAACTTCACACAGGGAAGTCTCTTCCTATGATTCCCTCCTCGTCACTTCAGCTGGGGTTCCAGTACCCAAGGCAACCAACCTCCCAATGTGCAGACACTCTTTATCCCACTGGGATTCTCATACTCTATTCTGGTCATCAGGCTTTGATCATGATAGCACCTCCACTTCACAAGGACATGATTCTTATCCACTTGGACCTGCAAACCCAACATCACATGCTGGTTTCTCTCCACCCTCCAACCCCACTGAAATAACTGTGCTTGGTCTCTGACACCCTTTGATGAGTCATCACCTCTACCCTGTGGATGCCCAAGCTCTGACAGATAATGTGGCCATAACTTCCTACCCTACCACTGTTAGGCGAAACACTGACTGAAACCGCCCACCCTGGCCAGACACCAGAGTAACCATTTTCATGAGTTATTTTACGACAGGAGGTCCTGGTAAGGAACATGGAGTTAACAGGGCACCACTAATCAAAATAATTCAGGAAAGGTCAAAAGGAGACACCAATCCATATGTCCTACCAACTTCCCAGAATCTTCCTCGCTGAAATCCATCTTGGCTGATTGATGCATGCACCACCAGGAAGGACCCTGAGTCAGAATGATTGGCCAGAGAAAATGCGAAAACTATTCCCATCACCATAAAACCTGAGACTGTGAGCCACATGGCAGAGCAGTCCTCCTCGGTTCCCTTACCCTCCTGCTCTCCACCTGGGTGCCCCTTCCCAATAAAGTCTCTTGCTTTGTCAGCACATGTGTTTCCTTGGACAATTCATCTCAGAGTGTTAGACAAGAGCCCACTTTCGGGCCCTGGAAGGGGGTCCCCTTTCCTGAAATACCACTGCCCCACACAGAGATGCTTACCTTACTTACCCTTATCCAAGTGATTTTGAACTGGATTGGCCTAAAAGGGAAGACAAAGAGCAGGAGAAAGAGGAACAAGATGAGAAAGTAGGGGAGAGGAAGAACAACATGTTAGTTTTAAATCTTGGTTATTATTATTAATAAATTCCTGTTCTCTTTTCTGATATAAAAATCTAGTCCTAGGAAATCATCTGTTTTCAGTCACTGTGTCCCAATGGGAACTTAATTAATTCCCAAAGTTTATCTCATTTTCTGCTTAAATGTTGTGAGGTAGGTTTATTGCTAAAAATGAAGAAACTGATGTTTAAAGAGAGTAAGTGTCTTTCCCAGTGTCATATGGCTATTAAGTGGTATGTGATATTATAAGTATTCAGTCTCATTGAGATAATGAAAGGTAGCCTCCCCTGCAAAAATGATCCTTGGTACCAGTCTGTAAGGGACAGGGGCAGAGACAGGGAATGATCTTGTTACTAGAGTAAGGACTTTGCCTTAGTCTCTGAAAGTATAATTGAAACCATCACTTGTTTCCAAGAGAGTCAGAAATCGGTCTTATTGTTTTTAATGCCCTGGCTCCTTGAAGTCAAGAAGCCAGTGTTTCCTTTTGTCTCCCCAAATTCAGAACTGTGATTAAAAAGTAGAGTTGGGAAGTGCATGAAATCTGACTCAGGAGACCTGCATTTCAGAAATAACCCCATTAAAAAATGGGTGGAGGATCTTAATAGACATTTTTCCAAATAAAGCAGACAGAAGGCCATCAGACACATGAATGGATGCACAACATCACTGATCATCAGGAAAATGCAAATCAAAGCTACAATGAAATTTAACTTCACAATTGTCATAAAGGCTATCATCAAAAAGACAAGAAATAACAAGTGCTGGTGAGGATGTGTAGGAAAGGGAACCCTTGTGCACTGTTGGTGGCAATGTAAAATGGTGCAGCTGCTGTGGAAAACAGTGTGGGGGTTCCTCAAAAAATTAAAAATAGAACTACCATATGATCTAGCAATCCACTTCTGGGTATTTACTAGTAAAACAAAACAAGAATACTAACTCATTATGGCACCCCTAGAAAACTAACACTTTAGTTCAGAGGTATAAGAAATAATCAAATAAATGTCAGTTGAGAGAGTGCCAAGCCATGACATATGGAAACCAGTTATAAAATGTATTATTAAAGAAGCTATTAGAAAAATCTCCACCATGGAATAAAAAAATGACACATAGTTAAAAAAAAAAAACTAATTCAAGAAGATACATGCACCCCAATGTTCATTGCAGCATTACTTACAATAGTCAAGATATTGAAACAATGTGAGAGTCCATCAGTAGATGAATGGCTAAAGAAATAAGAGTTAAGTAAGTCAGTTAGGGAAAAGCAAATACCATAGGCTAACACATATATATGGAATCTAAAAGTAGAAAAATCGTTCTGACGAACTTAGGAGCAGGACAGGAATAAAGATGCAGACGTAGAGAATGGACTTGAGGACACAGGGAAGGGGAAGGGTAAACTGGGACAAAGTGAGAGAGTGGCATGGACATATATACACTACCAGATGTAAAGTAGATAGCTAGTGGGAAGCAGTCACATAGCACAGGGAGATCAACTTGGTGCTTTGTGACCACCTAGAAGGGTGGGATAGGGAGGGTGGGAGGGAGATTCAAGAGGGAGGAGATATGGGGATATATGTATATGTATAGGTGATTCACTTTGTTATAAAACAGAAACTAACACACCATTGTAAAGCAATTATACTCCAATAAGGATGTTAAAAAAAAGAAAAAAAAATATGTGGAATATATATATTTATGGAATATATATATATAAAATATTACTCAGCCATAAAAAAGAAATCTTGCTATTTGTGACAACATGAATGGATCTACAGGGTATCATGCTAAGAGTGAATTAAATCAGACTGAGAAAGAAAGATATTATATGAGTTTACTTATATTTAAAATCTTACAAACAAAACAACAAACATAATAGAACAGAAACAGACTCATAGATACAGAGAAAAAATGGTGGTTACCAGAAGAGAGGGTGATGGTGGGATGAGCAAAATAGATGAAGGGGATTAAGAGGTACAAACTTCCAATTATAAAATAAGTAAGCCACAGGGATGTAATATATAGCGTAACAAATATAGTTAATAATATCATAATAACTTTTTATGGGGACAGATGGTTACTAGACTTACCATGTTGATCATTTTGTATCAGGCTGAATAACTATGTAGTACACCTGAAGCAAACATAATACTGTTGGTCAACTATATTTCAGTAAAAAAGTCTTGTAGAGAAATAATAATTTAAAAAACCCTTTTTATTAAAAAAGAATAAAAAGAACAAATGCTGATTATGTGATCTTGGGAAACTGGGCAACTTTCATGGAAATCTTGTGAGCAGTAAGCTAGAAGTGTACATAAAACCAAGAAGATGATCAAGAAACTATGGCTTTAATTATTATTATAATTTATTTAAATGAATGCTGTCTTATTGATAAAGAACATGGACTTGGGAATCAGAATTGAGTTCAAATCTAGGTTTTATCTGTAATACCCACTTGATATGGGGCTCGTTATAAAACTTATCCAAGCCCCAGTTTTTCATTTAGAAAATAAAGTTAATAGTCATTCCTAAATCTTAGGATTGGTGGAAAGGTAAAATGTACTTGACATATTATAAGTACCTAGCACATACTAAATCTTACCAGTTTTTTTTTTATATCCTTAAGTGAAATTTGCTTATCTTTAATATTTTTTGAGAATTAGAAAATCTACTGATTCACTATTTTCATTCCACAATGCCCAGATTCAAAAATCATGGGAAGTTATTGCTTTGTGTCTGAGTGTGAATCTTCATAAACCCATGTAAAGCCACATCATGTTTAAAGTTCTCTAATATACAGAAAAATAATGATAAAGGCTGGAGAGCAGACACAGGGATCAACTAGGGCTGTATAAAAACCCTGTTCCTGCATCCCACAGGGTAATTGGCACTTCTTAGTTATCTTTCACTCTACAACCCTCTAACCTTCAAACAAAACAATCCATAAACATATAAACAAAGAGGTTAGGTGCATGCCTAAGAGATTCAATGCTTCATTTTTCTCAGACCCTAAAAATAAGGGTATGGAGTTTTCTAAAAAGATTATGTATGGACTCTTAAAGACCCTGTAACTTTTAGATTAGTAGAGCAGTAAGCTCTGAGGAAAGAAGAAAAAAGAAAGAGGGATTTGAGTCCCTGAGCTGATTTTTTTGGAAACCACACCTAAACTATATCAAAGAGTCATGCTTGATGACTGTAGCACAACATTTTAAAGTGAAAACATTTAAATGGAATCTAAACTCAAGGAATTCACTTTCAAGAGCTCTTTGATCTACTTTTAGAAGAAAATATATGTTATATATTTGTTCATTTGCTATGTACTTTTGACAAGCAACTAACATTTATTGAACATCTACTACGTGCTTCAAAGCCTGAATGGATGGTGACAATATTAAACAAATACTGTATGATATCCATTAAATGTGGAATCTAAAAAAGCCAAACCTGTAAAAACAGACAGTGAGATGGTGATTACCAGGGTCTGGTGAGTGAGGGAAATAGGAAAGATGTTTAAGGGTATAAACTTGCAGTTAGATGTAAGACCTAGAGATAGAATGCACAGTATGGTGAATATAGACAACAATATTGTATTATAATCATCATACTTACTAAGAAACTAGATCTTAATTATTCTAATAATTAGAATTAGAACTTAATTATTCAAATGAAACTCTATGAAAAAGAAATGATAATTATGTGACATGATAAAGGTGTTATCACTACAATGGCAATCGTATTATATATAAAATCAACATGTTGTACATCTTAAATTTACACAATGTTATATGTCAAATATATTTTAATTAAGAAATTAAAAATATAAAATTTAGAGGAGCAGATTTGAAGGATGAAGAAGGAAGCAATAACATATAAAAATTATGGTAATGATAAAATCACACTAATAAATACTATAATTTGGACAAGGTACTGTACTAGTCCTAGTACTCAGAACTGTGCTTGTAATTGGTGGGCTTTATCTCATTAAACCTTTACCTGACTTCTTTCTTGCTCAGTATTTGACACTGCCTAGTTGTCCTAGGTGTCCAAGCAAAAACTCTGGACATAACTCTTGCTTCCTTATTTCAACAATCCCAAACTTTCATTCATCAAGTTCTACTAATAATCACTCTTAAACTTCTTTCCAGTTAATAAAATTCTCTCCATCATCATTGTCACTCTCTTTATTGCACCCATCACCCACTGCCACTATAACATAATAAATTATTCCTGTTTTTTGTGGTCCCTATTCTTCACCTCTCCCTGTATCTACACCTTTGCTATGGCCTCATGGTGAGCTGAGTGTATTTCTTCACCCCTTGACATTGTGTTTGCCTGTGGAGCTTGCTTTCACTAATGTGGTATGGGAGAAAGGAGCCTTAAGAAAACACTGTCCAATATAATTTTCAGTGATTATGGAAATATGCATTACCTGTGCTGTTTAAAACCATATTAGTGGCATGTATCATTTGAGCCCTTGAAATGTGTCTACTACAAAATAAATAGATTTTTAAAATTTTTTTCTTTAATTTTAATTAATTAAAATAAATTTAAATGACCACATGTAGTGAATGGCTACCATATTAGACAGTACAGCCTTGCGGATCTCACAAATTTCTGTTTTCTCTCTAGCATCTCTGTTGTCTCTGTGAGATGTTACACATGCTTAGCTTGCCCACTAGTCTTAAAAAAATAAAATAAAAAAAAGAGAGAGACACACATAGAGCAAAGCAACTCCTGCTGAGCCCAGCCTAGATCAGCTGACCTTCAGCTGACCTGAAGTTTACATTAAATAGAATGTATTGTTGTTGTTTTTAGCCACCAAGCAGGGGGTGATTTATTATGCAGCAAAGTTAACTGATACACTTGGCCTGCATTGGTGCTTACTCCTTACTTCTTCTATATATTGAAATCAATGTGTTCTTTTACAACTGCGAGTCTAATTTTACTGCTGTACTCCTTATCATCCTTCAAAGGCTTCCCACTGTCCTCATAACAAAATGTAAACTTGTTAATATGAGTTCTAGTGTTCTTAATAATTACTCCTTCCTTCAGCAGTCACATACTCTTTCCTTCATATTGAAGACCATCTCAACCCCTATGACTTTCCATATCCTAATTTTAACTTACTTAACTACTACTTATTCTTCAAGTCTTAGCTTGAATCTGTTTATCTTTGGAAATTGTTGACTGACCACACCTTTTGGGCTACAGAGTCCCCTCTTTCTGCTCTATGGAACCATTGAGTCACCCCTTTAGAAACTCTCATCTTCTGCATTACAATCAATATTTTACTTGTCTTTCTCTCCCAGTATATTAATTCCTTGAGGGAAAGACTGTGAGGGTAGTAATTCCTATTCTAGAAGAGTTTCTAGGATAGCAAGGGCATAACAAATTAGTTTTGAATAAATGAATTACCATGTAAGTGTTAGAATTAGGGATGAAATTCTGGTAATTGGAATTTTGAGTTTAATATCCCTCCTAAATTGCAGTTATCTTGATCATGCCAAACTCAAGGCAAGGTTGCAAGAAGACACACAGGGTTTTGAAACACTATATATTTTATAGCTGATAGGCTACTTTTATTATTACTTGAATTGTACACACTGTGCATGGCATAGGTAAAGTTGATGGGGGTACAGAAAGAATTTAAGTTTTGGAACCTGCCAGTTAAGTGTCCTTGGCTACATTTTAAAATTAATTTGAAACTTGGCTTCTGCACCTGAAATAAGGACTCTTCATTTCTCCTTCAGAGCATCCATGTGAGAAAAAAGGAAAAATCACAAAATAAATTTCTTGGCTCTGTGCATGACAAACAACAGGTTATTACCAAGATATTTGTTTTTGCTGACTTTCTCCTTTTTGGCAGTGGTAAAATAAGATTTAATTTTCTTGTCTTTCTTATTTGTGTGCTCTCTTCCCAGAAATCACCAGTCTCTTGCCTGCTTCTTTTCAATATTATTTTTTCACTCAGAGCCAGCTTTAAATATTTGGCCACAAATATTTAGACCTGTTAATAAATTAACGCGTAATATTTTTGGAAAAATGCAAAGTTCTGCAAAATGTTCCCCCAAGTTATAGGTTTACAGTCCTATCTCTTCTCCCCTGTTCACTACCATCATAGTGACACTCTTCTCATTCATTCCTCTCTTTGTCCCACACAAGAATTCTCAAGTACTAACACATGGTTTTGTCCTTTAGTACAAACAGAATAGTATAAATATTATTGTTTTTATTGTTTCAATTATAGGATATTTGCTGTCATTGTTAATCGGTTTTTTTTTTTTTTTTTTTTTTTTTTTGCGGTACGCGGGCCTCTCACTGCTGTGGCCTCTCCCGTTGCGGAGCACAGGCTCCGGACGTGCAGGCCATGGCTCACGGGCCCAGCCGCTCCGCGGCATGCGGGATCTTCCCGGACCGGGGCATGAACCCGCGTCCCCTGCATCGGCAGGCGGACTCTCAACCATTGTGCCACCAGGGAAGCCTGTCATTGTTAATCTTTAAGTAAACATAGAATTTGGAGTCAATACACCTGGGCATGATTTCTGGTTCTGTGGTATGTTACCCCTTGGGTCAATTTTCAGTGCTTAGCATTTGAACTCCTGTTTTCTCATCTGCTACAGTGAAACTAATAATGTCTCCCTCAGAGGTTTTTCTAAGAGCTAAGTGAGAGGAGATTCATGAAAATACTTAATATATTGTCAAGCACTTGGTAGACCATAAATATGAGTGGAATCTTGTTTATAGTGTGCTTACTGTGGACAGTGCACTGTGTACTAACTGCAGATATAATTCCATCCTTCACTCCATACAAACACCTGAGCCTTGACATTTTGGAGAGATGTGAATCATTAGTGGACTCCATTACACATGTTCCATGGAATCCAAAAATCTGGCTTAAATTTCACAACCTATGGTGATATGAATTGCCAACAAGGAATGACCAGAGGTGAAGTATTATCCCCCCTATCATCTCCTAGTGTATGTGGGTTACATAACCATATGCTTATACACTTATAGGTATAGATTAAAATACATGCACTAGACAACCACATCTTCTTTCCCACTCATGCACTGATACACTAGAGCAATGTATTTGAAAGTACATGGGCAGCTCTGAGGGTTCTTCTAAATTTTAACCCACAAGTTTATACTGTCTTTGCAATAAGAAGATTCTCTTTCAAGTGGTAAGGAGCATTGAATTAGAAATACAAACACCTAGGCTTAGCCTTGATTCTTCCCTTACCTAGCTGTTGGACTTGCATAAACCACATCAGCTTACTACCTGTTTGTAAGGAAGCCCACCAGATTAAATTTACCCACTTCCTCCAGGTTCAACAGAAAGTGAGTGATATTCACTTTAGAGGAAAAACTGTACTCCTGTTTTCCTGTAAGTCATAATGCCTATTTCACAGGCAACTCACGTCCCAGTCGTTCATACTGAGCACTGCATCATCTACCCCTTGAAACCAGTAAGCTTTTAGCCAGCAATAATCCAATGTCTGCAATCTATGACCTAGTAAGCGTTTGGAAAGGGTCAGGTATTATAATTTTGAGAAGATGGAGTCCAGATAGTTCCATGGCACCATACTGCAGCAGCACCTCTAAGATTGCCTAGATGCTTATGTGGGAGGGTCAGGTTGTTCATCAGGACCACTGCTGTCTGTGTCTTTAGGGTCCTCTTTCTTTATCTTTCCAGTATGTAGTGGGATAACTGAGGACATGGAAAGGAGACGTGACCCATGAGCCCCCCCCCCCCCAGCAAACTGGGGACTGGCGAATAAGCCAGAACTGCAAACAGTCCTGATTGCATTGAGCCCCGCCCCCGCCCCCTCCCCCCCCCCCCCCCCCCCCCCCCCCCCCCGGCAAACCGGGGGCATGCGAATAAGCCAGAGTTGTGAACAGTTCTGAATGCTTCGAGCGCCCCCCCGGCAAACCGGGGGCCTGCAAAAGAAGCATTGAGTGCTTTGGGCACTGATCCATGAGATGTCCTCAGTATAAACAGAGTGGTGGGAACGCAAGGAGATGTCCTTGTGCTAGTTCAGTATAATCAAAATAATGGTGGGAACTTTGTGCTGTTTTTGCGCTCAAGGACGAAGCACGGCAGGTGCTCACGAAAGCCAATTATTGCTTGTATAATTAATAAAAACATAGGTTGCTGCTTTGGCACTTCTGAAATGTTAAGAAAACAAGTCTTAAAGTGTAAACCTAGATAATGCTTTAATAAAAGTTACCACAGCAAGACAGATGGCGCTGTTTTGCCTGAGCGAGCGGCAGCCCTCTACTGCTGTGCTTTGGCACAATTCATCTCGTGTGATGAGCTTACTTTCGGCCCTGTCCTAAGAAACTACAACATTTGGCGCCTGAACAGGGACCTGGAGGTAAGTAATCGCGTGATCGCGGGACCGAAGGGGAAATTGGTCCGCTCAGAGTAAGCGAAACCTTCAGCAACAGTAGACTAACTGTAATGCGGAATTCCCATTCAGTAGAATTTCAATATAGTAAACTCCTGAAACAGTTATTATGGAGTTCAGGAGTAAAAGTGAAACAGGAATCGTTTGATGAATTGTTTGCGCTGGTACATAAACATTGTTACTGGTTTCAACCTACTGGTCATAACCAGTTAAATTTAAAAGTTTGGAAACAGGTTATGCGAGCCTTACGAAGAGCTCATCAGCATGGAGACCCTATATCTGTCCGTGTTTGGTCTCTTTGTAAATTAATTTCCCTTGCCCTGGAACCATTACAATCTGAAACGGAAAGTGACAATGGGGCGCGTCCTCAGCGTCCGAATTCTGCTCCCGATCATTCTGCTGCTTTTCGTACTTTGTTTCGTGAGTCTCCTATAGAAGACCTTCCTCCGCCCCCTCCTCCCCTTGTGTCTGAGACAGGAGAGGATTTTTCAGACTCCAATGATGAAGGGGCTTTTTCTGATGATGATAAAGGTTAGGAGCAGGCTAGCAAACAAAATGAAATGCCACTTTCTCAACAAAATGAGATTTCTGATATACTTTCAAAGTTAAAAAATTTGATGACTAAATTGGAAGAAAATAAAAGCAATACTACTACTCCTTCATATCAGGAGCCATGTCCTACTATTCCTTCGGCTCCTCCTTTAGAATTAGCAGCTTATCCTGTTGGAGCCTCTCGTCAGTTTCACTTTCCTCTAAAACCTGAATCTAATAGAATATTGTTGGAAGAAGAGATGAATAAACAAGAAAAGCAATATTCTGAATCCTTTTTTGCTTTCCCTATTGTTAGACAAGCTATGCCTGCTAATGATCAATTTCCGAATGGATATGTAAATGTTGATTATAACCATCATGATATAAAAATTTTAAAAATGCTAAAAGAAGCCATTAATGCATATGGAATGCATTCTAATTATGTTCGGGGACTTTTATCTGGTTATGCTACTGAAGACATGTTGAGAAATTAATGTGTTTTCGGAAACATACCTAGATAAAAGACCTTAAAATAGTCACCGTGAACTTTCTCCCCAGGCTGAACAAGAACTTAAATGGATAGAAAAACATATACATGATGCACAATTGGATCGAATTGAATCTCTCGATCATTTATGACTTATTGTATTTCATACTCCTCATTCTCCTACTGGTTTACTACAACAACAAGATAATCTCATAGAATGGATATTTTTAGCTCATAAAGCTCAAAAGAAATTGCAATCTTACGTACAAAAAATAGCTGATATTATTATTAAAGGTAGGTTATGATTAAGGCAACTATGTGGTCAGGACCCACATGAACTTATAGTCCTTTTTCAAACAAAGAAATACAAACTCTTTTTCAACTAGAGGATAACTGGCAAATTGCCTGTGCTCATTATATAGGTAAAATACATAATCATTATCCTTCTGATAAACGTTTACAGTTTTTGAAAAAGACTAATTGGATTTTGAAAAAAATAGCTCAATCAGATCCTGTTATAGGACCAACTTTTTTTACTGATGCCAATAAAACGGGAAGAGCAGGATATGCTAACAGTCATGATCATAAGGTGTTACAATCTCCATATGTTTCAGTTCAAAAAGCAGAACTATTTGCTGTAATACTATTGTTACAAGATTATCCAATTGCTCTTAATATAATTACAGACTCTCAGTTTGTGGAATTTACAGTTAAAAATATTAAAACCACTTTTATCCCAGATAATGGATCAGAACTGCATTCTTTATTTTTGCAAATACAACATATAATTAGACTACGTACTGTACCTCTTTATATTACTCATATTTGTGCTCATACTCATTTACCCGGTCCATTGGTAGATGGAAATGATTTTATTGATACTTTAGTGGATACTATACAATTAGCTACAGCAGAACATCATAGATATCATATAATGCCAGAGGATTGAAAAATAAATTTAATCTTACATGGAAACAAGCAAAAACTATTCTCCATACATGCCCGCGATGTGCTGCTATTAATCAACCTTGTTTGAATATTGGAGTTAACCCTAAAGGCTTATCTGCTAATACTATCTGGCAAATTGATGTAACTCAATATCCTGGTTTTGCGAAGTTAAAATATATTCATCATTCTGTAGATACCTACTCTCATTTCTCATGGGCATCTCCATTATCTTCTGAAAAAGCTGATGCTGTAATAACTCATTTATTAGAAGCTTTTGCTGTTATGGGAATCCCCGACAGCATAAAAACTGATAATGCTTCTGCATATCATTCTCAAAAATGTCAGACTTTTTTTGCCACACATAATATACAGCATGTTACAGGTATCCCAGAAAACAGTACGGGACAAGCGGTTATTGAACGACAAAACCGCACTTTGAAAGAAATGTTTATAAAACAAAAATGGGGAGATGAGGTACAAAGTCTTGCTTTATTTACTCTTAATTTTTTGAATCATGGAGAAGATGATCTTAGTGCAGCTGACAGACATTAGACAAAAAAAGGAACACAAGAACTTAGACAGACTGTTTTTATATTAAATGAAAATACTAACACTTGGGAACCTGGCGAGATTCTTCGTTGGGGTCGAGGATATGCTTTTGTTTCTGCAGGAGCTGAATCCTATTGGGTGCCGGCTAAGAAGATAAAGCTTCGGGATGGCAACTAAGCATAACCTTGATATGATGGGAATGACGAAGGGATGTGCGGAGATGGATTTGAGCAAGAGAGAATTCCTTGTGCCGTTGGATCAAAGAGGGCGTCTCCATTGACTTGGGGGCAAATGAAAAAGTTTGCAGGCACTGCTGAAAATCTTGTCATTTCACAGGGTAAACCCCTCACTAGCACCAATATTTTTGTAGCTATGTTGGCAATGTTGTCTGCACAGGTAATAAGCATATCAGCCAATGAGATAAATTGTACTAACTATACTTATTGGACTTACATTCCTAACCCTCCTCTTAATATGGGGGTTACCTGGTGGGATGCCCCAATTCTTGTATATGTAAATGAGTCTGGATGGTTGCCTGGTCCTTTTGATGATAGAGGCCCTTTGAAGCCAGAAGAAGAAGGAAGGATAATAGAAAATTACACTGTGAGTGTTAATGGACCTCCTATTTGTATGGGAAAGGGAGATCATTGTCTCAAAATGAATTATCAGGCATGGTTAAGTGTTGTCAAAAATGAAAACAGATATCATGGGTTATATCTTTTGAGTGCTTATAGTTTTAAAAGTTTTAATTCCACTCTTAATGAAAATGTTTCTGCACCTTATTTGCCTCCATGCCAGGTGCCTCTTGTGGATCGATTATCGGATTGGGTCCATTGGACTCGATGCCGAGGAAAAATGGCTCGGGTTCTTGTTAATACTTCTTGGGGAAGCGTCATTGATTGGAGCCCTTTTGGCTCCGCCCGAGGAAAAAAGAGTTTAAAGGATTTATACTGGCATAAAAAAGATAACACTATTTATAGCGATACTATTAATGATACCATAGTATGGCATGCTGGAGGGTTTTCTCCTCCTGGTCCTCATTTAAATGGATATCCTATCCAAAAGGACTTGTGAAAGCTTATGGCAGCTCTGAGAAAGATTAATGCCTGGGTAGGACATATGGTTAATAAATCTGAAAATCATAGTTTGATTTTTCATAAAGATGTTACTCGGTATACTCGTAGTTGTGTGAAATTACCTTATATATTGTTAAAGGGACCAGCTGTATGGAATGAGACTCAAGGTATTATAATGTGTAAAAATTGCTCTCTGTATACCTGTATTAACTCTAGTATATTTTTTAACATATCTACTGAAAGTTTGTATATCTTACGAGCTCGGACAGGTCTTTGGCTTCCTGTCAATCTTGGAAGGGAATGGCAAGAATCTCTTCCTATGGCTGTTTTGCAATATTTAGTTGATGCATTAAAAAGAAGTAAAAGATTTGTAGGAATGTTGATTGCAGCTGTCATGGGTATTATAGCCATAACAGCTACTGCTGCAGTTGCTGGATTTGCTTTAGAACAATCTATTCAGACCGTTGACTATATAACTGACTGGCATAAAAATTCTGGAATGCTTTGGTCCTATCAACGACAAATTGATTCGGAAATATATTCGGAAATAGCGGACTTACAACAAGCTGTGGTTATGTTGGGGGACCAACTTGTAAATTTACAAAGACAAATGAAGCTACGTTGTGACTGGAATCAAAGTGCCTTTTGTGTCACTTCAGTTCCATATAATCAGTCTGCATTCCCCTCGACAACAATAAAAAAGCATTTATTACATCACAAAAATTTGACAGAAGAAATTGTAAATTTACAAGGGAAAATTCAACAAACTTTCCAGAAGAAATTACAACGACTCAATTCGCAAGAAGTATGGACTGGAATTATTCAAGGACTTAATAATCTAAATCCCATGTCTAAATTACATGCTTTATTTGGTTCTACTGCAGGATTGTTAATGCTCATTATAATAATAATCATATGTTTAATTGTAGTTCGACGACGAGTGAAAGCTACCCGCTATGCAACATCGCAACAAGCTGCTGTGTTTTCCTTGATGCTGCACAAGCTGCAAAATAATTCCATGTAGTTTAGTACCGAGAGTAATGCTGCCGTGTTCTCCTTGATGCTATAAAAATTATAAAACAAAAAGGGGGAAATGTAGTGGGATAACTGAGGACATGGAAAGGAGACGTGACCCATGAGCCCCCCCCCCCAGCAAACTGGGGGCATGCGAATAAGCCAGAGTTGTGAACAGTTCTGAATGCTTCGAGCACCCCCCCGGCAAACCGGGGGCCTGCAAAAGAAGCATTGAGTGCTTTGGGCACTGATCCATGAGATGTCCTCAGTATAATCAGAGTGGTGGGAACGCAAGATGTGCTTGTGCTAGTTCAGTATAATCAAAATAATGGTGGGAACTTTGTGCTGTTTTTGCGCTCAAGGACGAAGCACGGCAGGTGCTCACGAAAGCCAATTATTGCTTGTATAATTAATAAAAACATAGGTTGCTGCTTTGGCACTTCTGAAATGTTAAGAAAACAAGTCTTAAAGTGTAAACCTAGATAATGCTTTAATAAAAGTTACCACAGCAAGACAGATGGCGCTGTTTTGCCTGAGCGAGCGGCAGCCCTCTACTGCTGTGCTTTGGCACAATTCATCTCGTGTGATGAGCTTACTTTCGGCCCTGTCCTAAGAAACTACAGCACCAGTACAACCAGGCATTGTAGCCAATGCATCTTACTAGCATCTGAGTACCTTCCCTTTTGCTATCCTGTCTCCAGTTCTCCTGTCTCAAACCCAAAGAGTAGCAACAGGGAGCCTGACCCCATTGTATTTCTTACATTTCACTCCATAATCCAGAGTCAAACCTCCTTAAAGGAAGAGTTTACCTTTGGAACCTTCTAATCTCTTGCTGTAGGAAGCAGTTTACTTTTAAACCATGGGGTGATTCTCAGCTAAAAGATACTTTATGCAGTAAATAGCATCGTTGATAGAGTCCTTTGTCTACACCATGAGAGTCAAGTTATTTTATTGTCCACTATGAACATTTAACGTTTTATGCCGTGTTTTTTGTTGCTGTTGATTTTGTTCCTCCTGCTCAGAATGACCTTCTTCTCTTCTTCTAACATCTTGATTCTAAAATAATGTTTTTGTCTCTCTGCCCCAGTAGACTAAGTTCCACAAGGAGCAGAAAAACATCTTAATTCTTTATTCCCAGTTCCTAGCATGCTGCTTAGCACATTCTAAATGTTCAATGAACAGAAGATATACTGAAATTAATGGAACTAAAGCATGTGTTTGCTTTGCTCACATATCAGCCTCCCTTCTTAGATTCTAAAAACCCCCTGAAGATGGTGATCCCATCACAATCATGGTACATCCTCTAGGCCTAACCTATTGCCTGTCATACATAGGGTTTCAATAAATATTTAAAAAATATGAATAAAAGCACACATGAGAAAAATCTGATATTTACTCTGAAAGTTTAAAGAGCACAACAGTGGTATCATTTGAGTAACAGTTATCCTACAGGCCACTCCTTGATCATTATTTGAGTTCTGATAAAGATGGGACTGTAGGAAATCAGTTTAGTGTCAAAACACCTAATAAGTGTAACTTTTCCCAGGCAGCCACCTATTAAGAGTTCATCTTCCTCTTTACAGCCACTCTCTGTGAAGAGAACACTCTCTACTCTTCAAAGATATGAATATTTCCTTGTAACATGCAATGTTTAATCTCCACATAAAGGGAAAACTTTGTCTTTTTTAGGACAAATATTTGACAGCTTGTTTGGATTGCAAATGAAGCTTGAGAAAGCTCTGAACAAAAATGTTACTGGGAACAGGGTCATTTTCCTAATCAAGGAGTGAAGTATGTCTATTATTTTCCTCAAATATATCCCTCAATGAGAAAAAATAATCTTTGTTGGGTAAATTCCAGCCTGGAAATAGTAGAGGATTTTTGGGGGGTTATTTAAAGACCTACAGCTCCTAGATCTTGGACATTCATGTCTAACCACTTTATTACCCACATTTATTTTAATATATAATGTGCTATGCTCTTCCTCAGACCTATCACATAACCTCTCATGAAATTATGAAATGAATTTTTGATTTTAAAATGTTTATACACATATATGTACATACATATGTACATATGTACTATATATATGCATATATATACACATACATACACATACATACATAGACATATACAAACATTTGGTGCCCAAATACTGTAGGATGTATGCAGTCTTGAAACAAACAAGTTACTATCTCAGTTATTTCAGTGAGTTACCAGGATACTTCAAATTTTATATTCAAGTGAATTTAGGTAAAGCAAGTTACTTTAAAAATAGCCAAAAGAAATTCAAATCGCCAACTCACTCTGATTTCACAGTATTTGCTTGGTTTAGCAACATTTTCTCACACACCTTTACCTCAATAAACACGTAAATAAATAACTAAAATAAATAATGAAAAATTAAAAGCATTTTAAAGATTTGCTTGTATTGACAGACTATCTTCCTATGGACCTATTGCCAACATGCTGAACAAATTATGTCTTTGACCATGGATAAGCAAAACAAGTAAAAATCAAAACATAAATTAAAGCAAACAACAATACCAAATGTGCTTTTGTGTGCATAAGGTGGAATTTGTGGTAAATAAAAGATTAATTATTTAAAAATATTAACATTTCCTGTCCTCTTTACTTATCATTCTTCAAATGATATAGTGTTGACACATAGGACATTAGGCCAGAACAAATGGAGGAGATGGATTTGTTGCTGCAGAAGTGACAGGATCAGACTTCTGTCCCTTAAGTGTCTCCCCAATTTCCCCTTCATCCCTCATACATCCACTGAGGCACCTCCCGACAAACTCAGAGATACACAGAGCACAACAAATAACCTACTTATGTATCCTACTTATAAATGGGTTGGCTTTTCTCTAACTTGTACGTTCATCACACAATGTCATCCAGTTTTATCCTGTATTATAGCTGTTTATATCTGAGTCTACCTCTCCCTGTGGAGAAGGGAGAATTCCTGTGTGAGTAATTTTCATATTCTAACCACACAACTGAAAACAAACAAAAATAATACATTATATAGAAGGCCAAACAATATTTGCTTACTAACTAAAGCTAGTGTGAATGAGAAACCGCCATACTGAATAAGGCATTTTTTGTTGGGATCCAACTGTAGAGGGTATTGTTAATGATATTAATATATCAAGGGTGAATTCGACAGGCAATGGAAATGGACTGGAGTGACATAAGACATCTATGCTTTAGGAAGCGATGCAAAAATAAGATCCTAAAAGAAGCAAAAGTAATTGAAAAGGAAAGAAGAGTAAGATCACTAGATCTTCACTTCTAATCCATATACTAATAGCAGAGGTCATTAGGTTAAATATTCCCAAATCAAAATTGTCTATGGTATATATTCAATACCATGAATTTCTTTATTCCTCAGTTTACCCATCTAGAATATAACAAATAAATTTTTCTACTACCTAGAGTAGCTCTGAGGTCAGTGTGATAATACATGTGAAAGCTCTCTATAAATGGGAAAGCACTATAAGGTATAAGGCATTATTAATATTAGATTAAATATCTTTATTCTTACAGATTCATAAAACACTAATAAACATGAAGAGTTAAAATATTTTACAGACATGAAACATATCACAGGATCAGTTTTCTACAGATTTCTTCTATAAAAATCACAGGCTATTTTGACTATTTGAGCAACAGGGCTAGCTGCTCCCAAAAATGTACATTAGATCATGGAAGAAAATGTTACTTTAAGAAATCAAAATCAACCTATGATAAATATGACTAGCCAAGAGAAGTAAATATAATAATCAATAAAATACATACTAACTCGAATGAAGGGGTTTAATAAATCAAAGTAAGAAGATTAGTTTCAGTCAAGGCAGGTGAGTATATCCCCAGAAAGATACAACTTGACTTTAACTTAATGAAAATAAAATGTTCTTTTTAATAGATTGAATTCTAACTTATTTGGTAGAAGGTCACGTCATTATTGAGGATAAAATGCAGTTAGACTGTTAGAATTAGGCTCCATTTTGCCTGGCGTATAGAAGAGGTGGTTTCACTTCAGATGACCTGCCTGGTTTCTTGGACAAAATTAACTATAGTCTATATGAAGGGCAGACACTCAATCCATAAGACCTTAAATAAAGTGCTTAAAATATATCCTCAATATTTGCGTCTGTAAAATTAGGACAAGCAGTTCTTAATCCATTTCACAGAATTGCTGCTATAAATATGCAAAGATACAAATGACTATAAATAATTATCTGGAATTCCTAACTCAATGTATAACATATCAATGCAATCAGTGACTGTTGATTTTTTATTGTTATTATTATCATTTTATTCAGTGTATGTCTTATCATGATCTGCCTGCGACATCTTCTTCCAGTTATTTCAACCTATGTGTTCAGATGTCAATAAAATGATACTGAACATACTTGATTCTTTAGTCTCAGGAGTTTTTCTCCTTGTATTTGTCTGATGAAAATAATGCCCTACATGTCAAATATCCAAATTCTGCCCTTAATTTAAGGCTCAGTCATATTCTAGGTCTGTCATGAAGTTATCATCAACTACTCCATCTGGAAATGATTACTTCCTACACCAGGCTCTTGCACACCTTTTCTAAACATCTCTTGCCATTTTTGCCTTGCATGAAGAAGAATTTTGGTGGTGTTAAAAGTAACACAGACCAGTCTTTATAACTTGGCTCCATCACATGCCAATTATTTATTCCTGGACAAACAACATAACCTCCTTGCACTTTTATTTCCCTATCTGTACAAACGTGGCCCAGGTATCCGCCTCACCATTATGTGGTATAACACATGCAAGGTGTCTGGAACATAGTCTGATATTAATTTGGGGAAGTCCCCTGATAAAAGAGGCCAAGTATTATGTCACTCATCCATGTGTGTTTCCCTGTGATATTTGTTAATTGCTCACTTTGTTCTTTTGCCCCAAACCAAAAACGTAATAAAAATTCTAGTCTACATTGTGCTCAGGGGGTACTCCTACTAAGGACCAAAGTTGACAAATTAGTTAAGTGTCCTCAATGTATTACTCTATAATTTATGTCAAATATAGTAATAATTTTAGTTATAATTAATATTTATTTAGTATTTATGGTATATCAGGCATTCTATTAAGTGCTTAGATATGTGGCATTATTTATCAGCAGTCTTATAAATGTATTGTTTTTCCATAATTAATAGGCAAAATAACTGAGGCTTGGAAGGATTCGTGTCCTTGACCAAGGCTACTCTTAATGCAGATATTTACACACAGGAGGTGTGATTATGGAGAGCATGCCTTTGACTACTATAGTATGGAGAATTTATATATTACTTTTTAAAAAATCTCTTGGTTTTACATTTTTGGAAACTGAGGGCATTTCCTTTTGCTTCTTTATATACAGTCCAATAAATATCTGATTGACCAATGGGTATTCTTTATTTACCTACTTCCCAAAGTGTTGAGCCAAATCTATAAAATAGGCTCCAGTTCTCAATTAGATTGATTTACCAGTGTGGGAGGGGGAGTAACAATTGGAACTAATCAGTGTCTTGTAAGTTTGTAGTGGTGTGAACTTCGCTGAGTCTAAATGATTAAGGGCTAGATCTTGAAGAATCATTAAGGTCTCCCAAAAAATTACCCTTTATATTAACATGTACATATTACTATATAAAAAAATAGATAGCCAACAAGGACCTACTGTATAGCACAGGGAACTATACTCAATATTTTGTAATAACTTATAAGGGAAAATAATCTGAAAAATATATATATACGTATATACATTTTATATATATATATATATATATATATATATATATAAACTGGATCACTTTGCTGTACACATTAAAGTAACACAACATTGTAAATCAACTATACTTTAATAAAAAATAAAATTAAATTTAAAAAGATTAATTTGTGAAAATGTGACTACAGTACTGAGTCTTCCAAGCAAGGAACATGAACTATTCCAGTATTTTATTTAATAAAGTTTTATTTTCTCCATGAAAAAAAAGTTACCTTTAACTCCAAAGGCAATTTGGAAGAAGCTTCAGGATTTTAAATTTGGTTGTTACTAAAAGTTAATCAGAACTGAAATGTTTGAACATAAATAGAAGCTCCATGGGCTTTGCTGTGTAGATTGGTAAAAAGAAAAAATATATATGATTTATGGTTTTGATCTTCAATCTATGGTTACCCTGCTATATCAGTGTGTTAACGTTTATTGGAAAGCTGTTATGCCAAAGGTGTTTTATGTATATTATCTTATTTAATTTCCTCACAAGCCCTGTGAAGTAGTAATCATCATTTCACTTTGTACATGGGGAAACAATCTCATCTCTTGTTGAAGCAACCAGCCATCTTTGTCCTGTCATCTTTGATCTACAGCTTACTGAAGACTGAATTGTTTCTGAGAATCTCTGGGCAGGGTAGAATCGTCTCTGCTCTAAAGCTTGAAAAGTAAAATAAGACAGGCATATTTCTTAAAATAGGTTTGTCCATCAGATCAGAGACTCCTCCTTCCCCGGCCAGGTACTCTATTACTTCAGCTACTAATGAAAATATTTTCGTGTGACTCTGACCTGACATCCTTCAGTCCCAGTTCATTAGGTAGCAATGATCTTCTTACTTACCTTAATGTTAACATATTCCCTTAGGGCAGGGGCACCTTGGAAAGAACACTGAATGAAAGAACACTGAAAGAACCTCATGAATGAAAAGGGATTGAATGTAGGGAAGTTTCTGTTCTGACTCTATATGTTTGATTCTTAACAGATCTGCTTTGTTAAGAAAGAGTAATCACATTGATGCAAAGGCATTAGTCTCAGGATCACATTTTTATGCATTAAGCATCTGGACTATGACAGGGTAAATCTTCAAACAGTAGTAGATACTGTTCCAGAAAATTAGGCAGTTTGGTTACATGAACAGGGCACTGGACATTGGTCCTCGTCCTGGAATCACCATGGGCTATTTATGGAACCTTGAGAGAGTTATTCCATCCATTAGTTCTCTCAACTGAAAAATGAGGAGGGTGGATTTGATACTCGCTGAGGGTCCTTGTGACCATGTGTTAATGATTTATGTAGCAATAAATGATTATTGTGTTAATGTGTTAATTATCATGTGTTAATGATTTATGTAGCATTCTAAAGTAATGCATACACTACCACCTACTCATCGTTCACTAAGATATTTACTATCACTGCATCACTTATTAAAATCACTGCTTTAAACTTACTAGAATGCTGAAAATCTGTTTTTATTTGATTAACAGTAACTGATTTTAAAAATATAGAGTCCTGTATATGTCCATTACTTTTTACAGATAAGCTTCTTTTGGAGAGTTTCAAGGTTTAACCAGGAATGTTAACAGACAGCAAGCTCCGATAGGGGAAGCCACTATTTTGTAAATATTTATACTCTAAATGACTGAATAATGTCTTGCTCATAATAGTCACGCTGTTTTATATTTTAAAAATAGTATTAATAAAACCAAAACAATCATCTTGAGTAATGTGTTTAATTAAAAAAGAAAAGAAAAAGAAAAAGAAAAGAAAAGAAAAAAGACAAGCAATTTAACCTTTTTCATTTTGGCTTGGGGAATACTCCAGCTCTCTTCTGTTTTCTATTTTTATCCACCTCTTTTAGGATTTTTTTAAAATCTCCAATTCCCTTTGGAATTGTATGAGCTATTTTTCAGTCTCTTACCCACTTTGTATATGGAAATAAATCATAGAGTGGGCATCCTTTTTTTGACCTGGCAACCTTTTAGTTTAATGTTACTTCTGAGAATGGCTTCTGGATTGCAGGTCTCACATTCATGGGAGATAGTGGTTACCTTCTACTCTTTCCTGTGTCTCTTTCCTGAAATGGGATTTTAGTTATCTCAAAGAAAATCAAATAGGGTAGTAAGCTAGGGACTCACTAGGGATGAAGAATGTGGGAATGAAGTATGGAAAATAATCAATTGTGGTCAAATAAATACTATCTAGGGAGGTGAAATTTGAGCTAAGACCTCAATGAGGAGAAGTATCCATTCTTAGAAAATCTGTGGCAAGGACTACAGGCAGAGGGAAGAGTAAAGACTTAGGCACTGAGAAACATTATGTGTTTGGAATGTATAAGAAATAGAAAGAAAGCCAGTGCAGCAGACAATAGCAAGCAAGGGGAGCATAACTTAAAGAAAGACCTATTGTATAGCACAGGGAACTATGCTCAATATCTTGTAATAACCTATAATGTCAAAGAATCTAAAAAATATATATATATACACATATATAACTGAATCACTTTGCTATACATCTGAAACTAACACAACAATGTAAATCAACTATACTTCAATAAAGATAAAAACAGTCAAACAAAAAATAAACAAGTGAAAGGTGTAGGCAAAGGCCAGCCCACAGAGAGTTTTAAAGTTCCTAGAAAATCTTGTGTTTTATTATAATTGTAATGGGAAGTTAGGCATTACTGAATATTAAGATAAAGACTAAGAATTGAAGGTTGCAAGTGACTTTGTTCTAACTATTTATTAAGGCCATAGGACATGGCTAATTGATACTTCACCCCTGCTATAGAATATATTGACCTTCAAGAATAAATTCGATTTATTGCTTTCCATTAAAATAGTGAGGACTGCCACTCGTATGACTTGCATAAATATGACATTTGGCTCTGTGGACTGTTTCTTCCTCCTCACCTGTGAGCTCTAGAATCAAAGGACAGGACAAGATCGGGTGAGAACTTGGAAGCTTATGCTACCAATATTGTCTCTTTATCCCTGGCACATGGATACTGTGGTTATGAGGTTAAAGCTTGTAAACATGGAAGATGTGGGTCCATATATGTCAAGCTTAAATTGTGGAATAAATATGACCATGACCAGAAGTTAGCTAAGTATTCATGCTTGGATAGTAATGCATGGTCATTGGGGAATGTTCCACCAACAGGTGTCTTTGAGAGAGAGTCTCAGACAGTACCATAGAGAATTTCCATCTTCTCCCCATATCAAACTCTCCTATTTTCTCTCCTTACAACTCCAAGAGAACATTGGCTAGGTTTTCATGAACATAATTTTGATTAACCATATGCCCAAACACACACACTTAAATTTCCTTCCCTAGTTGGATATTTCTTATATTATTTCTTGGTCTTAGTTCATGAGATCCTGTTTGTGGTAAACTAAATTCTAAGCCCCACAGAGATCTGCATTCTAACCCCTAGATTGTGTGATTATACTACTTCACATAGTAAAAAGGACTCTATATATGTGATTAAATTAAGCATCTTGAGATGCAGAGATTAGCTATGTGAGTTCAATGTAGTCACAAGGCTACTAATAAGAGGGAGACAGAAGGGTCAAAAGGGATGTGACAATGGATTCGAAGGTCTGTGAACCAGAGAGAAATTTGTAGGTACCATGCTAATGGCTTTGAAGATGGAGGAAGGGGCTGCAGGCTAAGGAATGAAGGTGGCCTCTAGAAGCTGGAAAAAGCAAAGGAATGGATGCTCCTCAAGAGTCTCTAAAAAGAACTAGCTTTTGTGAGACCTCAACTTTAGCCCAGCGAGACTAATTTTGATTTTCTTACTTTTGGAATTGTAAGATCATAACTTTTCTGTTTAAACTGTCAAGTTTGTGTTAATTTGCTAGAGAAGCACTAGTAAATTAATACATTGTCATTCTTCTCCCATTCAGCCTTTTTACTCCATTCCTCTCTATGTGCTTTTGGGATCACTTAGTTGACAGAAGATCTTACACTACAGTAGTATCACATCACTTTTATTTATTTATTTTTTCACCATTTTATTGGAGTATAGTTGATCTACAATGTTGTGTTAGTTTCAGTGTACAGCAAAGTGACTCAGTTATACATAGACATATATTCATTCTTTTTCAAATTATTTTCCCATTTAGGTTATTACAGAATACTAAGTAGAGTTCCTTGTGCTATACAGTAGGTCCTTGTTGGTTAACTATCTTATATATAGTAGTGTGTGTATGTTACTCCCAAGCTCCTGATTTATCCCACCCTCCCACATTTCCCCTTTAGTAAATATAAATTTGTTTTTGATATCTGTAAGTCCATTTCATCACTTTATTTTGTATTTATTTTATTATATTTTATAATCAGTTTTAATATATTAATACAATTTCTTTTTTCCAGTTTAGCTTATCACAGCGTAAGGGTTGAGGTGCTGGCAAGAGGCTGTGGGACCCACTGGTCCTTTGCTCTACAATAGATGGTTCCAGAAGCAATGGCAGGAGGAATTGAAATTAAATCTTAGACCCATTGTTACATAAAGCTGACTCTCACTAGTAGATGCAAATAATGTACCGATAACTAAAGAATCAATTATTCTTTCTGAGGCCAATTCAATAATAGGAGATAGGATGCCAGAAATGAGCTGAGTTTCAAGGAAATGAATGGAGAGACTGAGGGAGCTTCCAGGAAGATAGTCTAGGATGCAGGATGGTGGTAAGTAGCCCAGAGAGAAGGAAGACACAAGACAAAAGACTGAGAATCAAGCAGCAAAAGAAAATTCAACCTAGAGGAATAATAAAAGAGATATAGTCTCTTTGTGCTGAGACCAAAAATAAAGAAATAATTAACATATATGTCCTTTGTGCATATATTTAAAAAAATTCAGGGAGACAAAGACTCTTAGCAGCATATGGGACAGTAGTTGCTTTCACTCAAAACCCAAGTTGCTTTCACTATTTTCCTGCTCTCTTACTGTTGTAACTTCATATGCACAGATAGTCACTGGATCAAATTAAAAACACTTTCTTCTATATTTGCATTCAATAAAGTTTGAAGTTAATACTATTGAGTCATAGTGAACAATCCTATTATTATCCAAATGTCTAGTTATGACATTAGCAAGCCATGCCTGAAACTGCTGACCTCCCAAACAAAAATGAGATATTAGCTTTAAAGTGCAGCTGACATAAGTTAAGCCATAGCTGGAATAATTTAGTGTCTGAACCATAATATTTAGATCAAAGAGTGGAATTTTCCAATTCAATCTAATTTTAGTGGAAATGTATGGGTTTGTGGTCAATACCAATTAAAAATAAACACCCTAGATAACTTAATCTCGTTCCTGATGGGTCAGACATTCATTTCACTGAGTTGTTACTGCCAGCGATCCAATTAAAGGAAGGAAAAGAAAGAATTATGCATTGCAATAAACTTTAGTATTTGAAATAGCTTAATAAAATGAACATAATCTCAAAAGTGTTTTCCCTTCTAATGTGTAAGTTTTAATTACTCCATTTTGCATTAAAATAACGTTAAAAATGTCTAATTGCCACTTCCAACTGAATGATGTCGTAAGATTGCTGGGCCTTGCTTCTCTTTAAAGCACCTTGGGTTTGTATTTATAGGTCTTGCAGGAAAGAACTGCAGAAGATTAAGAGTGGCAATTAGTCCTGGATGCCTAGATGTCAGGAAAGGAGCAGAGCTCTGGAGTATGGTACAGAGGCAGGGAGTGGGAAACTGGTTAGGTCAATGTAAAGTAGGAGACACTGGGTCAGTGATCCATAAATAATACATCTTCTTTTTATCTTTAACAAAGTCAGGTTTAATGAGCTAAGAGAGATGGAAATCATTCTGGTATACATGAACAAGCAAGGGAAGGGTGGGGTGCTTTTTATAATTTTGTTTTCTTTTTTCATGCTTTTATTTCAATTTTTTACTTATTAAAAAATAGGACAAGGGTAAATAAAAATAAATCACTCACAATCCCATGACTCTCATGTACCAATATAATTATGTTTTCCTATTAAAAGAGTACATATTCACTGCTGACAATTCAGAAAATTTGAAACCAAAAAGAGGTAAAGAATAAATATATTACACAAAGATGAAAACCTGTTTGAGGAAGGTATTTAAGACTTTGAACTGCTTTCAGATGTTTTTTATGACCTCCATGAACACTGTGACATTGATTGGAGCAGCCACCACTCCAAGAAATGCTGGATGACAGGACGGGGATGGGGATGAGTCTAAGGGAATAGCTATTACTCTTGAGGGTGGGTTCAAAAAACCATGCAGTGGTGAACTTCAGCCAGCAGCATTCTGAACTTCAAGGATCCATCCATGCCTCTGATGGACGGAGATGCAGGGAGCCAAGCTTCTTCAGAGAGGGATAATTATGCAAGAAAAATGCCTTAGTTCTTACAGAACTGACCAAGCATGCTGAGTTTCCTTACTAACAGGGACTCTAAGAGTTTAAAACAGGAAACCAAGGACACAGCCTAGCTGTTATGCTGGATGTACAAAGCAAAGAGGCAAACAGATGGTCTCTTGACACAGTCCATTTTGCCCTTACTGTAGTATTCCAGGAAGGGGACTCTATCAACTGTTTCCACCATTTCATTTCTGTTACGATATCCCTCAGAATAAATCAAGCTTAAGATCTGCTGAGTCTAGATGGTACCTGTAAAAATAAATATCTTGTTTTCAACCCTGAATTATTTTTTTAATAACAAAGGTCAATAGTAATGCCATTCATCTCAAAATTATTTGGAACTTTTTATTTCTTTTAACCACTTTAAGGCACAAGTGAATTTTTCCAAGGGTTTTGGTGGTTTGTATATTATGTTAAAATTGGTAAAGGTAAAATCAGGGGCTCTTAGTACCTTTTTTGCTCTGAAGTGTTGTAGTTTTTCTGATTCCATGACAGTGGTGATTCAGAATAATCCCTCAGCTCCTCTATTTCCTGTATTTCAATAAGGTCTGTTTGTACCATTTTCAGTGACTACCTCTGTTTCTCCTTCCTTACTCTCCTTTCTTAGAGCTTTATCCTTTAGAAGTATAGACAAATTAAGAGTTCCAGGCCCCTTTCACCTCTTTTATTTTTAATTTTATTTTATTGTGTAGCATAGGTCGTCTCATACAATGTTGAATAACAGTAGCGATAGCAGCCATTCTTGTCTTGTTCCTGATTTTAAATATAGTATTTTAAATGTTTCACTATTGCATATGTGGTTTGTGGTAAATTTTGGTAGATTCTGTTTTATAGGTTAAGGAATTCTCTTTTCTCCCTAGTTTGCTAACAGTTTCCTTTATGAACAGTTGCTGAATTTTATTGAATGCTTGTTCTGCGTATATTGAGATAATGCAGGATTTCTTATTCTCTGGTAATGTGGGTAAACTACATTAATCAATTTTTAAACCAAAAAAAAAAAAAAGAAAGAAAGAACACACTCTAAAATGGAGGTATAAGGACTAAAAAGCATGAGTTTCAGAAATGTTGAAAGATTAATTCTAAGCACCATTCGCTGGGTATTGTGTGACTAATGGACTAAAAGCATGGTGAATACCGCCCCTGGGCAGAGATGAGCTGTTATATTGAATGTTCTTAACTGTTTGTCTCTTTCCCCATTACAAGTAAACTCCATGAGGGCAGGTTTTGTTTATTTAGTTTTCTGAAGCATCCCTGATGATTAGAACAGTGTCTGGAAATTAGTACTACTCAATAATTATTTTCGTAATTAATTAGTCAGTTAATTAATATGGCTGGTAAATGTGTCATGTCACTAGATACCCAGTGAAGATTTAAAAAGCTAATGAGAGCAGAGTGTAAGGATGAAGCAACAGGACAAGCACAGGAGATGGAATGAGATGACCTGGCTTCTCAGATCCATTGTTCAGCATGTGTATATCATGGACACATTAGCTAATTTATTTCTACCTTGCCTTTCTTATTCATAAAAACAAGAGTGCTGACTACAGTCAGGCAGCTCTGATTCTGTGCCTGGTGCCATCTCTGATGTTCTATGGCTCATGAGACATTTTACTTAACCTTTGTGTCTTCATGCTCCAATGTCTCCCTGTATAAAATGTGGACACTAATCACATGTCATCCAAAGGTTTCCTATGAGTTGGTACAAGTTGGGAAAATTTTAAACATGAATAATCTATTGCATATAGGCACTGAGCAGATCTCAGTTCTTAATTTTACTAGTAATGCTATTTATAATTAATTTTATTTATGATTAAAAAAAAGCTTGGAGAGAGACTTTCAAGATGGCAGAGGAGTAAGATGTGGAGATCACCTTCTTCTCCACAAATACAACAGAAATACATCTACATGTGGAACAACTCCTACAGAAAACTGACTGAATGCTGGCAGAAGACCTCAGACTTCCCAAAAGTCAAGAAACTCGACACGTACCTGGGTAGGGCAAAAGAAGAAACAGAGACAAAAGAATAGGGATGGAACCTGAACCTACTTTAATCCCGTCCTGTCTGAGCAAAGAACAGATACACTAAGATGACCTACACGCAGAGGCTGGGCCAAATACAAAGCTGAACCCCAGGAGTTTTGCAAAAAATGAAGAGAAAGGGAAATCTCTTCCAGCAGCCTCAGGAGTAGCAGATTAAACCTCCACAATCAGCTTGATGTACCCTGCATCTCTGGAATACCTGAATAGACAACAAATCATCCCAAAATTGAGGCGGTGGACTTTGGGAGCAACTGTAGACATGGTGTTTGCTTTCTGAATCTAATTTGTTTCTGGTTTTATGTTTAATTTAGTTTAGTATTTAGAGTTCATTATCATTGGTGGATTTGTTTATTGATTTGGGAACTCTGTTCCTTTTTCTTTTTAATATATAGATGTATATATATCTTTTTCCTTTCTCTCTTTGTGTGCGTGTGTATGTGTATGCTTCTTTGTGTGATTTTGTCTGTATAGATTTGCTTTAAACATTTGTCCTAGGGCTCTGACTGTCCTTTTTTTTTTTTTTTTTTCCTTTTTGGTATAGTTTTTAGCACTTGTTATCATTGGTGGATTTGTTTTTTGGTTTGGTTGCTCTCTTCTTTCTTTCTTTTTTATTACTTTTTAATCTTTTTATTTTTAATAACATTTTTTAGTTTTTATTTTAATAACTTTATTTCATTTTATTTATTTTTCTTTCTTTCTCTTTTTCTCCCTGATTTTCTGAGCCATTTGCCTGACAGGACCTTGGTGCTCTGGCCAGGTGTCAGGCGTGTGCCTCTAAGGTGGGAGAGTCGAGTCCAGGACATTGGTCCACCAAGGCCTCCCAGCTCCATGTAATATCAAATGGCAAAAGTGTTCTGAGAGATCTCCATCTCAATGCGGTTTCACTCAACAACCAGCAAGCTACAGTGTTGGACACCCTATGCCAAACAACTAGCAAGACAGTAGCACAACCAGAACCATTAACAGAGAGGCTGTCTAAAATCATAATAAGGTCAGAGACACCCCAAAACACACCACTGGACACGGTCCTGCCCACCAAAAAGACAAGAACCAGCCTCATTCACCAGAGCTGAGGAACCAGTACCCTCTACCAAGGAGCCTACTCAACCGACTGAACACACCTTAGCCACTGGGGGCAGACACCAAAAACAATAGGAACTACAAACCTGCAGGCTGTGAAAAGGAAACCCCATACAAAGAAAGTTAAGCAAAATGAGAAGACAGAGAAACACACAGCAGATGAAGGAGAAAGGTAAAAACCCACCAGACTGGGCTTCCCTGGTGGCGCTGTGGTCGAGAGTCTGCCTGCCGATGCAGGGGACGTGGGTTCGTGCCCCAATCCAGGAAGATCCCACACGCCATGGAGCAGCTAGGCCCGTGAGCCATGGTCGCCGAGCCTGCGCGTCTGGAGCCTGTGCTCTGCAACGGGACAGGCCACAACAGTGAGAGGCCCGCATACCGCAAAAAAAAAAAAAAAAACCCACCAGACCAAACAAATGAAGAAGAAATAAGAAATCTACCTGAAAGAGAATTCAGAGTAATGATAATAAAGATGATCCAACATCTGGGAAATCGAATGGAGAAAATATAAGAAATGTTTAACAAGAATCTAGAAGAATTAAAGAGGAAACAATGATGAACAACACAATAAATGAAATTAAAAATTCTCTAGAAGGAACCAATAGCAGAATAACTGAGACAGAAGAACAGATAAGTGACCTGGAAAATAAAATAGTGGAAATAACTAGCACAGAGCAGATTAAGAAAAAAGAATGAAAAGAATTGAGGACAGTCTCAGAGAACTCTGGGACAACATTAAATGCACCAACATTTGAATTACAAGGGTCCCAGAAGTAGAGAAAAAGAAAGGGACTGAGAAAATATTTAAAGAGATTATAGATGAAAATTTCCCTAATATGCGAAAGGAAATAGCTAATCAAGTCCAGCAATCACAGAGAGTCCCATACAGGATAAATCCAAGGAGAAACACAACAAGACACATATTAATCAAACTATCAAAAATTAAATAAAAATGATCAAAAGCAACAAGGGAAAAGCAACAAATAATACACAAGAAAATCCCCAAAAGGTTAAGAGCTGATCTTTCAGCAGAAACTCCACAAGCCAGAAGAGAGTGTGAGGACATATTTAAAGTGATGAAAGGGAAAAACCTACAATGAAGATTACTCTACCCCTCAAGGATCTCATTCAGATTCAATGGAGAAATTAAAAACTTTACAGACAAGTAAAAGCTAAGTGAAATCAGCACCACCAAACCAGCTTCACAACAAATGCTAAAGGAACCTCTCTAGTCAGGAAACACTAGAAAAGAAAAAGACCTACAACAACAACCCAAAACAATTAAGAAAATTATAATAGGAACATACATATCTATAACTACCTTAAATGTAAATGGATTAAATGCTCCAACAAAACAACATAGGCTGGCTGAATGGATACAAAAAGAAGATGCATATAAATGCTGTTTATAAGACCCACTTCAGACCTAGGGACACACACACAGACTGAAAGTGAGGGAATGGAAAAAGATATTCCATGCAAATGGAAAGCAAAGGAAAGCTGGAATAACAATTCATATATCAGAAAAACTAGATTTTAAAGTAAAGACTATTACAAGAGACAAAGAAGTACACTACATAATGATCAAGGGATCAATCCAAGAAGAAGTTATAACAATTGGAAATATTTATGTGCCTAACATAGGAGCACCTCAACACATAAGGCAAATGCTAACAGCCATAAAAAGGGAAATCGACAGTAGCACAACCAATGGACAGATCATACAAAAAGAAAATAAATAAGGAAACACAAGCATTAAGTGATACATTAACCAAGGTGGACTTAATTGATATTTATAGGACATTCCATCCAAAAACAACAAAATACCCTTTTTTCTCAAGTGCACATGCAACATTCTCCAAGATAGATCATATCTTGTGTTACAAATCAAGCCTTGGTAAATTTAAGAAAATTGAAATAGTATCAGGTATCTTCTCTGACCACACACTATGAGACTAGATATCAATTACAGGAAAAAAATGTAAAAAATACAAACACATGGAGGCTAAACAATACACTACTTAATAACCAAGAGATCACTGAAGAAATCAGAGGAAATCAAAAAACACCTAGATACAAATGACAATGAAAACACAATGACCCAAAACCTATGGGATGCAGCAAAGCAGTTCTAAGAGGGAAGTTTATAGCAATACAATCATACCTTAAGAAACAAGAAACATCGCAAATAAACAACCTAACCTTACACCTAAAGCAGTTAGAGAAAGAAGAACAAAAAACCCCAAAGTTAACGGAAGGAAAGAAATCATAAAGATCAGATCAGAAATAAATGAAAAAGAAATGAAGAAGACAACAGCAAAGATCAATAAAACAAAAAGCTGGTCCTTTGAGAAGATAAAAAAATTGATAAAACATTAGCCAGCCTCATCAAGAAAAAAAGGAAAAAGACTCAAATCAACAGAATTAGAAATGAAAAACGAGAAGTAACAACTGACACTGCAGAAATACAAAGGACATGAGCGATTACTACAAGCAACTATATGGCAAAAAAAATGGACAACCAGGAAAAAATGGACAAATTCTTAGAAAAGCACAACCTTCTGAGACTGAATCAGGAAGAAATAGAAAATATAAACAGACTAATCAGAAGCACTGAAATTGAGATTGTGATTAAAAATCTTCCAACAAACATAAGCCCAGGACCAGATGGCTTCACAGGAGAATTCAGTCAAACATTTAGAGAGGAGCTACCACCTATACTTCTCAAACTTTTCCAAAATATAACAGAGAGAGGAACACTCCCAAACTCATTCTACAAGGCCACCATCACTTTGATACTAAAACCACATAAAGATGTCACAAAGAAAGAAAACTGCAGGCCAGTATCACTGATAAACATTGATGCAAAAATCCTGAACAAAATACTAGCAAACAGAATCCAACAGCACATTAAAAGGATCATACACCATGATCAAGTGTGGATAATCCCAGGAATGCAAGGAATCTTCAACATATGCATATCAATCAATGTGATACACCATATTAACAAATTTAAGGAGAAAAACCATATGATCATCTCAGTAGATGCAGAAAAACCTTTTGACCAAATTCAACACTCATTTATGATAAAAACCCTCCAGAAAGTAGGTGTAGAGGGAACTTACCTCAATAAAGTAAAGGCCATATATGACAAACCCACAGCCAACATCGTTCTCACTGGTGAAAAACTGAAACCATTTCCTGTAAGATCAGGAACCAGACACGGTTGTCCACTCTCACCACTATTATTCCACATAGTTTTGGAAGTTTTAGCCACAGCAATCATAGAAAAAAAAGAAATAAATGGAATCCAAATCAGAAAAGAAGAAGTAAAGCTGTCACTGTTTGCAGATGACATGATACTATATAGAGAGAATCCTAAAGATGCTACCAGAAAACTACTAGAGTTAAGCAATGAATTTGGTAAAGTAGAAGGATACAAAATTAATGCACTGAAATCTCTGGCATTCCTATACACTAATGATGAAAAATCTGAAAGGGAAATTAAGGAAACACTGCCATTTACCATTGCAACAAAAATAATAAAATACCTAGGAGTATACCTACCTAAGGAGACAAAAGACCTGTATGCAGAAAACTATGACACTGTTGTAAGAAATTAAAGATGATACAAACAGATGGAGAGATATTCCACGTTCTTGGATTGAAAGAATCAACACTGTGAAAAAGACTATACTACTCAAAGCAATCTACAGCTTTAGTACAATCCCTATCAAACTGCTGATGGCATTTTTCACAGAACTAGAACAAAATTTTTCACAATTTGTATGGAAACACAAAAGACCCCGAAGAGCCAAAGCAATCTTGAGAAAGAAAAATGGAGCTGGAGGAATCAGGCTCCCTGACTTCAGACTATACTACAAAGCTACAGTAATCAAGACAGCATGATACTCTCACAGAAATACAGATCAATGGAAAAGGATAGAAATCCCAGAGACAAACCCACGTACGTATGGTCACCTTATTTTTGATAAAGGAGGCAAGAATATACAATAGAGGAAATACAGCCTGTTCAATAAGTGGTGCTGGGAAAACTGTACAGCTACATGTAAAAGAATGAAATTAGAACACTCCTTAACACCATACACAAAAATAAACTCAAAATGGATTAAAGACATAAATGTAAGGCCAGACACTATAAAACTCTTAGAGGAAAACATAGGCAGAACACTCTATGACATAAATCACAACAAGATCCTTTTGACCCAGCTCCTAGAAAAATGGAAAGAAAAACAAAAATAAAGAAATGGGACCTAATGAAACTTAAAAGCTTTTGCATAGCAAAGGAAAACATAAACAAGATGAAAAGACAACCATCAGAATGGAAGAAAACATTTGCAAATGAAGCAACTGAAAAAGGATTAATCTCCAAAATTTACAAGCAGCTGGTGCAGCTCAATATTAAAAACAACAAACAGCCCAATCCAAAAATGGCAGAAGACCTAAATAGCCATTCCTCCAAAGAAGATATAAAGCTTGCCAACAAACACATGAAAGGATGCTCAACATCACTAATCATTAGAGAAATGCAAATCAAAACTACAATGAGGTATTACCTCACACCAATCAGAATGGCCATCATTAAAAAATCTACAAACAATAAATGCTGTAGAGATTGTGGAGGAAAGGGAATCCTCTTGCACTGTTGGGTGGATGTAAATTGATACAGCCACTATGGAGAACAATATGGAGGTTCCTTAAAAAACTAAAAATAGACATATCATATGACCCTACAATCCCACTACTGAGCATATACCCTGAGAAAACCATAATTCAGTAAGAGATATTTACCACTATATTTATTGCAGCTCTATTTACAATAGCCAGGACATGGAAGCAACCTAAGTGTCCATCAATAGATGAATGGATAAAGAAGATATGGCACATACATACAATGGAATATTATTCAGCCATAAAAAGAAACGAGATTGTGTTAATTGCAGTGAGGTGGATGGGCCTAGAATCTGTCATGCAGAGTGAAGTAAGTCAGAAAGAGAAAAATAAATACCATATGCTAACACATATGTATGGAATCTAAAAAACAAAAGGAATAAAATGGTTTTGAAGAACTTAGGGGCAGGACGGGAATAAAGATGCAGAAGTAGAGAATGGACTTGAGGACATGGTGAGTGGGAATGGTAAGCTGGTATGAAGTGAGAGAGTGGCACGTACTTACATACACTACCAAATGTAATATAGGTAGCTAATGGGAAGCAGCCACATAGTACAAGGAGATCAGCTCTGTGCTTTGTGAACACCTAGTTTGGTGGGATAAGGAGGATGGGAGGAAGACGCAGAGGGATGAAGTATGGGGATATATGTATATGTATAGTTGATTCACTTTGTTATAAAGCAGAAACTAGCACACCATTGTAAAGCAATTATATTCCAATAAAGATGTTATAAAAATAAATTAAAAAAAAATAACAACAACAAAAACTTTATGCCAATAGACTCCTGTAGATTCCTGTACCTCCTTTTAAGCTCCTCTTTTTTGCATGACTATCTTATTGTTGCTTTATAAATGGAATAGAAATTTCCATGTAGACAGCAGGCTTATCTTTCCCCCACATTATTTTACCCTCCATAACCAAGTATGATGCCTAACATATAGGAGGCACTTATTAGATATTTTCTGATGATTTAATAAAATGTTGATAGAGGTTTTAAAAAGATTTTTTAAGTGAAGCCGTATAATAATAGAAGTGGTTTTATTTTCATTTCTGGGACCACTTACTTAGTGTTTGGAGTCTTCTAGACTAACAGGATTGTTTTTCCCATCACAATTTTCTTAGCTGTGGTGATAGTAATAAATGCATTCATTGATGTCTTCAAGAAGTCTTTTTAAAAAAGGAAAAATAACATCTTTATATGACATAGAATAGACAATAAAGTTTTACCATTAAGATATGGAGTCAATCTAAAACAAACAGGAGGACAATGACACAGATAATGAGGAGATACCATGGTGCACTTTATTATTTAGTCATTCATTCATGTACTTAACAGATATTTAAGAATGCATATTATTCACCAGGTCCAGCTACAAAAATAAAATGATAGTCTCGAAAATTTTAAAGAAATCATAAAGCAGTGTAATGACAAACATAAACAATTACATAATAAAATAAATGATGTCACAGAGATGGGAAAGAAAATAAATGACATTTTGTTTTGTCTAAACTATATGTTAGGAAAAAATTCATGCAAGAAGTGATGATTAAGATTAAAAAATGGGTATGAAATTTCTAGGTGTGCAAATTGGGTCAGATACCCCAGCCAGAGTAAACAGCAACTGTAAAAATTACAAATGTGTGGGTTTTCCTGGTGGTTCAGTGGTAAAGAATCCTCCTTTCAATGCAGGGGATGTGGGTTCAATCCCTAGTCGGGGAACTAAGATCCCTCATGCCGGGGGGCAACTAAGCCCATGTGTCACAACTAGTGAGCTCTTGTGCCTCAACTAGAGATCCCAGGTGCTGCAAACTACAGAGCTCATGCACCCTGGAGCCTGTGCACCACAACTAGAGAAGAGAAAAACCTGCTTGCCACAAATAAGAGAAGCCCATGCACCACAATGAAGATCCCAGATGCTGCAACAAAGACCTAACACAGCCAAAAATAAATAAAATAAATAAATAATAAAGTTAAAAAAAATACAAACGTGTGAAATCATGTCATGAGTGTGGAACCATGCATAGTTCAAGATCATTGGTGTGTAAATAAGAGGTGAGGATATGTAGGGTAAATAATATCTATTCAGTAATAGAGAAAAAAAAATCTGAAATGTTTTTGGCTAGAGAGAACTGTGTTTGCCTATGAGAAGGCAAACACTGATTTATTGTCCTGTTTGGTCTGTTTGCCTATTATGGTGTGAGTATGAAGGATTAATTTATTTTGATTTGTAGATAGTTGATGGTAGTAGCATAAGAACTAACAAAGAAGGTATTGTTGAAGATTAGATATTTCAGGAGAAGTCGAGATGGAAAAGAGAAAGTACAGTTAGCAGAACTGAGAAGACTTGGTAACTAGTTAGATATAGGAAATAGAGCTTAGAAAATCATCTTTGTTATATGTGAGATCATCTCTGGTAAAGATAACATGGGTCCTCCTGAGGGACTGTCCTTCTACCTGACTGTTCTAGTACAGGTCACTGATCCCATCCTGGGGACTCCACTCTCCCAATCTCATCTAAACCTAACTTCCTCCCAAATACCCCACCTCCAAATACTACCATCACATTGTGGGGCAGGAGGATGAGTTTCAATATATGAATTTTAAGGGCACACAAACATTCAGTCCATAACAAAGACTCACTGTTACCAATACATATAGGGTTTTTTTTGTTGTTTGTTTTTTGTTTTATGCCTCCATGACCTTTGGGAAAACTCTTTGTATGTAGATTTCATGGGAAACAATTACTGACACCATCTCTCCATTAATGCCTCTCATTGTGGAAGCCCAGGAACTAGGTTCTTTTTCTACCCACCTATAATCACAGCTAATTGTTTGGATTGTGAATCCTGAGAAAAGTATGAAGAGGACAGGGGCAGTGTTCAGGAGGTGAGACCTGGTGCAGTGCCTGTAGCAATATTGGTATGGCCCAAACTGTTCCCATGATATAGCCTTGGCTGTGGTTTCTGGTGCTCCAGTATGGAGATACTTTGATCATTGTCCACATTTTCCAAGTCTTATTCTCCAGTCTCCCAACAGGTCTTTGAGTTCCCATTTCCTCCCAATAAATTCTCTTCTTGCTTATGATAGCCTGAGTTGATTTTTCTTTCTTATAACCAAACCCCTAACATATCCATTCCTCATTTCTTTCAGATACCTGAATGTGCTCCAATTGGTTGAAAACTCTAATTGATTTCAAGAATGTAAGAGCTTTTCTATCATATTCTTATCAGAAAGACTGAAAGAATGAAAGAAAATGAACATTCTTCTTATATTAACGATTAAATTTAATAACATAACAACACTGACTCCAAATCAATGCACTCTTACTTCCTTTTCCTGCCATTAATCTTTTTCCCCTTTATGATGATTTGTATAGGACTTCAGTAGCACTCTAATTATCAATTTCTGACCTTTATCCTCTGCCTTCCTTTACTACATATCAGGCCTTTCTGGATGGCCTCTTTGGATCTTTTTCTACAGCCATACTGCTTCTGATCATGTGATACAAAAAAAATCTAATCCATAAGAGGTTCAGATTTAGGCTGCTGCCAATAAAAATAATATATACTTAAGTCTGGAACAATACACAAATCTATTTCTTCACTCCTTCTTGAACTATCCCAGAGTCAGGAAACTAATCTGAAAGCTGATGGAAATAGTGAAATCCATAGACATGGCCAAGCTTCAAGAAGATTGAAGTTCCTAGCTGAAAATGGACCTCATTGAATTTTTAGCCATGAGGTCCCGAGATGGGTATGATATATCCTGCCATAATTATGAATATTTATTGAAGACTCGTTATGTGCTGGGCACCATCCTGTGTGATGGTGTAACAGGAAAGAGCCAATCCTGACTCTATGTTAGATCTGTTTCTTTCCTTTAACCTTTGCTTCCCATTGCTTTTGTTCACTAAAAGGATACTATCTATACATAATGGCCTGGTAGGGGAACACTGCCCATCTGCCTGACTGTTAAACCAAAGTGCCTTTGTTCAGTGAAACATCCTGACCCTGTCCACCTATGAATGGCTGCAAGAAAGAAGAAATTATCACTTACTTAACACCTGAGGTTAGCCATTCCAGGAGATATTTGCAAGACTTATGGCGTTTTTATTTTACTTCCTCACCTCCTCCGCCTCTCTATTCTATAAAAGAAACTGGCATCCAGACCCCGATAAGATAGTGTTTTGGAGACATTAGTCTGCCATCTTTTTGGTATGGTGGATTTCTGAATAAAGCCATGATCCTTACCTGAACACCTCATCTCCTGATTTATTGGCCTGTCCTGCAGCAAGGAGAGCAAGCTTGGACTCGGTAACAATGGGATTTAGTCATGAGGAAAAAAGACCAGTCCCTACACTTAAAAGCCATGCACTCTAATAAAGAAGGAGGGAATCAATAATTTAATAAATGAATAATATAATTTCAGTTAGTGACAAGCAATAGGAGAAAAAAAAAGTGGGAATAGAATAAAATGAGATACTTAGGAGAGAGTATAGGTTCTTTCGATGTGATGAGGTAAGTCCACTCTGAAATGTGATATTTAAGCAAAAATCTGAATGATAAAGAGAAATCAAACCAAATATCCCCAAACACAAAAATATTTCATGCACATGCATGGACTGTAAAAAGGAGTAGTAGCTTATTTTTTTCAAAGATAGAATGCTTGTTGCTGAAGAATTAAGATTGAGGTGTCTCTTAGGAAAAGCAGGAAAAAAACAGAAACTTTGGCATGCTCTTCTCCAGCAAGGCAGAGTTAGTTCTCCCATCCATGTTTCTGCAAGGTCCAAGGCATTTTTATGAGGGATGTATAACATTTCTGGATGACTCTGCACAATTCACAGAGGACCAAAGTGGAAATCTACCACCTCTTCCAAAGGGGAAGCAAGAGTGGGTAACTTAATGATTATGTTTTAGAATTCTAATTCCTATCTCAGATCTTACCTTAGATTTGCTCACAATCACTGTGGAAAATCCCAGAAAGGACTTGTTGGATCCATCTACTATGAACTAATCCCAAGAGCAAAGGCCAAAGATCTGGCCTTACTATAAATTGTTTGTGTGTACGTGTGTGTGGTTGTTTGTGTGTGGTGATAAGGTACTTCTTGGCAACATTTAGCTATCTCAGCTCAGCTGTCATCAAAATCTGAGGCTGAAGGAGAGCATCTCAGAATAAATACATTCAGACTTAGCTTTCTAGAAATAACCTAGGGCCTTTGACCACAACCTTCTGTATTACTACATTATCTTCCTTGACATTCTTTTTTATTGTAGTAGGCACCACATTGAATATTCTGTGGGTATTCCCTGTATTTTCTCATTCAATTTTCATAACTATAGGGGAGTAATTAACTTACATTTGGTAGATAAGTAAACTGAGGCCTGACGTTTTTGGCCTTTTCTCTAAATCACACAACTTGTAAATTAAAAAAAATTCAGTTCAGATGTAACTCTGAAGTGTATGTTCTTGTCAATATACTCTTAAGCTTTATTTCAAAAGGAGGACTGTTCGTCAGATAAGAGAAAAAGATTACATAAGCATTCATGAAGGGTATAAAGATATAAACTCTGGTTCTTTTTTCATACACATTTATTTGCATTTTCCAAACGTGGCTTGTTATTTATATTTAAGTTCTGCCACTGGAGAAAATCACATTTTGTCTTTTGTGCCAAGCTGCAGAGTCGGCTCATTTCATTACATTTCTGACTTCTCAGAAAGACACTACGCAACTGGAATTTCATCTGTATCAATAGTCTGCTGCCAACTGTCGAATATTGCTGACAGTGGATCAATTTTAATTTACAGCCGATCTTGAAAGGCCATTTAAATAGTGGTAATTAAGAAGCAAAATGTGGATCTGGAAATGTAGAAAAATGTGGATAGATTTAAACAAATGAAGTACTTGAAGCCCTTTCTCTACAAAGCCAAGATGTTCAATGTAAAGTTTCTCTGCAGTATACATAATTATTTTTGGCAGAGTTGAGGAAAATCACAAGGTTCCCAGTGTCAGACTAGATTATACCCATCTACACTGCTATTCCTGAGCCTATGAGAGACAGCCCTTCCCTCACACCTGACTGGGCCTGTAAGCCAAGGAGGTGCTGCATGAAAGGAAATCTGAGGCACAGAGAAGTTAACTCCCTGGTCCAGAATCACAGGAGTACCGTGTGGCTGACAGGGTCTTGGTGCTCCGACCAAGTGTCAGACCTGAGCCTTTGAGTGGGAGAGTCAAGTTCAGGACATTGGTCTACCAGAGACCTCCCAGTTCCATGGGAGAGCTCTCCCAGAGCTCTCCATCTCAATGCTAAGACCCAGCTCCACTCAACAACCAGAGAACTACAGTGCTGGACACCCTATGCCAAACAACTAGCAAGACAGTAGCAAAACTCCACCCTTTAGGAGAGAGGCTGCATAAAATCATAATAAGCTAACAGACACCCCAAAACACACCACCGGATGTGACTTTACCCACCAGAAAGAAAAGATTCAGCCTCATCAAACAGAACACAGAAACCAGTCTCCTCAACCAGGAAGCCTATACAACCCACTGAAAACACCTTACCCACTGGGGTCAGACACCAAAAACAAAGGGAACTATGAAACTGCAGCCTTTGAAAAGGAGACCAAAAACACAGTAAGTTAAGCAAAATGAGAAGACAGAGAAACACACAGAAAATGAAGGAGCAAGGTAAAAGCCCACCAGACCAAATGAATGAAGAGGAAATAGGCAGACTACCTGAAAAAGAATTCAGAGTAATGACAGTAAAGATGATACAAAATCTTGGAAAGAGAACTGAAAAAATAGAAGAAGTGTTAAACAAGAACTTAGAAGAACTAAAGAGCAAACAAACAGTGATGAAAAACATAATAAATGAAATTAAAAATTCTCTAGAAGGAATCAGTAGCAGATTAACTGTGGCAGAATAATGAATAAGTGATCTGGATTATAAAATAGTGAAAATAATTACCACAGAGCTGAATAGAGAAAAAATAATGAAAAGAATTGAGAACAGTCTCAGAGACTTCTGAGACAACACTAAATGCATCAACATTCGAATTATATGGGTCCCAGAAGAAGAAGAGAAAAAGAAAGGGACTGAGAAAATATTTGAACAGATTATAGTTGAAAACTTCCCTGATATGGGAAAGGGAATATTTAGTCAAATTCAGGAAGCCCAGAGAGTCCCATACAGGATAAATCCAAAGAGAAACATGACAAGACACATATTAATCAAACCATCAAAAATTAAATACAAAGAAAAAATATTAAAAGCAACAAGGGAAAAGCAACAAATAACATACATGGGAATCCCCATAAGGTTAAGAGTTGATCTTTCAACAGAAACTCTGCAAGCCATAAAGGAGTGGCGAGACATATTTAAAGTAATGAAAAGGAAAAACTTACAACCAAGACTACTCTACCCAGCAAAGATCTCATTAAGATTTGGTGGAAAAATTAAAAACTTTACAGAAAAGCAAAAGCTAAGAGAATTCAGCACTACCCTATCAGCTTTACAACAAATGCTAAAGGAACTTCTTTAGGCAAGAAACACAAGAGAAAGAAAAGACCTACAATAAGAGAAGGAAAAGACCTACAATAACAACCCCAAAATAATTAAGAAAATAGTAATAAGAACATAGTTACAATAACTACCTTAAATGTAAATGTATTAAATGCTTCAACCAAAAGACACAGACTGCCTAAATGAAAACAAAAACAAGACTTGTATATATGTTGTCTACAGGAGATGCAATTCAGACCTAGGGACACATACAGATGGAAAGTGAGGGGATGGAAAAAGATATTCCATGCAAATGGAAATCAAAAGAAACCTGGAATAGGAATTCTCATATCAGACAAAATAGACTTTAAAATAGTCTATTACAAGAGACAAGGAAGGACACTACGTAATGATCAAGGGATCAATCCAAGAAGATGATATAAGAATTGTAAATATGTATGCACCCAACGTAGGAGCACTTCAATACATAAGGAAAATACTAACAGCTATAAAAGGGGAAATTGACAGTAACACAATCATAATAGGGGACTTAACATCCCACTTTCACCAACAGAGAGATAACCCCAAATGAGAATAAATAAGGAAACACAAGCTTTAATTGGTACATTAAACAAGATGGACTTAATTGATATATATAGGATACTCCAACCAAAAACAGAATATACTCTCTTCTTAAGTGTTCATGGAATATTCTCCAGGAATGATTATATCTTGGGTCACAAGTCAGGCCTTGGTAAATTTAAGAAAATTGGAATTGTATCAAGTATATTTTCTGACCATAGTGCTATGAGGCTAGATATCAATTACAGGAAAAAATCTGTAAACTATACAAACACATGGAGGCTAAACAATACAGTAATAAATAACTGAGAGATCACTGAAGAAATGAAAGAGGAAATAAGAAAATACCTAGAAACAAATGACAATGAAAACACAATGACCCAAAACCTATGGGAACAGTTCTAAAAGGGAAGTTTATACCAATACAGTCCTACTAAAGAAACGAGAATCATCTCAAATAAACAACCTAACTTCCAACTAAAGCAATTAGAGAAAGAAGAACAAAAGTCCCCAAAGTTAGTAGAAGGAAAGAAATCATAAAGACCAGATCAGAAATAAATGAAAGAGAAATGAAGGAAACAATAGCAAAAATCAATAAAACTAAAAGATGGTTCTTTGGGAAGATAAACAAAATTGATAAACAATTCACCAGACTCATCAAGAAAAAAAGGAAGAAGACTCATATCAACAGAATTAGGAATGAAAAAGGAGAAGTCGAAGCTGACACTGCAAAAATACAAAGGATCATGAGAGATTACTACAAGCAACTGTATGCCAATAAAAAGGACAACCTGGAAGAAATGGACAAATTCTTACAAAAGAACAATCTTCCGAGACTGAACCAGGAAGAAATAGAAAATATGAATAGACCAATCACAAGCACTGAAATTGAAACTCTGATTAAAAATCTTCCACCAAACAAAAGCCCAGGACCAGATGGCTTCAGAGGCAAATTCTATGAAACATTTAGAGAAGAGCTAACATATATGCTTCTCAAACTCTTCCAAAATATAGCAGAAGGAGGAACACTCCCAACTCATTCAATAAGGCCACTATCACCTGATACCAAAACTAAACAAAGATGTCACAAAAAAAGAAAACTGCAGGCCAATATCACTGATGAATATAGATGTAAATATTCTCAGCAAATTACTAGCAAAGAGAACCCAACAGCACATTAAAGGATCATACACCATGATCGAGTGGGTTTTATCCCGGGAAGGCAAGGATTCTTCAATATACGCAAATCAATTAATGTGATACACCATATTAACAAATTGAAGGAGAAAAACCATATAATCATCTCAATAGATGCAGAAAAAGCTTTCAACAAAATTCAACACCCATTTATGATAAAAACTCTCAAGAAATTAGGCATAGAGGGAACTTACCACAACATAATAAAGGACATATATGACAAACCCACAGCCAACATTGTTCTCAATGGTGAAAAATTGAAACCATTTCCTCTAAAATCAGAAATAATACAAGGTTGCCCACTATCACCACTATTATTCAATGTAGTTTTAAAACTTTTAGTCACAGCAATCAGAGAAGAAAAAGAAATAAAAGGTATCCAAATTGGAAAAGAATAAATAAAGCTATCACTGTTTGCAGATGACATGATACTAAACAGAGAATCCTAAAAATGCTACCAGAAAACTGCTAGAGCTAATCAATGAATTGGGTAAAGTAGCAGGATACAAAATTAATGCACAGAAATCTCTTACATTCCCATACATTAATGATGAAAAAATCTGAAAGAGAAATTAAGAAAACACTCTCATTTACTATTGCAACAAAAAGAATACAATACCTAGAATAAACCTACCTAAGGAGACAAAAGACTTGTATGCAGAAAACTATGACACTGATGAAAGAAATTAAAAATGATACAAACAGATGGAGGAATATACCATGTTCTTGGATTGGAAGAATCAACATTGTGAAAAAGACTATACTACTCAAAGCAATCTACAGATTCAAGGCAATCTCTATCAGATTACCAATGGCATTTTTCACAGAACTAGAACAAAAATTTTGCAATTTGTATTGAAACACAAAAGACCCCGAATAGCTAAAGCAATCTTGAGAAAGATAAATGGAGCTGGAGGAATCAGTCTCCCTGACTTCAAACTATATTACAAAGCTACAGTAATCAAGACAGTATGGTACTGGCACAAAAACAGAAATATAGATCAGTGGAACAGGATAGAAAGGCCAGACATTAATCCTCACACATATGGTCACCTTATCTTTGGTAAAGGAGGCAGGAATATACAATGGAGAAAAGACAGCCTCTTCAGTAAATGATGCTGGGAAAACTGGACAACTACTTGTAAAAGAATGAAATTAGAACACTCCCTAACACCATACACAAAAATAAGCTCAAAATGGATTAAAGACATAAATGTAAGGCCAGACATTATAAAACGCTTAGAAGAAAACATAAGCAGAACACTCTATGACGTAAATCATAGTAAGATCCTTTCTGACCCACCTCCTAGAGAAATGGAAGAAAAACAAAAATAAACAAATGAGACCTAATGAAACTTTAAAGCTTTTGCATAGCAAAGGAAACCATAAACAAATTGAAAAGTCAACCCTCAGAATGGGAAAAAATATTTGCAAATGAAGCAATTGACAAAGGATTAACCTCCAAATTATACAAGCAGCTCATGCAGCTCAATATCAAAAAAAAAAAAAAAAACAACAACCCAATCCAAAAATGGGCAGAAGACAGAAATAGCCATTTCTCCAAAGAAGATATGCAGATTGCTAACAAACACACGAAAGGATGCTCAACATCAATAATCATTAGAGAAATGCAAATCAAAACTACAATGAGGTATCACCTCATGCCAGTCAGAATGGCCATCATCAAAAAATCTACAAATAATAAATGCTGAAGAGGGTGTGGAGAAAAGGGAACCCTCTTGCACTGTTGGTGAGAATGTAAATTGATCCAGCTACTGTGGAGAACAGTATGGAGGTTCCTTTAAAAACTACAAATAGAACTACCATACAACACAGCAATCCCACTAATGGGCATAAACATTGAGAAAAACCATAATTCAAAAAGAGTCATGTACCACATTGCTCATTGCATCTCTATTTACAATGGCCAAGACATGGTAGCAACCTAAGTGTCCATCAACATATGAATGGATAAAGAAGGTGTGGCACATATGTACAATGGAATATTACTCAGCCATAAAAAGAAACGAAATTGAGTTATTTGTAGTGAGGTGGATGGACCTAGAGACTGTCATACAGAGTGAAGTAAGTCAGAAAGAGAAAAACAAATACTGTATGCTAATATATATATATGGAATATAAAAAAAAAGTGGTCTTTAAGAACCTAGGGCCAGGACTGGAATAAAGACATAGACATAGAGAATTGACTTGAGGACATGGGGAGGGGGAAGTGTAAGCTGGGACAGTGTGAGAATGGCATGGACATATATTCACTACCAAATGTAAAATAGATAGCTAGTGGGAAGCAGCCACATAGCACAGGGATATCAGCTCAGTGCTTTGTGTCCACCTAGAGGGGTGGGATAGGGAGGTTGGGAGGGAGATGCAAGAGGGAGGAAATATGGGGATATATGTATATGTGTAGCTGATTCACTTTGTTTTACAGTAGTAACTAGCACACAATTGTAAAGCAATTATACTCCAATAACAATGTTAAAAATAAAATAAAATAAAATGCTATTCCTTTCTATACTGCATTTCCTTTTCATAATACACACCTCACTGGTACCCCTTGTTCAGTATTTGTATTCTCCACAATCATAATTCCATAGAGTAGAACCTATCTCCACCATATTACCCATACATATAGAACCCATTCAGGCGTATGGTTGATGCTTAATAATTATTTGCTTGAATCATTGATGACAATATAACTATATCAATAAAAGAAGAGAGCTCCATTTACATATGCAAAGGTATCCATTGATGCATCCCTGAATCTTTAAATGAGACTGCAATAAAAAATAATATGTGTGAAAATACTTCAGACCATACAAGTCTCAGCATTGCAACTCCAGGTTTTGTCTCTAGTATGTTAGTTCTTATGAATTCTGAAACTTGATGAAATCTTTCCTTCTCATCTACGTCTTTGTTTACCCTTTTCTCTTCATTTTCTTGGGGGTCAATCCCTGCAGAATCTTTGTGATGAGCTTCCAGGAGGACAAAGACCATCAGATTTCACAATCTTAATGTAACCATCCCTTTATATATCAACTAATAGGTACTTGGTCAACATTTGTTTTAACTGATTTCAGCCTTTCTCATGACAGGCAGTGAATTGTTCTAAGGTGAGAATCATAGTGTTCAAATTCTAACTGCATTTACCTTTCTTTTTCTTCTTTTATTTTCCAGTTGTACTTCTCAACAATGGATGAAGAAAGCTGGTTTGAAGTCATTCTTGCAGAAGAATACAGTGGTGAATGGTAAGGGGTTGCAATAACTTCAAGGGTTACATTTTGGCAAATGTAAATGTCAACAGGGAACTGTCATGCAAATAAGGAAAGGAGATGCGGTGTGTACACACACCTATCACAGTACTACGTGCATTACTGGAAATTAATTAATTAATTTATATTTGGCTATGTTGGGTCTTCGTTGCTGTGCATGGGCTTTCTCAATTTGTGGTTAGTAGGGGCTACTCTTCATTGAGGTGTGTGGGTTTCTCATTTCGGTGGGTTCTCTTGTTGCAGAGCGTGGGCTCTAGGCATACAGGCTTCAGTAGTTATGGTGTGCAGGCTTAGTTGCCTGGTGGCATGTTCGATCTTCCTGGACCAGGGATTGAACCCGTGTCCCCTTCATTGGCAGGCAGATTCTTAACCACTGTGCCACCAGGGAAGTCCCAGGAAATTAATTTGAATGTTTTGCATTTCTAAAGTATTATCTACCCTATGCAAATTAAGTAAGACCATCCTACTAAGTCATTCCACGGCCAGCAAGCAATAAGCAGAAACTTTGGGTATCTCAGCTATGTTAATGACAAAACATCTTTGCTCTTAGATTCTTTATCTAAATATTGCAAAGTCTACTTTTGTCTTCCTCCAAAGTCCATTTGTAATCAAAGTCCATTTGTTTCTTAGATCTGACAATGTTTATACCTTTTCAAGCTAACTTGGTATGACTTACATACAGTGCAGTTACTTTCCCTAACATTTGCAATCTTGGTGAATACATTCACCAAGCACAGCTCACAGCCTTGACATTGGCATACCAGCCTGGTGATGCTCCAAGGAATGATCAGAAACATCTGTCTCCTTGGTGCATATGTCTTCATTCTTCCACACTGTACTGCAATGACTTCTTCCCCAGGAAACCTTCCCTAATACCTTTAATGAGATGAGCTCTTTCTTTTTTTTTTTTTTTTAATTTTGTAGAGTCATTTATTTGCATCTCCCTTACAATCCTTACCCAGTTCTATTATTTGTACACAAATTACTCTAATGATTAATAGTAAAGTCTTTAGGGGCAGGAATCATGTTCTATTATTCTGAATTCTGAATGCTAACATGTTACTTGATGTAGATTCACATTCCATAAATATTTTACATGAATGAGTGAATGACTTACAAAAAAATGCAATGTTGGATTTATTGTGTACTATACTATATATTTATTTTTGACTCCTGACTTTAAAAAAAACGTTAGTTTGATCTAACTATTATAATGGATTTATTTCCAGTCATATTTAATTCTTTTATATAGTGTTATTTAAATAATTTGATTCTATGTCTCCTTATAACTCTCTTGTGTGGCCTATTGTATTTTCCTTTTTGTTCTTATGATTTTATTTTCAACATGTAAATGGGAAAAAAAAAAGTATTATGACGTGGATAAAATCTTACTAAATTAAAAGCTAACTCATCCCTCTTGGATGACCCACCCATGTGACCTAAAGAGCAAGTAAAATGGAAAGGGGCACCACTTCCTTTTTCCCCAATATGCCTAACTGGTATTGAGATGTTTTGAATTATTTATGATGTTTACTGAAAAGGAAAAAAAGACAGAGGATTTCAGTTCTTATAATGAGTAGAACAAAGTGCAAAGATCAAATAAAGTCAAAGAAAAAATCCAATAAATAATAAAAGACTCATGTAAATTAGCATTTGTTTTTGGAATGCCTTGCACTGTAAAGTCATAGATCATGTTTATAGAAGCTTTAGAAATGAATAAAAATTCTCTCATTTCCTGTGCATTGCTTCACTTTTCTTTATTATAGATACATGGGCCAGTCAATGTTGCAAAGTGTCTAGAAGCTCACTTTCTCCAAGGTGGGCTTTGGGATATAGATCCAGAAATTAGACTCTACTCACATAAGCAACATGATTAAGTGTTTAGGCAAAATATCAAAGGTCACTTTTACCCAAATGTGAGGTGTGCCTTGAACAAATAGCAGAAAACACAATTATAAACCATGTTTGGGACAAAAGTTGTGAGAAAGGAAGCTATTGTGCCAGATATCTAGAAAAAAAAAAAAAAAGAAAATCTGGCAAAAATGGTTACCCTTTCCTATTGTCCAATGTTATGGTAGGAAATAATATGGCTTCTAGTGCCAACCTGCCTTGCAGAATGTGCCAACACATCCAGAAAATAGCCAGCCATTGCATGAACACCAAGGAGCAAGAAATGCCTTACCTCTATGCAGTAGATTACATTGTCTTACCCATTTATTTAAAAAGAGACTTCTTTATGCAGAAGTAAAACAACAATATGTGGTAGAAATACTACACAATCTGAAACCACAAAGATATGAGTGAAGGTTTGGCTTGGCAATTTCCTATCTGTCCAATCTCAGGCATAGCATTTACACGCTTTCCATCCCGTCTTTTCACATAATTTGAACCCTTCATTTATAATGCATTAAATCTCTTAACTTATAAAATACCATCTTTTCTTCCTACCTTAACAGAAGTCAATAATATATATGAGTTAAGTGATAATATATATGAAAGTATAAATTGCTTTTGATAAGTGATGATTATACATGAATATCATCACCTTTATAAATCTTCCAACCATTAAGCCTGTGACTAATATTTGGGCCTGTGGAAGAAAATTCTATTTCTCTAACACTTCAGTACCAACTGGATTTGAATTCTATTATTAGGTTTTTCAGGAAAATTAAAATAAATTAGGAGAAACTTAAGACAATAAAGAAGCACTAGAAGAAAACCAGCCACACCATGTATACATGAAGAAAGAACACTATACATGATTGTTATCTCCCGTGTGAAGAAAACAGAAGAAAATTTTAGGGTAATCAGAGAAAGAAGACAAACACAGCAATATAGAAACAGTTGGATGAAAAGAATACATTTCATCTCTAGTTAGATTTATCTGGAGTGAATATGGTTTGATGTAATTGGCATCCTCTAAATGAATGGTAGTGGTATCTCCACAAAATATAAATGTTTAATCACCACCAGGAGGAAAGCGCAGATAGGATTTAGCTGATTCATAACCCTAATGTTTCTTTTAAATCTACTGATGAAAAATATTGAAAGAAATATTTAATGATGTAGTGCACATTGAGATGAATACATGCAACTTGGCCTGAAGCCAGCCCTTTGAACATAACGTCATTATTTCCAAACTTTAATCCACTGGGAGCTTCTAAGATATTTCTGGAGGAATTTCTTACCTTGAAAGATAATATCATTCTGGACTAAAAAAAAAAATTAGATTGCACATAAAGAAAACTTATAGGAGTTGGATCTTCTCTCCCAGCTGGGAAATGCATAGTGATTTTACTAACTGAGTATTATGGTTCCAAGGGTGAAACTCAAGACAAAATTTTGGATGTAGTTTTCTCTGCATATTATCAGTGTTCTGTATGTATCACAGCAACATTTCACTCCACACCTAAGTAGAAAAAAATCATTCTTCTCACAGAAACCCTCATCTTACTGATACAAGTTTTAGTAACTGTGACAATTATAGGTGCATAGATGACAATCAACTAGGTGGTTCACAAATTAAGATGAATGAAAAAATAGCCAAAAAGTCTCCCTTTCTCATACTACCTCTATGATTTACCAATATAAAAATCCAGATTTCTTTTCTCTTGACTTAAGGCATTGGCTATTCTGTTAAAACTCATCTACTATGAGAAGAACGAAACCCTTTTCAGACTGAATATATATATTGCACTTTCCAATTAAGCATCTCCCGTGGAGAACACAGAATGAGATGCCTGACATAGAGAATAACAATTGGTAGCTGACTGGTTCAGTAGATATTACAAGTGAGTCTGAATATACAGCATCTATCCCAGCTCAATCATTTATTAGCCTGTGACTCTGAGAACCTTAAGTAATTTCTGTGAATCTCAGAAATGAGAATGCTTATTCCTATGTTGCTCATTGGACAATTATCAGGAGAAAAAAACATTGCATAAAGAAGCAATATATCAACTGTAAAAGCCTACCCAAATGCCGGTCATTGCTTTTATGATTACTATGGAATTCTTGACCAGGGAGCAGGACAGAGCTGTAGAGTGTGACTTCCTTCAGAGAATGCTTCTATATAACATTTATCTTGTTGTCATGGTCATCTGTGGGAGCCTTGAGGGTGGGAAGCATATCCCATTCCTCTCACTTCTTCCACTGCTGTTGCAGAGCTCTCATCATAAAGTGTGTTCTATGTAAGAAGCTATTTAGAACATTTCTGGGTAAAAATAACAAGAAGCTTCTAAAGGTCATGCTTCTTTTCTAGCTTGAAAAGTCTATAAAAATGAGACCACAGTAGAATTAGATTATCCTACCCCTAGAGCCAGATTTTGTCCTCATGCAGGACACTTAGGGAAGTATAAAAAACTTAATTCACCCTCTTAAACCATAAGAATTTAACTTGGATACATGTGAGTTTAAAATAAATATATTTAATTCTATTTAGTTTTTTAACAACTTTATTGAGGTATAATAGGTATACAAAGGACTACACATATTTAATGTGCACAATTTTATGAATTTGGACATATACAAGCACCTATGATACTATCAGTTCAATTCAGGAAATATATATATATATCTTTGGAGATATATATATATATGTCTCCCAAACCTCCCAAAGTTTCCTTGTATACCTTTGTTTTTGTTTTGTGTAGTAAGTACACTTAATATGAGATCTATCCTATTCAATTCTGAAGTGCAAAATACTATATTTTTAACTCTAGGCAATATGTTGTACAGAAAATTGCTAGAACTTCTTTATCTAGCAAAGATGAAACTTTGCATCCATTAAACAACTCTCCATTTTCCCCACCTCCTAGCCCTAAGCAACAACTATTGTATTCTCTTCTTCTATGAGTTTAACTATTTTAGATACCTCGTATAAGTGGAATCATGCAGTATTTGTCCTTCTGTGACTGGCTTATTTCACTTAGCATAATGTCCTCAAGGTTCATCTCTGTTGTTACAAACAGCAGGATTTCCTTCTTTCTCATGATTGAAAAATATTCCATTGTATCTATATATCACATTATCTTTATCCATTCATCCGTCAATGGACACTTGAGTTGTTTCTATATGTTGGTTATTGTAAATAATGCTGCAATGAATGTGGCAGTGCACATAATGCTTCATTATCCTGACCTCAATTCTTTTGGATATATACTCAGAAGTGGTATTGCTGATCATATGGTAGTTTTATTTTTATTTTCTTAAGATACCTCCATACTGTTTCCCATAGTTGCTGCACCAAATTACATTCCCATCAACAGAATACAAGGATTTCAGTTTCTCCACAATCTAGGCAACATGTGTGTGTTATCTTTTATTATTTTAATAATAATCATCCTAACAGATTTGAGGTGGTATCTCATTATGGTTTTGATTTGTATTTTCCTGATAATTAATGATGTTAAACATCTTTTTATATACCTATTAGCCATTAGTATATCTTCTTTGGAAAAATAGCTGCTCAAGTCCTTTGTCCATTTTTAATTGTTATTTTTATTGTGTTTTGTTTTATTTTGTTGCCATTAAGCTGTAAGAGTTCCTTATAAATTTTGGAAATCAACCCTTTATCTGGTGTATAGTTTGCAAATGCTTTCTCCCATTCTTTTGGTTGCCTTTTAATTCTGATGGTTTCCTTTGTTGTGCAGAAGTTTTTAATTTGATATAATCCCACTTGTCTAATTTTGCTCTTGTTGCTTGTGTTTTGGTCATATACAAGGAATCATTGCCAAGACCAATGTTAAGGAGGTTTTACCCTAATGTTTTCTTTTAAGAACTTTACAGTTTCAGGTCTAACCTTTATGTCTTTATCCATTTAGAGTTTATTTTTGTGTATGGTAAGGTAGAGCTCCAATTTCATTCTTTTGCAAGTGGATATCCAATTCTCCCACACTATTTGTTAAAAAGACTATCTTTTCCCCACTGTGCATTCTAGGGACACTTGTAAAAGTTCAGCTTATTGTAATGTTATATATGTGGGTTTAATTCTGGATTCTCTATACTTTTCCATTGGTCTACAGTTTGGAACTTGCGATACCTCCAGCTTTACTCTTCTTTCTCAGGATTGCTTTGGCTATTCTGAGTCTTTTGTGTTTCCATATGAATTTTAGAATTGTTTTTTCTATTTTCTTAAAAAAATTCCTTTAATGGGGTTAGAATTGAGTCTTTAGATCTCTTTTGGTAGTATGAAAATTCCAACAGTATTGTCAACTAATACATGAACACAGGATTTCTTTCCATTTATTTGTGTATTCTTTCATTTCCTTCATGAATGTTTTATAGCTTTTGTTGTACCTGCTTGGTACCTGTTGTACCTGTTGTACCTGCTTGGAATTTTACCTGCTTGGTTACATTTATCGCTAAGTATTTTAGTCTTTATTATGCTATTGTAAGTGGAATTGTTTCCTTAAACTCCATGTAGGTTTAATCTTCATAGATGAGAAGTGAAATCAATGCAACACTAAACAAGAGATTAAAAATAAAAATTTAATCTAACATGGTAACATAACAAAATAAAAGTATAAAACAGGGGCTTCCCTGGTGGCACAGTGGTTGAGAGTTCACCGGCCGACACAGGGGACACAGGTTCGTGCCCCGGTCTGGGAAGATCCCATATGCCACGGAGCGGCTGGGCCCGTGAGCCATGGCCACTGAGCCTGCGCATCTGGAGCCTGTGCTCTGCAATGGGAGAGGCCACGACAGTGAGAGGACCACGTATGGCAAAAAAAAAAAAAAAAAAAAAGTATAAAAGCAGGGTAAGCATTCAAAGTAAATTAGTGAACACGTGTTGGGATGGACTAGGGAAATAAATATAAGAGCCACTTATTGAGCCCCTGCTCTATGGCAGACACTACATCTAAATTGTCTTTATAATAATAAAATTATAAATTAGGTATTCCTCTTCCCAAATTGCAGGTTTTGAAGGTGAAACCCAAAGATGTTGAATGAATTGCCCAAATTCATATATATTAAAATTCAGGATTTTAAACTCCCATCTGGCCTATGCCAAATTTCTTAGTTTTACATTATTGTAGGACGAATGGGTCACATTCATTTGGATTCAAACTATTTTCCAATCTATGTTCATATACTTTCTACAAAGAGTTAGTACATTTTGATGCCTTATAACACAAACCCCAAAATCATCAGATTGCCTGGTTTCCATCATAAATCTACCACTTAATACCTGCTAGGAATTAATACATACATACATCTCACACACACACACTCACAAACAGAGGAAAGCATTAGGTGGCTCAAACAGAGGAAGTTTTAACTAGATTGGAATGAAAATATCAGCTGAACTTCTGATTTGCATATTTCGAAAAAGTGAAAATTGAACACTTTTTTAATTTAATTTTATTTATTTTTTTATACAGCATGTTCTTATTAGTCATCAATTTTATACACATCAGTGTATACATGTCAATCCCAATCAGCCATTTCAGCACACCACCACCACCACCCCACCACCACTTCCCCACTTGGTGTCCATACGTTTGTTTCAATTTCTGCCCTGCAAACTGGTTCATCTGTACCATTTTTCTAGGTTCCACATATATGCGTTAATATACAATATTTGTTTTTCTCTTTCTGACTTATTTCACTCTGTATTACAGTCTCTAGATCCATCCACATCTCAACAAATGACCCAATTTCGTTCATTTTTATGGCTGAGTAATATTCCATTGTATATATGTACCACATCTTCTTTATCCATTCGTCTGTCGATGGGCATTTAGGTTGCTTCCATGACCTGCCTATTGTAAATAGTGCTGCAATGAACAGTGGGGTGCATGTGTCTTTTCGGACTAGGGTTTTCTCTGGGTATATGCCCAGTAGTGGGATTGCTGGGTCATATGGTAATTCTATTTTTAGATCTTTAAGGAACATCCATACTGTTCTCCATAGTGGCTGTATCAATTTACATTCCACCAACAATACAAGAGGGTTGGGGGGACCTTGAAGATGGCGGAAGAATAAGATGCGGAGATCACCTTCCTCCCCACAGATACACCAGAAATACATCTACACGTGGAACAACTCCTACAGAACACCTACTGGACGCTGGCAGAAGACCTCAGACCTCCCAAAAGGCAAGAAACTCCCCACTTACCTGGGTAGGGCAAAAGAAAAAAAGAAAAAACAGAGACAAAAGAATAGGGACGGCACCTGCACCAGTGGGAGGGAGCTGTGAAGGAGGAAAAGTTTCCACACACTAGGAAGCCCCTTCACGGGCGGAGACTGCGGGAGGCGGAGGGGGGAGCTTCGGAGCCGTGGAGGAGTGCACAGCAACGGGTGCGGAGGACAAAGAGGGGAGATTCCCGCACAGAGGATCGGTGCCGACCGGCACTCACCAGCCCGAGAGGCTAGTCTGCTCACCCGCCGGGGCGGGCGGGGCTGCGAGCTGAGGCTCGGTTTCGGTTTCAGACGGAGCGCAGGGAGAGGACTGGGGTTGGCGGCTTGAACATAGCCTGAAGGGGTTAATGCACCACGGCTAGCCGGGAGGGAGTCCAGGGGAAAGTCTGCACCTGCCGAAGAGGCAAGAGACTTTTTCTTCTCTCTTTGTTTCCTGGTGCGTGAGGAGAGGGTTTAAGAGCGCTGCTTAAAGGAACTCCAGAGACGGGCGCAAGCCGCGGCTAAAAGCGCGGACTCCAGAGACGGGTGTGAGCCGCAGCTAAAAGCACGGACCCCAGGGACGGGCGGGAGATGCTAAGGCTGCTGCTGCCGCCACCAAGGGACCTGTGCGCGAGCACAGGTCACTCTCCACACCCCTCTTCCGCAGAGCCTGTGCAGCCCGCCACTGCCAGGTGCCCGGGATCCAGGGACAACTTTCCTGGGAGAACGCACAGCCGGCCTCAGGCTGGTGCAACGTTACGCCGGCCTCTGCCGCCGCAGGCCCGCCCCGCACGCAGTGCCCCTCCCTCCCCCCTGGCCTGAGTGCGCCAGAGCCCCCGAATCAGCGGCTCCTTTAACCCCGTCCTGTCTGAGCAAAAAACGGACGCCCTCCAGTGACCTACACGCAGAGGCAGGGCCAAATCCAGAGCTGAGCCCCTGTGAGCTGTGAGAACAAAGAAGAGAAAGGGAAATCTCTCCCAGCAACCTCAGAAGCAGCGGATTAAAGCTCCACAATCAACTTGATGTACCCTGCATCTGTGGAATACATGAACAGGCAACGAATCATCCCAAATTGAGGAGGTCGACTTTGAGAGCAAGATTTATGATTTTTTCCCCTTTTCCTCTTTTTGTGAATGTGTATGTGTATGCTTCTGTGTGAGATCTTGTCTGTATAGTCTTGCTTCCACCATTTGCCCTAGGGTTCTATCCGTCCATGGTTTTTAAAATTTTTTTTTCCTTAATAATTAATTTTAATAACTTTATTATACTTTTCTTTCTTTCTTTCTTTCTTTCTTTCTTTCTTTCTTTCTTTCTTTCTTTCTTTCTTTCTTTCTTTCTTTCTTTCTTTCTTTCTTTTCTTTCTTTCTTTCCTTCCCTCCTTTAGACAACGAATCATCCCAAATTGAGGAGGTGGTCTCTGAGAGCAAGATTTATGATTTTTTCCCCTTTACCTCTTTTTGTGAGGGTGTATGTGTATGCTTCTGTGTAAGATTTTTGTCTGTATAGCTTTGCTTCCAACATTTGTCCTAAGGTTCTATCCGTCCCTTTTTTTTTCTAAATAAGTATTTTTTTAATTCAATAACTTTATTATACTTTATTTTATTTTACTGTATCTTCTTTCTTTCTGTCTTTTTTCCTTCTTTCCCTCCTTCCTTCCTTCGTCCCTCCCTCCCTCATTTCTTTCCTTCTTGCCTTCTTTCCTTCTTTGCTTCTTTCTTTCTTTCCTTCCTTCTTTCTTTCTTTTTCTTTTTCTTTCTTTCTTTCTTTCTTTCTTTCTTTCTTTCCTCCTTTCCTTCTTTCTTTCTTCATACTTCTACTAATTATCTCTACTTTTTCTCCCTTTTATTCTGAGTCGTGTGGATGAAAGACTCTTGGTGTTCCAGCCAGGAGTCAGGGCTCTGCCTCTGAGGTAGGAGAGCCAACTTCAGGACACTGGTCAACAATAGACCTCCCAGCTCCACATAATATCAAACAGCGAAAATCTCCCAGAGACCTCCATCTTAACACCAGCACCCAGCTTCACTCAACGACCAGCAAGCTACAGTGCTGGACAACCTATGCCAAACAACTAGCAAAACAGGAACACAACCCCAGCCATTAGCAGAGAGGCTTCCTAAAATCATAATAAGGCCACAGACACCCCAAAACACACCACCAGACGTGAACCTGCCCACTAGAGAGACAAGATCCAGCCTCATCCGCCACAACACAGGCAGTAGTCCCCTCCACCAGGAAGCCTACACAACCCACGGAACCAACCTTAGCCACTGGAGACAGACATCAAAAACAGCAGGAACTACAAACCTGCAGCCTGCAAAAAGGAGACCCCAAACACAGTAAGATAAGCAAAATGAGAAGACAGAAAAACACACAGCAGAAGAAAGAGCAAGATAAAAACCCACCAGACCTAACAAATGAAGAGGAAATAGGCAGTCTACCTGAAAAACAATTCAGAATAATGATAGTAAGGATGATCCAAAATCTTGGAAATAGAATCGACAAAATGAAAGAAACAGTTAACAAGGACCTAGAAGAAATAAAGATGAAATAAGCAATGATGAACAACACAATAAATGAAATTAAAAGTACTCTAGATGGGATCAATAGCAGAATAACTGAGGCAAAAGAAAGGATAAGTGACCTGAAAGATAAAATAGTGGAAATAACTACTGCAGAGAAGAATAAAGAAAAAAGAATGAAAAGAACTGAGGACAGTCTCAGAGACCTCTGGGACAACATTAAATGCACCAACATTCGAATTATAGGAGTTCCAGAAGAAGAGAAAAAGAAAGGGACTGAGAAAATATTTGAAGAGATTATAGTTGAAAACTTCCATAATATGGGAAAGGAAATAGTTAATCAAGTCCAGGAAGCACAGAGAGTCCCATACAGGATAAATCCAAGGAGAAATACACCAAGACACATAGTAATCGAACTGTCAAAAATTAAATACAAAGAAAGCATATTAAAAGCAGCAAGGGAAAAACAACAAATAACACATAAAGGAATCCCCATAAGGTTAACAGCTGATCTCTCAGCAGAAACCCTACAAGCCAGAAGGGAGTGGCAGGACATACTGAAAGTGATGAAGGAGAAAAACCTGAAACCAAGACTACTCAACCCAGCAAGGATCTCATTCAGATTTGATGGAGAAATTAAAACCTTTACAGACAAGCAAAAGCTGAGAGAGTTCAGCACCACCAAACCAGCTTTACAACAAATGCTAAAGGAATTTCTCTAGACAAGAAACACAAGAGAAGGTAAAGACCTATAATAACGAACCCAAAACAATTTAGAAAATGGGAATAGGAACATAAATATCGATAATTACCTTAAATGTAAATGGTTTAATGCTCCCACCAAAAGACACAGATTGGCTGAATGGATACAAAAACGAGACCCTTATATATGCTGTCTACAAGAGACCCACTTCAGACCTAGAGACACATACAGACTGAAAGTGAGGGGATGGAAAAAGATATTCCATGCAAATGGAAACCAAAAGAAAGCTGGAGTAGCAATTCTCATATCAGACAAAATAGACTTTAAAATAAGGACTATTAGAAGAGACAAAGAAGGACACTACATAATGACCAAGGGATCGATCCAAGAAGAAGATATAACAATTGTAAATATTTATGCACCCAACATAGGTGCACCTCAATACATAAGGCAAATACTAACAGCCATAAAAGGGGAAATTGACAGTAACACATTCACAGTAGGGGACTTAAACACCCCACCTTCACCCATGTACAGATCATCCAAAATGAAAATCAATAAGGAAACACAAGCTTTAAATGATACATTAAACAAGATGGACTTAATTGATATTTATAGGACACTCCATCCAAAAACAACAGAATACACATTTTTCTCAAGTGCTCATGGAACATTCTCCAGGATAGATCATATCTTGGGTCACAAATCAAACCTTGGTAAATTTAAGAAAACTGAAGTTGTATCAAGTATCTTTTCTGACCGCAACGCCATGAGACTAGATATCAATTACAGGAAAAGATCTGTAAAAAATACAAACACATGGAGGCTAAACAATACACTACTTAATAATGAAGTGATCATTGAAGAAATCAAAGAGGAAATAAAAAAAATACCTAGAAACAAATGACAATGGAGGCACAACGATCCAAAACCTATGGGATGCAGCAAAAGCAGTTCTAAGGGGGAAGTTTATAGCAATACAAGCCCACCTTAAGAAGCAGGAAACATCTCGAATAAACAACCTAACCTTGCACCTTAAGCAATTAGAGAAAGAAGAACAAAGAAACCCCAAAGCTAGCAGAAGGAAAGAAATCATAAAAATCAGATCATAAATAAATGAAAAAGAAATGAAGGAAACAATAGCAAAGATCAATAAAACTAAAAGCTGGTTCTTTGAGAAGATAAACAAAATAGATAAGCCACTAGCCAGACTCATCAAGAAAAAAAGGGAGAAGACTCAAATCAATAGAATTAGAAATGAAAAAGGAGAAGTAACAACTGACACTGCAGAAATAAAAAAAGATCATGAGAGATTACTACAAGCAACTCTATGCCAATAAAATGGACAATCTGGAAGAAATGGACAAATTCTTAGAAATGGACAACCTGCCAAGACTGAATCAGGAAGAAACAGAAAATATGAACAGACCAGTCACAAGCACTGAAATTGAAACTGTGATTAAAAACCTTCCAACAAACAAAAGCCCAGGACCAGATGGCTTCACAGGCGAATTCTATCAAACATTTAGAGAAGAGCTAACACCTATCCTTCTCAAACTCTTCCAAAATATAGCAGAGGGAGGAACACTCCCAAATTCCTTCTACAAGGCCGCCATCACCTTGATACCAAAACCAGACAAGGATGTCACAAAGAAAGAAAACTACAGGCCAATATCACTGATGAACATAGATGCAAAAATCCTCAACAAAATACTAGCAAACAGAATCCAATAGCACATTAAAAGGATCATACACCATGATCAAGTGGGGTTTATTCCTGGAATGCAAGGATTCTTCAATATACGAAAATCTATCAATGTGATAAACCATATTAATAAATTGAAGGAGAAAAACCATATGATCATCTCAATAGATGCAGAGAAAACTTTTGACAAAATTCAACACCTATTTATGATAAAAACCCTGCAGAAAGTAGGCATAGAGGGAACTTTCCTCAACATAATGAAGGCCATATATGACAAGCCCACAGCCAACATTGTCCTCAATGGTGAAAAACTGAAAGCATTTCCACTAAGATCAGGAAAAAGACAAGATTGCCCACTCTCACCACTGTTATTCAACATAGTTTTGGAAGTTTTAGCCACAGCATTCAGAGAAGAAAAGGAAATAAAAGGAATCCAAATCAGAAAAGAAGAAGTAAAGCTGTCACTGTTTGCAGATGACATGATACTATACATAGAGAATCCTAAAGATGCTACCAGAAAACTACTAGAGCTAATCAATGAATTTGGTAAAGTAGCAGGATACAAAATTAATGCACAGAAATCTCTGGCATTCTTACATACTAATGATGAAAAATCTGAAATTGAAATCAAGAAAACACTCCCATTTACCATTGCAACAAAAAGAATAAAATATCTAGGAATAAATCTACCTAAGGAGACAAAAGACCTGTATGCAGAAAATTATAAGACACTGATGAAAGAAATTAAAGGTGATACAAATAGATGGAGAGATATACCATGTTCTTGGATTGGAAGAATCAACATTGTGAAAATGACTCTACTACCCAAAGCAATCAATAGATTCAATGCAATCCCTATCAAATTACCACTGGCATTTTTCACAGAACTAGAACAAAAAATCTCCCAATTTGTATGGAAACACAAAAGACCCCGAATAGCCAAAGCAATCTTGAGAACGAAAAAAGGAGCTGGAGGAATCAGGCTCCCTGACTTCAGACTATACTACAAAGCAACAGTAATCAAGACAGTATGGTACTGGCACAAAAAGAGAAAGATACATCAATGGAACAGGATAGAAAGCCCAGAGATAAACCCATGCACATATGGACACCTTATCTTTGATAAAGGTGGCAAGAATGTACAATGGAGAAAGGACAGCCTGTTCAATAAGTGGTGCTGGGAAAACTGGACAGATACATGTAAAAGTATGAGATTAGATCACTCCCTAACACCATACACAAAAGTAAGCTCAAAATAGATTAAAGACCTAAATGTAAGGCCAGAAACTATCAAACTCTTAGAGGAAAACATAGGCAGAACACTCTATGACATAAATCACAGCAAGATCCTTTCTGACCCACCTTCTAGAGTAATGGAAATAAAAACAAAAATAAACAAATGGGACCTAATGAAACTTCAAAGCTTTTGCACAGCAAAGGAAACCATAAGCAAGACCAAAAGACAACCCTCAGAATGGGAGAAAATATTTGCAAATGAAGCAACTGACAAAGGATTAATCTCCAAAATTTATAAGCAGCTCATGCAACTAAATAACAAGAAAACAAACAACCCAATCCAAAATTGGGCAGAAGACCTAAATAGACATTTCTCTAAAGAAGATATACAGACTGCCAACACACACATGAAAGAATGCTCAACATCATTAATCATTAGAGAAATGCAAATCAAAACTACAATGAGATATCATCTCACACCAGTCAGAATGGCCATCATCAAAAAATCTAGAAACAATAAATGCTGGAGAGGGTGTGGAGAAAAGGGAACCCTCTTGCACTGCTGGTGGGAATGTGAATTGGTTCAGCCACTATGGAGAACAGTATGGAGGTTCCTTAAAAAACTACAAATAGAACTACCATATGACCCAGCAATCCCACTACTGGGCATATACCCTGAGAAAACCGAAATTCAAAAAGAGTCATGTACCAAAATGTTCATTGCAGCTCTATTTACAATAGCCCGGAGATGGAAACAACCTAAGTGTCCATCATCTGATGAATGGATAAAGAAGATGGGACACATATATACAATGGAATATTACTCAGCCACAAAAAGAAACGAAATTGAGCTATTTGTAATGAGGTGGATAGACCTAGAGTCTGTCATACAGAGTGAAGTAAGTCGGAAAGAAAAAGACAAATACCATATGGTAACACATATATATGGAATTTAAGAAGAAAAAAATGTCATGAAGAACCTAGGGGTAAGACAGGAGTAAAGACACAGACCGACTGGAGAACAGACTTGAGGATATGGGGAGGGGGAAGGGTGAGCTGTGACAGGGCGAGAGAGAGACATGGACATATACACACTAACAAAAGTAAGGTAGATAGCTAGTGGGAAGCAGCCGCATGGCACAGGGATATCGGCCCGGTGCTTTGTGACCGCCTGGAGGGGTGGGATAAAGAGGGTGGGAGGGAGGAAGATGCAAGAGGGAAGAGATATGGGAACATATGTATATGTGTAACTGATTCACTTTGTTATAAAGCAGAAACTAACACACCATTGTAAAGCAATTACACCCCAAAAAAGATGTTAAAAAAAAAATACAAGAGGGTTCCCTTTTCTCCACACCGTCTCCAGCATTTGTTGTTTGTAGATTTTCTGATGATGCCCATTCTAACTGGTGTGAGGTGATAACTCATTGTAGTTTTGATTTGCATTTCTCTAATAATTAGTGATGTTGAGCAGCTTTTCATGTGCTTCTTGATCATCTCTATGTCTTCTTTGGAAAAATGTCTATTTAGGTCTTCGGCCCATTTTTGGATTGGGTTCTTTGTTTTCTTAATATTGAGCTGCATGAGCTTTTTATATATTTTGGAGATAAATCTTTGTCCGTTGATTTATTTGCAAATATTTTCTCCCATTCTGAGGGTTGTCTTTTCGTCTCGTTTATGGTTTCCTTTGCTGTACAAAGGCTTTTATGTTTCATTAGGGTCCCATTTTTTTATCTTTGTTTTTATTTCCATTACTCTAGGAGGTGGATCAAAGAAAACATCTTGCTGTGATTTAAGTCAAAGAGTGTTCTTCCTACGTTTTCCTCTAAGAGTTTTATAGTGTCGAGTCTTACATTTAGGTCTCTAATCCATTTTGAGTTTATTTTATTGTGTATAGTGTTAGGGAATGTTCTAATTTCACTCTTTTACATATAGCTGCCCAGTTTTCCCAGCACCACTTATTGAAGAGACTGGTTTTTCTCCATTGTATATCCTTGCTTCCTTTGTCATAGATTAGTTGACCATAGGTGCATGGGTTTATCCCTGGGTTTTTATCTTCTTCCATTGATCTCTGTTTCTGTTTTTGTGCTGGTACCATATTGTCTTGATTACTGTAGCTTTATAGTATAGTCTGAGGTCATGGAGTCTGATTCCTCCAGCTCCGTTTTTTTCCCTCAACACTGCTTTGGCTATTTGGGATCTTTTGTGCCTCCATACAAATTTTAAGACTTTTTGTTCTAGTTCCGTAAAATATGCCATTGGTAATTTGATAGGGATTGCTTTGAATCTGTAGATTGCTTTCAGTAGTATAGTCATTTTCACAATGTTGATTCTTCCCATCCAAGAACATGGTATATCTCTCCATCTGTTGGTATCATCTTTAACGTCTTTCATCAGTGTCTTATCGTTTTCTGCCTACAGGTCTTTTGTCTCCCTAGGTAAGTTTAATCTTAGGTATTTTATTCTTTATGTTGCAGTGGTAAATATGAGTGTTAATTTAATTTCTTAATTCTTAATTTCACTTTCAGATTTTTCATCATTAGTGTATAGGAATGCAAGAGATTTCTGTGCATTAATTTTGTTCTGTGCATTAATCCTGCAACTTTACCAAATTCATTCAGCAGCTCTAGTAGTTTTCTGGTGGCATCTTTAGGATTCTCTATGTATAGTTTCATGTCATCTGCAAACACTGACAGTTTTACTTCTTCTTTTCCAGTTTGTATTCTTTTATTTCTTTTTCTTCTCTCATTGCCATGGCTAGGACTTCCAAAACTATGTTGAATAATAGTGGCGAGAGTGGACATCCTTGTCTTGTTCCTGATCTTAGAGGAAATGCTTTCTCTTTTTCATCATTGAGAATGATGTTTGCTGTAGGTCTTTCGTGTATGGCCTTTATTATGTTGAGGTAGGTTCCCTCTATGCCCACTTTCTGGAGAGTTTTTATCATAAATAGGTGTTGAATTTTGTCAAAAGCTTTTTCTGCATCTATTGAGTTGATCATATGGTTTTTATTCTTCAGTTTGCTAGTGTGGTATATCACATTCATTGATTTGCGTATATTGAAGAATCCTTGCATCCCTGGGATAAATCCCACTGATTATGGTGTATGATCCTTTTAATGTGTTGTTGGATTCTGTTTGCTAGTAGTTTGTTGAGAACTTTTGCATCTATATTCATCAGTGATATTGGTCTGTAATTTTTTTTTTTTTTTGTACAATCTTTGTCTGGTTTTGGTATCAGGGTGATGGTGCATTCATGGAAAGAATTTGGGAGTGTTCCTTCCTCCACAATTTTTTGGAAGAGTTTGAGTAGAATGGTTTTTAACTCTTCTCTAAATGTTTGATAGAATTCACCTGTGAAGCCATCTGGTGCTGGACTTTTGTTTGTTGGAAGACTTTTAATCACAGTTTCAAATTCATTACTTGTGATTGGTCTGTTCATATTTCCTATTTCTTCCTGGATCAGTCTTGGAAAGTTATACCTTTCTAAGAATTTCTCCATTTCTTCCAGGTTGTCCAATATATTGGCAAAGAGTTGCTTGTAGTAGTCTCTTAGGATGCTTTGTATTTCTGCAGTGTCTGTTGTAACTTCTCCATTTTCATTTCTAATTTCATTGATTTGAGTTCTCTCTTTCTTTTTCTTAATGAGTCTGGCTAACAGTTTATCAATTTTGTTTATCTTCTCAAAGAACCAGCTTTTAGTTTTATTGATTTTTGCTATTGGTTTCCTTGTTTCTATTTCATTTATTTCTGCTCTGATCTTTATGATTTGTTTCCTTCTGCTAACTTTGGGTTTTTCTTGGTCTTTTGTCTAGTTCCTTTAAGTGTGAGATTAGTTTGTTTATTTGAGATTTTTCTTGTTTCTTGAGTTAGGCTTGTATAGCTATAAACTTCCCTCTTAGAACTGCTTTTGGTGCATCCCATAAGTTTTGGATCATTGTGTTTTCATTGTCATTTGTCTCTAGATTTTTTTGATTTCTTCTTTGATTTCTTCAGTAACCTCTTGGTTATTTAGTAACGTTTTATTTAACCTCCATGTGTTTGTGTTTTTTATGATTTTTTCCCTGTGATTGATTTCTAATCTCATAGTGTTGTGGTCAGAAAATATGCTTGATATGACTTCAATTTTCTTTAATTTACTGAGGCTTGATTTGTGACCCAAGATGTGATGTATCCTAGAGAATGTTCCCTGCACACCTGCGAAGAAAGTGTAATCTTCTCTTTATGGATGGAATGTCCTATAAATATCAACTAAGTTTATCTGGCCTAATTGAGTCATTTCAAGCTTCTGTTTCTCTATTTATTTTCATTTTGGATGATCTGTCCATTGGTGTGAGTGAGGTGTTAAAGTCCTCCACTATTACTGTGTTACTGTCAATTTCTTTTTTTATAGCTGTTAGCAGTTGCCTTATGTATTGAGGTGCTCCTACTTTGGGTGCATATATATTTATAATTGTTATATCTTCTTCTTGGATTGATCCCTTGATCATTATGTAGTGTCCTTCCTTGTGCCTTGTAACATTCTTTATTTTAAAGTCTATTTTTTTTCTGATATGAGTATTGCTACTCCAGCTTTCTTTTGATTTTCCTTTGTATTGAATATCTTTTTCTATCCTCTCACTTTCAGTCTGAATGTGTCCCTAGGTCTGAAGTTGGTCTTTTGTAGACAGCATATATATAGGTCTTATTTTTGTATCCATTCAGCAAGCCTCTGTCTTTTGGTTGGAACATTTAATCCATTCACGTTTAAGGTAATTATTGATATGTATGTTCCTATGACAATTTTCTTAATTGTTTTGGGTTTATTTTTGTAGGTCCTTTTCTTCTATTGTTTCCCACTTAGAGAAGTTCCTTTAGCATTTGTTGTAGAGCTGGTTTGGTGGTTCTGAATTCCCTTAACTTTTGCTTGTCTGTAAAGCTTTTGATTTCTCCATCGTATCTAAATGAGATCCTTGCCATGTAGAGTAATCTTGGTTGTAGGTTCTTCCCTTTCATCACTTTAACTATATCATGCCACTCCCTTCTGCCTTGTACAGTTTGTGCTGAGAAATCAGCTGTTAACCTTATGGGAGTTCCCTCGTATGTTATTTGTCATTTTTTCCTTGCTGCTTTTAATAATTTTTCTTTGTCTTTAATTTTTGCAAACTTGATTCCTATGTGTCTTGGCGTGTTTCTCCTTTGGTTTATCCTATATGGCACTCTCTGCACTTCCTGGACGTGGGTGGCTATTTCCTTTCCCATGTTAGGGAAGTTTTTGGCTATAATCTCTTCAAATATTCTCTCAGTTCCTTTCTCTCTCTCTTCTCCTTCTGGGACGCCTATAACGCTAATATTGTTGCTTTTAATATTGTCCCAGAGGTCTCTTAGGCTGTCTTAATTTCTTTTCATTCTTTTTTTTTTATTCTGTTCCACAGCAGTGAATTCCACCATTCTGTTTTCCAGGTCACTTATCCATTCTGCCACAGTTATTCTGCTATTGATTCCTTCTATTGTAGTTTTCATTTCAGTTATTGTATTGCTCATCTGTGATTGTTTGTTCTTTAATTCTCCTAGGTCTTTGTTAAACATTTCTTGCATCTTCTCAATCTTTGTCTACATTCTTTTCTGAGGTCCTGGATCATCTTCACTATCATTATTCTGAATTTTTTTTTCTGGAAGTTGGCCTATCTCCACTTCATTTAGTTGTTTTTCTGAGGTTTTATCTTGTCCCTTCATCTGGTACATAGCCCTCTGCCTTTCATCTTGTCTCCCTTTCTGTGAATGCGTTTTTTGTTCCACAGTGTGCAGGATTGTAGTTCTTCTTGCTTCTGCTGTCTGCCCTCTGGTCGAAAATTGAACTTTTGAAATTGAAGACATATGTAGCTCACCTGTGATTATACAGTACTACTATTAGACCTCATATCTATAGAATTTCTATTCCATGAGACTTCATTTCCTATCTTATTTCTAAAAACCTATCTCTGAGAGATTGTCTCATCTCAACAAATATTTTAACAAAAAAGTAATTATGAATTATTGGAAAACAGAAAGATAACATTATGCAATTTATATAATTTATAGAAGATTTCTGATATAAACTGCAACAATGTGGTTAAAAAAAAAAAAGAGTGCAGACTTTGAGGGTCAAAGACCTGAAACTGAGTTTCAGACTTTGCCAGAGATTTATGATACATATGGAGAAAATCATATCTAGGCCTCCTCAACTCATCTCTATGAACGACTGTTACTTTAGTAATGTGGTAAAACCATCATTACTATCTATTTGTAAAAAGTTCCTATCACCCAAACAGAAAATTTGTATCCATTAAGCAGTGTCACCATTCCACTTCTCCAACTTATGGTAACCTCAAATATATTTTCCATCTGTATGAATTTGCCCATTCTAGACATTTCTTATAAATGCAATCATACAATATTTTTCCTTTTGTGTCCGACCTACTTCACTTAGTTTCAAGTTTGGGTTGTTTTCAAGGTTCGTCTATATTGTGTATCAGAATGTCATGCTTTTTTTTATAGTTGAATAATATTCCATTGCACAAATATATAGAGCCACATTTAATCACCCTACTAAGGTATGCTGAATCATGTTAAGAGGTAATGATGGTTCTCATCTTCCAAGAAGGTTATAAAATTTAAATATGACAATGAAAGTAAAAATATTTTGTAAAGAACTATACATGTTTTAAATATTATTTTCTCTGAAGTTTTATTTCTTAGCTAAACCTCATTTCTTTCATCATAATATGTAAAAAACACATCTGCCACTAATGAGAGGTTTAACCTGGAATCACAAGTTTTTAGGTAACTGTTTCTTCACCTTTAATAGTAAGGATCAGTATGGTATTTGTAGAGGGTGGTGTTGCCCCTGTTTTCAGGAAATATCCTAGTTTAAGTCCTGATTCTACTGCTAAAGAATTATTTCACTTAGGCCATTTACTTAGTCTCCCTGAGCCTCAGTTCCTGGCTGTGTAGGGAAGGGGTAGTTGCTCTCAAATACCATCAGCTCTAACATTGTGTAGATCCATCTAAAGAACAACTGAGGTGAGCTATAAGACATATTAATGACTAGAGTCAAACATTTATTTATTTATTTATTTTTGATGCAAGGAATACAAATTCATTCAGAAAGCTGGCGGACCACGAAGATGGCAGACTAGTATCTCCTGAAAAAATATCTTATTAGGGTTTGGATGCCAGTTTCTTTGATAGCACAGGGAGGGGGACGGGATGAGGAAGTAAAGTAAACAGGCCATAAGATTTACAAATGTCCCCTGGAATGGCCAGCCTTGGGGAGGTGATGTGTTAATTTCTTCTTTCTTGCAACCATCCACAGGTGGACAGGGTCAGGATGTACAAAGGCACTTTGATTTAATATTCAGGCAAGGGGGCAGGGTTCCCTGAGGTAGGCCATTCTGTATGATTATAATAACAAAAGCAATGAAAAGCAAAGGTGAAAGTCGAAGAAACAAATAAAACTTGGAGTCCGATTTGGCTCTTCCCTGTCAATGTCCATTCCACAATCTTGTGGAAAAAGGTGTGACAATATTCTAACTGCCCCATCAGATGGATCTTTCCAGGAGTGTCCGCTATCGGTGTCAGTGTTCCAAGTGTTGAGATTTGTCTTTTGTTCTGCTTTGGAAGTGTCTACTTTACACCTGTAGATTTAAAAATATTCACAATCTAAAAGTTGAGAGTTATCAGGAATTTTGAGAGCTTCAAGCCCAAGAGGCCACATCATAAGTTAAGGAATTTAGCGTTTTTCTATGTATGGTAAGATGCAAGAGTCTGGGCTCACCAAAATCATTTTTTTTGATATGTACCATAGCTATCTGGGGCCTGTATCCTGTATTTGCATATCCTGAGCTTCCTCAGGGCTCAGCAGCTCATGTTGGAGGGCTGCCATCGCTGATGATTGATTCTCTCCTCTTGGTCAGGAATTTGCCCAATATTTGGGAGACATTTCATTATCAAACTTTGTCCCACAGTCCTGGGAGGCTTATCCCAGGTCAGGCAAAAATTCTCGATATGCCACTGCAGGTGCTAATTTTCAGATTAGGCCTACTGATAATTAAAGATGCTCTAGATCCTCTGTCTAACTATGATCCAGTCGAGATTTTCCCTTGTTGTTTCTTCCCATACCTAGAATCACATTATTATAATTTTTCTATGTTATAAAAGTGATCTATTTCCTTAAGATGTTTAGCCATAGAAATTTTGTTGGAGGCCTAGTTACACACTGGGTACTGCAAGAGACAGCAATCTTATAAAATAGACAGGATATAAGTAATACAGCTGGTAACACTGACAAAGACATAGTGCAGCAGGGAGACACAAAGCATAAACGATGTTTTAAAACATTTTTTGAGATGAGGCTTAATCTTTCAGAGATAGATTTTTAGAAATAAGATAGGAAATGAAGTCTCGTGGAATAGAAATTCTATAGGTGTGATGTCTAATAGTAGTTCTGTATAACCACAGGTGAGCTACCATGGAATATTACTCAGCCATAGAAAGGGACAAAATTGGGTCATTTGTAGAGATGTGGATGGACCTAGAGACTGTCATACAGAGTGAAAGTCAGAAAGAGAAAAATATCATATATTAATGAATATATGTGTAATATAGAGTCAAACTTTTAGAAAGATAAAATTAATTATTTTGGAAATGTATTCTATGATATAGGATGATTTTCTGGAGAACATTCGAGTCATTATCAGGAATGTCTTAAGAAAAAAGTGATTTTGGATTATTCCCAAATTGAACTGATGAGACTATCCCCAGCTAATGTCAATTACTTTAATTAGCCTACTACATGTACACTAATTAATTAATCTTCAAATTCCCTCTATAGAGAAAAACATTAATGAGGAAATCAATTTATTAACAGATATTAAATACAGATATGATATGATTAGCCCAAGGATATGGAGTAAGTCATAGTCCAGGTTTGACTGTGGAAGCAGAGCCCCCAGCCAGACCTGGGCCATTATGGCCCTGTATAAAATATGATTTAATGAATATCCCTAATAGGGGTTTCAGTCAACTCACTGAGGGTCTTGAGGTCTGTATCCCTCAGTTCTTAGTATTTTCCTTGAAGTTATATCTCCTGCAAAGTTCAGTCTTTCCTTCTTTTCTTCTCTCTTACTGAGCCATTGGTTTCCACTGGCTATGCTATTAGATGGAATATACACGATGATGAATAAGTCATAGGTATTTCTAAAATAGAAAATCAACAGTAACATAATAATAGTGGGGGATTTTAACACCTCACACCAATGGACAGATCATCCACACAGAAAATTAATAAATAAACACAAGCTTTAAATGACACAATAGACCAGATAGATTTAGTTGATATTTATAGCACATTCCATCCAAAAGCAGCAGATTACACTTTCTTCTCAAGTGCACATGGAACATTCTGCAGGATAGATCACATCTTGGGTCACAAATCAAACCTCAGTAAATTTAAGAAAATTGAAATCATATCAAGCTTCTTTTCTGAACACAACGCTATGAGATTAGAAATCAATTACAGGGAAAAAAACGTAGAAAACACAAACACATGGTGGCTGAAAAATACATTACTAAATAAACAAGAGATCACTGAAGATATCAAAAAATACCTAGAGACAAATGACAATGAAAACACGACGATCCAAAACCTGTGGGATGCAGCAAAAGCAGTTCTAAGAGGGAAGTTTATAGCTATACAAGCCTACCTCAAGAAACAAGAAAAATCTCAAATAAACAATTTAATCTTACACCTAAAGGAACTAGAGAAAAGAACAAGAAAAACCCAAAGTTAGCAGAAGGATACAAATCATAAAGATCAGAGCAGAAATAAATGAAATAGAAACAAAGAAAACAATAGAAAAGATCAATAAAACTAAAAGCTGGTACTTTGAGAAAATAAACAAAATTGATAAACTGTTAGCCAGACTCATCAAGAAAAGGAGGGAGAGGACTCAAATCAATAAAATTAGAAATGGAAACAGAAGTTACAACAGGCACCGCAGAAATACAAAGCATCCTAAGAGACTACTAGAAGCAGCTCTATCCCAATAAAATAGACAACCTGGAAGAAATGGACAAATTCTTAGAAATGTATAACTTTCCAAGACTGAACCAGGAAGAAATAGAAAATATGAACAGACCAATCACAAGTAATGAAATTGAAACTGTGATTAAAAATCTTCCAGCAAACAAAAGTACAGGACCAGATGGCTTCAAAGGTAAATTCTATGAAACATTTAGAGAAGAGCTAACACCCATTCTTCTCAAACTCTTCCAAAAATTTGTGGAGGAAGGAACACTCCCAAACTCATTCTATGAGGCCACCATCACCCTGATACCAAAACCAGACAAAGATACTACAGAAAAAGAAAATTACAGATCAATATCACTCATGAATACAGATACAAAAATCCTCAACAAAATACTAGCAAACAGAATCTAACAACACATGAAAAGGACCATACACCATAATCAGTGGGATTTATACCAGGGATGCAAGAATTCTTCAATATATGCAAGTCAATCAATATGGTACACCATATTAACAAATTTAAGAATAAAAACCATATGATCATCTCAACAGATGCAGAAAAAGCTTTTGACAAAATTCAACACCCATTTATCATAAAAACTCTCCAGAAAGTGGGTATAGAGGGAACCTACTTTAATATAATAAAGCCCATATACAACAAACCCACAGCTAACATCATTCTCAGTGGTGAAAAACTGAAAACATTTCCTCTAAGATCAGGAATCAGACAAGGATGTCCACTCTCGCCACTATTATTCAACATAGTTTTGGAAGTCCTAGCCATGGCAATGAGAGAAGAAAAAGAAATAAAAGGATACAAACTGGAGAAGAAGAAGTAAAACTGTCAGTGTCTGCAGATGACATGAGACTATACATAGAGCGTCCTAAAAATGCCACCAGAAAACTACTAGAGCTGCTGAATGAATTTGGTAAAGTTGCAGGTTGCAAAATTAATGCACAAAAATCTCTAGCATTCCTATACACTAATGATGAAAAATCTGAAAGTGAAATTAAGGAAATGCTCCCATTTACCACTGCAACAAAAAGAATAAAATACATGGGACTAAACCTACCTAGGGAGAAAAAGACCCTTATGCAGAAAACTATAAGAATCTGGTGAAAGAAATGAAAGATGATACAGACAGATGGAGAGACATACATGTTCTTGGATTGGAAGAATCAATATTGTGAAAATGACTATACTACCCAAAGCAATCTACAGATTCAATGCAAATCCTATCAAATTACTAATGGTAATTTGTAATTACCATTACAAACTGGAACAAAAAATCTTAAAATTTATATGGAGACACAAAAGACCCCGACTAACCAAAGCAGTCTTGAGGGGAAAAAAAGGAGCTGGAGGAATCAGACTCCCTGACTTCAGACTATACTACAAAGCTACAGTAATCAAGGCAGTATGGTACTGTCACAAAAACAGGAATATAGATCAATGGAACAGGATAGAAAGCCCAGAGCTAAACCCACCCACCTATGGTCAACTAATCTATTACAAAAGAGGCAAGGATATACAATGGAGAAAAGACAGTCTCTTCAATAAGTGGTGCTGGTAAAACTAGATAGCTACATGTAAAAGAATGAAATTAGAACACTCCCTAACACCATACACCAAAGAAACCCTCAAAATGGATTAGAGATCTAAATGTAAGACTGAGCACTATAAAACTCTTAGAGGAAAACAAAGGAAGAACACTCTTTGACATTAATCACAGCAAGATCTTTTTTGATCCACCTCCTAGAGTAATGGAAATAAAAACAAAAATAAACAAATGGGACCTAATGAAACTTAAAAGCTTTTGTACAGCAAAGGAAACCATAAACAAAGGAAAAGACAACCCTCAGAATGGGAGAAAATATTTGCAAATAAATCAACGGACAAAGGATTAATCTCCAAAATATGTAAACAGCACATGCAGCTCAATATTAAGAAAACAAACAACCCAATCCAAAAATGGGCAGAAGACCTAAATAGACATTTCTCCAAAGAAGACGTACAGATGGCCAAGAAGCCCATGAAAACTGCTCAACATCACTAATTATGAGAGAAATGCAAATCAAGCCTACAATAAGGTATCATGTCACACCAGTCAGAATGGCCGTTATCAGAAAATCTACAAACAACAAATGCTGTAGAGGGTGTGGAGGAAAGGAAACCCTCTTGCACTGTTGGTGGGAATGTAAATTGATTCTGCCACTATGGAGAACAGTATGGTTGTTCCTTAAAGAACTAAAAATAGAACTACCATATGACCCAGCAATCCCACTACTGGGCATATACCCAGAGAAAACCATAATTAAAGAAGACACATGCACCCCAATATTCATTGCAGCACTATTTACAGTAGCCAGGCCATGGAAACAACCTAAATGCCCATTGACAGAAGAATAGACAAAGAAGATGTGGTATATATATATATACAATGGAATATTACTCAGCCATATAAAGGAATGAAATTGGGTCATTTGTAGAGATGTGGATGCATCTAGAGACTGTCATACAGAGTGAAGTAAGTCAGAAAGAGAAGAACAAATATCATATATTAACACATATATGTGGAACCTAGAAAATGGTACAGACGAACTGGTTTGCAGAGCAGAAATCTAGACACAGAAGTACAGGAAAAACGTATGGATACCAAAGGGGGAAAGCGGCGGGGGTGGGTTGTGTGTGTGATGAATTGTGAGATTGGGATTGACATGTTTACACTGATGTGTATAAAATGGATGACTAATAAAAATAAATAAATAAACATAAAAAAAACCAAATGACAAAAGCATGTTGTGATTGTGCAATGCACGTCAGACCTGGAGGAGTGTAATGCAGTAAATATGAGTGCTGCCCCTGAAGACTTTGTAACGTAAAAGGCAACACAGTGACAAAGGCAGAGACAGTCGCTGTATCCTTCAGAAATTGACAATGGATAAATTGCAGGAGACTCCAGTTATTAAGAAACAATCTTTCATAATGGAAGATAAACGAACAGATTAAAGCTTACTCAAGAGGAAATGTAGGATCCACGGTGGACCACAGGGTGAACAGCTATCAGGAGCTCAGGCATCCTGCTGTCGAGTGGGAGCGTGAGCTGTGACGTCACACAGACTGAAGTCTGAAATTTTCCATCACTCATTATCTCTGTGACTCTGCAAAACCTCACTGAATCTCAGAAGGAAAAAAAAAAAGAAAAAAATATGTTTCATTTAAGTGTGCGATTTGTTACTCAGTAGGACCTTAGTACATACTTCTTTGCTTCTTATCTCCCTCTATTATTCACAAAAGTAAATGAAATACATACCGACTATAATACATTTGAAAACTGGCAGTAACTCCTTCAACATCATCATTTAGCAGAATATAAGGGAACTGCAGTTATGAAATTTGGAAGCTCGTTTAAGAGAAATGACTTGTCGTCTTTTTTAATATGAGCATTGAAAGCTATAATTTCCCTCTAAGCATGTCTTCACTACATCCCACAAATTGTGATGTTGCATTTGCATTTTCATTCCGTTCAAAATACTTTATTTCCTTTGTCACTACTTTTATGACTTGAGGGTTATTTACACATATGTTGTTTAATGTAATACAATTTTTGAGAATTTTGTGGATATCTTGGTTACTATTTTTAATTTAGTTTATTTGTGGTCAGAGAACATGTCCTATATAAATTCAGTCCTTTTAACTATATTGAGACTTGTTCTATGGTTCAACATACAGTCTGTTTTGATTGATGTTCTGTGTGTATACTTGAAAAGAATGTGAGTGCTGCTGTTGTTTGGTGGAGTGCTCTATAAATATGAATTAAACCAATTTGGTTCAGACTATTGTACAAAAACAAAACAAAACACAAGAAAACAAAACAAAACAAAACCAAAATAAGCCCTGATCAATGATCACTGTTGAGTAGCCAGTCATATGAGGCAAACTCAGATTTAAGGAACTACATGCCTGTACCAAATGAATATTATCAATATTTCTAGACTAAGTGTGCTTGGCTATCTTGCCTGATCTGCTTCATATGACTATCCAACTTTTAGCTGATCATGGAACTTGCTGGGTGTTTCCATAAAAGCAAAACAATATATTGCAGCATGACTCAGTAAAGGCATTTCAAACTGGATATGGCTGTTTGAGGAGCCAGAATGCCAAGATCTATATGCTATGACGATGATCATCATCATTGTCATGATCTTAAATTCTTTGTTCAGGGCCCATAATGTTCTTGGCGCTATATGTCCTAGGCATGGCCATTTTTGATAATTATTTCAGGTGCTTCAAAGGAAACTATCTAAAAAATACCAAGGTGAAAGGACTTGCCACTGAGCTTCTGTTTGGACTTTTTTTTTTTTTTTTGCATTGTTTCCTATACACTGACTGCTGTGCACACATTTCCCACGGTTGACGAGGATGAGTAAATTAACTCTGTTTAGCATCTTAGCCAGTATATCAGAGAATTTAGATTATAAGGAGCATCTCAGCTCAAGGATGCCATTTGCCATTACACTTATTTTTGATGACACCACCATTCCACTTTTATTTGGTAGGATGGGAGATGTTCTGATATCTGAGAAGGTCTATTTATTCCCAGATGCATCTTTCTCAGTGATTCGAATGGATGTTATAAATGCTAAAAAGAGGACTTGGAGCTTGAGTTAGGGTCTATAGGAATATTGACTGGAGCGTCCAGAAGTAGGACATACCAGGGTAGATGCAAACTGAACATAAATATGGAAAAACACGGAGAAAGCCAGACTGTGTTTACACCTAAAGGGACAATTTCAGATAAAACAATAGAGGAGCAGGACAGCAGGATCCCAGTGAACACAGAGATGAGGCCTTTGGTGATGAGACCCTTTGATCAAATCTTGGTGAACATTAAAGTGCACATCTGGCCAGGTGAATCTAGCGTGAAAGACTAGAGGCACATTGGGCTCTTTGGAGAAATGAGAAATGGTGAGGAGGAAATTCTGGATCTCTGCAGATGGACAGTGGGCATGGAACTGTGTGCCTGTGGAGAATCTGGGAAAATCAGAGTTGATGGGAGCTGACCTATGGGGTTCTGCCTCCAGAAGTGTCCAGGGGAGTGAATAGGGAGCCCAGCAATTCAACAGATGCTGTCTTGGGTAAACCTCACAACATCACAAAGAGCAGCACATGGTGGGTATACAAACTCCTTTTCACCAAGAAAAAAAAAATAAGGTTCACAAGAGCTGAAAGGACTGTAGTTAAGTCAAACAGTCAGGCAATTGCAGACTCAGGACTCAAATTCGATCAGCTTACTCTCAGCCCAGGGCACTTTTCACCCTAAGAATAAGCCTTCTCTCAAGCTTCTTTCCTTATCTTTTGGTCAGAATTATACCTTCTTATTTTATCTGTTATAACTAACTCAATTTATCCTGGGTAGTAGTTAGTAATTTCCATGTCTCATACCATATTAAAACCTCTAATAATAATAACAATAACAGTAATAAAATGGTAATGATGATGATGACAGTGGCTAAAATCTATTATGGACAATGCACTAGGTGCTAAGCATTTTACACATATAGGTATTATCCAATTTAATTACAGTAAGCAAGAAGATAGGTACTGTAATTTTCTCCATTTTATAGAATGGGAAGCTGAGACTCATGGTGCTTGAGCTACTTTCACATAGCTGGTAAGTGGTAGACGTGAAATATTGAACCCAGATCTTCTGACCCCAGAGATATCCTTCTTTACTCCTCAGAATAATGTGTCCTTCCATTGCAAGCAGGGATCAAGCTGTTCTTATTTTTATTTCTACAGCATCGTGCATCATGGTTTGTAACTATCTACTGCACTACATTTGTTTAACATGACATTTGCCAAAAAAAAAAGCTTGTTGAAGTGAATCATAGCTTGATACTTCAGGAGCATTGAGTCAATTATTAAGGAGAACACCATTGTCAGTTGAGAAACAGTGGTTTGATATAAACCAGAAGTACATTGTCTGCCTGTACCCAGATGTGGAAAGTGTGAAGCAGAGATGACAATAAGAAAGAACATATAGTGAACCCTTTCTATGACTCAGGCAAATTCTTCTAGAGGCAAGTTTGGGAGAAGTAAAGTGGACCAAGAGAATATGCAGCTTTGAAGTTCAGACCTGGGTTTCAATCTTGACTAGCTATTTGGCTTAGTTCTGTGTTATTAGACAAAATAGAGTAGCTTCTCTGAGTCTCAGCTTTTACCATTTCTACAATGAATATAGCAATCAGCATTTTGGAATCATGTAGAAATTAAATCAGATAATGCATACATCAGCCTTCTGAAGGTTCCTATATCTCTCTCTCCTGAGTCATGTCACTACCAGATTTACATGTGGCTTCTTTAACTGCTTTTAACTGATTAAATTTCATAGAATCTTGAAAGGCAGTTATGATTATCCCTATTTCACTAATAAAAAAATGAGTCATGGTGGTTAAGTATGTATATTGAGGAGAAGAAAAGGGCCCAGATGGGGTTGATTGAAAACCCCATAGTTTTCCCATAATATATGTAAAATATTCCCTCATCAGAGATCTCCAGGACTATTTTAAGACCCTCTTAAATAGTGTAGAGGCTATGGTCACCCATTTTTAGTTTGAATTCCATTTTGCTACATGGTCAACCTGTGTTGAAAACCATTCAATAGATAGTTTCAAAATTCCACAAGAAAGCTTAAAAGGCCCTTTGTTGACAATTCTCTTCTTATATTTTTGTGCCTCAGTCTTGGACTTTTCTGCATTTTCATATTGATTTCATTAATATCTAGTTGCTTATTTTTCTCAAATGTACTGGCTACGATTTTGCCTCTGTAATTTGGAACACAATGTTCACTCTGCTTGAAAAAGACTCACCTCACCTGGTTTGCTTGGTGAACTCCTATACATCCTGAAAACTCCCATTCATATTGTTCCTCCCTTTTTGCCATTCCCTGGATCCAGGGTATCCCTCATTATTCCCATAACACCTGGTGCTAAACTTCAATACAATATTGCCCAAACCTGCCAATCTTAAAACACACACACACACACACACACACACACTTAGGAACCTTTGAAAAACAGATTCCCAGACCAGATCCAAGTCAGTGCAATTAAAACTTCCAATGGAGGCACATATAAACCTTAATGTTTATAAGCTCTTCAATCAATTTTATGGTCTGATAAGTCTAGTACTACTTAAATGAACCAAACAGTAAGTTGCAATAAAATTGTCTATGTGCAGGCTTCCCTGTTGGTGCAGTGGTTGAGAGTCCACCTGCCAATGCAGGGGATGTGGGTTCATGCCCCGGTCCGGGAGGATCCCACATGCTGCGGAGCGGCTGGGCCCGTGAGCCATGGCCACTGAGCCTGCACCTCTGGAGCCTGTGCTCCACAATGGGAGAGGCTACAACAGCGAGAGGCCCACGTACCACAAAAAAATAAAAATTGTCTATGTGTGTCTGTCTGTATCTAGCTTGTGGTGTCCTTTAAGAATATAACTGTACCTTTTTCAGGATTAATTTTCTAGTTTATTGCCTGGAAATACAGTCTTCAGAAATTATTTGATGAATGAATGAGCTAACAAAATAATAGAATGAAAACAAGCCTCTCATATTATCTCTAGAAATCTTTCCAAGTGATCATGAATAAGAATTCTAGATGTCCTGTTGCAGATTTCTATCTGGCACTATGTGTTTTGTTTTCATTAAAAAAAATGTTTGGTGTTAGATCAGCAGAGACTCTTTGACCTGAAGACCTGACATGAGTTCTGAAGCAGCTGATCATCAGAGTCAAATTAGATTGGTGAAATTTTGACTGTAGACAAGTATACATCCAAAAGTCATTCAACATGCATATAGACTTGAATTTGTTGAAGCTCATAACAGGTAATATATACTGAAAAAAAAAAAGATCCTTCCTTTAAAAATTCTAAATGATGATAGAGAAGAAAAGTAGTGATAAACAAGAATATCAGAGAAAAGGTAAGGACAGCAGACAAAAGATTAAAATATATCCCTGAGTTCTAGGACTTCTATAATCACTAAGGACCTCTTCAGTTTATAACATGTATCTCTCTTCTTTGCATTATAAAGTTCACACTCCTCCTCATGGCATATAAGGCCCTCCAAGTCTTGACCAATCAACTCTGAAAATTTCATTTTATTTTGTTTCACCACTCATCCATAGAACCACTTATAAGAAACACCTCTTTTTTCCCTTTCCCTCTTCTTCTTTCTCTCTCTCCCTCATGAACTGTTTCATCAAAGAGAAATAAGCTAGACACTAAAGAAGGATTTAGCTTGTACACTTTCTACAACAGGGAAGAAGGTCCAGTGTAAACTGAGCTCGACTTTGCCTAAATAAAAAGCAGGAAACTTTTTAAATGCTAGGGTGTATTAAAGGAAAGGTGCTCAAGGGCATTGAAGGCAGTTTGGTTCATGTGACCACATCATCTGTGTTTGCTAATCAGAACTTATCTGGAGGGAGGGGAAACAAACTTCTTGATGACAGGACGCAGTTGTGCAATTTGGAGCAAAGTTCCAATCAAGCTAGGCCTTTACCCTCCCAGAGGACTGGGAGGTTAGAATTATCTCCTAAATTGTCTGCATTTCAGAGAGTATGCTCCTAGGTCCTTGAGGAGAGAGTTCAGGTTGATAGAAGGTTCATATCCCAAAGGGCAGGTAAATGATTTATCACTGCCTCCTTAGCTGTTCTAAAAGGGGTTCAGGGATTTACAATCCTATCATCAAGTTTTGGCTGGAATAAACAGTTAGTTCTCCTGGCACTGCTGAGACTTTCTTAGGCTGGCATTTTTAAGGAGTCTGGGGGCATCCTGGGGACACAGCTTTAAGCTGCTAGAATCCATGTTAGTGTTTGATCAAATCTCTAAGTGAAGTGGTTCAGACTGAGTCATTAAATGCAGAGAGAGTTTGCACTTCTCGCTTGATTCTGGGATACACCTAATTTCATTTTTCCCTAGAGAGCAAATTCAAAAATAAAATCACAATGATATAATAATAAAGCTAATATTCAGGATGAACAGTGAGGGGAGAAAATAAATTCTATTTCCCAGGCAGTGAAAATAGCATGTACCAAGAAAGAGTAGTAATAAAGAGTCTGGAAAATTCCAGAAAAGCAAGAGGATGGTCATTGTTGTTAACAAGTTAACATCTCCATTCTTCAGCATGACAGGCAAATAGTCATTTACTTGTCTTGAACAAGGGAGGCAAAGGAAATCCCTGGGGGAAGCAGGTGCCTGAGGAGACAGACATTTTAGTTATCTATTGCTGTACAGCAAGCTATCCAAAGCTTAGTGACCTAAAAGAACAAAGTTTTTCTTACATCTCATGCTTTTGTGGGTCAAGAACTCAAGCAGGGTTCAGCTGGTCAATTTTCTGCTTCATGTGGTATCGGTTGGGTCATTCTGTGATTTTTAAGTGGTGGCTTCACTCTCATGCCTGTGCCTTAGAAGGGGAGTTGGAGGTCGGACTTAGCTGTGCCATCTCCCCCTCCCTTTAGAGCTCTTCCACATGCTCTCTCTAGCATGGGAGTTGGGGGACTCAGGGCTTCCAGAGGCAAGGCAGAAGCGCCCAATCCTCCCAAAGTCTAGATTCAGAACATGGAACATGCAAAGCATCACTTTCCCTGTGCCCTATTGGTCAAACACCCACAGGTCAACTCAGGTTCAAGGGGAGGGAAATAGGCCTTAACTTTTGGTTAAACGAGTGGTGAAAAATGTGTGGCCATCTTTAATCAACTACTGCAGACTTATACAGATGTTACTTATTCACCCAGAATCCATGTCATAAGAAGAGAGAATGTTTGGTCTTTTTATGGTTGTGTTTATATTATCAAATAAAGTGTCTAAAGATACCAATGTGACAAGTAAAAATAAATAAGATGGCCCCTAATGTCTACTGAGTATACAAAATATCTTTGTGTTCATTAGTAATGGTGTTAATTGCTATTATTAAATACCTCCTACGTGTCGAAATTTATACTTGCATCACTTCATACAATTCTCACAACCATTTTGAGAGCGGCATTTTATCTTCATTTTGCAAGTTAGAAAACTGATATTCAGAAACACAAATTTTGTTGTCCCAGGGCACATAGTTAGAATTCTGGAGTTGAAATTCATGGACATCAAAGTTCGGGGTCTTTCAAAGGAGTCACATCACCATCCCACATGCCACATAAAGACACTTGTGCTGCCAGAACAGTGGTCATTATTTCTGTTTCACATATAGTATGACACAGGCTTAAGGTAAGCAGTTTACCCAACAGTGTAAAGCTGAAAAGTAAAGTGCACGGACTCATCATACCATGCAATTTTTTTTAATTTAACATCTTTACTGGAGTATAATTGCTTTACAATGTTGTGTTAGCTGTGGCTGTATAACAAAGTGAATCAGCTTTATGTATACATATATCCCCATATCTCCTCCCTCTTGCAATTCCCTCCCACCCTCCCTATCCCACCCTTCTAGGTGGACACAAAGCACTGAGCTGCTCTCCCTGTGCTATGTGCTGCTTCCCACTAGCTATCTATTTTATATTTGGTAGTGTATATATGTCAATGCCACTCTTGCATTTTTTCCTAACTTATACTTCCCTTTCCCCATGTCCTCAAGTCCATTCTCTACATCTGTATCTTTATTCCTTTATCACTAGGTTCTGCAGAATCATTTTTTTTTTAGATTCCGTAAATGTGTGTTCACATATGGTATTTGTTTTTCTCTTTCTGACTTTCTTCACTCTGCATGAGAGTCTCTAGGTCCATCCTCACTGCAAATAACTCAATTTTGTTTCTTTTTATAGCTGAGTAATATTCCATTGTATATACGTGCCACATCTTCTTTATCCATTCATCTGTCGATGGACACTTAGGTTGCTTCCATGTCCTGGCTATTGTAAATAGATCTGCAAGGAACATTGTGGTACATGACTCTTTTTGAATTATGGTTTTCTCAGAGTATATGCCCAGTAGTGGGATTGCTGGGTAATATGGTAGTTCTATTTTTAGTTTTTTAAGGACCACCATACTGGTCTCCATAGTGGCTGTTTCAATTTATATTCTCACCAACAGTGCAAGAGGGTTCCCTTTTCTCCACACCCTTTCCAGCATTTATTGTTTGTATATTTTTTGATGATGGCCATTCTGACCAGTGTGAGGTGATACTTCACTGTAGTTTTGATTTGCATTTCTCTAATAATTAGTCATGTTCAGCATCCTTTCATGTGTTTGTTGGCAATCTGAATATCTTCTTTGGAGAAATGTCTATTTAGGTCTTCTGCCCATTTTTGGATTGGGTTATTGTTTTTTTTTGATATTGAGCTGCATGAGCTTCTTGTATGTTTTGGAGATTAATCATTTGTCAGTTGCTTCATGTGCAAATATTTTCTCCCATTCTGAGGGTTGTCTTTTCATCTTGTTTATGGTTTCCTTTGTTGTAAAAAAGCTTTTAAGTTTCATTAGGTCCCATTTGTTTATGTTTCTTTTCTTTCCATTTCTCTAGGAGGTGTGTCAAAAAGGATCTTGCTGTGATTTATGTCATAGAGTGTTCTGCCTATGTTTTCCTCTAAGAGTTTTATAGTGTCTGCTTTACATTTAGGTCTTTAATCCATCTAGAGTTTATTTTTGTGTATGGTGTTAGGGAGTGTTCTAATTTCATTCTTTTACATGTAGCTGGCCAATTTTTCCACACCACTTATTGAAGAGGCTGGCTTTTCTTCATCGTGTATTATTTTCTGCTTTATCAAAGATAAGGTGACCATATGTGCGTGGATTTATCTCTGGGCTTTCTACCCTGTTCCATTGATCTATATTTCTGTTTTTGTGCCAGCACCATACTGCCTTGATTACTGTAGCTTTGTAGTATAGTCTGAAGTCCAGGAGCCTGGTTCCTCCAGCTCCATTTTTAGTTCTCAAGATTGCTTTGGAAATTCGGGGTCTTTTGTGTTTCCGTACAAATTGTGAAATTTTGTTCTAGTTCTGTAATTTGATAAGGATTGTATTGAATATGTAGATTGCTTTGGGTAGTATAATCATCTTCACAATGTTGATTCTTCCAATCCAAGAACATGGTATATCTCTCCATCTGTTTGTACCACGTTTAATTTCTTTCACCAGTGTCTTATATTTTTCTACATACAGGTCTTTTGTCTCCTTAGGTAGGTTTATTCCTAGGTATTTTATTCTTTATGTTGCACTGGTAAATGGGAGTGTTTCCTTAATTTCTCTTTCAGATTTTTCACCATTATTGTATAGGAATGCAAGAGATTTCTGTGCATTAATTTTGTATCCTGCTACTTTACCAAATTCATTGATTAGCTCTAGTAGTTTTCTGGTAGCATCTTTAGGATCCTCTATGTATAGTATCATGTCATCTGCAAAGAGTGACAGCTTTACTTCTTCTTTCTGATTTGGATTCCTTTTATTTCTTTTTCTTTTCTGATTGCTATGGCTAAAAATTCCAAAACTATGTTGAATAATATTGGTGAGAGTGGACAACCTTGTCTCATTCTTGATCTTAGAAGAAATGGTTTCAGTTTTTTGCCATTAAGAACTATGTTGGCTGTGAGTTTGTCATATATGGCCTTTAATATGTTGAGGTAAGTTCTCTCTATGCATAGTTTCTGCAGAGCTTTTATCATAAATTGGTGTTAAATTTTGTCAAAAGCTTTTCGTTTTTTGGTTTTCCTCCTTCAATTTGTTAATATGGCATATCACATCAAATGATTTGCATATGTTGAAGAATTCCTGCATTCCTGGGATAAACCCCACTTGATCATCGTGTATGATCCTTTTAATGTGCTGTTGGATTCTTTTTGTTAGTATTTTGTTGAGGAATTTTACATCTATGTTCATCAGTGATATTGGCCTGTAATTTTCTCTTTTGCACCATCTTTGTCTGGTTTTGATATCAAGGTGATGTTGGCCTCGTAGAATGAGTTTGGGAGTTTTCCTCCCTCTTCTATATTTTGGAAGAATTTGAGAAGGATAGGTGTTAGTTCTTCTGTAAATGTTTGATAGAATTCACCTGTGAAGCCATCTGGTCCTGGGCTTTTGTTTGTTGGAGGATTTTTAATCATAGTTTCAATTTCAGTGCTTGTGATTTGTCTGTTTATATTTTCTATATCTTCCTAGTTCTGTCTTGGAAGGTTATGCTTTTCTAGGCATTTGTCCATTTCTTCCAGGTTGTCCATTTTAATGGCATATAGTTGCTTTTAGTAATCTCATGATCCTTTTTATTTCTGCCGTGTCAGTTGTTTCTTCTCCTTTTTCATTTCTAATTCTATTGATTTGAGTTTTCTCCCTTTTTTTCTTGATGAGTCTGGTTTATGGTTTATCAAGTTTGTTTATCTTCTCAAAGAACCATCTTTTAGGTTTATTGATCTTTGCTCTTGTTTCCTTCATTTCTTTTTAATTTATTTCTTATCTGATCTTTATGATTTCTTTCCTTCTGCTAGCTTTGGGGATTTTTTTCATCTTCTTTCTCTAATTGCTTTAGGTTTAAGGTTAGGTTATTTATTTGAGATGTTTCTTGCTTCTTGCAGTAGGATTGTATTGCTATAAACTTCCCTCTTAGAACTGCTTTTGCTGCATCCCATAAGTTTTGCATTGTCATGTTTTCATTGTCATTTGTTTCTAGGTTTTCTCTTTTTTTTTTGATTTCTTCTTTGACTTCTTCAGTGATCTCCTGGTTATTTAGTAGTGTATTTTTTAACCACCATGTGTTTGTATTTTTTACAGATTTTTTTCCTGTAATTGATATCTAGTGTCACAACGTTGTGGTCGGAAAAGATATCTGATACAATTTCAATTTTCTTAAAATTTCCTAGGTTTCATTTGTTACCCAACATATGATCTATTGTGGAGAATGTTCCATGAACACTTGAGAAGAAAGTGCATTTTGGTTTTTTTTGGATGGAATGTCCTATAAATATCAATTAGGTCCATCTTATTTAATGTATCATTTAAAGCTTGTGTTTCCTTATTTATTTTCATTTTGCCTGATCTCTCCATTGTTAAAAGTGGGTGTTAAAGTCCCCTACTATGATTGTGTTACTCTTGACTTCCCCTTTTAAGGCTGTTAGCATTTGCCTTATGTATTGAGGTGCTCCTATGTTGGGTGCATAAATATTTACAATTGTTATAACTTCTTCTTGGATTGATCCCTTGATCATTATGTAGTGTCCTTTTTGTCTCTTGTAATAGTCTTTATTTTAAAGTTTATTTTGTCTGATATGAAGAATTGCTACTCCAGCTTTCTCTTGCTTTCCATTTGAATGGAATGTCTTTTTCCATCCCCTCACTTTCAGTCTGTATGTGTCTTTAGGTCTGAAGTGGGTCTCTCATAGACAGGATATATACAGGTCTTGTTTTTCTATCCATTCAGCCAGTCTACATCTTTTGGTTCAAGCATTTAATCCATTTACATTTAAGGCAATTATTGATGTGTATGTTCTTATTACCATTTTATGAATTGTTTTGGGTTTGTTATTGTAGGTGTTTTCCTTCTTTTGTTTTTCCTGCCTAGAGAAGTTCTGTTAGCATTTGTTGTAAAGCTGGTTCATTGGTGCTGAATTCTTTTAGCTTTTGTTTGTCTGTAAAGGTTTTAATTTCTGCCTCAAATCTGAATGAGATCCTTGATGGTAGCGTAATCTTGGCTGTAAGTTTTCCCCTTTCATCACTTTTAATATATCTTGCCACTCCCTTCTGGCTTGCAGAGTTTCTGCTGAAAGATCAGCTGTTAACCTTATGGGGATTCCCTTTTATGTTATTTGTTGTTTTTTTCCTTGCTGCTTTTAATATTTTTTCTTTGTATTTAATTTTTGATAGTTTGATTGATATGTGTCTTGGTGTGTTTCTCCTTGGATTTATCCTGTTTGGGGCTCTCTACACTTCCTGGACTTGTTTATTTTCTTTCCCTTATTAGGGAAGCTTTCCATATAATCTCCTCAAATATTTTCTCAGTGCCTTTTTTTCTCTTCTTCTTCTGGGACCACTATAATTTGAATGTTGGTGTGTTTAATGTTGTCCCAGTGGTCTCTGGGACTGTCCTCAATTCTTTTCATTCTTTTTTCTTTATTCTGTTCTGTGGTAGTTTTTTCCACCATTTTGTCTTCAAGGTCACTTATCCAGTCTTCTACCTCTGTTATTATGCTATTGATTCTTTCTGGAGAATTTTTAATTTCATTTATTGTGCTCTTCATCAGTGTTTGCTTGCTCTTTAGTTCTCATAAGTCCTTGTTAAATGTTTCTTTTATTTTCTCCTTTCTTTTTCCATAATTTTGCATCATCTTTGTTTTCATTCCTCTGAATTCTTTTTCAGGTAGACTGCCTATTTCCTCTTCATTTGTTTGGTCTGGGGTTTTTTTACCTTGCTCCTTCATCTGCTGTGTGTTTCTCTGTCTTCTCATGTTGCTCAACTTACTATGTGTGTGGTCTCCTTTTTGCAGGCTGCAGGTTCTTAGTTCCCATTGGTTTTGTTGTCTGCCCCCAGTGGCTAATGTGGACTCAGTGGGTTGTGTAGGCTTCCTGGTCGAGGGGACTGTTGCCTGTGTTCTGGTGGAGGTGGGCAGGACTGCATCCGGTGTTGTGTTTTGGGGTGTCTGTGACCTTATTATGATTTTAGTCAGGCTCTCTGCTAATGGTGGGGTTGTGTTCCTGTCTTGCCTGTTGTTTGGCATAGGGTGTCCAGCACTGTAGCTTGCTGTTCACTGAGTGGAGCTGGGTCTTAGCATTGAGATGGAGATCTCTGGGAGAGCTTTCACCATTTGATATTACATGGAGCTGGGAGGTGTCTGGTGGACCAATGTCCTGAACTCAGCTCTCCCAATGCAGAGGCTCAGGCTTGACACCTGGTTGGAGCATCAAGACCCTGTCAGCCACAGCAGCTGTGTGACAGCAGGTGAAGGATTCCACCTCTGTGCCTCAGTCTTCTCTTCTCAGCACTCTTTACTGGCTTTTCCTGAAGTCATCTTCTCCCTTTGATCTTCTTTCTTATCTTCAATTCCGCCATAGATGACGAAAGCCTCTCTATCTTTGATGTCGATTGATGGGTCTGGTGACATCTGGCTCACCAGGTCTGGGCCTAGGCCGCGCCAGATGATGGATGGATGTTCATGGCGAACTGGGCCGCACTTCTTATTCTGCCTGGGGCCCCTCACCTCTCCTCCCCACCTGTCGGTGGTGTTGGAAGACAGGGGGTGTGGCATCCAGTCTGACCCCTGGTCTCCCAACCCCAGCCTTGGGGTCTCAGCGGGCTGGGGTCCTCTGACACTCTTGCTTCACCTCCTCAGTGTGTCTCGCAAGAAGCACTCTACCCATGAATATTTAAGCTCCAGAAATTTTAGGTGTTACACACACCATTTATTTGTGATAATTTCAATCATGTTAAAGAACATCCAAACTGTGTGTAACCTTTTGTCATTTCTATGCTTTTGACTGTGTGCTCTTGGAAAATGTAAATTCTTTGCAATTTACAGTGGATTTTCCATTAATGGCAGTGTTCCCATTGTTTCGTTATCTCAGTTTGTTTTAAAACATTTATTACTAATTTGGCACAGTGTTTCTCTAATTAAAGTTCATTCTCTAACATGAAATATAGTATTTTATAAAGCAGCAAGGACATTTCATTTCCATTTAGAGTGCCAGATATTTCATGGGTGGTTTACAGTACATGTTGTAAGTAATTTTGTTTATTTGTTTAGGAAATCATCATTCCCATTATTCTTACTCCATATTACCACCCTTAATTTTTCCAGCTAATTCTTGTGTTTCATTCAAAGCTCTTTTATGCAATAGGTTTTGTTTAGACACAATTGTTAATTAAAGTAAGTATATGAATTGCTAAATTGCCTGACAGAAAATATTAGATTTTTCCAAGCAAGACTTATGCTTTTAGCAGAAAGATTATAAAAAAACTTTCATACTTAAGGGAAAAAGTGTTTTGAAGACAAAATGAAATCATACTAAACCCTTTTAACCTAAGCAGAATCTAAATTAGCTCTACTCAGTAGCTATCCCCTGTTGGTTCTACTTCCTAAATACATGTTACCAGTGTCTTTTTTCCACCCTACTCCCTTTCCTCCATTCTAGGTCACTGGTTGGTTCTCAAACTCTACATTTTTACCACCCTACCCATCCCTAACATTTTATTTTTTTTGTCATATTTTACATCTTTTTATTTTGTGTATCCCTTAACAACCTACTGTAGTTATCGTTGATTTTACACTTTTGTCTTTTAACCACCATACTAGATTTTTAAGTGGCCAATCCACTGCCTTTACTATACATCTGCCTTTACCACTGAGATTTTTCCTATCACATATTTTGTTATTTCTTGTTGTGGCCTTTTCTTTCCACTTTAAAAGACCCTTGCACATTTCCAGTAAGTCTGGTTTAATGGTGATAAACTCTTTAGTTTTTCCTTGTCTGGGAAACTACTGCTCCCCAGTTCTGAATGATAACCAAGCCAAATAAAGTATTCTAGGTTGAAATTTTTTTTTATTCCTTTTTAAATTTCTTTCTGGCCTGTAAAATTTGTGCTGCAAAATCAGCTGAGAATCTTACAAAGTTTTCTTTGTGTGTGGCTAGTTGTTTTTCTCTTGCTGATTTTAAGATTCTGCCTTTATTTTTAACCCTTTCCATTTTAAATATAATATATGGGGGTGTAGATCTCTTTAGACTCACCTTGTTTGAGACTCTCTGTGATTGCTGCTCCTGGATGTCTGTTTCCTCCCCCAGGTCAGGAAAGTTTTCAGCCATAAGTTTTTCAAATAAGTTTTCTGTCCCTTTCTCTCTTCACCTTCTGGGACCCCTATAATATGAATGTTAGCATTCTTGATGTTGTCTCAGAGGTACCTTAAAGTCTCCTCATTAAAAATAAAAAATTCTTTGTTCTTTTTGCTCTTCTGATTAGGTGATTTCCATTATTTTGTCTTCCAAATCACTTACCCATTTTTCTGTATTATCTAATCTGCTGTTGATTCCCTCTAGTGTATTTTTTATTTCAGTTGTTGTATTCTTCAGTCCTGATTGGTTCTTTCTTATATTTTCTAAGGCCTTGTTGAAGTTCTCACTGAGTTCTTCCATTCTTCTCCCGAGTTCGGTGAAATACTTAAAACATTTTCTTTGAACTCTTTAACAGGTAAATCACTTATCTCCATTTCATTATTATTTTTTGTTTGTTTCTCTCTGCTGGAGTCTTATTTTGTTTCATTTGGAAAATATTTCTCTGTCTCCTCATTTGTTTGGCTTCTGTTTTTTGTTTCTCTGAATTAGGCAAAACAGCTACCTCTCCTTATCTTGAAGAAGTGGCTTTGTGTGGGAGCATGCCCTGTGTAGACTGCTTGCAGCTGGTGGTTTTGTCATGCAGGCTGGGGAGTGCTGCACCCAAGCTGACTCTGCAGGGTTGCTGAGGCTAGAGTGGGTGTGTGCCAGGGGCAGTCTCTGGGGGGAATCAAACAATGATGCTCACTGATGTCTCCAATCCTGTGGTTGGTTCCAGAAGTTCCCTGCCCATTTGGCAGAAGCTCTAGGGTTAGTAAATGGATTTCCTTCTCATATAGTCCATGTGTCCTTTAAACTGCTGTTTTATCACTGTATCCCAAAGTGGGTAAGTCTGCTTTGGACCCCTCAGCATTATCACTGCCTACTGCATTGGGGGTGGAGTTCCCATGGATACCATGTCTCTGCCTTTCCTACCCATTTCTATGTGGTTCTTCTGTGTGCAGTACCTGTTCAGTCAACCATCACATGTTCTTTAAGAAAAACTGCTCTATATGTAGGTGTAGACTCAGTGTGTCCATGACTTCAGGATCTTTCTACACCATGACTGTGGACCCCTCCTCTTCCCCTTTGTTCTTAATATAAAAGGAAAAACTACTGAATTAAGGAGAAAATTCTTTTCTAGGAGCCAAAAAAAAAAAAAAAAAAAAAAAGGACAAAAAAGAATACCTCTTCAATTCTTTTTTGAGAAATCTGCAAAGCACTTAAAATATTTTATACTTCATATTAAATACTTCAGTTACATTGGAAAGGTTCATAACTCCCAGTGCATAGTCTTGCAATTAAAATATTTAACTGAAGAAAAATGGTATCATTTTTCCCCTACTGAAATTTAAAGTTAGTTAATTTTTGATTGTATAATGTTACCTTGGACTCCCACAAGGCCTTACCCTACATTAAAAATATTGTTTCATACTAAAAATTCTTTTATTCCTAGCTCTCAAATTGTAAATAATGTAGAAGCATTGCTTAAAGTGTTAAAATAAAAAATGAATCATTTCTTTTTAATAGTCTGCTTGAATAATTATTGGATCAATAGTTCACAGTATACAACCTGCAATTAAATATATTCATTAATTCGATAAAATGGCCATATTTTATACTTGAAAGCCATTAAAGTAATATTATGTAACTCCTAATATAAGACCATTCTTCAGTTATAACATGTTTTTTTTTTCAAATTTTCAAAAGTAATTGATTCCTTATTCCAAAAAAAATTTCCCTGAATGATTAAATAAATAAAAAAATATTTAACTCTTTTATGGACTGTATTCAATTAACAAAATCATAATCCTCAGCATAGTGAAATGTTTAAGTCTGAGCAAACACATTTAGGATTTTAACTCAGAAACATTTGTTACAAAAATGTTGAATAGAGTCCAAATCTAGATATTTTGAAAGCAAAAGCAAAAGGCTTTGAAATCAGTTCATAACTGGTTTATGTTAAGAGATATCAATCACTTTTCTTTTCAAACATTTTAGTGTATACCATTGGCCTTAGAAGTCACCATATGCTTGTTCTCATAGACCCAAACATGGAATGCAGACTCAAAACTATTTCTTGAGTGAACAGTTAACTTGATATTGTGCTGGAGAGTCTGGCTACTCAAAGTGTGGCTTCTGGGCCAGCAATATCGGCCCCACCTGAGACCTCGGCACAAAGGCAGAATTCAGACCTGCTTCAGTTCTATCGAATTGGAATCTTCATCTTGAATGGAGTCGCATTTTTTTGAATGCACAACATTTGAGAAGCAGTGCTGAAGGAGTTAACAGGACCTTAACTATTAGGAATCTGGATTTATTCTGCTTCTACCAAGTCATGGGTCTATCACTTTGAAGTGCCTTATAAAGTGTAAATGATCTATAAATATGCATTAATATTATTTCCCATGGTGAAGAGAGGTCATCTTATTGCTTATGTCACAAGGCCACCTGTGGTCTAGCAGAGTGAACTCTTGACTTTGAATCAGAAGATATGAACTTAATTATTAGCTTTGTCACCTCCCACTTGTTTTATCTCAGTTTCCCTGTTCAATTCTCTGAGTTTCAGATTCTAGGTCTGTAAAACCAGAATAATGACATTTCAGGGTTAATGTAAGGATCTAATGAGATAATAATATGAAATCACTCTGTAAGCTTTACAGTTCTACACATGTATTAAATATTAATATTGGAGAGCAATTGATAAATTGGTACAGGCTCTGATGACATGGGGTGGAGTACCCCAACCATATTTCATCATGTCTCTCTCCTTCCCAAAACCTTTTGATGACAAAAATCCAAACTCTTTGGCCCTCAGGTTTCTCCCTGAACTGAGCCCTGCCTCCCTCGTGGACATCACTTCCTACCCCTTATTCCTTTTCTCTCATTCTTACAGTCATATTGGCCTTGAAGTCTTTCTGTGAAGACAGCAATTATGTACTTGGCATTTGTCTCCTGTCCTTGCCATTCCCTAGGGCTGGAACTCACTTCCCTCAGATATCATCATGGCCTCAGCATTCAGTTCTCACTGCAAATGCACCTCCTCAGAGAAACCTTCCATGATCTCTGAAAGAGAACTTCACTCACTCTCTGCCCATTTACTCTGTTTCCTGTTTCACTGAATTTATTGTTACCTGACAGTATAATTCAGGGTTCAAACAGGAAATCAGAAAACACCTTAGGTATTTTGAGAAGGAAAATTTTAAAAGAGGAAACGTTTGCATAACAAAAACATTGGATGGTCTGGGAGAACAAAGATCAGACAGAGCCTTACATAACAGCAGGAAATATGGAAGAGCTGAAATTACAAGGAAACTACAACCGTGGCCTCAGCTGCCAGAAAAACCTCAAGACTGTGGTTACACAGGAGTTAACCTGGTAGCTGATGCAAATGCCACCTTGGCTGTCTGCTCAATGGTCTGCCTCAGCTTCCACAGGTGGATATTGGCTCTTAGTTCTCTTTTCCTTTTCAGATCTGTGAAAATTGCCTCTTACTGATGGGCTCCTATAGGAGCTCTGACTGCCTGCAAGAGTGTCCAGAAAACAGTTTTGAGAGCTCAAGGCCTCGCATCCCCAGGAATGCTTAGAAGAGTAGATATAAGAAAATGACAACAATATCTGGTATGCATGTATAGTTACTTTCCATCTACCCTACAAAACCATTCTCTCCATGAGAGCAAAGATTTCATCTATTTTCCTGATACAGTAAAAAAATAAAAGAGTAACTGAAATCTAGTTGACAGTCAAAATTTTCTTGTTGAATGAATAATTGAGTGGGTGATAGTGCTTGAATGAATGGCAGAATCCCCAAAGCTAGTATTATGGTCACTACCTGGATTTCACCCTTTGGTGTGCTACAACTGCAAGTCAAAGGAGCACCCCTCTGCTTGTGGAGTTTGCAGTCACCCTTCCGAACCTGCAGGCATCTGCAGGGTCTCATGTGTTTACATATTTCTCTGTGGGGTAGGACAAGCTAAACCACAGTTAGACAGGGCCCTGGACTGAGAGTTAAGAGACTTGGGCTTCTAGCCGGATCTATTTTTCTGATAATTGGGGATGGGGGTTGAGGAGGTACTTAGAGAAGACACTTTACTTCTCTGAACCTCATTTTTATTTTCTGGGAAGTGGAGACTATGCTTGGTACCCTACTTAGCTCACAGGGATATTGGGAGGACCAGTGGAGACAACGTATTTTGCTACTCATTTATTCATTCACCAAACACTTACTCTATTTCAGGAACAGGGAAGACTCTGGGTATACAACAGTGTGTAAAACACTGTCCTTGAGCTTGAGAAACTCACCACTGTGGAATCTAAATCAACTGCCAATGAAATGAACCTGACAAGAGTTGGAAGGGGACGAGTCAAGTCAGAGTGGTGTGGGAACACATGGGACAGGGGTTTATTCTACTAAAGGAGGCACTAACTCTGTATAGGTGCATTGGCATTTCAGCAGGATCTCCAGGGGCATTTTGAGTGTTGTCAAGGGGAGAACCAGAAGGAAGCGTGTGTTGCTGTAAAATGTTAAACACATAAGATAGAAAATTAAAAAAAATAAAATTTTGAATTTGGATAAACAATAAATATTCCTCCAATGGTAATGGTGGATGTGTTCTATGTTTGATAATACATGTCTCTATGGAATGGTGTGTCTGTGCATCTATGTGTGTGTATATGTGTACATGTGTGAGGGTGTGTTTTATAGCATAGTGAATGCAATTCCCACCTAAGGAGGTGGATTGCTTAAATTCAAATTCTAGCTCTACCACCTACTAGCATGTAACTGTGGGCCATTAACTTAACTTATCTATGTATTAGTTTACTTACCTTAAACCTCATTTAATAATAGTACCTACTTTATAGAGTTGTGAAAACTATATGAGTTTATACATACAAACTTCTTTTAATAGTGTCTGACTATTGAACAGCGTAAACACAGAAAATCCAGCTATTATTACAATAACTGTGGTCTCTTACTTCAATTGTTGCTATTATTATTACTGATAGAACTTACTTCTCTGTAGAAACTGTTCTGCCCAGTGTGAGACCTCGGGATTCAGAACCATCAAAAGTAACAGCTTGAGTCCAGCCGATCTATGTACCATTTTCTTCCTCAGTAACTTGACACCCCCAGGGCCAGATGTTCACACAGTGTTACTCTAGCCCTGTACAGCCTCCAGGTCCAGGCCAGCTGAGCTGGGCACACCTCAGGATACACATGACTCAATTCAATGAGAATTTCTGCTGCTAACTTTCTTCTCTCGTTCTGCCATGTCCTTAAAAAATGTATTTATCAAGTTTTCTTTGATGTGCTTTCATCTGTTTAGTATATACACTTCCATTCAATGTTATATGAGAAAGGAAGCTGGGAGAACATGTTATCCTATCACTTCACTTTACAGATGGTGAATCTTCACTGAAGATGGCCTATCAGTTAAAATCTGAAGACACCTGGAACCTGAAGACCAGAGAGAGAGAGAGAGAGAGAGAGAGAGAGAGAGAAACAACCTATCCCGAGGTAACAGAGTTAAATAATGAAAGGAGTATATCCACAACAAAAATCTGCTCAGTCGCAGACCAATGCTCTTTTCCAGGCCCTTGTCCTCCTTCTGGATTACCGGAAAATAACAATTAAACATGCCATAACACTAAAAATGTGTCAGATTTACCTCATTGTGTTTTTTTATTTCAGCCTTAGCAAACACTATTGTGTTAGCAAATGTTGGTTTTAAAACCCAGGTTTAACAGCCACAGTACATGGATTGAGAGGATAATGGTGCACACATTAATAACGATAATGCTAGAACTGACAATTATATGCCACATTACAGTTCACAAAGTATTGTACACACATTGGTTCAATTGTTTTCTGTTCAGCATAAACAAACACAAATTTTGGCATGGAAAGAGAATTCTGGCATACTCCTGTTTTCAGTTTGTACAGACCTTTCCCATTCTTCCAGGCTCATAGTCATTTCTGCCACACGAAGCTTGTGCTTTTGCCATAGGCTTAGAGAACAGTCTCATAACCTCCTTTTAACTACAATGTCCTTTAATCCTACTGGTGAGGGATGGGGTGTGTGTGTGTGTGTGTGTGTGTGTGTAGCTTTTTCAACCACTAGGAGCTCCTTTGGAACAGTATCTTGTCTCAGCAATTAGCAGAGTAACAAGATGCGAAGCAAATAAAGCACCAGTATGCAAATAAATGCCTGCAAATTCACGGATTGGTTAAGGCTCATGTAGAATATCTAAGGAAGAAGTTATTGCAATATTGAAAACAACCTCTGTGCTTACACTTTTGGGTGGTTGTCAGACAGGGATCAGGGATGAACAGAGTCATGGATACAGCACATCAAATTCACTCTATTGTGAAGGAAAATAAAAAGGGAGATTCAGGTAAAGGATTGGTTAAAGATTTATATGTATCTGATGCATTGAGAAACTGGGAACATCTCTGTTTAATGGGTTGATTTGGGGTGGTGAAATCCATAGGTTGATGTCAAGCGAAGCATCTAGTTATTAATGTTTCCAAAATACAACTCCTAATTTCTTTATCAACCTGTCTTTCAAAACCTTCCTTCCTTTAGTCTCAGTAAATATCCTTAAGACCTGCTCATTGATCCACCCAAAACCTAAGGGTTACTGTTGCATGATTTTTCTCCCTCCGTCAGGACAGGAAATCTTTGCAAAGCCCATCAGGTAAAATTTGAAGACACCTGGAATCTATTCCTTCCTCTCCACCTCCACTACCCCAGCTCAAACCTTTATTTCTTGCCTTGACTACCACAATTCTTTTTAAATTTGTATTATCATTTAATCTTCATGCCTATAATCTAGTCTTTCACTCTATATGCATTTACATCAGTAAATTAACCCTTTTAGAGCTCTATGAGTTTTGAAGAATACATACAAAATGGTTTCATTGCTTGCCCAAATTCCCTCTTACTTCTCCTTTATATTAAATCCTACCTCCCACTCACAATCTCACTGATCTGCTTTCTGTTCCTGTTAAGTCTACCTTTTCTAGGACATCCTATAAACAGTATCATATTCTCTCACTTAGGAAAATTCATTTGAGATTCATCCATATTGTTGTGTGCAGTTTGTTCTTTTTCAATGCTGAGTTGTATTCCGTTGTGGAGATATATTACAATTTATTTACCCATTCACAAAGTGCAGGACATTTGTGTTGTTTCTAGTTTGGGATGATTATGAATGAAGTTACTAGATACATTCACACACAGGATTTTGTGTGAACATAGCTTTTAATTTCTCTTTGATGATTTCCTAGAAATTGGATTGTTGGATCATATGGTATGCATACATTTGACTTTATAAGAAACTGCCAAATTGCTTTCCAGAGTGGCTTTACCATTTTTCATGTTTATGAGAAATGAATGAGAAATCTCCATTTACTGTGAATCTTTGCTAGCAAATGAGTATTTGGAGACTATATGTATTATAATAGTATGTATTATACATATTATATTAGTATATATTAGTATATATAATATAGGACATCTTTTCATGTGCTTATTTGTCATTTGTGTATAATTTTGGTGAGAATCTGTTATATATTCTTTGTCAGATATGAATTTTGCAATTATTTTATCCCAGTCTATGTCTAGTCTTTTATTCCCTTAGCCGAGTCTTTCACAGAGAAAACATTTTAACATTTAAGTTTAATTTATCTTTTTTTCTTCTAGATCAGGATTTTCATGTCATATCAAAGGTATGTTCACTTAGACCAAGATCACAAAGTTTTGTAGTTTTAGGTTTTATATTTAAATCCATAACCAATTTTGAGTTACATTTCTGTAAAGATATAAGATATGGGTCAAAGTTCTTTTCCCTTTTATTTTTGCGGATGACATGCATATAATGCATTTTTTAAAATACTTCAGACACTACATGTTAAAAAGCATATATTTTCCCATTTAACTCTCTTTTCATTTTTGACAAAAAAACAATTGACCATATATGTGGAGCCTATTTCTGGACTCTCTATTCTACTTCATTGGTCTATGAATTTATCCTTTCATTAATACCACATTTTCTTGACCATTGTAGCTTTATAATAAGTCTTGAAATCAGGGAGTCCTCCAAATTTCTTCATTTTCAAAATCATTTTGGTTATTTCAAACCTTTGACTGCCCATAAATTTATAATAAGCTTGTTGATAACTACCAAAAAAATCCAGCTGGTATTTTAATTGAGTTTTCATTAAATCTATGGAACAATTTGGGCAGAACTGACAATTTAATCTTGTGTCTTCTAATCCATGAACTCAGTATATTTATAAACTTTTGTTTTTTTCATTCATTTATAAACATAAATTACCTTTTATATTGACATTATATGCTACAAACATGTTAAATATAATTAGTTTGAGATTGATTGAGCCTTTTTTAGTAGGAAATAATGAATTGAGGCAGTTTTATTTCCTTTTTCAATTCATATCCTATCTATCATCTATTTATCTAATTATCTACTTATCTACTTATCTGCTTTTTTGCACTGTCTCAGACCTCTAGTTTGATAATGAATTAGAGTATAAAGAGCAGGCATCCTTTCTTGATCTCAATCTTGGGAAAGGAATATTGTCTTTAACCATTAAATTTAAAGTTAATAATGTTTCCTTCTTTTTCTTTTTGCTAAGTGTTTTCAATATGAATGGATGTTGAATTTTGTCAAATGCTTTCTTTGCATCTATTGAGATGACATTTTTATTTATCTGCTAATATGGTGAATTACATTACTTGATTTCCAAATGGTGAATCTGCTCTTTTTAATATTAACATTAATTGATCATGATGCATTATTTTTTATATATTTCTGTATTTGATTTGTTAATATTCTGTTCATTGCTTTTACATCTACATTCAAAGGAATATTGATATGTAGTGTTAATGTTTGACTCTGGATTAGATCTATCTGGATTTATAAAATAAATTCAGAGTGTGCACACATTTTATTTTCTGGAAGAGTTTGTATAGTATGGGTATTATTTATTTCTTAAATGTTTAGTAGGAACCACCAGTACAGCCATCTGGGATGGAGGTTTTATTTCTGTAAATTATTCAAATAATAATTAAAATTTGTTGCTAGATATAGGATTATTCTAGTTTTCTAATTCTTAGTGACTTCTGCTTGTGTTCTGATAGACTGGTTTATTTAAAATAATGAATTTTTAGCTATGAAATTAGCCCTAAATGTTTATCATGTTATTGACATATTCAAAGAAACAGCTTTGTTCTCACTGTATTTGTTTCAGTTTTTCTGATTTCAATGGAGTTGAATTCTGTTATTATCTTTATTATTTCTCTTATTTTGTTTGCTTTTGATTTCATTTGCTCTTATGTCTTTAGTTTAATTATTTATTTAATTTTAATTTTTAAGGGAAATATAAGATTACTGATTTAAACTTTTGTTTTTATTCTAATAGAAGTATATAATGATATAAATTTCTCCCTAAGTACTGCCTTAACATAATCCCACCCTATTTTCATTCAATCACAATATTTTCCACCTTCACTTTGAATTCTTCTTGACTCATGGATTTTTTAGAAGTGTACCTAGTTTTCAGATATTTGTAGATTTTTAAGATATCTTTTTGCTACTGATTTTAATTTTAATTATTTTAAGATTAAAAACCATACTTTAGATTTTTTTTAGCCTTTGAACTGCTGAGTTTTATTTTTTGGCTAAGAATATGTCTTATCTTGACAAATATTCGATGTGCACTTAAAAAAATGTATCCTGCTGTTGTTGAGTGGATTAGTCTATAAATATCAAATAGATCAAATCTGCTTTTAGTGCTGTTCAGGTCTTCTATGTCCTTACTGATTTTCTGTCTCCTTTTTTGATAACAAACAAGGAATGTTGAAGTCTCCAACTAAAATTTTTGGATTTGCTTATATCTACTTCAGTTCTATCAGATTTTACTTCATGCACTATAACTTTCTTCTTAGGTGTATACACATTTACAAATTTTAAATCTTCTTGGTAAACTAACTGTTATATCATTATATAATTTTTCTCTTCATTTTGGCTATTTTTTCTTATGCTGAGGTTTCCTTTCTCTGATATTAATTTTGTCATCCAAACTTTCTTTTGATTCATGTTTTTTAAATGATATCATGTTTTCTGTTTTTTAGAAAAAGATTCTCCTATCTACATATTTATATTTAAAGTAAACTTTTTTTTTTGTGGAAAATATGTGGTCAGAACTTCTTTTTCTATACAGCTCCACAGTCTATGGTTTTTTAATCACTGTGTTTAGACCATTTACATTTACTGTGATATTGATATAATCTGACTTAGATCTGTCATTTTACTATTGGTTTTATGTTTGTATTTTTTGAGTTTTGTTTCTCTGTGCTCCTTTTCCTGCTTTCCTTTTAATTAGTTGAATTTTTATCCTTGGAGTTTTTTGGCCATATCTTGTTATATTTATTTTATACATTTATTTATTTTTGGCTGTTTTAGGGATTAAGCTTTCACTGTTTACATAAAGTTATTATTTTATCATTTCAAGAAAATAAGTTTTATAACCATATCAGTATGGTTTACCCTTCCTCACTGACATTTATGTTATAATGTCATGTGTATTATATCTATATTTAATGCCCCACCAAACAACGTCACCACTTTTTCTTGCAACTCTCATGCATATTTTAAAGGATTTCAGAGGATAAAGCTTGACTTTTAAATTTACCTGTACATTTACAATTGCTGCTGTTTTTGCCTTTATTTCTGAAACTCCAAGTTTCCCTCTGGTACTGTTTCCCTTCAATCTAAAGACATTATTTTATCATTTCCTTTAGATCAAGTTTTCAGGAAATTAATCCCCGGATTTATCCTTCATCTAAGAATTCCTTTAATTTGTGATCATTTTTGTAGGATATTTCCACTGGATATGGAATTCTGAGTGGGTGGTTCTTTCCTTTTAGCATTTTGAAATGTTGTTCCACTCTTTTTTGTCTTCCATAGTTTCTGGTAAAATATCCATAGCTTTTGAACCATTGCTTCCCTACATTATGTAATGTGTTATATTCTCTAGCTGCTTTAAATAGCTTTAAAAAATTTTTAGTTTTCAAAAGACTGATTATGATCTGTCTAGGTATTATCTTCTTTTAGTTTATCCTTTTCAGGATTCACTGAGCCTTTGAACATGCAAATTTATATCTTTCATGATACTTGGGCAGTTTCTGGCTATTATATACTCAAAACTTTTTTCTGTGCCCTTCTTGCTCTTTCTGGGACTCCAATGACATGGATGTGCAATACTATGGCATGGGCCTGACCTTGGAACAAAGCCACAAGAGTAAGAAGGAAATAAGTAATCTCACCCCTGTACTGCCTGCTCTCTAAATTCTAACCCTTCACACTCTTTCTGCCTTGTTTACCTTTTAAGGTTTTCACATAGTTGCTCTTTTGAATTTTATACAGAGTTTTTAGTGTAATCTTTTGAAGAGATTAGCTGTGGTGAGTTTACTCTTTCTTGGCCTGAGCTAGAAGTTACAATCTTTTACACAGCTGACAGTATCTTTTGAAAAATATATTTTAGATTCAGTCATTTCCTGACTTAAAATATATTAACTGTTTTTTTTTTAATATGGAATACGTTGCCATCTTTTAAAAATAGGTTATTCTAGACTTGACTATCTCTCCAACCCCACTTTGCCCCTAAATTACAGCACTGGAATCATACTACCCACCATTTATTATTATTGTTTTATTATTAATTAATGAATAAATTAATTAATTTACTAGAACATGGTACTGTTTTCCTGGCTCAGAGTCTTTGTACTTATTATTCTATTCTTATGAAATATTTTCCTTTTTTCTTAGATTATCACTTTTCATTATTCAGATCTCAGTTCAAATGTCTCCCTCGGACAGATTTTCTGGCCACTCAGTCTGAAGTAACTCTCTTTTTTTCCTCCATTCCAGCCAATATGTTCTCTATACCAACATCCCTAGTATTCAAAACTCTTATCACACACTGCATTTATTTTTTAAAATACTCATTTCTTATTTTTCTTCCCCTCTATAGTGTAAGTTACCTTGAGAAAGTAACTAGTTGTTTTGTTCAAGCTGCTAGGAACTGGATATATCTCCCACACCTAAAATAGGGCCTGATTCTTGTTGGCAATCACTAATGAGAAATCGGGCTCATTGAAGGTTATCTTACCTTTTGTTTGCAGAAGAGAGGACTCTCCCTTTCACATTAGGTATGCAAGTTTGGTTGTATGAATCTATAGTACTAATTGTGGTTCTCCTGGAGCCCTCTAAATTCAAGGCTTTGTGGTTCAAAAGACCTATGGTTTTGACCCAAACATTAGAACTTTTCACACATAGTGATTGATTTGGTGACCATAATTTGATACCACCCAATGGTATAATTTCATGGTAGGGGGTGCTCTTCTATATCACATACAGAATGTTTTTCCTATTTATTTCTGAGTAAATGTTATGGGATTAATTATGTCCCCTCAAAATTCATATGTTGCAGTCTTAACCTCCAGAAATCATACTGTGACTGTACATGGAAATAGAGTCTTTAAGGAGCTAATTATGGCTTAAAAAGTCATACAGGGAGATCCTAATCTAATCTGACTTGAGTCCTCATAAGAAGATAAAATTTGAACACACAAAGAGAGACACCAGGGTTGTATGTGTACAGAGGGATGGCCATGTGAAGAGGCAACAAGAGGGAGGCCATTAGCAATCCAAGGAGAGAGAGTTCAGAGGAAATCAACTCTACTGGCACCATAATCTTGAACTTCAAGCCTCAAGAACGGTGAAAAATTCCTGTTGGTTAATTCAACCAGTTGGTGATATTTTGTTATGGCAACCCCAGCAAATGAATACAGATTTTTGTGCTGAGAAGTGGGATGCTGTTCAACAAACACCTAGAAATACGAAAGTGGCTTTGGCACTAGGCAACAGATGGATACTAAAAGAATTTTGAGGCACATGCTAGAAAAAGCCCAAAAGGGATTGTTGGTAGGAAAATGGATCTTAAAACTGATTTTGGTGCATTCTCAGACAGAAACGGGGATCATATTATTGGAAACTGAAATAAAGGTAATCCTTGTTATAAAGTGGCAAAGAACTTGGCTTAATTGTATTCTAGAAAATAGAAATTGTAAGTGATACACTTGTATATTTATTTCTAAACAAAATATTGAAGGCTTAGTCTGGTCTCTCCTTACTGCATTCAAGAATATATGAGAAGAGAGAGGTAATTAATGGAACTATTAAGCAAAAACAAACCAGGACTTGAAGATTTGGAAACCTTCATTCTATCCATATTGAAAGAAATGAAAAAAAATATTCTTGAGAGAAGAACAAGAGCAAGGCTCAAAAAAAAAAATCACTTGATGAAGAGATTATGGGTGTGACTCATGGACCTAATCAGGCATCTCAGCAGAAGACAGGAATAGAGATGAAGTTATACCCAGAAACACTGCCAGCCTGGATTTCAAGGGAAAGAGAAGGGACAAAATGTAGGAAGGCTGGCAGACTTCTGTGATTCTACAGTGTGAGCCACTAGGGTGATCCAGCTGCAAAAGTGTTATACTTTTTAAAAAAATGACAAATGACCCAAAAGGTGGGGCTATCTCTTCTAAATTTCCAAGGTGGGACCACCTCCTCTGGAAACTTCTAGCATCCAGAATTGTGAGAAAATAAATTTCTGTTGTTTAAGTCACCAAGTCTATGGTATTTTTTTTATGGTGGCCCTAAAAATCTAATATAGTAATGAATTAAATTGTGTTCTCAAAAAAGATAAGTCCAAGTCCTAACCTCTCTTACCTGTGAATGTGACCTTATATGGAAATAGGGTCTTTGTATATGTAATTAAAGTAAGGATCAAGATGAGAGTATCCTTAGTTAGAGTGGGCCCTAAGTCAAATGAGAGTGTCCTTACAAAAGAGAGAAAAGGAGAGGACACAGTATGATAGTGAATTGTATGTGTCAGCTTGACTGGGCCATCAGAGTGCTCCAATAGTTGGTTAAACATTATTCTGAGTGCATCTTGAGGGTAATTCTAATGAGATTAAAATGAGAATGGGTAGACTGAATAAAGTAGATTGCTCTCCCCTGCATGGATGACCTTCATCCAATCCATTGAAAGCCTGAATAGAACAAAAGGGAATTCACTCTCTCTACCTGACTGTCTTTGGGCTAGGATATGAGCCTTTTCCTGTCTTTCGACTCTGAGTCAAACCAGAACTTACACCATCCACTCTCCTGGGTCCCACACCTTCAGATTTGGACTAACTATACTGCTGGGTCTCCCACTTACCAACTGTTGATCTTGAGACTTCTCATCTTAACCAATTCCAGATAGATAGATAGATAGATAGATAGATAGATAGATAGATAGATAGATAGACATAACTCCTCTTGGTTCTGTTCCTCTGGAAAATCAAGGCTAATAAACACAGAAACACATAATGTTTATGTAAAGACTGAGGTGGCAGCTACAGAGTTTGGAGCTATGCTGCCACAAGCCATGGAATGCTGGAACTATCACAGTCTGGAACATTAAAAGAAGTATCTCCTAGAAACTTTGGAGGGAGTGTGGCCCTTCTGGTACCTTGATTTCAGAATTCTAATCTCTAGAATTGTGAGAGAATAAACATCTGTTGCTTTAAGCCACCCCATTTCTGGTAAGTTGTTATGCAGCCACAGGAAACGAATACAGTTTGTCTGAAGTTACACAACCATCCATTCATATTCCTAGTTTTGAATCCTAGTCTACTGAACATCAAAGACCTTACTCTTATCGCTACATTATACCTCTCCAGAATTAGCTTTTACAGCACAGATTTATGTGGTGGTCACATAGCTTTCTTTGGGAGACAGAACATGTACAAAATATTTTATCCTCCCCATCATGTTTACGTATTCATTGATTTTATATTTTATTGAAGTATAGTTGATTAACAATGTTAGTTTCAGGTGTACCACACAGTGATTCAATATATCTATAGATTATACTTCATTTAGAGTTACTATACTTATTGGAAAAATTATATTCCTTGTGCTATACATTGCATCCTCATATCTTATTTATTTAATATCTAGCAGTTTGTTGATTTCTGTGTGACAGTCACTGTGCTGAGCAGTGTGAGTTCCACAAATGAGAGAGGCATGGCTGATGCTCATGGAGCTGCCAGTTTAGTGGTGAGAACAGATCATAAATAAATCTTCTGATAAACACGTAACTACCAATAATGTTATATACCATATAGTAAGGGAATAAGGCAGTAAGAATGATAGAATACATGAGACTATGGTTGACAAATTTAGACCTACGCAGGAATTTTTTCTGTATTGTCAAGAATTTTAGATTCATGCTTCAGTTCAGAATTAGCCTTTGAACAGAAGTCAGCTTGACCTAATAGTCTAAATTGAGATGTGTAAATTGGTATGTGTAGACTGAGTGCTGGAGGCACAGGTTAGGAGCCACTTATTTTTTATTTTACTGCAAACTAAAAAAGGCAAATCAAATAGCCCACCCTGAAAATATCCAGGCATTTCCAACTGTGAGTTATTTAAATGTGCATGAAAACAGCTTAACGGTATTTCAGTGGGCAGTGTTTCAGGGTGAAAATGTGATATAAAGAAAACCAGAGACACACATTGTCAGAGACTCTAAGATGCTTTGGGGCTGTCCCCAGGATAGGCAAGGTCTTGCTGCTTTCAGATCTATCTTCCTCGTGGTTGCCAGAGTGATCTTCCTAAAGCAGAAATGTCACCAGATTTCACCATTGATTAAATTTTCTCATTGCCCACCAACTGCCTCTAAGAGTATAACTGCTTTGCCTGACTCAGAAGGACCCTTGTGAGCCTGGTTTTGCTTTTTACTCTTGCTCCATCTCCTGCAGCCACCCATATCATCATTTTCACTCCAGCAAAGCCAGAGTGTTTATAATTACTCCCTCCCAAGTCTCTCCACACATACATACACCATTCAGTTTCAAGTTTCCTTGTTTTCCTTATATCCTCTCCACTGTTTCTTGTGCTCTTGTCATTCTCAACATTTACTTCTATCATATCCAGTTTCACTGCTTTATAATTACTTTCTCTACTCAGACCATAATATACTCAATGACTTCATATCTTATCAACTGCTTTTAATAGATGTGGGGGAAGCAATGGTATGTGACTTCCAAGATTTGGCCTTAAGATGTCTTGAAGGTTAGATGCTCCATCCAGCCAAGAGCCCCAGCTAAATGTCAGATACATATGAGGCCATCTTGGAACATCCACTGAAATTCAAGCTCCCAGATGAGTGCAGCCACAAGAGTGACACCAGGAACGTCCAGCAGAGGAGCTGATCATCTGAACCCAGTCTGAACTGCTGAGACACAGAACTCTGAGAAAGAGCAAAATAATTGTTATCTTAAGCCACCAAATTTGGGGTGGTTTATTATGTAATAGTAGTTAAGTGGCACAGGGCTCTAGCTAGTTTAAGCAAAAACAATTTATTAAAGGCACTAGGAAGTACATAGGACATCCAGCAGGGACAGAGAAACAGTGTTGGATATTACCCAGTCAGGAAAATGAAGCCAAAGAATGAAGCCCATCATGTTGGAGGATTGAGGTGGCACAAACACCACTGCTATCATCACCTGCTATTTGCCATTGACCACATTTATGACAGTGTGTGAAGAGCTATAATTACAACTGCCCCTTCTCACATTCTGGCCAAAAGATCGATCTTCCCATTTCATGGATGCTGCTTCCTGTTACTCTCTTCCTCTTCATTCTCTTGTATGAGTCATCTGATTGGCTAAACCTAGGTCATATCTGGCACCCTCACAACAAAGGGATCTGAGAAAACTAGTCATTACTGTTATAATTGCTGCTGTTTTGGTTGGCAGTAGTTTGGTGAAAAAACATCCAAATATTAAGAGGAACTTGAAAGATTTGGTCAGCCAAGCATAACAATAAAAAATGAAAGATGTTTATCATATTCACCTTCATGCTTACTTAGTGTGTGGGCTTCAGACCAACTGGACTATGTACTGAGACTTCAGAATTTTGGGTGCTTTACCACTGTTAGTGTACTTTCTTATGCAAATTCCCACCCCTGTATCTGCTGGCCATGTTTGCCATGATCTCTTCTTGATATCTGGCAAACCCTGAAAACCAATCATACAATAATTCAACCTGTCCTATCAGGATCAAATGTTGTTTACCCTGCACCAAAGTGATAACTAATAAAATGCCAATGGCTGTACCTTTACCTTGAATCATGCTAGTAGTATATTATTTTACTTAGAGAGGCAGTATTTCACCATTGGTGACACCAGGGTCTCTAAAAACAAGTCTACTAAGGTTTAAATCCCAGCTCTTCTTACAATGCTGTGTGACCTTGGGTACATTACTTAATCTCTCTGTGCTCTATTTCGTTGCTTTTTATTTATGAATATAGGCTAATATTAACATGTAATGATAAATGTTCAATTATACTTATATTATTTATGTATTTATACACACACAAACACATTCACATACCTGGAACAGCATCATATACACATTGTAAATGCTGTGAAAGTGTTAACTATTAGTATTCCCAGTTATTATCATCAATAAATACTTAAACTCCTTAGATTGGAAGAACGAAAAAGGCATTAGAGAATAGGGACTCAACTGACTTTGCAAACAAATTGTTTATGTTGAATCAGTAAATCTGATAGGTGTGAGCTTTGTGACCAATTCCCCTCCCCCCCCACATAAAACATACATTCATTATAAAAAATCAAATAAGACAAATATGTTCTATACCACTGTGATTCGTGTAGACCACGGTACTCATTCAATACATATTAACATTATTGTTTATAGTCATGTATGTATATAGTCTTTTATTTATTTATAGGGAGTACAAATTACCAGACCCCATAAGAAAGGTATATGACCCCAAGCTTTCTTTACTTCTCAGATTATATCATTTAATCTTAGCTACAATTCTGTAAAGTAGTCAGTGCATGAACACATAAACCCGTAATACGTATAAGAAAACTAGCTCAAGAGAGTTGAAATGACTTCTGAAAGGTTATATATCAAGATGATTGTGAAGATGGTATTATAAAGTAGCTACTCTTGACTCTAAAGTTTGTACCCCTTTGTACCCACCAGCCTGACTAGAATAAACTTGTCTTTACTGCAAAATTGCAAAAATTTAGAATCTGGTGTCCAAAGCCTGCACATAACAACTGCTGAATTGTAATCTGATTTTATAATGTTTGGAACTCAAATGGTGTGTGATCTGATCCTATTAAGACTCTGGACCAACCAGCTGAAGGACATTTATATGATAGTAACCCAATACCAAGGTGTTTAAGAGCTGGAATAAATCTTTACACCAATAGCAGTCACACTTTATGGTGCATCAGAATTACCTGGATGGCCTGTTAAACACACATTCTGGGTCTCCACATCTTGAGATTCTGGTTCAGTAAGACTGGGGTATGCCAGAGAATTTGTATTTCTCTCAGTTTCCCAGATGACACCATTGCTACTGGTTCAGGGACTATACCATGAGAATCAGAAATACCTAGGCTAGCTCAATCATTTCAAAAATAAGGCAATGGGTTGAGAATCAGGATAGACTGTGAAGTTTATCTGGGAAATAGACTCTGAAATAGGAATTTGTTTGCAGGCAGCTTGTTGAAAAGTGCTCTCACAAACACCAGCACTGAGGAGGTGAAAACAAGGAGATCAGGATAACAAGAAGTGAACTTGCAATGACATTGCAACAAAGGTTTTAGCTCATGCTGGGGAGGGCTCTGGAACAGGTTTGGACCTGCAGAGCACTGTTCAGTTGAGGCAAAGTTGTGTCTTTGTAAAACTCTTCCCTTCTCTCACATTGACACGTCTTTGGATGTGGTCTGCCCCCCATGTTTGGACCCCAGACCCCTGGGAGAATGAATTCCTGGGTCCAGGAGGCCTGACGTTGTCTTCTTGCAGGATACTAGGAAGAACATAGGAGTTGGACCTGTAAGTTCAGGCAGGTTGCCTTGTTTGTCTATGTGTTAGCTGTTTAAACTGAACTTTGAACCCTAAATCTCTGAACATGTTGTGATACAAAAAAATAATTTTAGATTTCTCTAGAACTGAGTTTGAATTCTCACTCTACCATACAAAAGCCTTGTGGCTCTGAGTTGCTCAATGATCCTCTCCAGCCTGTTTCCTGATTTTCCAATAGTGGATAATAATAGTGATTATATGCCTTTTTTATTTTATTTACTTACTTTTTTTTGGCCGCACGGCCTGTGGGATCTTAGTTCCCTGACCAGGGATTGAACCGGGTCCCTCAGTAAAAGTGCCAAGCCCTAACCACTGGACAACCAGGGAATTCCCTATATGCCCTTTTAAAAGGGAGCAGGCTTTAACATGTGCTTAGGAAGCAAAGGTGCTATGTAAATGGTTCTATTAGTGCTTTAATCATTATCTATTCCTATTATCTAACTAATTATCCTGACTTTAGTGCCTCCAATGGTGAACATTTATTACTTCATAGTTTCTGGGCATCAGAAAACCAAGAGAAGGTAAACTGAGTATTTCTGACCCAGGGTCTCTCATGTGGTTGCAGTCAAGATGTTGGCCTGGTCTCCAGCCGTCTGAAGACTGGGCTGGGCTGGAGGTTCCATACCCAAGATTGCTCACTCATATGGCTATTGGCAGGGGGCCTCGGTTCTTCACCATATGAGCCTTCGTGACATGGCGACTGGCTTTCCCTGGTAAGAATGACCCAAGAGAGCAAGGTAAAAGGCACCATGCTTTTTATGCCCTAACCTCAAAAGTCATACTCCCTAATTTCTACAATATCTTATTAGTTACCCAGGTCAACCCTATCCAGTGGAGGAGGGCAGTATGAGGAGGAAAGAATCATTAGGGACTACTTTAAAGATTAACTACCACCAGTGCTTAATGCAGTTTTGCTTGAGTGGCCTGAGGCCAGAGACATCTCATTCTGCCTAAGACTATTTGCCTCTTCCTCAAGATCATCTGTCTCTTAATTGGAACCAAGGGGTATTAAGCTAAATGTTCTGGTCATCACCATCCAAGGAGAAACTAAATCAATGGGAATTACTGGCAGTCAAGGATTCTGCCTCACATTGAACATAAATATCATATGATATCACTTATATGTGGAATCTTAAAAAATGGTATAAATGAACTTATTTACAAAACAGAAATAGAGTCACAGATGTAGAAAACAAACTTATGGCTACCGGGGGGGGGAAGGGGGGAGGGATAAATTGGGAGACTGGGATTGACATATACACACTACTATATATAAAATACATAACTAATAAGAACCTACTGTACAGCACAGGGAACTCTAGTCAATACTCTGTAATGACTTATATGGGACTGATTCACTTTGCTGTACAGCAGACAGTAACACAACATTGTAAATCAACTATACTCCAACAAAAATTAATTTAAAAAACAGAATTTGAATTGTTGAAGAGAGTATCAATTCAGATCAACTCTGCTCTCCTCTTTGAGGTTTAAGTGAAAAAGGAAGGCTTTTTACTTCCTTCTATTTTTACTGCTCCATTACTTTGGTTGAACCCTGGTCATATGTATTTTTCGATATGTTTGCCAGCTGAAAACTATTTAGAGGAAAAGAGACCTCATAGAGATTTAATTTTACCTGCTGGCAAGTTAATAAGGAAACTTTCTCCAACAAAAGCCTTTGATAGCATCAATATTTAAGATCATCACTTGTAAAATTCACCTGTTCAGTCTTTTCTTTTGCACCAAAGAGTGGCCTTTAATTTATGGCAAAGAGAGTGTCTGAGTTTTCAGAAGAGACATAATTTCAGAAATAGGAAAAATTTCTGTATATAAAAAGAAAACTAGTTATCTCATTAATCTTTTTTATTAAGAGTTTTTCTCTACTAAAATGAACAGCCTGTTATGTGAGAAAAGGCTAAACATCTAAATCTTGCTTTAATGGTGATAAAACGTATTATTCATATTAACAACCCCAAGGTTATTTTTATGTGCATATAATGGTTATGCTGATCTACTTTCAGGACATAATAATCCAGATTTTCCACTCAGCAAGACATCTTATTCATTTAAATTTATTGCATACATTTAGGAATATATATCAGCAGTGAATACAACCTAAATTGCCAGGTATAACACTGCAACAAGAGCCTGAATTAGAAGGGAGACTAAATATAAAGGTGGCTGTAATAAAAGTGCCTGCCTGCTATGGCTGAAATAGAAGGCAGAGCCCTGCATTCAAGTCAGAAGTATTGGGTTCTTGTTTCCCCTCTCCTTTCAATGATTGTGTAACTGTGACCCTGGGGAAAATATTTGACCTTGGTGAGTCCCTGACTTCTCACCTAAAAGTAGAATTGTTAGGCCTACTAAACCTGACTGTACTATCTATGGAGGTTAAACTCTTCTGATGGAGATAAATACATGAACAACTTATTTTATTCATGAAATAAATAAATAATTTATTCACAAAGTCGACAATTTATTCATTGAAGTGTGGTGTCAATTGTATATTACTGGGATCTAAGGACACAGTAGTAAACTAGGCAGGTTATGCTGCCAACTCTTCTGGCATGCATAGTACAGTGGAGAACTTAAAGAAATAATCTAGATTACTGAAACAGAATGTGATGAGTGCCATGACTTAGAGAATATGGCCTCAGTGAAAGACCATATGGAGCTTAGGGGGATCCAAACATATTTAGGAGGACCATGGAAGGCTCAGGACCTGTCCACAAAGAACAGCAGGAGAACTCAATAATAGTAGGTAGATGCCCTGAGTACTGCATGATCTACAAAATAAAGTCTTGTCAGACTGAGAAGAATAGCTTTATGGACACACCTGGATGTGCAAAGCTTCTCAGATATAAATGGTGAGAAAATGACCCAAGAGAGAACATTAAAGTAGGTGTCTTTGGATAAACAAGAATGCAGGGTGCTGTGACAGAGCATGAACCTATAATTTATCAAGACAGCAGAGAGATGTGTTACAAGAGGTCTAGAAAGAGATAAAATGCCCTTACATACAGCCTGAGAAAGGACTGAGGTGAATATGTCTGGTACCTTCCATTTGTACGGCCCCCTTTAGTATGAATTGTTGGCCATGCTCTCTTTAAGTCTTTAGCAGTGACATTGAAGGTGGGTATTTCCAAATAACAAATTTCCAAGCAGACAGTTGAGCTCAATCATCAAACTCCATATTTTTAAAATACCCTAACTTTTCCAATAGGTTTAGCTTAGAGTTTCATTTTGTAACCAGACAAAACTGGGTCAATATCACTGTTTAAACACAGCGTCTTCTCCTCATCCACAGTGCCATTCAAAGTTGTTTATTGCCCACAGGGACTCATCTATAATAAATACTCTTCCAACTAAGGGAGCTTTACTAATATTCCTGCTAGCTGATGGGATAATGTAACAATGAGTATCATGACAAGTATATCTTGCATGTGCACAATATACAAAGCTTCTGAAGTGTGATATGCCATTTAATTCTTAAAATTACAGAGCTATTATCATTCCTCTTTTATATGTGAAAAAATTTGAGGCCTAAAGAAACAAAGTTGTCTGTTTGAGATATGGGGCCAAGCTTTGAATACATATCTGTGGACTTTCATATTCTACATATTTTAGATAAAGGTAATAGGAGGGTTTCAACTTTTTTCCAACTTTTTTCATTTGTCTTTAATTGTAACTATTATAATTGCACTTAAGTTGTTAAGATTTTAAGACTGTTACATACCAGCTGGTGACCATGTGAAGTCATTTCTTTCTGAACCTCAGTTTATTCATTAAGTGGTGAAAATAATACCAACTTCAAAATATATTTTAAGGATTAAATAATATAAAATATATAAAATGTCTAATATAGGACATAGGAGTACAACCAATGTAACTCGATAATTTTTATAGTACTTGAACATTTATAATCTTCTTTGATTCTCAGCTCTATTTTGCCAGGTAGGCTTTGGGAAAACTTCATAATGAAGTGATTAGGCATCTGAGTTTGAAGCTGGACAAACACCACTTAAACCCAGTTGTACTATCTACTATCTTGATAGCCTTGGATTCTTTTCACATCTGTAAAATGGGACTAACTATAATTTCCCACTCATTAAGTTGATTTGATTATTACATGAGGTAATGCAGGTAAACTACAGGTGGCCTATACAGATTATGTACTCCATAAATGTCTGATAATATGTTAATCTAATCTGACAGAGGAAAGAATTGTGATTTAATGACGAGATTAAATGAAATTGCTTAGATCTTGGAACCAGCAAAGAGTAGAGCCCAGGCTACTCATTGCCCAATAGCCCATTCTAAGGCTGGTCTATTGGCCCAATATTTGTCTCATTAACAACTTAGTTATCCTTTCTAATAGTTTCTGCCTCAACTATACTGAAGTATGGTCTGTCAATCATCCAGCATAATGCACACAAATACTCTCTAAAAGAGAGTTATTTCTTACCTACAAACATTTGTTAGCACCTATTCTGTGCCAAGCACCGTGCTTGGAGCATTACATACAGAAGAGAGTAAGACAAAATATCTATCCTGAGGAGCACTCAGTCCAGTGGTGGGAAAAAGGGAACAAAGAATTGCAAATGTGTGGCATGTGTCCTTTTAGGTTAAGTCATAGAAATTGCTGTATTTCTATGTCAAAACCAGCTGACTATGATCAATTTCATATGTTTCAAATTGATGCATGAGGTATATGCTGGAGTCTATGGGACAGATTGTTATAAATTATGACTAGTATTATTGTTACTTCAGCACATATTTCTAGAAAAAAAACTATGGGGGACCATAGAAGTAGGTTTGAGTTAATGAAATGTGGGGAAAGCAAGAATTGTTTAACTGAATTCTATTCTATCTTCACGATGCAGTTGCAAAGTGATTCATCACCAATAGGCTTACTCAGCCAATTTCCTTGGATACATAGAGAGACAAGATTATAGATACGAGCGTATGTGTGTGTGTGTGTGTGTGTGTGTGTGTGAGTGAGAGAGAGAGAGAGAGAGAGAGGCTGAGAGAGACAGAAAGAGACAGAGAGACAGAAAGAGAGAAAGATGGAGAGAGACAGAGACACAGAGAGACAGAGAGAAACTGAGGTTACTGCACTGGTAAGCTTATGAATGCAGGGTGTTCCTTGTGATATTGCTTTCAATGAGAACTGCATGTCTGTTGATTAATTTACTTTCTGTAAAAGAGCTATTTTTGAACACTGCTTAAAAATTCAAAGGAAATGTAAATGAGTAGTTGGAAAAATTTAAGTGCTGGGGAAAGAAACTAGGTGGAAGGGCTTATTCTATTTTATGGGTGCTGATATGAATGTCAGGTGCCTCTTTATATCCAGACAGCCTACTGCCTTAAGGGTTTTTAAATAGCTTTAAAGGCATTTATTTTCACATTGATATGATATTGAGGAAATTTTATTCATTAAATATTTATTCATTCAATATTGAAATCCTTGGGGACACAATGTATATTCTTACATATGAGGGTGTATCATAAAAATTTAGCTGTTTAGACAGGAAAATAAATGTATGTGTAAGGAAGACAGTGTTTTATATCTAGAGAAAACTGAGCAGGGAGCCAGGAAATGTGGGCTTTAGACATTAACAGTGATAAAGGGACCGTAACCAATAGTTAGCAAACACCCACTGCATGATGTCAGGCACAGTGTAAGCTAAGGAAGACTCATCTTACCCATTAACTCATGTTAACTCTCTATAGCAAGTGCAATCGCTAATTTTTCACATAATAAGGCTCAGATAATGTCTATATTTCAAGCCCAGGGCATAGTGTTGAGCCCCTTGTAGTCTTTATTAAATGTTAGTTGAGTTAAAAAGTGAGTGAGTGAGCCAGTGCATGAAATGAAGGCTTAGTTTTAGTGGCTCAAAAGCCAACATAGCCTGGATGAAAAACCTGTTAAAAATTTAATACTGCTTTAGAAGGAAAGGAATCATCAAGCCTTGATGGAGTTAGTGAGGTTATAGACGAGAAATGGCTGAGTTGTTTGCATTTTTATTGCTTTATGATTTGCATAGCAAGCCCACAAACATCACATCTTTGTATCCTCCCACTAACCTTATGAGGCTACAATGTTCTTTCTTTTTCCTCATGAAAACGAAGAACAGAAATTTTGCGTGACTTTCCCAAGGTCATGCAGCTAGTCTGTAATTTCCTAGTTCATTGTAGTATTCTAAAAATACTCATTAAGTGATACGCTTAAGTCAAAATAAAGCTTTTGTTTTCTTATTTCAAATTTGTTTATGTTTGTTCTCAATGTTTTTTATGGGATCATGGAGGTAGCATTTAACAGTCCAAGAAAGATGAGAAGCAAAGAAAAATGCTTTACACTTGAATGGCTGGGTGGGGAGGAGTGAAGAAAATGATGTCTTTTTTGTAAATGGTAAACATAAAAATAGGAGTATTTTGGAAAGAGAAGATTAATGAGTCTAATTTGAGGCATGTTGAGTTTGAGTTACTGATGGGTTATGCACGTGGAGCTGCCCAGCAAGAACACAGAAATGCAGTCCAGGAGATCTGGAGAAGGCTCAGAGTTGAAAACAATTATTTGTTTCTAATCATTCCAACGACAAAACAAAGGATTCTGTGAAAATTACGTGAGATTTCCAAGGGAGAATATATAGAAGAAGAAAATTTGATAATGTTACTGTATTTGATACCTGTTACTCTTATCTATTATTTATACTCAAAACATTAATGTTGGTAAAAGATTAAAATTCATTGTGCCACACAGTTAAATCTTGATGTGCACATGTGTGTATGCATACATGTGTGTACATGTGTGTGTGTGACACCAGAAAGAACATTGCATTCTAAGTGGTATTGTATTATACCTGCAATGGTTTCCCTCAAGAAGCTGAAACACTGCTTCACTAAAACCCTGAGATACAAGGCAGCCCACTGAATTTCTTTCCAAGCTCTAAAAGTTTTCTCCTCTAGTGATAAAGTATACCTCAGATGTTCACAGATAACGGTGATAATCTGCAGTAAGCTTTTCAGAGGAATTCTCAACAAAAGCTCATGGAGTAATAGACAACTCAGAGGATTTACAATTTGCCAGTCCCTTGTTCTGCTAAGTCCTTCACCCTAATTTGCCCCTGGGTTGATTTATATAGAATTACTCTTTTTCATTACTCACCCTGTCCTTTTAAACAACACTAAATCCCCTGTAGACACATATTGCTACAATAAATACCTTAAGAGAATGAATTCTTGCCTCACAAGGAAGTGTTGGATGGTTACTTACAAGAGTCTATTTTAAACAGTTCTCTACATGTAGAGGTCATTTGCTCTGCTGGGTTGATGCATGCTTGCCAGTGTTTTGGAAGCTGTTCAATTTTCCTCTATTAGCAGGAAGCTGACTTGACCAAGAGGAAAGGTAAGAAGGGTGGGCAGGAATGACTTGGTCCCTTATTCGCCATTATAGAGCATGAAATTGAAGAGCAAATGACAAAAGGTGGGTTGCCAAAAAGAATACAAGTATTACCCAGTAGTGTGACCTATGGAACCTTCAAATCCTATGGAATCTTAGCTCTAGAAGATACATCCCTCCAAAAATTGTTCTAATACTTTAAAAGCCTGATGATTGCACTTCTTTTGGAGCAATCCAAAGCCCTTGTTTTCCCTGGAATTATGAGCTAAAAGTTTAAGGTGGGTTTGGAGCTGAGTAAAGCTTTCTTAACATGGTTCATTAAAAAATTTGTGAAAATAATATGTATAACTGAATCACTTTGCTCTACACCTGAAACTAACACAACATTGTTAAACTGTACTCCAATATAAAATAAACATTTAAAAAATGTGTGAAAATAAGGCAAAAGCAAATGGAGTCCAGAAAGAGAGAAAAATGGGGACTTTTCAAACACATCAATGTTTGAAAACATGAATACAACACTATCTGAAATGACTTCAACCTAAATGCTCCCCAATTATATAAGCCAACAGTCCTCTTTTGCTTAAACCAGTTTAAGCTTGGTTTCCTTCCCTTGGAACAGAAGTATACTGACTAGTATAGATGGCTAAGCTAGTGCCATTTTCTTGCAGCCCACCATTTCTCTTCTATAAATTTCAATGATTGGGATAAGTAATTTAACTCAAAATGCATTATTAGAGTCTTACAAAGCAGAGTGAATCATAGAAACACTGTGAGCATTCAGAGGTGATGAACAGCATGATCCCTGTTGTTTGAGAACTTAAAACTAGTTTGTGAAAGACAAACCAATATGGGGGCAAACATTACTAATAAAAAGCAGAAAGAGTGTAGTAAATCCTATACTAGTAATTCAGTATGCCATGCCTCAGTGAAAGGATTGTTCATGCCCCACCCTTACTTGGGCTGGTACCCTACCTATGGAGGTGTATCTCATGAAATGTTGCTTTTGACTAGAAGAGTGAGCCCAGCTAATTCTGGGGTCTACTGAGTATAAGCTGACTTGCTCACAGATATGTCCACCATAAGCCATGTTTTCTACCTAGATTTTATTAATAGTAAAGATGATAATGCTTTTTTAATTTTCCATTTCTTTGTTATATTTTTTCTGGGCAGAGAAGCAAGGTGCTATTCATTGGGACACCTAAAGATCCCTACAGTGGGTGAATGGGTCAGGACAATCATGAAATGAGATAAGGGGAAAATACCATGGAGCAAGACACCCAGGGAGTGGTTGACTGGGCTGGTTTGCTTCATCTTTGGACTTTGGACTTCAGTACATGGGTCATGCATTTTAATCATGGTGGTTTGTAGAGGCATATGTTAGACTGAGCAGGTTGTTATATTTGTGTGATGGTCTTTTAACTGCTGAAGCTTAGCCAAAATGATTTAGCTAACCATAGGCTGTTTGGACCTTGGTGGATGACTGCAGCTTTAGGCAGCTTTGTCCAAAGAAAATAGGCAGACATGGTTATGGGGGTGCTCAGGCCTCAGTAAAGCCTCTGAGCTTCATAATTAGTCCCAGCAGACACAACATCCTAGATAAGGAATGGTGGCCTCTCTGGCCTCAGCAAAGATGTAGGTGACTCAGAGAAGATGATGTTAGAGTTCTTTCTACTGAAAATACAAACTACATTTAGCTTACTTGGAGAGACAGTGGGATCCTCAATAAGGATAAGAGGTCAGCAAGATGGGGAGGGACCCTATAATGCCTTATAGCATCAAGGCTTACTGTAAAGGAAAAACTTTTCCTAAGCAACATAGAAAAGGCAATAATACAATCATAAGGGTAAGAAGCTTTCTACAGACAGGTGTTGGTGTTTTAAACTTCAAGGCAGCTGAGTTCTGGGTGTACAAAAATGAGCTAATAAAGTTATAGCTTAAAATGTCCAGGCCAGGCTTAGGTAGGCAGTGAATGACAATTCCATTAAAACTGGAAATGTCTGGACTTATTAAAGTGGCACATTACATAATTACAAAGAGCTTGTACTCATTTTAGTGCTGACATACTAAAAACGTGAGACTCAAAAGAGAAAATGGAATTTAAAATATTATGCATATGTGGACACCTCCCCAACAAATCTCCTTCCCTGAGAAATATGGCTAATGGATAGAACCAAAAGTAATCACCAGTTGAAAGTTTATTTAAGCTCAGTTCAAGCGTATTTGTTGTGGGCTTCAGACAACTGGTATACACTAATATCCCTTACTAGGACAAAAGCAAGAAAACTTATTTTTGTTTTCTTTTGTCCCCCATCTTCCTTTATTCAGATACCACTGAGCCCTTGCTGTGATTGACTATGATTCAACCATAGGTGTAAGAATCATTCTGAATACAGACCTTACTGTTTTAAACTTCAATTTTTATCAAGGCTAAATACACAGTCTAGGAACACAATTGTCCCTGGGTAGCATTTTTAAGAGTTGAGTATTGACCTCTAAATTCAGTATATATAGAACCAATACTTTGATACTCATGGATGTTTACTTCAGTCTTAGGGCTTCTTAAAAGTGAGATTCCTGAGAGTTTCATGTTAAATTAATACAACCATAGGAATGTTATCCAGAAAGAGCCTACTTGGTAGTTGCTAAAGGAACCCCAGTCTACCTAGATACTGACAACCCTCTAGCTGAGACTGAGAATAAAAAGGCAAAGACAATTAATTTTAGACTTTAACTTCTTTAAATTTTAACTCATAAGGGCAAGACAATTTGATTTTGGACTTGAATACCTCCCAACTTTAACAACTTTGACCTTAGAGTAAAATGGGAAATAATCTTTAAACTTTATTTTTTCCTTGAGAATTTTATAATTAGAGGTTGTTTACATTTAAATTTGGGGTATGTCCATTTTTTGGCATTTTATTATCTGAGTGTCACTAAGCATTTTTATTTTTGAATCAATATTTTTTAAAACAATTTTATCTCATGCAGAACTGTTGATATACTGTGTTGAACAATTTGGCTGGATGTAAATTGGGATGGGAAATAGAATAAGGAATGAATAAGGAATAAAGAATGTAAAGTGACAGTGGGATTCATGTAATTAATATCCTGTCTGATGTAATTGAGAGCCTTTCAGGGGCAAAATGTAAACTACAGAGTAGGGATTCAGAAAGGGGATAGTAAAGGAGCAGTGGGTGTCATTCTTCTGTTAATTGTCCAAGGATAAAAAACCACGTCCAGCAGTCCAGCAAGCCAGGTCTTCTTGGTGATGAAGGGCATCTCTTGCCCTCTTCTCTTTGCAGTTCCTTTGTTTCATGCCTCCATTTTTCAGAATTTCAGAAAGAAAACAGTGTCATTTATAGCGCAGCCTCTGAACCCAACATTTTCCTCAACTGATAGTAGCTTTCTGATTCAAATTCAAGAATGCTAGATTCAAAAAAATATTCTTTAAAATTGACAAAAAATATTTTAAGCATAGTTGTCATTTTCCCAAAATGAGTAGAAAATGGCAGAATCTGTTATATAATAGTATTTTTAAAGTGAATTTATACAGTGACATTTAAAAAGTACACTGAGCTATAGGCACCATACCAAATTTTACAGGCTCTCTGTTTTGGGGCGATTCAGCTGATCTATTGGAGCCTTATTCATAAAATAGGAATAATAATATGTAACTGGGGTGAGGTCAGGAAACTGGGTTAGATGGTGTTCTATGGTATATTCAAGGTAAAAACCTACAGTTTGATTTTGCAGGTATTTACACCCATTACTACATATATAAGCACATACGTACATACGTACATATTTTTCTTGTTATCTAGGGTAATGTCCAATAGAAGTGTAAATAGACTATCTAATATAAAGTTTTCTAGAAGCTATATTTAAAAAATAAAAGGAAACAAAATTATTTTAATAGTGTATTTATCAAAATATAAAGTTTCAATATGCAATTAAAGCAAAATGTACAATGACATTTTGGACAATTTTTAAATGTCTTTAAAACACAGTGTGCATTTTATACCCACAGCACATCTCAGTTTGGACCAGACACTTCAGTTGTTTCATAGCCACATGTGGCTAGTGGATTCTGTATTAGGCAGCACAGATACAGAATAATGAAGACAGCTATCTTGGGAAATTAGGGCTATCTGGAGCAAGATATTCTAGAGTTGGTATCATGGTTTAAAACTCTCATAGGTAATCATGATAGGCTCAGATAATAGAACACTCATAACATTTTAGATCTGGGAGAAACTGGAGAGATCATTTGATCTAAACATTTCATTTTTAGGTGCAGGAATTGTGCTCAAGAGAGGATGCATGACCTACAAAGGCCACGCAGGGAACTGACAACAGGACTGGAACCAAAGCCAATATAACACTGTGATGTTCCCTTATCTGAACCTGTGAGAGTATTATACCTACTCTTAAGTGAGCAAAGAAGGAGAGAAGCACCAAGCACCATGGAGATCCTACAGGGTCCTGGGTGCCTTATAACCATCCATGTTTTTTAGCATTTTGTATGCGCTTTCATGACAAATTGACATCTTAACAATGGAAACGTTGAGATTTTTCTTCTAAAATATATTATTCTACAATATACATTTTGTAAGAAAGAGCCTAGCTTGGCCCTCAGGAAGTCAAACACAAGTACCACACTTGTATAATTCAGGGAAAATGTTTTTTTTCATTTCCAGGTTTTAAAATCTTCCACTTAGCAACCTCCAGTTTCCATTACCATCAACCTTTGCATTTCATTTATCCTGCAGATTAGATTTACAAATAAGAATTGTGGATTCTCTCTTCATTCTAAACTATGTTTTTCACATGCTGCATTGTGTCCCATTGAGCCAGGTTTCCAAATGTGGAAATTAAAACTCAACGAGGGAAAGTCATAATTGCTGTCTTTAACCTCAAGGATTAGAGTGATCTGTGACAGTATGGGGATTATCAACATTGACAGAAAGCTGTAAAACAGATTATGGGGAGAAACACCTGATGGAATGAAGAGGCTGTCGTTGTGGGCTATATGAATATGAGTGATACTCAAGCGGGGATATACAGGAACTTTGAGTTGTAATGCAGGTAGATTTCCTTACCTGGGCCAGTAGGATGATTAAATCCTCAAATCAGCAGGAGCATTGTCTGAACAACACCAGTCTTAGTGTGTGCCCTTAGGCAAGTCACTTACCTGCATGGTACCCATTTTCTTAGCTTTAAAAGGATGCTCATAATCTATATTCAGCCAGATAATGTTTACAAAGAGTTGTGGGATACTTGGATGAAAGGCCTTATTTACATGTAAAGTACTGTTCTTATTCAAACCCCCTCTGCTGACTACTCTGCAGTGGGGTGTGCTGGGGAAGGACAAATGAGGAAAAAGAAAAGAAAAATTGGCTCCTGAAATGATGGAAACCTGATTACCTTGAACTGGCTCATTCTGAAAGGGAGGTGTGCTGCATTCATTAACCATTTCCAAACAGACTTCACTTTGGATGAGCAAACAAGCTAAGCGAGACCAATCCATACTCTTTTTTGTAAGTGAGAAACAAAATCTGAGATAAGAATAAAGCCACTACGATTCTGAGCATAATCCACTCCATGCATCTGGCTTCCATTAGTCTGCAGCACTGGAAAAACTAGAAGATTCTAAATGCACCACTTTAATCTCAATTTATAATAAATTTATTTATATGTATATGCATATTTGCAACTTAAGTTATTAATATTATTGTCCTCTATTAATTGAACAATGGTGGGTTCAATGATTCCTTGCCTAATTTTAAATCCTATTGATTCCTAATGATATAAAATCTTTTAATGAAAGTATCTGTGACATAAATTACAAAGCTTTTTGAATATGTTTTTAAAATACCTAAGAATGAAGAGGAAGAGATGGGTGGGGTGAATAAACACTATATTTGCATTGTAAGGCATGGATTATGCTCAAAGTTTTTTCAGAAAAACTTGCTGGTTAAAGCCCCAAGACTTTGATACAGCATCATATTCAATCTCTTTATCTCTGTAAAAAGGGATTTTCATCCAGCCTCTGAAATCCATTCCAGGTCTTACATTTTTCAATTACTTTCTTTTCAGCATCTGTGTTGTCATTGCCATGATTTGTATCTCTTTTATCCATTTTGCATCTCTGTGACAGGCATATCTGTATATCAGCTTCTGGAACCCTTGCAATAACCCTGGGAGTTAGGTGTTATTTCCTCCATTATTGCAGATGTGGATAATAAGCAGGGCAAGATTACCTTACCAGGTCAAGGCAAGTGGCAGAATGAAGACTTTTAACTAGCTCTAAATGACTCTGAAGCACGTAATTTTCCCATTATACTAGACTACCTCTTAAAAAAGCATTGCCCCTCATATTTCTCTCAATATGCAACTATTTGGTATCACTCACTTTGCCACTTACCTTTAACTGTTTTGAAACAATGAAACATGTGCATTTAAATTTGGTAGCATAGAAGTTATTTATTTGAGTATCCTTCTGAAAAGGTCTTGTTCTGCCTGAATAATTACTGATGAAATTAATGTCATCCTGCTAACCCCTAAAAGTGCCTGACATTCTTTCTTTGTGACTAATTATTTTAAAGATGGTGCTGTAATTGCAGGATGTAGGAGGTACTTTCTATAAATGCTTAACATTACAAGGGGACATGATCTGCAATCATAAGATCATTAAACTGACTACCAGGAATAAGCATGCTTTGGGGACAAATTAAATTTGTCAAAATAAGCCCATGTGTTCTGTGGAGGGCAGGAGGCCAGGCCTGGGAAAAGGAGCCTAATAATTGTTCTATGCTGAATTTCTTTAATTATTTACTAGAAGGAAGATATGGGCCATCCAGGCCTTCCCCAGAGAGTTGGCTATTCAAAGAACAGAATACATAAAATCACTGACTGAACTGAAATAGATGCTTAAAATAAATTCCCCAGGACACTTTTTAGGCAGTTTGCAACCATCACAAAATAGAAGCTGAGGAAGCTGGTTGAAGATGACCTGAATAAGCCTTACAGTATAGTTATTTATTACCTGCCCACACAAACTTATGCTCTGTGAGGGCAACACATTTAATTCATATTTACTGATAACAGCTATGTGCTAGACACCCCTCTAAATTCTGGGACATCCAGTCTATAGCAAACATGTGGAACTTACATTTCTTCTGGGAACACACACACACACACTCACACACACACACACACACACACACACACACACACACCAAGTAAATATGTGGCACTGAGGGTGTTAATGTGTTTTGAAGGAAAGGGAAATCTGGATAAGAGAGATACTCATGCTTGAGTGCTCTATGATTATAGGGTGGGGAGGGGGTCCTCATTGATGAGATGTCATTTGAGTAGAAGGGATTAGCTCTGAGGATATATAACCAAATATTTCTGGTAGAGAAAATAGAAAATACAAAAAACCTTGACAGATGCTGGTTTATCAAGTTTGAGGAAGAGCAAACAAACAAATAAACAAACACAGGATAGCTGAAACAAAATGAATAAGAGGGAAGGAAGTGAGAAATGGGACTAGAGAGGTAGGCAGAGCAGAGTGAGGGTTTGGATTTTACTCTGACTGAGAAGGTGTGGTAGGCAGAAATCTTTGAAGACCCCCAAGATAACAAGATACCTTCCTTTTGCTGTAGATGCTCCTTATAACCCTCCCGTAAGATGTGAATGTTAACACTGAATATGATGGATAGTCACTACCATGAATAGATAACATTTTAGAAAGGGAGATTAGCCTCAGTTGGCCTCCCCTGAGATTTGAAGTGAGAAATGTGTCTCTGCAGGCCTGGAAGAAGATGGAAGCTGCTATGAGCTCTACACATGTAAGGAGGTGAATTCTGCCAACCACTTGAATGTGCTTGGAAGAGGACCCTGAGCCTCAGAAGGAAGCACAGTCCTGGCCAAGATCCTCATCATAGCTCGTGAGCTTCCTCACCTAGAAATCCCAGCCTTGCTGTTCCTGGACTTCTAACATACAGAGTTATGAGTTAATCAATGGGGGTTGTTTTAAGTATGAGCTTGTGGTAATTTTTATGGTTCAAAAGAACACTAATACACAGCATTATTTACAATAACCAAGACATGGAAACAACCTAAGTGTCCATCGACAGAAGAATGGATAAAGAGGATGTGATATATATATACATATATATATATGTATATATATATTATATATAATGGAATTTTACTTAGCCATAAAAAGAACAAAATTTTGCCATTTGCAGCAACAATGGATGGACTTCGAGGGCATTATGTTAAGTGAAATAAATCAGTCAAAGAAAGATAAATATTGAGTGGTATCACTTATATGTGGAATCTAAAAAATACAACAAACTAGTGAATATAAAAGAAAGAAGCAGACTCACAGATATAGAGAACAAACTAGTGGTTACTAGTAGTGGTTACCAGTGGGGGTGGAGGGGCAATATAGGAATCAGGGAATAGGAGGTACAAGATATTGGGTGTAAGATAGGCTCAAGGATGTACTGTACAACACAGGGGATATAGCCAATATTTTGTAATGCCTGTAAATGGAAAGTACCCTTAAAAATTGTATTAAAAATTTTAAAAAGAACACAATACAGAAAGTAATCATAGAAGGGGATTGCTTTGCATAGGGGTGTGGCATGGTTTGCCTTTGTTTTAGAAGCTAGTTTGGGCTACCTTGAAGGGAATGGGTTGAAGGCATGCAGGATAGTCAGTGGGAGGCTACTGCAATAGTCCAGGAGAGAGATGGATGGTGGCTTTGATTGCAGTGGTATGGATTAAAGATGCAAGAAGTAGTTGGATTATTTTAGAAGTTAAAGACAATTGGATTTTCAGATTGATTGATGAGGGAGTTAAGTTAAAAAGGATGATGTGTGCATTTCACCAAAGATGTTGACTGGGGCAATTGGAAGAAAGGAGGGAGGGGTGGTGTCCCAAAGAGGAAGGCTATGAGAAGGAGAGAGTACAAAGAGGAGAAATCAAGCATTCATTTTGAGACATGTTAAGGTTGAGATGCTCAAAGTCACATCCAAAAAGCAATGGCAAGTAGAACATTGGATATAAGAATTTAGAGACACTGGAGCTGGGAATATTAATTATGAGTCATTAGCATATAGTTTGCATCTAATGACATGGACTAGTAATCACTGAATGTTTGAATTAACACAGAAGAGGAGCAAGATCTTGTGTCTGATCTCTCAGGCACTAAACACTGACTCCCATGCTTATCTGAAATTCTGGTAATTCTGTCTCAAATCTCCCAAGCAGACTGAGAAGTCATTCTAAAGAGGAAAGGGGAAATCCAGGAAAATAATGCACAATGCAGTCAAAGAAAGGAGTATTTTAAAGAGGTAAATATGTTGAATACTGCACACAGTTTAATTTAGACTAATTGAGAAGTGGCCATAGGATTTAACAAGCAAAAGTTCAGTGAGATAAGTTTCATTGTCATGATGGAAGCAGACATTGGAAAGCAATAGAGAACAGATCAAAATGGAGATGAAAACATATGCAACAATGTGGATGGATTTCAAGAAGTTTGGATATGAAAGAGAAAGAAGGGAGAATTTGATAATTGGAGTAAGATATGGAAACAAAGGTATTTTAGTTTAATTTAAAAATAGGTAATGCATCCATATGGTTCCTAAACCAAAAAGTATACAAGCTAATATAGTGAGAAGTCTCTGCCCATGGCCCCCTCTACTCCTGCCCACTTCCCATCCTAACCCCACCCCCCTGTTCACTATTATGTTTCTTACATCCTCTCATGAATTTGCTTATACATAAATAAGCAAATCAAAATATGTGGTCTTATCTTTTCACCCTTATCTAAACAGAAGTTATTATTTATACAATTCCATTTCTTGTTTTTTTCACTTTACAATATATCTTGAGAATCTTTCTGATGTCACCTCATAAAGAGCTTCCTTGTTCTTTTCCACAGCGTCATGTTCTCTCCCTGTACCATCAGTTATTCAACCTATTCTCTAATGAAGGAGCCTGAACTTGCTCCTTGTTCATGCATCATTTCTCACAAGTTCATGTGTACAATAAGTCCCCTAAGTGGATTCCTGGAGCAAGAATGTGTTATACCTTTTGTTATAGCAGATGTTGTTGTTGGCTTGTTTCTTTTGGTCATTTAAAAGATAGAAGCAAGTTGAGTGATTTAATTATAGAAGTAAAGGAACTAGGAGAAAGTGAGGGTGCAAAGATACAGAATTGAAATGGATAGTAAAGAGTCAGCTTTCCCAAAAGAAGGACATGGAATGAAGACTGGAGGGAAGAAGAAATAACCCCTCCATCTCCTTGTCAACAGGTTGACTGAGTTGTCATCCAATCATTTCTCATACCCTCTGTAGAATTTGAGGTTAGGTCATCTGCTTAGAAAAAGGGGGTTTTTCATAGGATCAGAAACTTGAGCAAAGTAAAACGGTGTTGAATTAGATACCATGGAGAAATTGAAAGAGAAGAAAAAGGAAATAGAAGAATTGCTAGGCAATACTGTGGGACCAGTTGACATTGGGGAGGGTTGGTGTTGCTGTCTCCATGGAGAATATCATTAGAGTTCCACTGTAAGAAGACAATGAAAATGTAGGAAGACAAAGGTTGAATGGTGTGGAATAAGTTGCAAAGAACTGAACATCAGCTCTATTCTCACTTTTCCATTAACTAGAGGAAGCTTGGCGTTGAGCAAAGAACAGACACCAGCTGTTGGTCCTGGCCCTGCCACTTCAAATACAAGTGATCATGATAAAATCTGTTGATCTCTGTAGTTCCAGTTTCTTTATCAGAAAATTGAGGTGTTCTTTGTGAAAACTTATTTTATATATAAAACACTAAATGAGATATGGGTTAAGGCCATACTTGTTTTGGGGAACTAATACAATGCTATATATGAAAGTGCTTTTAGAATATAACAAACTCTGCATGCACTGCCATCATCAGCTCAGAGTTTTTAATTCTTGTGTAAAGTAATACAATGTGTCTGAAGAGCTTGTAAATAGTTTGTTCTGCTGGAAGTAAAGACTATTTCTTTTCTTTTTCTTTTTCTTCTTTTGAGTTTTCCACGGTTTTCTGTTTGTTTGTTTTTTGTGTGTATTGGAGAATAATTGCTTTATAGTGTATGTTAGTTGCTGCTGTATAACAAAATGAATCAGCTATGTGTACACATATACCCCCTTATCTCCTCCCTCTTGTGTCTTCCTCTCTATTCCACCCTTCTAGGTGGTCACAAAGCACTAAGCTGATCTCCCTGTGCTATGATGCTGCTTCCCAATAGCTATCTATTTTACATATGGTAGTGTATATATGTCCATGCCATTCTATCACTTTGTCTCAGCTTACACTTCCCCTTCCCCGTGTCCTCAAGTCCATTCTCTATGTCTACATCTTTATTCCTGTCCTGTCCCTAGGCTCTTCAGAACCTTTTTTTTAGATTCCGTATATATGTGGTAGCATATGGTATTTGTTTTTCTCTTTCTGACTTACTTCACTCTGTCTGACAGACTCTAGATCTATCTCTTTCACTACAAATAACTCAATTTTGTTTCTTTTTATGACTGAGTAATATTCCATCATATACATGTGCCACATCTTCTTTAACCATTCATCTGTTAATGGGCATTTAGGTTGCTTCCATGTCCTGCCTATTGTAAATAGTGCTGCAATGAACATTGTGGTACATGACACTTTTTGAATTATGTTTTTTTTCAGGTATATGCCCAGTAGTGGGATTTCTGGGTCATATGGTAGTTTTATTTTTAGTTTCTTAAGGAACCTCCATACTGGTCTCCATAGTGGCTGTATCAATTTACATTCCCACCAACAATGCAAGAGGTTTCCCTTTTCTCAACACTCTCTCCAGCATTTATTGTGTGTAGATTTTTTGATGATGGCCATTCTGACCAGTGTGAGGTGATACCTCACTGTAGTTTTGATTTGCATTTCTCTAATGATTAGTGATGATGAACATTATTTCATATGCTTGTTGGCCATCTGTATATCTTCTTTGGAGAAATGTCTATTTAGGTCCTCTGCCCATTTTTTGGATTGAGTTGTTTGTTTTTTGATATTGAGGTGCATGAGCTGCTTCTATATCTTGGAGATTAATCCTTTGTCAGTTGCTTCATTTGCGAATATTTTCTCCCATTCTGAGGGTTGTCTTTTCGTCTTGTTTATGTTTTCCTTTGATGTGCAAAAGCTTTTAAGGTTCCTTAGGTCCCATTTGTTTATTTTTGTTTTTATTTCCATTTCTCTAGGGGGTGGGTCAAAAAGGATCTTGCTGTGATTTATGTCATAGAGTGTGCTGCCTATGTTTTCCTCTAAGAGTTTTATAGTGTTTGGCCTTACATTTAAGTCTTTAATCCATTTTGAGTTCATTTCTGTGTATAGTGTTAGGGAGTGTTCTAATTTCATTCTTTTACATGTAACTGTCCAGTTTTCCCAGCACCACTTATTGAAGAGGCTGTCTTTTCTCCATTGTATATTCTTGCCTCCTTTACCAAAGATAAGGTGACCATATGTTTGTGGGTTTATCTCTGGGCTTTCTATCCTGTTCCATTGATCTATATTTCTGTTTTTGTGCCAGTACCACAGTGTCTTGATTACTGTAACTTTGCAGTATAGTCTGAAGTCAGGGAGCCTGATTCCTCCAGCTCAGTTTTTCTTTCTCAAGATTGCTTTGGCTATTCGGGGTCTTTTGTGTTTCCATACAAATTGTAAACTTTTTTGTTCTAGTATTGTGAAAAATGCCATTGGTCGTTTCATAGGGATTGCATTGAATTTGTAAATTGCTTTGGGTAGTATAGCCATTCTCACAATGTTGATTCTTCCAATCCAAGAACATGGTATATCTCTCCATATAAATAGATGTTTGTATTATCTTTAACTTCTTTAACTTCTTTCATCAGTGTCTTATAGTTTTCTGCATACAGGTCTTTTGTCTCCTCAGATAGGTTTATTCCTAGATATTTTATTCTTTTTGTTGCAATGGTAAATGGGAGTGTTTCCTTAATTTCTCTTTCAGATTTTTTTCATCATTAGTGTATAGGAATGAAAGAGACTTCTGTGCATTAATTTTGTATCCTGCTGCTTTACCACATTCATTGATTAGCTCTAGTAGTTTTCTGGTAGCAACTTTAGGATTCTCTATGTATAGTATAATGTCACCTGCAAACAGTGACAGTTTTACTTTTGCTTTTCCAATTTGGATTCCGTTTATTTCTTTTTCTTCTCTGATTGTTGTGGCTGAAACTTCCAAAACTATGTTGAATAATAGTGGTGAGAGTGGGCAACCTTGTCTTATTCCTGGTCTTGGAGGAAATGGTTTCATTTTTTCACCACTGTGAACTATGTTGGCTATGGGTTTGTCATATATGACCTTTATTATGTTGAGTTAGGTTTCCTCTATGCCTACTTTCTGCAGAGTGTTTATCATAAATGGTGTTGAATTTTGTTTAAAGCTTTTTCTGCGTCTATTGAAATTATCATATGCTTTTATTTCCTTCAATTTTTTAATATGGTGTATCTCATTGATTGTTTTGCATATATTGAAGAATCCTTGAACTCCTGGGATAAGCCCCACTTGATCATGGTGTATGCTCATTTTAATATGCTGCTGGATTCTCTTTGCTAGTATTTTCTTGAGGATTTTTGCATCTATGTTCATCAGTGATACTGGCCTGTAGTTTTCTTTTCTGTGACCTCTTGTACAGATTATTTCTGATCATACTGTAAATTGTGATTAACAGAAGCCAGTTTGAAAAAAATATATATGTAATATATACCTAGGTAGGTAGATGTATCATATTCTTAAACAGAACTGCAAATCATAGAAAGAAAGATAATTTTCTAAGTTGTTATAACTAGAGTGAAACTTTTTACTTTTAAGGCAAGCACTTGACATCTCCTAATCTATTATGTTCCATTATTTTCTCATATCTATTGTGAAATAAGACATTGATAGAACTATAATGGATATAAATGTGTTTTTGAGTAAAGCAGTATATCATGTTCTACCTATATCAATGTTAGTTACAGTAACCAACTTTCCTGCTTTTAGTTCTGAAAGTCCCAAGTCCAGGAAACCCCTCAGTCTCCAGCTAACTGGAACAATAAAGTTCCAGTCATGCTATCTTTAGTATAATTTAAGTCAGTAAACAAATATTTGACAAGAGCACACCATGTGCTGGCCACTGGGGAATCTATAAGCGTAAATGAGGTGTGAGTAGGATGGAGAAAAGTGTTTCGTGAAAGAGCACAGGCTACTGAGTCATATGGCTCAGGGCTTGTAATTTTAGTTTTACCATTTACTAACTGTCAGTCCTTAGACTCACAGAAATCTCTGGATCTCTTTGAGCCCTGTTTTCCTATATGAAATACAAAGATGATAACAATATTACTTTAAAAATGCTCATTATGAAATGAAATCATACTATGTATGCTTATTTGCATACATACATCCAGCACCTGGTCTGGAAATTAGCTGATATTCAATACATCCTAGTTTATTCTCTCACCTCCATCAATAGCAGGTCCAATAAAATTAGTGAAATTGCAGAAGAGTGATCAAAGGGCAACTGCATTATACATGGAGTGGAATAGAAAAGTTGAGGTCACTGGGAGACATCCTGCAGAGGTTACTTTCTATCTTTGGCCAGCTCTAGTTGTCAGACTAGTATGATTGATGAATAACTACAATCTGCTTTCTACTTTTCATTAAGAGGAGATTAGAAGAACCATAAAAGAGGCATGTTCTTCCAAAGGGTCACATGGAAGGAGTAGGAAGAAGAGGAAGAGACAAAAGAAAGCATATGTTCTCTCAAGTTTTCTGGTAAAGAACTGCACAAGGGGTCCTTGTATGTGTGTGTGTTTCCAGGCAATTTAATGCCATCTCATAACCTTATATTACATGCTCTAAGAATTTATTCTAAGTTCTGAGATAATACAAAGTTCTGAGGTGGGACCGACTCTGGCAATTGAAATGAGATATCTCAGAGGTGTGAAGTAGCCTAGAAGTATGGCTCAGCTCTTGAGTGGGGATGAATTGACACAAGCAGTGAGGTTTCTTGTGAACATTAACGCAATTTCAGAAGACTTCACTTTATGAGCAACACAGGAGACACAACTGTGCAAATTCCAAGAACAATTTAAAGTCATTTCAATATTTCTGAGGAGTATGCATCCTCTCTAGGTGATGAATATGTCAAGCCAAGCTCTGAGAGAGGAAAAAAGTTGTCTGTTGGCCACAAAGCAAAGAGGCTGAAGAAGTCTGATTGCCAGCCCTGTACAGAATTTTTAAAGTGTCAGAACTGGCTCTGCTTTTTTTTCAAAAAGTAAGAAGTTTTCAGGGATAGATTTTAATAGGCCCCTCAAACGAATTATAATGAAGTACATTACAAAACCTGAAGAAAACTCCATGGTTTGAAGGTCTGACAAAGAAAACCTCTGGACATTTCCAAAGACAGAGATCCTTTTGGCTTTGCATTTATTTGTATGTATTCCTTAGTGTATAATTACATTTGAGCATTGACTTCATGCCAAATGCTGGTAGAGATTGGAGATACGGAGGTGAAGGAGATAGAACCAGTACCCAGGGAGAACATTGTGGGAGAGAAGCACAGATACAAAACATGAAAAATATCCCAGGTAATGAGAATGAAATCTGTGACAGTGGGTTTGGGACACAGAGATGAGGACAGGGAGACTGGCCAAGAAAAAATGAGACTTCTGAAATATGCATATATATATATATATATATATATATATATATATATTTATATATGATAAAATATAATACAATGTAGTATCTAATTTTTTCAGCACTCATTGTGATTTAGCGCTATGTTAAACATTTTGTGTGTTCTAGGCTCCATAGAAACAGGGAAAAAGGCAGGGTGGTGATAAGAGAGTTCAGGTATCTCAGAAACTGTCATTAATTCACTCTGATGGGCACAGGGCACAGATGTTCATGTGTGCAAGGGCTTGGTGCAATGATAGACAAGCTTTGGAAGCAGGAAGCAGCCAGATCATAAATTATATTACATTCCTCAGGAAGAAGTTTGGGTTTTTTCAAATAGAAGACCTAACAGTGGCCAGAATATCAACTGCCTAAGGATCACATGCTCAGCTACTAGAAGGGTCTAGGACTTGGTGTGCCCAGGTCACATGTCAAGAACACATTCTTTTTAGTGTGTCATGTGGTAGAAGAAGGTCAGAGTTGTGAGATTGTTATAGATCCCATAGTATGTATTTGTATAAACCCTAAAAATTCTTTCCCCCCAATCACATTGTTACAAGTACACTGGCAGAGGATAGATAAAATAATTTTAATACAGAAATCATAAAGCTTGACCTGACTATGCCACTGACATCTTCCTATACATTTAATAGCTCTGGTTGCCTCTTTGATACATTTCAAGCCTTCCAGACTGCAAGTCAAGATTCTCTGCCACCTGCCCTAGCCTCAATCTTTCAAGAGAATTTTCTCTCCCTAAACTGCTTCTCTCCTCCTTGTCCATTTTACTCTAGATTCTGACCAAACTCAGAATCCTACTGATGATAAAAGATATTTTCTTCCTTCAGAGTCTTTGCTGAAATACATTACCAAGTTTTCTACAAATGGCTCCAGGAATTTCTAACTAACTGTGTGGTTTTGGGTAATTAGTACCTCTTAGGGATTCACCTTCTTTTGCTGCAAAATGGAGAAAATAAGCTCTGCTCTGCCTACTTCATGGTGCTCACCTGGTCTTTTGTCATTCATCCAAGTAATAGTTATTGGGTACCTATGATGGACCAGACACTGTCCTAAACTGGAGGTACAACAGTGAACAATGTAGACCAAGGATTCCACCCGATTAAAGCCTATAATCTAGTGGGTAAGGAAGGAAATTAAAAATTGAGTTATAAAGCACCTTAGAGGATGATAAGTATAATTAAGAAAAATGTGGTAAATTATGGACAGTAGGGAGTGACAAAAAGTGACTGTATCAGGTGTCATGTCATAATGAAAAGAAAAAGCAAATGGTACTAAATGCTATAACATAAATGGTACTAGATGATAAGGCAAATGATACTAAATGCTATAACTGCTAAACTGGCATTTTTCAGAAGGGTGGGGTTCATACCTGCCTAGCACTGCTATAAGCACTTTAGATATATTATCTCACTTAATCCTCCTAACAAACCCAGGTATACATTGCTGTTAGTATTACCAATTTATAAATGAGAAAGTGAAGATATATAGAAAAGGTAGTATGAAAATTGCTGTTGAATAATATTTATGCTATTTGAAGATAAATAATCATACCTTCCAAAACTCATACACACGCTGTCCATACTAACAGACATGCAAGCAAAAATGCAAACTACACAAACAAGTGAATATGCTCCGTCAGAGTCTCAAGGACCAGTTTAGTATATGTTTGATGTCACATAATCTCATTTGGAAAATGCTCTTTGTCCTGATGTTTTTTTAGCTGGGAAATTCAGAGAAGAGTGAAGTATGCATTAAAATAGCACTGGAGAGAAGATGAAAGGAAGCCCAATCTTTAGGCATGATCCATTCTGACATTGTGCCATTACAGCTCCAAGAAGGAGTGGATCAGAGTAGGAAGCTGGACTCTGGCCTCATCATTCTGGTCCATTCTAACTCAAGCCATCTAATGGTTCTGTAGTTGCATTTCCCATGAGGGAACTCAACTCTGAGGATAGAGCAGGAGAAAAGAGAAGCTTTCAGAAGAGTGGAGAAGGAAAGAAAGTGTGGAGGCAGGAGTTCTATCAAGCAACAACGTTTGTTTTCAAGAATGGTTGCATTCAGATCCTGAAAGTAAGATTTTTTGGGTCACCAAATGTCTACTGTAGTGTTATTTAATACATGCTATGACTAGAGACGTTTCTTCCAATTTGGAAGGACTCTTACAGTAGGACATTGCCTGGAGAAGTATGGCTAATCATCAGGGAAAGGTGCCAATGATATAATTTGGAAATGTCATTGATTTCCAGGGAATCCTTATTAACTATGTGGGCTAAAAATGTCAGTAGTTTACTTGAAGATGAATGTACTTCACAGAAACACCTCATTTTAATTTCTTACAAGGCACTCAAATTTGCTAAATTATGATGAGAAATAGAATGTAACAGGTAAGTTATCAAATACTGTTTGCTGGTCAATGTGTTTGTTCTCTGTTGACAAATCCATACTAGAGATAAATTTATAATCAGAAAAGTTTTTTTTTTTTTAAATGAGCCTTGAGCCAGAGCAGAGCTAATTAATTAGATCATCCATTAGTTGGATGTTATTGAGATGGGATAGATTAAACTGTGGATGTTACTAAAATTCAATGGATTACTGTGTCTATTTCTACCACATGGACAGACTTGCTGCCATAGAGGGACTACTTATTTTCATAAGATGTGATATTTTCTGTCCTGGACAGTGTTGAAAACAAATAGGAACATTTGTCTCAGTGACTTCCCCTTCATTAAGGTTCTATTGTTATAGCCAATGTTAACTCTTAGGTTTGAGGGCCTGTCTATGTTATATAGACACTAACACAATTTTGTTACTTAACAAATTATACAGCCTTTTAGAAATGAACATTTTAGAAGTAAATGAAGACTTTGGCAGATATTCTAAATACAGAGATAACAATAATAGCTAATATAGGATATGTTAGGTACAGTACAACTTCTTTACATTTGCTTTATTAAATTCTTATTTATTTTTATAATAACATGAGAATTAGTTACTATCATGGTCCCTTTTGCAGATGAGGAAACTAACTATGAAGGTTAGAAAAAAGTTAGTAAATATTCCACTTCTTCAGAGATGGAGACTGCCTTTGAACTCAAGCTAACTTACTCTTAACATCCAAGGTAGACTAATCCTGTTTCCTCTATGGCTGGTATCATGCTGCTATGTTCTTTGTGTTGCTATACCAAATCAAACAAGAAGAATAAAGCAATGGCTTTTTTTAAGTTAGAGTCAGGAATCAATACTGGAATTATTTATGTCATTAACACCTACTATTTTTGATCAGTATTACCCAACTCTTTAGCAAGTTGGAAGTGTTATCTCTCCTCTAGTCTCATCAATGCAGCTGTACTGTTATGTAACCTTCACTCCCAGGAAGCGATCATTTCAGCCTCCTGCAAAGTCAGGACAGATTACATTCATTAGTACATTCTCCTTGAGTTAGCTCCTAACTCCCTCAGAGACTGCAGTCAGGTGGGTGGTAGCTGACCTACCTTCTTTGAAGTCTTCTCTTGATTGGAGGGTCAGGATGATGCCTGATGTGAGCTCACCAGGTTCCCAGAATAGCTGCCTTCAGGAGGGAGTTATTTTCTCATCTTCTTTTTTGGATACTCATGACTTCCTTCCATTTCAGAATCAGAGCAAAGCATGGTTACTGCATTAGTGCCACAAGTAACTATCTGTTTAACCCTTTTATAGCTTCCTTGGGGGTTGTGTTTAACACAAAACTGTAACCCTCTTAATCTAGTAATCCTATTTTATTAAGGAACAAAATTGGAAACATAGAATGAAGACTTTGCATCTGTTCTAACTGTAAAGTGTACAAGTAATATATTGTAAAACTTTACTACTGGGAAAAATAATTTAACCTAACTCTATTTGCAGATGAAAATGAGGTCTCTAGGCAGAGTGATTTACCCAAAATCTCTCCATAAGGGAGTCGCAGAATCAGCCTTATAAATAAGGAGTATTAAATATACATCTAGAAGTACTCAATGGACACTTACTGTCTAAACTTTCCTAAATGAGGAAAGTTTTTTTCACTAGCTTTTACTTAGAAGTTTTCTTTAGGGGATCAAAGTCCTTGATATCTGATAATAACTGTTTGTAGACACATGACTTTTTTTTGTTTTTTGTTTTTTGAAGGGACAGAATAAAATAGTATTACTTATCAATTTACTTAATTCTGAGATTTGAGAGGCCTAACATGTATTAGTCACAAACTCTGATTTCCCTGGAGAAGTTCAAGATTGTTTTCTTCACAATGGCCATAGTGAGAAGGATTGTTCCCAAATGGATTAAGAACCAAAAGAAACCCTCAAGATCACAAAAGAGCTCTGTATTGGGGTGAAGTTTTAAGTTCAAAGGAGTGAAGGAGATAAAATGCTCTGTCCTGACCTCTGTGATTTATATACGTTCAGTTCCAACAAGCTGGTCAGATAAGTGGCAAAAGGGGTTCTGGAGAAAACTTCTAACTGGGAAGAGCCAAACAGGTGCAAAGCCAGACCCAGAGAAGAAAACAGTCATGCATGGCATGGGCATTTGGGACCATTTCTACCATGGGTCCATTTTTTCTCAACTTTGTTCTTGCCTCCAAATCTCTTATACTACATTCCACACCCTACATTTTCTGTTTCTAGGTCTCCCTTTTCACTTCTCCTCTCAATCAAATTTGGCTTCTACCTTCTCTACTCAACCTCCCATGTTAAGCCTGTAATAATCCCCATACCACTAGTCTAAGGAACCTCATTGTTTCCCATTTAACTCAGGTTCTTAGTGATTTTCAGCATGTGACAGACATTCCTTCATGAACTCTGTCTTTCTCTAGTTTTGAAACCAAATGGTTTCTCTCCTATGTTTACCAATTTCCTCTTAATCTTCTTTCCTGGTTTATTGTCCTTCATATATTAGATGAGGAACTTCCTTAGTGCCGACACTAGACCCATTTCTCATGCCATAGTCTTTACTTGGAAATATTCTTCCCCTAACTGTTTTAATTTGAAATTGTTTTTGGTGATGATTCCCAAATGTATGTTATCAGTCCAAACTTTTCATCTGAACTCTGTATATCCAATGTTCTACTTGAATTATACACTTGGATGAATGACTCCTCAAAGTCAATATGTCTATAATTGAACTTAGAGTAGTCCCCCCAAAAAACATATTCTTCTTCCAGTGTTTTCTTACCTCAGAACATAACTCCACCAGAGCAGAAATCTAGGAGTAATCCTTCCTAGCTCCTGTCTCCTACCAACTTATTTAAAGTCAGGTTAATTAGCCTGCTAAATATTTCCCAAATCTATTCATTTTTTACTATTACAATCTAAGTCCATTTATTATAGCCAAGAGCTCTAGTCAAAGTTTTTTCCTCCTCTTGAAATGTCCTCTCTTCCTCCTGACTAAGAAACTTCTCTTCACTATCTTTATGACTCACTTCAAATATCGTCTCATCGAGGAAGACTTCCTTGACATTCCAGAAGAGTTGATGACTCCCCTTCTCTACTTCTATAGCAATTATATATACCTCTATTATATCACAGAGTATAGTTAGACATTTTTGTTAACTAAATGCCCAGCATTTAGTGGACAGCAATCATGCTTGTACCCTCCAAGACCTACTATGGTGACTGGCAGACAGCAGATGGTTAATATTTGTTTAGGGACAGAATTAATTAATGAATTAATGAATTAAAGCAAGGTAAATACAAGGAGACTTGAGGGCATACATCTTCAGAAAATTTAAAAATGGTGCTTGATGACAGCCAGTATCTGTAGAAGGATGTCTCTTTGTTTGTTTTGATTCGATTTGAGTTTGACTTTATATTTTTAATAGAATATTGTAAGCTTGAGTGGAATGAGTTAGGAAAAAAAAGTAATGTCTAAAAGGGGAGAGTTAATTGCTGAATCAAGAGACCAAAGAAATATTTTTTAAATTTGAATCAAGAATAAAATAAGTGAGAGTATCCATGAAAAAGAGATTGGAAATAAAAGTTTCACAGAATGAAATACTTACTCTGTGACAAATGTTTTCTTAATAAATATAAATTCCAAAATTTTGCTTTCCAGGTATTATTTTCCTTATTTTATCAGTGTGTAAAATGAAAAATGAAGACAAAAAGCTTCAAATTGTGCAGCTGATATTCAGATCTACTTCTGAGTGATTACAAAGCTCACATTCCCTTTGTGAACCTATGTCACATCTCTGGGAGATGGGACCTGTTGAGCGTGGAGGAAGGTGGTAAGAGGGGATTACCTCATGTAGTCCTTTGAAGTCAGGATAAAGGGTTCTTAGTGTATGATCAGGAGAGAGAATTTCAGGGAATTTACCCTGAGCAGGTTATCATCATTGTAAAAGAAGGGGCCAGACCATAGTGTGAGAGTAGAGGGTAGTTTTGAGCTTGGGTTTTAGTCTGTTGAGAAGGACTTGTCTTAGCCCCTGTGACCACTGAGAATGAGAATTAGAAAGAGCTAGTGTACAGATTCCCAAGGCAGCTGCCTCATCTTAAGTGAGTTTGAAGTCACTGCCTCTGGAGTGATGTCTGTGGAATAGCAGTGTTCTTCAAAAGAGCTTATCAGCCAAAGCAAAGGGAGAGGGAGCTTGGATTAGAAGGGCAGCGGCAGCAAAACCTCTCACAAATTTCTCCTTACACTTCAAGATGCAGCTTAAATTTTACCTCCTCCATTTGGATGGGGTCTTTTGTCATAATGTTTATTATTTTTGTCATAACTCATCAAATTTATCTATGTATATGTCCATCATCATTATTGAAGTAAGAACTGTTTTGGAAGGAAAAGGTGTTTTATTAACATTTTTATTCCTAGAACAATTCTTGACACCTAAAAGTCTGGCCAACCTTACCTGTAAGATTGCATGGGTGATGAATATCAATAGAATAGGTGTTCTTCATCATGCCCAGTCTAGAATGGAAGGAGGAGAGTCCTTCAGACTGAGAGAATAGGCAAATATCTGTTTCTGGACAACTTAATTCTAAGCTAAAATTTAATGAATTCTTACATGTCCCAAGTACTTATGTGTATTTTTAGCTAATAGCACTCATGTAAATTAGACATTTTATCTCCATTTCATAGAGGCTTAAAAAGATCAAGTGACTTAACTGGTTTTAATTCTGGTAGCTCTTGAGCCCATTCTCCTTCCATTCTGCACTGACACATTACTCAAGATAGGCTGGGCTTCTGCTGGAATAACAAACTGAACACAGTAAAGCTTATATTTCATTCATACTAAGTCTTGGTGGATTAACCTCCATGGTAGCTACATTCTGTGTGATGACTCACAGATGCAGGTTGCTTCCATCTTGCTTGACCACCATCTGGGCACACAGCCTCTGGTCAAAGCTCAAAGTAAAGAAACAGATAGGAGAATGGTAAGGAACTTACCAAAATGCCTTAACCCATTTTGATGCAGGTCATTTCCACTCGCTTTGCATTAGCCAGAACAAGTCATAGAACTTTGCCTAACCACAAAGATCTGATTGGTATTGTTTACCTTGTGTGGTCAGATAAAAAGAATATCAAAGATTGGGTGAACTCATGTTGCATTGTGTCTCCCCTGTCCAATTTAATATTGAAGAAAAATATATGACTTTATGGGAATAAGGTCACTGAAGAGTTGGGAGGCTAAGCAGTAAATTAAACAACAATTAATCAAAACTTTATTGAGTATCTACTATGTGCCAAGCTCTGCTTTACATGCTGGAGATTCGGTGGTGAACAGAGCATAGAAGTTTTCTACAGTCATGGAATTTGCATTCCAAAATGAGAGATAAATACACATGCACACAAACTATGATGTAATGATTTTTAAAATTGAAGAGGTATGGCTAAATGCTTGCAGAAAATTATCATAACATTATGTGATAGAGAGTTTTTCAGTAGCTAATTTAGATTAGGTAGTCTGAAGATTTCTTTGAGGAGGTGTTATTTAAACAGAAATCTGAATGGCATGAAGGAACAACCATGTGAAGTCAGGAGGAGGAAGATTCTAAACAGAGAAAAGTTAGCCCCAAATCTTTGCTGCAGAAATAAGCTCTGGGTGGCAAGAGGACAGAAAGTGGGTCATTTGAGGATCGGGCAGAGTTAGAGAGGAGAACCATGTTATTAGATTTTGTAGAAGTAGGGAGGGTTAAGCTTAAGCAGGTTTTTTTTTTAAGGCAGGATGAATAGTTCTGAGTATGATGGGAGACCATCGGGGAGTATAAGCAGCAGAGTGTCATGATCTGATTTATGTACATGACTGACACAGTGCAGTCTTCCAAACCTTGTACATTTCCTGAACCCCCAGCATAGAAGCTGCAATGACAGACATCTGTGTGAGAGCCAAAGGGAATATCAGAGTTGAAATGTGCTAAGCTCCACTGGCTTTCTATGGTACTGTCAGAGAAATACATTGTTATTGAAAAATGCCAGCATTGGCAAAATCTAGGCTTGTCTAAAAACTGCAGGAAAACTGCAGGTGTGTAAAATGCAACCCTAGTGTTAGCAAATTCAAGTAACTCCAGCTGTCATTTAAAAGGTTGGCATACATCTGGCCATCCTTTTGACCTACAAAGAGTCTCAGAATGTTTCCCTGTGAATGAGAGAATGACTCAATAGTTAAGGTAAGTCAAGGTCACAGTGATGCCTGCTCTACTGGCCCAACCTTGAAACAAGACAGAGAGAGGAAAGACAAGTGGGAGGCATTGTGGGGAGATGTTTTCATAATGCTCAGAAGTGGCAACGTCAGCCAACAGAGGCAGATGGAAAATTCTCCACTTGGGCTGTCGGAACTGCTTCGTGCAAAAAGCTAGCACTGCAGATGCTTTCTTATGTAGATATATGCAGTGATGTAAGCAGTAAGATGGTTTTAGGGCGTTTATTTCAAACCTTGTTTCCTGGGGCCCTAAAGTTTAAAGAAAGTGCCTTAGGAGCTGCCATGCTTATAGAGTATAAGGGAAAGAAGTGACATTCCAATACACTGGGCCCCTTTGCTCTATTTCACCCAAAGCTGTTCTTCATGTGTCATATATTAATATTATTGGAGTTCCACATGAAATTTTATTTGAAAGAAATATTCTCAATTTTAAAAAGTATGTTTTGAATGCAAGAAAGGTAAATTTAGAGACATAAGATTTGAAACCAAATAAATCACATACATCTATGTGATATTTTATGCTACTTTATTTAATCCTCACAAATTTTAGACAGCTACTGCCAACCCCAGTTGACAGTTGTTCAAGGTCATGTAGTCAGTAAGAGGTCAACGTGGTATTTAAAACTGGATCTCTGACCCCAAAGGCCATACATCCTTGTTTTCCCCATTTTTCTGTTATGTCATGCATGATGACCCCAAATTCTTCATTCACTAACTTTGTGATGGTCAGTAGATACCATCTCCTATGAACCTCTGTTTCATCATCTATTGAAGAGGAATATAAGTAGAACTTAATAAAATCAATCTCATTATTTTGGGGTTCAGGTCATACAAAATGTTTAAGGGTAGAAATAACCATAAGCCAAGTATTATGCTGGACACTTTTGTACACATTGACTCATATAATCAGCACAGAAACCTTATGATGTACCTGATGATTGATGCTCAGCTGTGAAGAAAAGAAAATTGGATACAGAAGATTAGATTTAATTATCTGAGCCCAAACAGCCAGGAACACATGGTGCTGCTGATATTCTGACCTGGGTCTCAACCCATTCAAGTGAAAAGGCCTTCACCCACTTACCATATATTTAAATGGTTGACCATCATAAATCAAACATAATGAACACATATGCTATGTACTCCTATATTGACAAAGATACCATCAAAAGAGAAACACATTTATAGGTTTTATATAATTGGAAGTCAACAGAAGTCCAAAAATATCAAGAGACCAAATTTAATTATTATTTTTTATGTCTGGGTGTTATATTGATGTAATGATAATGTTTGGATGATTTGATTAAATATGGATCAACATAATTAATAAATTATTATGTATTTATTTAATAATTTATTTTAATTACCTTTATTCCAGTGACATCACCATGCTGTATAATCAAGATTTTTACATATTTTTTTATTTTGACAATAATTTTCTATCGAAAAATAAAATGTAAATTTATCCAAAGGTTAGTAAATGTTAATAATTTTTCATCTGAAATGTATATTTCAACATATGTAAAATATAAACATTAGAATTATTTTATGTCGGTTATCAAATAGCATTTTTTCTTTTTAAATAGTCAAACTGACCAACAAAACTAAGATAAAATGAATATTTAAATAATGAATATTATTCTTATATCAAGATTTTTCTAATAAAGTTAGTATTCTTTTTCCTTCTCAGGTATTAATTAATTAATTTTTCTTCCAGTTTTATTGAGATATAATTGACAAATAACATTGTCAGTTTAAGGTGCACAGAAAAGTGATCTGATTTATATACCTTATGAAATGATTACCATAATAAGTTTATTGAACATCCATTATCTCATGTGGATTCAATATTAAAGAAACAGGAAAAAAAAGGTTCTTCAGGAGAAATCTTATGGACTTACTCTCTTAACTACTTTCACATATAATGTACAGCAGTGTTAATCATATTTATCATGTTGTACATGCAGCCCTAGCACTTATATATCTTATAACTGGAAGTTTGTGACTTTTGACTACCTTCATGCAATTCCCCCTCTCCCCAAACCCTGCCTCTGGTAATCACAAATCTGATCACTTTTTCTATGAGTTTGTTGGTTTTTGAAGTGTAATTGAACTATAACACTATGTTAGTTCCTGGTACACAGCACAGAAATTTTATATTTATATACATTTCAAAATGATCACCATGATAGGCCTGATTTTCAGTATACAAAGATATTACATAATTATTGAGTATAATCCCACATTGTACATTTCATATCTGTGATTCATTTATTTAGTAACTGAAAAATTTCTGCCTCTTTATCTCCCTCATCTTTCTCTTTCTTCCCCACAACCCCTTCTCCTCCGGCAACCACCTGCTTCTTCTCTGTATCTATGACTGTTTCTGTTAGCTATGTTTGTTCATTTGCTTTGTTTTAGATTCCATGTGTAAGTAAAATCATACAGTATTTTTCTTTCTCAGTCTGACTTATTTCACTTAGCATAATAACCTCCATGTCTATCCATGCTATCACAAATGATTAGATTTCATTCATTTTTATGGCTGAGTAATATCCCATTATATATATATATATATATATATATATATATATATATATATATATATATAATCTCACATCTTCTTTATTCTTTCATCTATCAGTGGGCACTTAGGTTGCTTCCATATCTTGGCTATTGTAAATAATGTTGCAATGAACATAGGGCTGCATATATCTTTTCCAATTAGTGTTTATTTTTTAAATATCCAGGAGTGGAATTGCTGAATCATATGGTAGATCTATTTTTAATTTTTTGAGGAACCCCCATACTGTTTTCTATACTGGCCGCACCAAATTTTCATTCCTGCCAACAGTACATGAGGGTTCCCTTTTTTTCCACATCCTTGCCAACACTTGTTACTTGTTGCCTTTTTGATAATATCCATTCTAACAGTTGTGAGGTGATATCTCATTGTGGTTTTGATTTGCTTTACCTGATGATTACTGATGGTGAACATCTTTTCATGTACCTGTTGGCTATCTGTTATGTCCTCTTTGGAAAAATGTTTACTCAGGTCCGCTGCCCATTTTTTAATCAGGTTGGTTGTTTTATTTTTTATGTCAAAGGGTATGAATTATTTGTATAGTTTGGTTATTAACCCCTTGTTGAATGTATCATTTGCAAATATCTTCTCTCATTCAGTAGGCAACCTGTTTGTTTTGTTGCTAGTTTCCTTCATTGTGCAAAACATTTTTAGTTTGATACAGGTCCATTTGCTTATAATTGCTTTTGTTTCCCTTGTTTGTGGAAACATTTTAAAAAGTCTTGCTAAGACCAGTGTAAAAAGCATTATGCTTATGTTTACTTCTACAAGTTTTATGATTTGAGGTCTTACATTTAGGTCTTTATTCCATTTTGAGTTTATTTTTGTATATGGTGTGAGAAAGTAGTCCAGTCTGATTCTTTAGCAAGTAGCTGTCCAGTTTTGCTATCACTCTTTATTGAAGAGGTCATTTTTCCCTATTGTATATTTTATGGAATATATATACACACATATACATAGTCTGTGTGTGTGTGTGTGTGTGTGTATGTGTGTGCGCACACACTGTTTTGTGATGTGAATGAGCATCTAAATCAATCGATAATTTTTTTTTCTGTAAAGTATCAAATAGTAAATGCTTTTATTTTTGTGGGTCATATGATCTATTTTGCAGCTATTCATCACTGCCTTTGAAAGGCAAAAGCAGCCATAAAGTGTATGCAGACAAATTAAATCAATATTTCCTGGTTTGGACAACAGCAATCCAAATTTAGCCCATGGGCTGTAATATGTTGATCCCTGCACTAAAGAATAGGATCCTAAAAGGAATCCTTTCTTCACTCAGTCTAACTAGGTTATTTCATGTAGCTGAGCATTGTAAACAGAAAGGAGATTTATAGATATAAATTATATAATTAAATAACTGGTTGGAGTGATTCTTATTTTGTTGATTTGCTATTTGACAGCAGAGGTCAGTGACAAATTCACTTTACATAGCCCTCTTTTATTAGATAACCAACTTGCTCAAGTTTTGTACACACTGGACTAATTGCTAACAGAAAATTTGTACCAATCTTAGGTGATCAAATGTTCTCAAACTCTGTTACTGGTGGGCCTCCTGCTTGAATGCATCTTCATTTATTTGTATCTGGTCTCTTTATTTATATTGGATGTAAGAAAAACTTCTGACTTTGACTCATGCCTGCTTATCTCAGAACAGTGTTAACAACATTAACATCTCCACCACTAATAAGAGTTCAGTAACAATGAATGATACTGAAGAGCTCAATATGAGCCTTGCCTATGATAACTCAGGTAGTCAGAGAAAGACCAATCTGTAATCCTCTACTGAAAATTTATAACAAATAGCATCCTCAGGAGCCCCCTCTGTGAAAGATGGGGTACAATGGAGACAAAAGACCAGGGTCAAATCATGTTTTTTTTTTTAATTGAAGTATAGTTGATTTAAAATGTTGTGCTAGTTTCAAGAGTACAGCAAAGAGATTCAGTTTTATATATATGTACACATTTTAAGATTCTTTTCCCCTATAGGTTATTACAAAATATTGAATGTAGTTCCTTGTGCTATACAGTAGGTCCTTATTGGTTATCTATTTTATGTATAGTAGTATGTATATGTTAATCCAAAACTCCTAATTTATCACTCTCTCCCTTCCCCTTTGGTAACCATAAAGTTGTTTTGTATGTCGGTGAGTCTGTTTCTGTTTTGTAAATAAGTTCATTTGTGTCATTTTTTTTTTAAATTCCACATATAGGTGATATCATATGACATTTATCTTTGTCTGACTTTCTCACTTAGTATGATAATCTCTAGGTCCAGCCATGTTGCTGCAAATAACATTATTTCATTCTTTTTTATGGCTGAGTAATATTCCATTGTATATATATACATATATATACATATCACATCTCCTTTATCCTTTCTTCTGTCGATGGACATTTAGATACTATTTTCACTCTTTATATCAATATTTCATTAGGCCAGGAATCGGATATTTAATAATTTTCTAAATATGTGTGTGTGTGTTTCTCTTAGTCATCTCTCACAATGAGAATCAAAAAGGCAGTGGTTATGAAAAATGCATATATACAACCCATCGAGGATCTTCATGATCATAGAATCCAACATATCTTACTGAAGGCTTCAGCAACAGACTTCAATTTTTTTTTAAGTGCAATTTGTTTCCTGTATTGTTTTTAAAATGTGGCCTTTCAAGATGTTTTCGCATTAGCTTGCAACACATACTTACACTGGGAGTTGATATATGTTAAATCAGTTCCAAGCTTGGAACAAGTCCTTGCTGATTTAAAGGTAATATATGGTGTTTGTCATTGGAAATGTGTGCGCAGGTACAGTGGATGCCGACAATGTGCAATTGGTATTAGCATTAATCACAGATTTGAATTTGCTAGATGCTAGATTTTATAGCATGTTTAATCCAGTATCACTGCAAAAGCAGTTATAAAACTTCTCTTTTTTTCTGAACAAGCATGAGGGTGTGGGTATGTGTGTGTGTTCGTGTGTGTGTTTTACTTAATTTTTCTCGTCTCCTTATAGTACACCCATCAGTCAACACCAGTGCTTTAAATATACACTTTTCTTTCCACGTCCAGATTCAGAATATATTTTCCATCTCTAGATTGCCTCAGTATCCACAATACTGGAAGCTCCTTAGGGCCAAAATTTGTTTTGTTCATCTCTGGATTTCTGCGTCCCCAAGTAGCAGCTAGCTCAGGTTCTCCTCAAGAAGAAAGATAATATCTTCCAATAATTGAGATCTATCAGGGACTTTTCCCATGAGCTCATAATGTAAATGCTGCATAATTTTACAAATATTTTTCTTGACATAGTGCCCTATATAAATAATATCAAAATTTAATAACTATTTATTATATCAAAGAAGGCTGATAAATGACATATCAGATGACAAAATCAGGGGTCCATGAAAAAGTAATCTAGTTAACAAATATTTATTGAATAACTATTTTATGAAGTTTAAGGGATATAACAGTGAACCAACAGAAGATCTGCACAATCAATGTAAGAGCTTTAAAACTAGCTGAGATAAGAATTTAAATGTAAAAATCTAAATAAGAGCAGCCAAATACATTGAACTCCATATGTTCTAGGAATTATTTGAAGTGTTTTATGTGTTTTAATTAATTTAATCCTTAAAACAATCCTATTAGGGTTTTACAAAAGATGAAACACACGTACAGAGAAGTAACTACTTCACATAGTGTGTAAGTGATTTAGCTCCAGAACCCACTCTCTTACTGGCTATTTTATATTGTGTTACTCATGGTCTTACTTGCTCCCAAAATGTAAGGCAAAGTTTCAGAAAATGACTTGGATATCTGTTTTTATGATGATTATTTCTTATCACCAATGTTTTGATGTGCGATGGCAGCAAGGAGTTCAGGGTAATATAACCTGTCAAGAATGTGAAGTCGGAATATTCTTCTATTTTATCGATGTAATACAGAGCCATATGCTTTGGCAATCAACTGGGTAAAGGACAGGGACAGCATGTTCATAAAAACTGATAAACAAAAATTTTGTGCCAAAGCAATAGTTATCACATATTTTCCTGAGGGTCAGCATGGTCCAGAGGTCAACAGGTCCAGATTTTCGCTCAGGAATCAGTTCTGGGTCAGCTCCAAGACAAGAACAAAATATTTCAATAAAGAATGGTTCCCAAAAATATTGACTAAGGCCAGCGGGTGAGTAAACAAACAAACAAGAAGTAGCACAACATACAACAAATACTTAATTTGATGTCTCAGAATATTATTTTCATCTTAAAAAGAAAAAAAAATCTGGTTGCAAAATGTGCTGGAAGAGAAACTGTGAGTTGATCAATTGTTGAGGTGGTCGAGTGTCTACCATAAATTGTGATTTTTATCAGAGTGGATGATCCTCAGCTATGCATCCTAAATACATATTAATAACAAGTCTTTCTGATCTCAACCTTATTTAGCACAATAAAATTATGTCTCTTGTATGCAAAAAGTATTCTTTATTAGCGGTAGACATGATTTTATCTGCTACTGATATTCTTTGGGAGGAGAAAAGAAAATTATCTGATTGCTGTATTTGTGCTAGATACCTGTACACAACTAACTCAGCTCCACTTTGTTGGGGAAGAAATGGAGGAAGTCTCCTGCTAGACAAACACACAGTTGTGATTTTCTCTGGTCTCAGACATGAAATAAGCTTAAGTGTGTAAGTTTTGCCTCTGCAAAGCTGGAGGCAGTTGAGAGTTAGAGAGATTTTCTGAGATCACTGTTTCTTTATCAACCTGTTACAGGGTGTCAAATAGGCAGAATTCTAGGGTTGTCATTTGGAAGTACATTGTTACCACTCATGCAAGCCAGAATCCTCAAACCAGGTTTTATTCATGGTCTGATACATGGTCTCCACCTCCTTGACTCTTGCGTCTCTCAATTACTTTCAATATTTAGGTCAAAGCTAGGATATTATTTAATAGATTCTTTCAAATTCCAACAAGAACTTCAAGACTTTAAGAGGTTATATTTTAATAATTAAACATTTTTTTGTATTTTACTTTAAAAAAATTAAAAAAAAAAAACAATTGCTGAAGATGTGGTTCATACCAATTCTCTCACGATAAAGAACAAGAAAATTTTCACAGAATTTGTACTACAATGGGTTTGGAGGGACTGGGGAGCTATCAATACAATGAGGATGTGTGAGACCAGAGTCCAAGAAGGAAGCAAGCATATTTAGCTTTGTTTTTCCAATTGAGTTATTGATGATTTCTAAAAGGAACTAAGAAAAACTTTTGAGAGTCTCACAAAACTGGAAGAAAGAAAAATAGAATTCAGGATTAAACATGGAGGAAAGTCCTGGTAAAAGCTCAGGTCTAGGTTGAAACTCAGCAGACCTAGCCTCAAAGAATAAACATGAACCAGAAATACACCAGCATTCACAGAGATCAAAACCCACTCCGAATGATCTCAATTTTTGATATGACTAATGTGACCTAAAGCTATTTGTGCTTTTTCCTATTTTACTTTCAGAAACTTAAGCCTTTCTGGAGGAAGAGACCATCATGCAGAGATTATCAAAATGACCAGGACCACAGGGAGAAAAGATGTAACAGAAAACGAAAAGAGACAATAGATAACATTGAGAACAGAGAATCTGTTTTCAGGCATTGATTTTAAAATACCAATGATTAAAATACTAAACTAATTAATAGAAATTGAAACAACTGATAGAGAATTATAAACAATAAATAAATCTTGCTAAATTTACTAAAGTCAAAATACAATATTCAGTCATATTCCTATATGTTAGCAATGGACACTTAGAAAATGAAATTGAAAGAGCAACAGTAACCATAGAAGGGGAGATGAGTAAAGTAAATTTAGGAAATTGGTGATATAAGGAATTTTCAGTTTGAAAATACACTATAAGGAGAGTGAAAAAGCAAGCCACAGAGAGGGAAAATGAATTTCCCAGCAACAATAACTGACATAGTTCTTGTTTACAGATTATATAAAGATTTCTACCAATGACTTGTAAAAGGAAAACAATGGTAGAAAGGTGGACAAAATATTTGATCAGGCTCTTCACCAAAGAGGAGATCTAAATAAAACACTTGAAAAATGTTCAACTTCATTAATCATAAGTAAAATGCAAATCAAAACTACAAAATTATAATGAAATATCAACATCACTACACAATACCTGAATTGCCATTTTAAAAAGTGGTAAGTACCGACAGGATATGGATCAAGTGGAATTCTCAAACTCTGCAAGAGGGTATGGGTATAACTACTTTTGAAAACAGTCTGGCAGAATTTACTAAAGCTAAACCTACATACCAGCATATAATACAATATATTCTATACAATACAGCAATGACATTCCAAGGTGTATATCCAGCAGTCATGTTTACACAAGTGTGTCAAAAAATACAACATGATTCATAACATTATTCATAGCAACCAAATTCTGCAAACAACCCCAAATTCCATCAACAATTGAATGGGTAAGTAAATTCATGATTATTCATAGACTAGAATACTGCATACCCATGAAAACAAATTAATTAAAAATAAACAAAACAATATGGATCAATCCCATAAACATAATTTTGAGCAAAAGAAGCCAGAATTTATATCATACTGTATGATTCTAATTATATAAATTTAAAAATTGGCAAAACAATCTATGCTGTGAAAAATCAGAATAGTAGTTACATTTTGGGAAGAGAATAAAGTTAATAAATGGGAAGGAGCAAAAGGAAATTTCTGGTGGTGTTAGTAATATACTATTTATTGACTTGTATAACATTTTATGGATGCGTTCATTTCTTGATAATTTGTGGAACTGTATACCTCTGATTTGTGAACGTCTCTCAATGCATGTTATTCTTAAATAAAAAAATATTTCAAAGGTTTAAAAAGTTTTAATATTCAAATTAACAAAAGAAGAAAGCCACTCATTACACATTTCTCTTTCATCATTTTGCCATATTTTTCTGGGTTACCTGAAAACTTACTCTGCAGACCCTGGCTCTCAAGGTGGTATTAAGATTCTGATTCATACAAACATCAGTAAACTGGAGATTTGTATTAAACTCATACAGTTTAACCCCAACCAAATTCTTGTCTATGGAATCTGCAGTCAAGGAAGAATCAATAAAATAGTAGTCTTATGTTGGCTCTCAGAGATTTTGCTATAAGATGGTAAAGAGTGTGACAATGTTAAACATTTGAGTAGCACCGTTCTAGACTTACTTGGTCCTCAAGAAGAATACTGACAGAATGTATTTAGGTTTGAGTTTTAATTTTAATTGGACAACTAGTAAGAAGTTTGGTCTAGAATCTGAGAAGAGTAACAAGTTACTTTTTGGCTGGTATAGAAAGAATATAACCTTGGGAGCATAGTCATAGAATACATGAAGATGAAATAAATTGCAAAGATGAGCAGTCATCTTATGGAGAAAACTTAGTGCTCTGTAAGATGACACATATCTTCATGATTTTTTAAATATAAAGTATTACACAGGAAAGTGTTACTGGAACTCTTTCTGTCAATGTGCAGGTCTCTGTAAAATTCAGGGCATTTGACATTAATTTAAAAATCTTCTTTGAATATCCATAGAGTGGAGGCCATGCTGTGTTGCCCAGACTTCACACCTCAGGACAGTGGCACTCGTTCCCCACCTGCTGGGAGTGTGGGCTGCTGACAGATCGCAGCTGAGTCTGTCCCTGGAAATTATCCATTGCAGAAGGGAACTGCTTTGCTTATGACCAGATCCCTTGCCCTGATTAGCCTGTCCACAATAATGGGTGTCAAAAATATTGCACCAAACAAGTTAAACAGGCTTTATTCAAGACTTTATTCAATATTTTATTCAATACTATAATATAAAAGACTTTATTCAAAACTACTGTAATAAAGGAGGGAGATTGAACTTAATCCCACTAAACAAAAGATAGGAGATTGTTTAAGCACTGGATGGGGTAATGAAAAAGCACTGCAGAATGTTAGATTGGTCAACATGTCTGAGCCATCTGTGTTTACTAATTGTCCCTTACCAAAGCTAGGTTCCTACCCTCTCACAGAGACTGGGAAATAGGGGTGCTGAGTTTCTTGATGATTATGTTTTAAAGGGATGGCTCCCAGGTCCTTGAGAAAGACATTCTCGGAAATTCTAGCTCCAGAGGCCCCACAGAATCAGCCAAGCTCTCTGGTAAACTGTGTATGAATCCAGCTCCTTTCTCTGACCAATCTTGTTTCCCAATCCCTCCCTCCCTGACAGGTGTAGCTCCTGAGAGGACTCAGAAACAGATATTCTCCAAGAAAATTCCCTCAAATTTGGCTTATCAGAGAACCTGCCTGAATACAAACCATCTCCATTTTCACTAGAACAATACCACTCATTTTTTCTTAAGTTACTTGTTTAACACCTTCTCAAAAAAGACCCTCCCCTTATTTTCTACTTCCACCTCAGAGGCAACTTGAAAACAGTTTACTTGTCCTCTTCTGCATTTTCATAGCACACCTGAACTGGGAACACTGTTTACTGATGCTTTCTTTTTCTTTCTTCCCCACCAGCATTAACCTCTTGAATGAAGTAAAGGAGCCATGTTTGATTTATCTTTACATTTTGGTAATTACAATACCTGAATTAGGAATAGACATATTGCAAACATTAATTAAATAATTCTGAGTCATAATTCTACTGAGTCATAATTCTACTTACCACCTTCACCATGCAGCTAACTAGATCATTTTGTTTAATTTTTTTTTTAACATCTTTATTGGGGTATAATTACTTTACAATGGTGTGTTAGTTTCTGCTTTATAACAAAGTGAATCAGTTATACACATACATCCGTTCCCATATCTCTTCCATCTTGCATTTTGTTTAATTTTTGATTGAAATGTTTGTGTATCCAGGATTTTCACTGGGTACTCAACAAGGATCACATCATTTATGTATATGGGTTAGTGTTTTAAGATAGGCAATGGGATAGCTACCTTACAAAGAAGCTCAATTTTAAAAGATTCTACTCTTTTTTAATTTTCCCATTCATTTTTTAAACCTTACAAACTTATACTAGATTGTTTCAGCACTCTTAAATACTCTTCAAACCAAATATTAAAGCTATTTTAAAATTAAATATTCAATTTAATTCACTGATAAGTGTTAGGGAGTAAGGGCGGTAAGAGTTTCCAGAGACTTGCAAGTTGCAAATATAGAATTTGAATGGTTTAATATCACTATTTCAATTCCCTATGTGTTTAAAAATTCATATGATTTTGAAAGAACTGTGACAAAGGTTAAATGTAAGAAAAATGTATGATTTTTTTCATACTTTACAGAAAGTACTTAGCAAGGAAGGCTTAACTGCAATAAAATCTAAAAACCTAGCCCAGAGATTAGAAAGATAACAGGAGTAAATTATATTGATTAATCAATCAATCACTTAAAAAGATGTTGTGGCATGTAGAACAAAGGAAGTGATACTGTTGATGTTATTCTAGACTAAGTTAAGCTGAACAAACTTGAAGAATACATTTACTTCCTTGAGAGTAATCTTGCAAAGTAGAATATTGAGTTACTCAAAATAAATTCGTAAGTTTGTAAATTTAAAACAAACATCAGAAGAACTTAACTTTAAAAGAATTATGTGTGAAATAATATATTGTCATAAAAATTAGAATGTTTAAAACCAAATACACGCACCTATGGTCAACTAATCTATGACAAAGGAGGCAAGGATATACAATGGAGAAAAGACAGTCTCTTCAATAAGTGGTGCTGGGAAAACTAGACAGTGACATGTAAAACAATGAAATTAGAACACTCCCTAACACCATACACACACAAAAAACTCAAAATTGATTAAAGACCTAAATGTAAGTCCAGACACTATAAAACTCTTAGAGCAAAACATAGGAAGAACACTCTTTGACATAAATCACAGCAAGATCTTTTTTGATCCACCTCCTAGAGTAATGGAAATAAAAACAAAAATAAACAAATGGGACCAAATGAAACTTAAAAGCTTTTGAACAGCAAAGGAAGTTACAAACAAGACGAAAAGACAGCCCTCAGAATGGGAGAAAATATTTGCAAACGAATCAATGGATAAAGGATTAAGCTCCAAAATATATAAACAACTCTTGCAGCTCAATTTTAAGAAAACAAACAACCCAATCCAAAAATGGGCAGAAGATCTAAACAGACATCTCTCCAAAGACATACAGATGGCCCAGAGGCACATGAAAAGCTGCTCAACATCACTAATTATTAGAGAAATGCAAATCAAAGCTACAATGAGATATCACCTCACACGGGTTAGAATGGCCATCATCAGAAAGTTTACAAACAACAAATGCTGGAGAGGGTGTGGAGAAAAGGGAACCCTCTTGCACTGTTGGTGGGAATGTAAATTGATACAGACACTATGGAGAACAGTATGGAGGTTCCTTACAAAACTAAAAATAAAGTTACCATACGACCCAGCAATCCCACTACTGGGCATATACCCTGAGAAAACCATAATTCAAAAAGACACATGCACCCCAATGTTCATTCAGCACTATTTACAATAGCTAGGTCATGGAAGCAACCTAAATGCCCATTGACAGATGAATGGATAAAGATGATATGGTAAATATATACAATGGAATATTACTCAACCATAAAAGGGAATGAAATTGGGTCATTTGTAGAGACATAGATGGATCTAGAGACTGTCATACAGAGTGAAGTAAGTCAGAAAGAGAAAAACAAATATCATATATTAATGCATATATGTGGAATCTTGAAAAATGATACAGATGAACCGGTTTGCAAGGCAGAAATAGAGACACAGATGTAGAGAACAAACGTATGGACATCAAGGCAGGAAATTTGTAGTCCTAATGCAAATTTTAGAAAAGAGAAAATGTTGAAAATTAATAATTTAAGAAATCCACTTAAAATATTAATAACATAATAAGTGAAACAAATATAGATAATCTAAGGAAAAAAACTGTATATGAACAAAAATTAATGGAAATTTTTTAAAGTAATAAAAAAAGAATCGATAAGTCATTATAGCTAGTTCCTTAGCAAGCTTGATCATCCAAAATGAAAATTCATCAATAATAAACATAAAAACAAAATTGATATATATTACATAATATTTGTAAAATTATAAATAATTGTATAATGCTTTGGAAAATTTAGATCCAAGGTATCTAGAAAAACACCTCATCAAACTTGACTCAAAAATAAGAAAACTCAAACAGAACAGATTGTTAATCCATTTACAAGCTAATATCAGTAAGTAATTATCCATCAAAACTAAATTAAATCAAAAACAAGTTAAAAAATAGAAAAAACTTGTACCTTAGCACATATAAATATTGCTGAATTTGCATGCAAAAATCTCAGAAACAGATCTATGGAATAAAATGACAAGCCCAGAAACAGAGCAAGGCAAGATAAATAATAAATAAAAATAAAAGGAACCACATCTATGACAGGAGCTACACAATGACAGAAATGACAAAACAAATTATCCAGGAAACATACACCATTACATAAATGCCACTAGAATAACAGATTCTCCCTAAGGGAAAAAAAATGTAATTAGCTCCCTCATTATTCCATACACAAGTTAATCTCAGCTTGATTAAAAACATAAATGTGAAAAGAAAACTATAAAAAGTTTAGCATAAGACATATTTTTATAACCTAGGCATAGGGGATAATTACTTAAACAGAACATGGAAATCAAAATGCAAAACCAGGATTAATACATTAAATACATTAAATTAAAAAAAATTATACAACAAAAGACACAATAAATACAGCGGAAAGTCACACCCTAGATGTGACATGCAGCCAACAAAGGATTGAATCTAATAATTATAAAGATATTATAACTATTAAGTATGATAAACATATATATCAAAATAAGAAACAAATATCCTAATAGAAAAGTGACCTGTATGGGCAATTTATAGAAGAGGAAATATGAATGAATATAAAAAATATGAAAAGATGCTTATTTTCACTTGCAATCAGCAAAATTCAAATTTTAAATAAATAAGATACCATCTCACAGTAACAAATTTGCAAAAATTATTGTGTTAATATTTTTAACAAGATGTTTTGGCAAGGATGTAGAGAAATGAGCACTCATTTTATTGGTGGGGATGAAAATTGTACAACCACTTTAGAGAGCTATTGGAAAGTGGCTGGTAACTTGTAGCATCATATAATCTCTCAGTGTAATATACATCTTGATGTCTATTATGGAAAAACACTCACATATATGCAAAAGAAAACAATGTTACAGTGATTGTAATAACCACAGTGGAGTAAACTGTTGCTCAGTAAGGGAATAAATTAATAAATCATGGTTTATTCATATAATAATATTCTATATAACAGTTAAGATGAATTATATTAATATGTATCAATATGGGTATGTCTCAAAATCATAAAAGAGTGCATAATACAGTATGATTCCATTTATGTAAATTTTAAATCACGCAAAACAATAAATATACTTTTTTTATTTTTCAGTTGAGTTTCCTGGAAGCACACTCTTAAGATGGAGAGTTGTGTGCAGAAGATATACAGAAGATTGCCCTAGGAAGATTTAGGGATGAGAGAAAGGCGGAATAGGGCAGACCATGAAGCCAAGTCACAGTATGGTTGTAACTGAGGTCTCAGCCCACCCTAAATGGAGTTCTGGAGCTCAGATTGCTGTTCAGAGATAGTTCATATTGAGGCAAGGGAGCTGGATATGTATATCCCTGCATCAGTCAGCTTTTTGCCACACCAGGGGTGGGCAGTTCTCCATAGCTGAAGGCAGTGTCCAGTCTGAGGCACAGCTGTGGGCTATCAGCAGCTGATATCAGCAGCTAAAGAATGGGTACATCCGACCTGATGAGGGGACTTGAATGTAACACCATAGCATCTATTGTGCCATCATTCATAGCTACACTAAGTACTGCTCAGGCACATGCTAGGGAATGATGCACATGAACTTCAGGAGAGTAGTTTCCTATGGGGAGGGAGGCATAGGAAGGGAAAGAATGAGGGTCAAAGCTTTAGATGGATATGTAATATTTTATTCATTTATAGTAATATTGAAGCAAATAAAAAAATGTTTTGATTTATTGGTGTGCCTCTGTCCATTACATTAATTCAATACTTTTTTATATTTAAAATATTTCACTTTTTAAAAAAATCTAGTCATATTGCAGAGTGACAATATGGCACATATAAGTGACCCAAAAATGGTACCTAAAAATATGGAAAAATGCCTATTTTTAAATAAGGAATCAGAAGCTTTGGTCATAATGTCATGACTTTTCAAATTACAGTTGAGATTACAAGTCATTTGGGTTCCACACATACCCTAAAGTTTATTTTAATTAAAAGGGCATAAATATCCAGTTATTTATCAATCTTTTTATTTAGGGCAATGTTTTTGTTTTTTTTTTTTAGTTTTTTGAGTACATTTCTACAGATTGTAATTCCATATAATGTTTTGTCTTAGTTTTGGTTCTCACCATCTGTAGAATGAATTCTGTGTCCCTGCCCTCAAATTCATATGTAGAAGCTCTAACCTAGCAATGTGATGGTATTTGGAGATGGAGCCTTTGGGAGGTAATTAGGGTTAAAGATGGTCATGAGGGCTGGGCCATCAAGATAAGATTTGTGGCTTTGTAAGAGGAAAAGAGATCAGAACTCTGTCCCTCTCTGCCATGTGAGAACACAGGGAGAAGGCAACCGTCTACAAGACAGAAACAGGGCCTCAAAAACCAACTATGCCGGCACCCTGATCTCAGACTCCCAAGTTTCAGAACTGTGAGAAAACAAATTTCTATTGTTTAAGGCCCCCAATCTATAGAATTTTGTTAGGCAGCCCGAGCTTACTAAGACACCACCAGGAGCAAATGCGGAGACAAGAATTTGAATATATATAGTCTATTGGGAAGTGATCCTAGGAAACAGTGGTAGGAAAGTAGAGACAAGAGACAGGTAAGAGAAGGCAGCCAGAAAAGGGTTAGTTATGGGGCAAGTTATCTCTGTGGAATTTTAGGAACTGGGGAAATCTAGGCATCAACACAGAACAGGCATTTCAGAGATGTTCCTCCCATGGGACTATGGACTAGGGTATTTTTATACCGACTTCTATCAATCATTTGTTTAGAACTGTTCCCTGGGATGTTAATTCTGAGCAATTGCTGGCCTCTTAGGCTGGTGGACAGAAAGGGCTCTGGAAGCAAAAGGCTTTATACCAAGAAGTGCAAATGCAGCACCAGAAAGTTTGTCTGGTGTGTATAAAGATAGCAAGTGCCCAGGGACTGTGGGTGGGGAACCAAGGGGCTTGGCTCCATGTCTTTTACACAATCACATCCAACTTGATTGTCAGTTTATTTTCCTTAAGAGGAGCAAGAGCTTAGAGAAATTCCCCAATTTTAAAGCTATTTTACCCACACATAATTTACTATTTCTTTGTAGTAGCTCATCTTTATTTAGTCTTTCCAAACAATTCAACTCTATTTCTGCATGATTTTGCATACTAGTTAATAATTAAATTACATAATTACAACAAGAAGTACACCTAATAACAAGTTTCAAAATAAAAACTTGGCTCTTGGTAGGATTAAAGCTCAAATGTTGGCATTACAAGCATATGAGCAGAGTGCGAGGAGAATTCAGCATGCATTGGGCATCAGCCAGTAAATTCCAGAAGGAGGGAAGATCATCAGTTAATCCAATGAATCTGTTAAGTGGAGATAAGTAAAAATAACTCCCAGACTATTGGAATAGTTGTTACACAGGAAAGAAATTTTATTTGCCTTAAGGATAGAAATTTCAGATGGAGTTGGGGAAAATACACTAACTTTGCTTAGTATATTTTTATCACTATTGCATATTCCATAAAAATGGAAAGGATAGACTAGGAAAACTATAACTCATTCAAAGTAGAATATTCAAGCAAAATGTAGTTGACAACTCAGCAAGTGTCATTTCGGGGTTAATGCAATTTCATTATCATATGTTAGGTTGGGTTAACTGAGATCTTTGGATTCCTCGTGCTTTTAGATTCTCTGTTTAAACATATATCACCATTATTATTTGTCCTCAAAGCATCATTCGGCTCCACAAATCTTTGTTAGGAAACTATGTTTACACTTTGTGCTTCTAACGGGTAAACGTTTGGGCAAAATCAAGTGTTTGTGGTAGCGAAGCCATTTTAGCATTATGAATTGTTTGACTTTCCTGCCAAAGTTAAAAGCCTTAAAAATTATCACATATTCCTAGGGAGAAGCTTTGTTTAGGTTCCAAAAGAAGCTAGCATGGGTGGTTCAAAGACAGACTGTTGAATTCTGTCCTCTGTGTGTCTGCGATGAATTCTATCTTCAAGGAAGGAAAGGCTGTTTATTCATGTCAAAGTAACTACAGAAAATGTCCTTATGTCTCCCTTTTTTTAGGAACACTTTTGTAAATCTTTGTGTGAAATGCATAGTGGGCATTCAATAATTTTTAGTCTGTTACTGGTGTTGCCAAGATCAGTGTTTATGCAGGGCTTGGTATTCTATGGGTCCCTTAATCTGGCCTTTATATCTTTTCAGTATTATCTTCTTCCTCCTCTTTTTTTTTTTTTTTTTTTTTTTTTTTTGTGGTACGCGGGCCTCTCACTGTTGTGGCCTCTCCCGTTGCGGAGCACAGGCTCCGGACGTGCAGGCTCAGTGGCCATGGCTCACGGGCCCAGCAGCTCCGTAGCATGTGGGATCTTCCCAGACCGGGGAACTAACCCGCGTCCCCTGCATTGGCAGGCGGACTCTCAACCACTGCGCCACCATGGAAGCCCTCTTCCTCCTCTTTTGAATAAAGTGCTGCTAACCCCCACCTGGGCCTTTGCCCACACTGCTCCCTCAGCTGGTAGTTCCTTCTCAACCTGTTTTTCTGATTCCATTTGGAGCATCATGACTGTATTTCTGTTCCATTCCTGGGCTTTCTCTAGCCTGGGTCAGCTCCCCTTTCAATGATAGGATCATAGGCTTCTATCATGGTCCATCTCTAGAGACAGGCACTTCCACTATGCAAAGAAGTATGCACACTGGCATTAATCATGGTGAGAGAGATTTAATGCCACAGGAAGTGGTAATTCACATAGCTCGCCTTCCAATCTTATCACAGCTCCAGGATCTCAGAGAGACTTGAATGATTCATGCACAGAAAGTAGTTTGTGACGTGTGCACATCTTGGAGAAATTCATTGGGTGTACCAAGACTTGTCTTGCTAACTCACTCCCCAATGCACAGAGTTAAACAGCTTTAGCTTTGCCCTTTTTAGCTATAGTCCAGAATGTAGAAAAAGACCATCCCAGTTTTAATAGAATTTTCACTCAATCTCAACATATTTCCCTCTTAAAATAAAATAAAATAATTTTTAAAAAAGCAATTTCTTTGACCAGCAACTTTTCTGCTCTCAACTTTATCTTCCTTCTCCCTTTTATATTTTAGTTGTCTTTCTTTTTTTTTTTTCAGAAAAACACAAAGGAAAGAACATAATTTCTAAAATAGATATTCTCAGGAAAGCAAATTCAGATGCCAGATTTCTCAGGGATTGCTAAGAATAAGAGACATTCATAACAACTTAGCTCATCTGGTTAAAAATATGGTGCTTGGGAGGCAAAAGAGTAGATTTAGTCATGAATACATCGGTCTGTTTTCCTTCCTTCCATTTTAATGGTCTGCACTCTGTTATGTCTTGAACATAAGGAATACAAAAGGACAAGATGTAGCAGGCTCCTTGAATTATAGGAAAAATTCAAATGTGCAGGGCCTATTGACAAATGTCAAGAAACTCCATAATATAAAATATATAGGGTGACATAATATGGTTAAAGGACAACCAAAATCTTCAATAACTGCACACATAATTTGTTGAATTTGAGATTTTTAAATTTTAGACAATATTTTACAAAGGTGTTAGCTGGTATGAAACACTAGATGGTATAATTTATAGCTTTCAACTCTCCTAAATCAGCTAGCCTTTGAAGAAAGTATTGTGCATGAATTTGGTAAATATTACTGCATTTTATGTTGGAAGAGTTTATAATAAATGCAGTAAGGTTAGAATGAAAGCCCTAAAGATTCTATAAGTTTAGAAGTCTCCATTTTGTAGCTGTCAAATCTTAAAATATAAGAACATGAATTTGTGTCATGCATTTAGAATCCCTTTCTTTCAAAAGCACCTTCCAATAACTACCGACTCACTCCAAATATCCTACCTTTCTGGCATTCAAAATGTTCTACAATGGGGCTTCCCTGGTGGCGCAGTGGTCGAGAGTCCGTCTGCCGATGCAGGGGACACGGGTTCGTGCCCCGGTCCAGGAAGATCCCACATGCCGCGGAGAGGCTGGGCCCATGAGCCATGGCCACTGAGCCTGCGCGTCCGGAGCCTGTGCTCCGCAACGGGAGAGGCCACAACAGTGAGAGGTCCGCGTACCGCAAAAAAAAAAAAAAAAAAAAAATGTTCTACAATGAAAATTACTATTTAGGATGATCTCCTTTGAGAATTGCAATGTACCAGAATGAGCACATACTACAATACTTGTTGGTATAATCTGCCTTCTGATAATGCAAGACATTTAAAATATGCAAGGCATTATTCATATGCATTAAAATATGCAAGGCATTATTCATATTCATTATTCAATATGCTGAGGCATTCACTTAATTCATTCCTTTTACTAAATGTTTGCCCTTAGAGGAAACACTTACCTCAGTAAACTTAAGTTTAACTATCTACATCATGGAGAATATAATGATCTCTACCAGAAAGAAAAAGGGTAAGAATCAAATGGCTTAATCTACATAAAGCTCTTAGCACAGCAACAATTAGTAAATAATCAATAACGGTTATTTATTACTATTATTACCTCATCCACACATTCATTCAACTGTTATTCATTAACGAACACTTACTGAACTTATGGTGAACACAGAAGGTTCAATGAAAATAGAGTAGCAAAATAAACAGTTTGTTTTCCTGGTGCTCCCAGTTCAGCATAAGAGGCAGTTGTGCTTAAAATCCACTGCACTGGTGTCATGGTGGGTGTATAAGTAAAGTGCCATGGGAGCACAGGGGAAAAAGTGTTTATTTCATCTAACATGTAAGGGAGGAGGCTTTTCTTTGAAGAGAAGGTCTTTGAGAGATGAGTAGAGGAAGACAGCATAAAAAAAGGCATGGAGAGGGTAACTATTTTGAAATTATCACGTGATCCAGCAATCCCACTCCTGGGCATATATCCGGAGAAAAACATGGTTCGAAAGGATACATACACCCCAGTGTTCATTGCAGCACTGTTTACAATAACTAGGACATGGAAGTAATCTAAATGTCCATTGACAGATGAATGGATGAAGAAGATGTGGTACATATATACAATGGACTCAGCCATTAAAAAGAATGAAATAATGCCATTTACAGCAACATGGATAGACCTGGAGATTATCATACTAGGTGAAGTAAGTTAGACAGAAACAGACAAATATCACATGATATCGCTTATATGCAGAATCTAAAAAAAAATGATGCAAACGAACTTATTTACAAAACAGAAACAGACTCACAGACTTAGGGAAGGAACTTATAGTTACCGGGGGGAAGGGTGAGGGGGGACAGATTGGGAGTTTGGGATTGACATGTACCACTTGTACCACTTCTATATTTAAAATAGATAACCAACAAGGACCTACTGTATAGCCCAGGGAGCTCTGCTCAACACTCTGTAATAATCTAAATGAGAAAAGAACTTGAAAAAGAATAGATATATGTATATGTATAACTGAATCACTTTGCTGTACACCTGAAACTAACACAACATTATTAATCAACTCTACTCCAATGTAAAATAAAAATTAAAAAAAAGAAATTATCAGTGATCCTCTGTTGCTTGAACATAGGATGCATTTGATTTTAAGTCTGGCAAAGATATGTCATCATTCACCCTGTGTGACACACTAAGGGATTGTACTAATTAATTAATCCCATAGAAAATGAGGACCTGGAGAACAATGGGAGGGGGTTAGCTTGAGGAAGAGAGATTCATCACCTAGACAAATGTAGGTGGGAGGGATAATTCTGGCATCAGTATGAAAGAAAAATTAGAAAGATAAAAAATGAAGAAAGTGAGACTGCTTCAATAAACCAGTTGAAATTATTTTGGCCAGAAGATATTAAAAAGAAGTGGAGATAAAGAGAATGGGATGGATAAAAGTGGCATTGTGGCGAATAATAGAGGCACTCATTTATTCAAGGGATTTCTGATATGAAGAGAAAGAGCAAAGGGATTTATTCAGTACAGATGAGGAACTTGAAGCTCAGATGGGTTAAATATTTTTTCCGAGGTCAGATGTCTTATAAGAATTATAACTTCTTTTTCTTAAGCTTTCTTACTCCTAAAGCTACTGTGTCCTTTTCCCACATTGTCTGTTGCTTCTCTCTTGGCCATGAAGATCACATGTGCAATAAAATCCAATTATGTGAATGTTATCCTACTTGGTTCCCAGAATGTATTGTTAATATTTAAAATGAACAGCTGGGATGCAATGAAGCTAATCTCACTCTACTTCTGGTTTACTGCATACACCACAAAAGGAACAAGAACACTGGTAAGCTCTGCTCTTCTCAACTCTACTATGTCATGCACATTTAATTAGTAGCAAAAATAGAAATGCATATTTAGCTCCTTATTCAGCAAGAACTGGAAAGCCACCAGATTATAGGCACAGCAGAATACAAAGATTGACATTTTGACAAAGCCTCCTTTCAGAAATGAACACTCAAGAATGATGACTCAGGCAAATTACTTGTTAATTGCTGACCAGTTTTAAACTTGGTCAGCCCCAAATAAGGACATAAATTGAACTGGATGGAACAAATGCTTGTTACTTGGTCTGGTTCAGATGGACTTGGCAGAATTGGGGTTAGATGACAAGAAACATTTTGAGCTGGATAATGACACAAGTTTAATGACTCAAGTTATTAAAGAAAGAAACATTTATTACATAAGGCATTATTCTAGGAAAATTAAACATTATTCTCTATTATTGTTGCTCCACAGAAATTTACATGAACTTTGCAGCTTAAAACAACACAAATTATCTCACAGTTTCCATAGTCAAGATTCTGGGCACCTATTAGCTGGGTCTTCTGCTCAGGGTCTCACCAAGCTGAAATCAGAGTATCTGCTGGGGTTCTTCTAGGTTCAATGGTTATTGGCAAGATTCAGGTCCTTTTGACTGTATGACTGAGGACCTTAGCTTAAAGAAGTCTATAGCTATTCCCTGCCATATGTCTTTCTTCACAATATGACCTTTTCTTCATTACGACCTACAAGAGAACGTGTATCTTGCTTCAAATCTGTCTTCTTCCATCTCTTATTTCCTGATCCTCCTTTACAAGATAACATCCCTTTTGGTTAAGTTAAAATCAACTGTTCAGGGGCCTTAATTTCATCTGCAAAACATCTTCCCCTTTTCCATATAAAGAAACTTAATTATAAGATGACATTCATAAAATTCATAGCTTCTTCCCCCACTCAGGGGAGTATTCAAAACTATATACCAGTGAAAGAAATCTTGGAATCCATTTAGAATCCTGCTTACCACAATACATTTTTGGTGGTATTTACCTCTTAAAGGTCTAAAGTTAATGGTGAATAGATGCAAATGTGGACTTGTCCAGAGAATGTTCTACTTTGAGGCAGAATATGGATTCTAACCCTCATCATGCTGTTGAGAATCTAAGCTCCCATTTTTTTCCTCCAAGAATGAAGATATTAATAACTTCCCATGTCTCGGTGTCATGGGATATTAATGACATGTTTAAAAATAAAAAAAGAGAAAACTCCTGACATACAGTGCATGCTTAAAAGGGTAGGTAAATAAATTTCCCAGCTGTAATCGCTGGCTGAAATTTCAGCCAGGAAAGCAGAAATGAGATATTTGAAGAACATAGGAATAGTTAATTTAAGTATGATCTTAAAGTATATGCAACAATAAGTATAAAATTAATAATTGCTAATATTAACTGAGGATCCACTATGTAGCAAGATAAATATTTTACAAATTGTTATATAATTATATAAATATACATTATTTTAATTCACATAATGATTTATATTACTGTACTCATTTGTCAATGGAGAAACAGAATCAGAAGGTATAGTAGAAGGAATACTCAAACCTTGACATATTTGGTTTCCATACCCTTTCCACTATATCAAACTATCTTTGAATATGGTTTAATCAGGATGTTTTAAATGGTACAGAGTTTGGAAAATCTAAGAGGAATATTCAGAGGTCCAGAAAAATAGGCAAAAAGTTGCTGTCCTCTTGGTAGTTTGTCAAGAGGTTTCCAAAATCTAGTCTACTAGCTTGGGATTTTTTTCTTACCCAGAGAAAGGACAGGCAAGATGGTAGAAGGCCCTATACCCAAGCCTTGTATCCAGGGAAGAATCTACCCACAGAAAATAAAATGGCCCCTGATACTGTATAGGCAATGTATTAGTCATCTACTGCTGTGTAACAAATTAACACAAATAGTGGCTTAAAACAACACAGTTTCTGTGGATCAGAAAAATGGGTGTGGCTTAGCTGAGTCTTCTGCTTAAGGGTTTCTCACAGGCCTGAAATTAAGATGTTGCTCAAGACTGGGGTTTCATCTAAAGGTTTAAATGGGAAAGGATCTGCTTCCAAATTTATACATGATTTTTGGTAGCCTTCATTTCCTCATGGGTTGTAAGATTGAAGTTCTGAGTTCTTCATGAGCTGAAGAACTGAAAGATGAAATTCTTCTTTGGCTGTTGGCTGGAGACCATCCTCAGGTCCTTTCCACTCAAGCCTCCTCAACATAACAGTTTGCTTCACCCAAGCATGCAAGCCAAGAAGGCAGTAGAGAGAGTCTGTCAGTAAGACTGAAGTTGTAGTCTTCAATAATATAATCACCAATGTGATATTCCATCATTTGCTGATACATTGATTAGAAGCAGGTAACGAAATCCAGCCCACACTCAAATCCACTCATTAGCTCAAATGATTGATTTCATAACTGATTAGACAATGATTAGACTAAAATTAGACATAGTTGAAGGTTGAACATATAACTGAGGGTGGACTGCAAGTCAAAGAAAATATCTAGATTATAGAGTAGAAACAAAAAATTAAAGTACAAGAAATATCATAAAAGATATAGAATATGTGGGGCATTACTAAAGTATATGATATGATGTCTCAGAAGGAAGAGCAAGATGGAATGGGGAGAAGCTCTATTTAAATAATTTGCAACTGGAAATTTCTAACTTTTGGTGACCTTCACCCATTTCATTCCCCCCCACCCTAACTCTGGCAACCACCAATGTATTCTCTGTATCTATGGGCTTTGTTTTTATTATTTTAAATTTTTTTTGGGGGGGGTAGATTCCACATATAAATGAGATCATATTATATTTGTCTTTCTCTGTCTGACTTATTTCACTTAACATAATGCCCTGAGGGTCTATCCATATTGTTGCAAATGGCAAGATTTCCTTCATTTTTATGGTTAAATAATATTCCATTATATACATGGTATATATGTGTATGTGTATATACATATGTATATATATACATAAGTATACATATATATATAATAAATATGGTGTGTATATATATATATATATATATATATATATATATGCCATATTTATTTTATCCATTCATCAACCAATGGACACTTAGGTTACTTCCATGTCTTAGCTGTGTAATACAAATTATAATTGTGTGTGGTGATGAATATTAACTAGACTTATTGTGGTGATCATTTTGCCATATATACAGAATTGAATCATTTTGCTGTACACCTGGAAATAATATAATGTTAAATGTAAATTTTATCTCAATTTAAAAAATAATTTTGCTCTAAATTTTCTGGAATTGATGAAAGATAGCAAATATCCCAGATTTGTGAGGAAATAGCAAAATACCTGAGCAGGCTATTCAAACAAGTTAAAACAGAAATCCCCATTAAGCATATCATAGTAAAACTGTCAAAACCAAAAACAGAAAAAAATTTAAAGGCAGCTAGAAAATAACCAACCAAAGAAAAAGACATATTTATTAGCTTGAAAGGAACAAAGGTAAGACTGACAACTGACTTTTCTTCAAACACAAAGAAACTGGAAAACAGTGAATTATGAGCTGTTGAAAAGAAATTACTACTAACCTGGAAATCCGTAGCCAATAAAAATATCTTAAAAATAAATAAATGAAGAAGAAATGATAATATTGTCAGCCAAAAAGATACTAAGAGAATTTGTCTCCATCAGACTTACACTGAAAGAAATAGCAAAGGATAGATACCCTTTAGGCAAAGTCAAAATGATCTTAAACAGAAGATTGGAGATGCAGGAAGATATTGAATACAAAGAGAGGAAGGGTGTGCACATCTAAATGAATATTGACTGATAAATTAATAATAATAATAACAACTATGATCTTTCATATCTCTTTATAATTAAAATACTTGATAGCATGTATGATTCAGAGTGCTTAATGAAGTTAAAGTGTTTTTAGTCTCTTGTATTTCTTGTGAAGTGGTATTGTTATCAAACTTTCATAAGCCAAGGATGCATATAATAATTTTTCAGGTAACTTCTAAAGGAAGATGAAAAGCAAACTAGTAAATTTAGGGAAGAAATGAAATAACAAAACCATTTAATCTACAAATAGACAAGCATGTTTAAATAAAGATATCAAATCTTGTGCAACAAATAGAAAACAGACAGAAGAATGTAGTTTAACTCAACTACCTCTTACTTACATTAAAATAAACAAATTAAATGCTCTGATTAAACACAAATAATTATTGTTACAAGAAAAACACATTCAATATAAGAATATAGAAAGCTTGAACCCAATGTAGTGTACATACTTTGTTACATACAAAAGGACTTTATAAAAGATTTTTTTCAGACAATTAACATCTGAAACTAATTAATAATTTTTAGAAAGATTTAATGTTGAATAGATATTAGAGAATTTTAAGAAAAAAATATTAATTTTGTCAGTTGTGGTGCATGTCACTGTGGTTATAGGAGAAAAGTCTTATGCTTTCTAAAGATACATCCTGAATATATTGAGTAAAATGATATGAGATCTGGAATTTAAAGTTTTTCAAACACAACAAGAGAAAAAAGAATGTTAGGAAAATATTTCAAAACCTTGATAAAAATTGAATCTGGGTAATGCGAGGGGTGGAATTTACTATTCTTGTATTCTATTATTGTTTAAGTTTAACTTTTAATGTTAATTTTTAAAAAGTAAGTCATAATCAAAACGTAAAAGAAAAATGTGATCTTACAGCAGGTACCCAATGAACTTCCAGTAAAAAAAAAATGGTTAAACAAGAGTTCTGGGCTTCCCTGGTGGCACAGTGGTTGGGAGTCCACCTGCCGATGCAGGGGATGCAGGTTCGTGCCCCGGTCCGGGAGGATCCCACATGCCGCGAAACGTCTGGGCCCGTGAGCCGTGGCCACTGGGCCTGCGCATCCGGAGCCTGTGCTCTGCAGCGGGAGAGGCCGCGACGGTGAGAGGCCTGCGTACCGCAAAAAAAAAAAAAAAAAAAAAGGTAAAAAACAAACAAGAGTTCTAAACGGGATCTATGAATGTAAAAAACATCTGTGAAATGTCAGAACTTGGTAACTCCTTCTCAGACTCTCATTGAGGTAACTTTTTAAGGAATTGCCTAAGGAAAAAGGCAACTGAATCCAAAAAGAAAACTGAAATTCATAAAGGAAGGATAACCACATAAACTGGTAAATTCAAAAAGCTAAAAGCACAAAAGTGTAAAAAATATTAAAAAGTAATAAAATAAAAAGAAATATAAGAAAGTACACAATAAAGAATAAAACAGGAATTAATTAAATAGAAAACAAAAACATAATAGAGATCAACAAGGCCAAAACTGTTACTTTTAAAAAATATTTTAATTTGTAATACAGGCACAAGTTATGCATAAATTTATATATTGAAAAGTACTTCTTGCTCCTATTCCTATTTTTCAGGAATATACAAGCAAATACATGCTTGCATGTTTTTACACAAATATTAGCATTTTATTCATTGTCCATTCTTTGTTTTTCCTACTTGAGGCAGGATCTTGGGAGATATTTCTTATCTAAACTTAAAAAAATTTGTCACCATCCCTTAAAGCTGTGCATCACAGGTGTGTGCCTTACTTTATTTAACTAACTCCCAGTTGAAGACTATTTATTTGATTTTTTTTCTCCTTCTAACTGGTTTCTCTTGCATACATATAGATATCAATATGGTGCATTCCTGTAATATAATTCAGGCTAAAGTTATTGACATTTGGGATCTTTATTTGTAGAAAACAAAGTAATTTAGGCAATTTACAATGCCATCAAGAATGTGTTTCTGCCCACTCTGAACACATTAATTTCAAATATTTTAACACTGCCAACCTGATCATAAAAATTACAACTCATAGTTTTCTCCTTATCACTGATGTTGAAAATGTTTTCACAAGTTTAAAAACTCACTGTCTTTTTCTGTTCACTGTTTATATTTTTTGCCCATTTTTTCTTTTCTACTGGGTGTTGAACTTGGTCTTATTTCTTTGTGAGTCCTCATTACATATTAAATTAAATTAATTGGTCTGTAATTAAATTCAACTATCTAAGAGTGATTGTTCTTTTTTTTTTTTCCTCAGTTTATCATTTGAGTGTTAAAGTTTTATTTTCAGGGGTTTACTGTGATGCAAAATGTTTTGTTTTACTTTATATATGGTTGAGTTTACAGTTTTTCTTCCATGACCTTTAGGATTTATGTTAAAAATGTTTTCTTCTTCAAACACATTTTTAATGTGATATATTTAGAATATTTATGGCTTCATGTTTGTTTTTTTTCTAATTTAAATAGTTTGCATGAGGTACAAAGTATACACTCTAATTTTAAAACTTTTTCAGGTGGCTACCCAATTGTCTCAACAACAATTTTTGAATTATCTATTTTTTTCTGCACTAATTTGAAATGGCACCATTTTGATACACTAAATTTTCATAAATATTAGATCTGTTCCTGGACATTTTCTACCATTTCATTGATCTTTATCTATTCATGTGACAGCAATTAACTATGTATTTCTATAGTTTTATTACAGCAATAGACTATGTATTTCTGTAGTTTTATTACAACTAGATATTCCTTCATTATTTTTCTTCTTAAATATTTTCCTGATTATACATAACTATTTATTTTTACATTTGAACTTAAGGATAGTTTTATATAGCTTCAATAAAATCTTGTTAGTATTTTTATCAGGTTACAGAAATGCATAATTTTTAATGACAGTTGACATCTTTAGAATGCTGTTTCTGTATTCAAAAACATAGTTTGCCCTTCTATTCTGCTGAAATATATTTTTTGTCCTTCAGAGACATTAAAGATTTATTTACATAGACTCTACACAACTATTTGTTACTATTATAAATTAAAACTTTTATAATATTCACATATTATTATAATTATTATAACTTCATATTATATGATATGTATTATATCATGTTGATTTTTTTTACTATCTATAGCTTAAAGATCTAAAAATTTGAGCTTAAAGCTTAAAAAAAGGAAGTGTTTTTACTTTTACAGTCCTGTATTTGATTTTCTGTTTTAAACTTATTTTATTGAAGTATAGTTGATATGTATTTAATTTTCAAAATTTGTATTAAGGATTTTTGTAGTAACTTAGTGTTATAACTTTGGTGTGATTCAAGAACAGAACACTATTTCATATCCCAGTGACAGATTATTTAGGTGAAAGATCACTGCTTATGTGAAAGTGTTGGGAAGGAAACAAGATGCAGATAGAGATGGAGATGTTGATTTGAATAACATCAAATTCCCTGGACAGCTTCTGAAACTGCTTTAGAGTAAGTGTATTATACACAACTTCAAAGGCATCAGACCTGAGTCAAAATTCTCACCAATGGGACCAAGTCTGCCAAAGAAGAGCATGACTGATTCCTTATAATACTGAGAAAACATTCTTGTGAGCATTTGTGAGCCTCTCTGTGGACTTGCCATGAAGGGAGATGATGTGGCTGGGGGTGGATATAATATAGGCATGTGAACTTCATAACTAGCCTGATCAGGGTTATAAGTAGTGATGAGACCTCGTTTTTTCACTAATCATGTACCTTGTGTGACTATATCACATATATCACCTATATACACATTCATACACACACACATCACATATGTACACATTTCACATATGTATACATAGAGGTACACACATTACAGATTCTAGTATCAGTTTCCTTGCAGGAAAAACTAAGAAGCACGAGCTCTTCTAGAATTGGACTGGATCTATTTTTTGGGTGCAGTAGATGCTGTTGGAGCCATACTTGTATTCATTCTGTCTTCATTATGCTCATGCTAATTTCCAACTGTCAGGATCTGCATGCATTTCTGAGGCTTTTTTTTTTCTTTTCTTCCTAAATTTCAGGAAGCCATTCTGCATCTAGATGATGTCTGGAGGAATTGATAAGCCATAGGAATAGTCATCAGCCAATTCCTTTTATGAGTTGATATTCAGGTACTCCAGCTACTTAGTCCCTTGGGAGGAGATAAATCTTAGGTGCACCAATTCTTAAAATCATTCTTCAGTTGCCTACTGTGATAGTTGAATGAATGATCACCCTTTAATGGTCAGCTCAGGTTGCCATAACAAAATACCAGAGATGGAGTGGCTTAAACAACTGACATTTATTTTCCTACAGTTCTGGAGGGAAGAAGTCCAAGATCAAGGTGCCAGGAGATTTGGTTTCTGGTGAGAACTCTCTTCCTGGCTTGCAGACAGCCACCTTCTTACTATGTCCTTAAATAGCTTTTCCTTTGTGATTGCACAGAGAGAGAGAGAGAGAGAGAGAAAGAATCTGGTGTCTCTTCCTCTTCTTATAAGGACACTAGTCTTATCAGATTAGGGCCTCATTCTTATGACTTTGTTTAACCTTAATTATATCCTTAAAGTCTCTATCTCCACATATAGTCACATTGGTGTTAGGGGTTTGACCTGTGAATTTTGGGGGTACTCAATTCAGTCTGAAACTCACCCTTTAATAACTGTCTTCCTTTCCGTGTATCACACTCTGACCCCTAAGCTCCTCCCACAAGCAAAACAAAACAAAAACTAATTTCACTAAAACATTGTCTAAAAATGTTTATGGAAAAACTAAATTAAAACATTGACCATAAGTGCTTAAAACAATTACTAGGCTGGGGCAGAGGTCCTGTCATAGGAAAAATGGAAGAATCAGAAGCTCATATATGACTTACTGGACACAGATTTCTTGTTTTAATTTGTCTTATTTTCTATCTGAAGATATATATATATCTTCTTTCTATCTTTACAGGGTTACTTTTGCAAACATCAAAGTGGTACAGAATTCTCCAAGACAGTTCCCTTCAAAAAGATTCTTTGTAAATAAGTTATAGGCAGGAGGCTGAAGTTTCCAACTGTTATTAAGACTCCGTTCAGAGTAAAATTTGATTTTTTTTCTGTTTTGATGGCAGCGCCTCAGCAGGATTCCAAGGCACTGGTTTTTGCAGAGCCAAATCATTATTCAGGAGTCAGATTTATTTCGAGGGCACACCAAGAATTCTCAACTCTGAGCAGTGGCATACCTCACTCCAATTAGGGGAAGTAAGAATCACTCATTTCCCTCATGGCCATGCAGAGATGGGATTACTACAGGAGTGGAGGAAGAAAGAGGACGGAAGGCCAATGTACTGATGATGAACTTCTGAGGAAACATTCTTCATGAATCTTATATAGGAAACTGAAAAGTGACATGTCTAATTAGGGCCTTGTCACTAGAAATGAAAGAAAATGTGGAGTTCACAAGAATATTTTCAAGACACCCCGAGGTCATGAGGCTCCTAAGTTTTCACTGTGAACTTGGTTGGGAAATCTGTGCTCTAGGCTCTGAAGGCAAAAATTTAAGGCATAAATTGTCTGCTAATTAGTTGCATGACTATTAACTCATACCATCTTCTTGGGCTTTAATTTCCTAGTATGTAATTGAAACTAATCTCTTCAAGCAACTGAAAGAGATAATATAAGAGGGTACTAAGAAAACTATAAAGAATTATGCACTGGAACTCTTTGAATGGTGGCTGCAAGAAACAATGCCATAATGATGTAATGATGGTGTCTATATGTAACACAATTTAATGTTTGCAAACTAGTCTTCTCTGAGAAAGACACATCATCATGGTGGTATTATCCCCAGTAATGCATATCTTCAATTTACTCATTAGAAGAGTTTGGGCAAATCCATATTGAGGGGTATTCTATAGAAAAACTGACCACTATTCTTCAAAGCATCTCAAGGTCATGATAGACAAGGAAAGACTGAGAAACTGTCACAGATAGAGGAAGCTGGGGAGATATGACAACTAAATGCAATTAGTGTCCTAGATTAGATTCTGGAATAGAAAAAAGGACATTAATGAAAAAACTGGTGAGATCAGAAAAGTCTGTATTTTAGTTTTATTAAAAAAAGTACTGGCACAACAATTAACATAAACAGTTTTGACCATGGAATATTACTCAGCCATAAAAAGAAATGAAATTGAGCTATTTGTAATGAGGTGGATGGACCTAGAGTCTGTCATGCAGAGTGAAGTAAGTCAGAAAGAGAAAGACAAATACTGTATGCTAACACATATATATGGAATTTAAGAAAAAAAAATGTCATGAAGAACCTAGGGGTAAGACAGGAATAAAGACACAGACCTACTAGAGAATGGACTTGAGGATATGGGGAGGGGGAAGGGTAAGCTGTGACAAAGTGAGCGAGTGGCATGGACATATATACACTACCAAGCATAAAATAGATAGCTAGTGGGAAGCAGCCGCATAGCACAGGGAGATCAGCTTGGTGCTTTGTGACCACCTAGAGGGGGGGATAGGGAGGGTGGGAGGGAGGGAGACACAAGAGGGAAGAGATATGGGAACATATGTATATATGTAACTGATTCACTTTGTTATAAAGCAGAAACTAACACACCATTGTAAAGCAATTATACTCCAATAAAGAAGTAAAAAAAAAAAAAGGGATCAAATAATCAGTCTAGTACTGTACTTACAGTACTAACAGCAGGAAAATAATTTATCCCCTGCATAATTTACTTGATATGCATCACCCATGAAGCAGACCCTAGATGAATAAGTACACCAGTAAATAGTATAATTCACTTGGTTATTCTTAATTGGTTATCCTGGATCACATTCATTTGAGCATAATATTATCATCATCCTCGCCCTCAACATCATCGTAACTCTAAAATTCCCAAAATTGAAGGTACCGTATACAAATCCATTTTTCCTCTCTGGTCCTAAGTTTCTCCATTTGTAAAATTAATGAGTTTTATTCAATGTTGTCTAAGTGCTATTTCTAACATTCCAAAATTCCTTACTGTTGAAGAATGATTAGCACTGCCAAGTATGGGTGCAGAGATGTATTAATTTGAGTTACTGCTTTAAAGCATCCATAACACATGTAGTATGGAAGAGAAAAAGGGACAGAAAGAAATGGATCACTTGGGAAATGCTGATCTCTTTGAAAAGTCTTCATTTTAATTGGAATGTCCTGTTTCAGTCTATAATAAATTTAATCTCTGAAATTCAATATTCCTGGTATTCTTGGTTAACATAGTCCTATTTAAGTCTGTGAAAGAGGATGAAAATCTCAACTGGTGTAAAAATTCTTTGGTAGGAATACAAATCAGAAGAAGGATAGGAAAAATATAAATGACCAAGTAGAGACAACTGCTCACTGTTTTTATTCCTTTTTTAAGAAAATAGTGAGGTTACTTGAAAAATTTATTTTTAGTGCTCCTTACATTTTCCATAACCCATCACTGCCTTTTCACTGAATGTCTAACAACTGAAGACAGGAAAAGTTTGAATTAATGTTTCAGGGCCCACTTTTAAAGCAGTTATGTTTCAGTTCTCTATTAGGAACCCAGCTGCCTTTTTTCTCATGTAAATGAGATTTTCATGTCATTAAAAAAAAATCTGGCAACATTAAAGGAGAAAATATAGAATATTTATAAATGAATGGAGCTTTTAGAATGGAAATACTTTTATTAGAGTAGAACATACTTTTCAGATATCTGTTCTAAAAGTAATCATTCTGATTTTCAAATCACAATGATGTGTCTCAACATGGTGGCCACAGTCAGAGTGAAAAATTATAGTTTCTTTCTATTTACTGTGTATGTTTGAACCATGTAAACATGAACATAAATCACTTAATTTGGGTTTGCACATGTTCTATCCATGATTTTTAGTATTCATTTTAAGCATGTATAGTAAACTTATTTTTGCTGAGTGGGTGCTTATCAAGATAGTTCTGTTCAACTGGAGAAAAGATTTTCTGTAAAGATGAAAATTTGTCATTTAAGGTAACACTGAAAAAACCAGGAAATATGCAAAGGGATAAAATTAAACAAACCAAATGCTGATCAAAAGAAAGGGAGAAAACAGGGAAAGTGGGAAAGAGAAAGTTACCTTGAGAGTTGTATCCACACAGATTCCCAGAGTACATGAAATGCTAATGGTTGACACACATTTTATTTTTTAACATACTGTTATTGATTGAAATTTAGTTGGGCAGAGTAGGAGGTGGAAAATTAAGGGAGCTTGATTTGAATCGAGTTATATTGTTATCTAGTTTTGCACTTTGAGATTAATCAGAAGATAAGTCAATCTGATGCTCATTTATCCCCCAAGAAACCTGAAATCCTCTGAATTTTTGTGGAATGAGGTCTGACCCAGGTGGGTAAAACATAGTGACATCTTCAAATTGTAGATATGTGTGTTGATTTAGAGTGATAATGCCAAAAGAACCATCGACTTATAAAATAGTGACATTCCTTCATTCAGTGTATAGTAATTAATCATCTATTCTGTTCAAATCATTGTCCTAAGTGGGAATATAGCAGTGTGTACAATAGGCTCTGCTCTCAGAGAGCTTCCATTCTGACTGGGGAGAGACAGACAATAAATACATTAATAAATGCATGTGCTGTTTTATAAATAGTATGAAGAAAAAAATCAAACAGGGCAAAGTAAAATACCAAGATCAGAGAATGCCCATTTATTGAATGCTTATAACATGAAATCATTTCATATACTTTTTTTTCCTAACGACAATTGTCACAATATCAATATTTCCATTTTACAGAAGATGAAAACGAGACACATATATTTTGTAACTTTTCAAAGTTTCCCTGTACCAAAATGCAAAGTGGGAATTTATCCTGGTATCCCAGCCAGAGTCTTTTTCTACATCACAGTCTCATTGACCTCACATTACCAGGAATAATTTTCTTCATAGAAAACAATTCTCTGATCCTTAACCTCATTTGGTTTACAATGGCTATAGGCATTCCAGCAGATACATGCCAGGAAGCCAAGAATTATTTTTAAAAACACATTCATAAATCAGTACTTCTATACAAGAAAAATAGCACATGTCCAGAATGGTTAGTCTGTGCTACATTCAACAAATATTTAGAAATCCCCTACTCCAGTACCAGGCACTGTTCCAGACAATTGGGGTGCCACAGGGCACAAACTAACTATAGTCACTGTCCTTATAGCACATGGCATCTAGAAGTGGATAACCACAAGGTAACAGGCAAGGAAGAAATAGTCTTATGGAAACTCTAATCTGATGTTAAAATCTTGCCTGATGTTATGGAAGAATATGGGAGGTGTGCCTAACCTGAATTTACAGATCAAGATCATAGAGGTTAAAGTTAATTAAATCTATTTCTGTTTAAAAATTTAGATTTATTAATTTTTTATTAATTTGTATTGGAGTATAGCTGCTTTACAATTTTGTGTTAGTTTCTACTGTACAGCAAAGTGAACCAGTTATACGTATACATATATCTCTTCTTTTTTGGATTTCCTTCCCATTTAGATCACCGCAGAGCACTGAGTAGAGTTCCCCGTGCTATGCAGTAGGTTCTCATTAGTTATCTATTTTACACATAGTATCATTAGTGCATATATGTCAATCCCAGTCTCCCAATTCTTCCACCCCCCCTTTTCACTTTGGTATCCATATGATTGTTCTTTAGGTTTGTGTCTCTATTTCTGCTTTGCAAATAAGATCATCTATACTATTTTTCTAGATTCCACATATATGCGTTAATATACAATATATGTTTTTCTATTTCTGACTTACTTCACTCTGTATGGCAGTCTCTAGGTCCATCCACATCTCTACAAATAACACAGTTTCGTTCCTTTTTATGGCTGAGTAATATTCCCTTGTTTATATGTACCCCATCTTCTTTATCCATTCCTCTGTTGATGGACATTTAGGTTGCTTCCATGTCCTGGCTATTGTGAATAGTTCTGCAATGAACATTGGGGTGCATAAGTCCTTTTGAATTTTGATTTTCTCTGGGTATATGCCCAGTAGTGAGATTGCTGGGTCATATGTTGGTTCCATATTTAGTTTTTTAAGGGACCTCCACACTGTTCTCTATAGTGGCTGTACTAATTTATATTCCTACCAACAGTGTAGAAGAGTTCATTTTTCTCCACACTCTCTCCAGCATTTATTGTTTGTAGATTTTTTGATGATGAGCATTCTGACTGGTGTGAGGTGATATCTCATTGTAGTTTTGATTTGCATTTCTCTAATAATTAGTGATGTTGAGCAACTTTTCATATGTTGGTTGGCCATCTGTATGTCTTCTTTGGAGAAATGTCTATTTAGGTCTTCTCCCCATTTTTTGATTTTTTTTTTTTTGATATTGAGCTGCATGGACTATTTGTATATTTTGGAGATTAATCCCTTGTCAGGTGCTTTGTATACAACTATTTTCTCCAAATCTGAGGGTTGTCTTTTCGTCTTGTTTATGTTTTCCTTTGCTGTGCAAAAGCTTTTCAGTTTAATTAGGTCCCATTTATTTACTTTTGTCTTTATTTTCATTGCTCTAGGAGGTGCATCAAAAAAGATCTTGCTACGATTTATGTCAAACAGTGTTCTGCCTATGTTTTGCTCTAAGAGTTTTATAGTTTTATAGTGTTTATAGTTTTATAGACTTCTATTTAGGTCTTTAATCCATTTTGAGTTTATTTTTGTGTATGGTGTTAGGGAGTGGTCTAATTTCATTCTTTTACATGTAGCTGTCCAGTTTTCCCAGCACCATTATTGAAGAGGTTGTCTTTTCTTCATTGTATATTCTTGCCCCTTTTGTCATAGATGAGGTGAACATATGTGTGTGGGTTTATCTCTGGGCTTTCTATCCTGTTCCATTGATCTATATTTTTGTTTTTGTGCCAGTACCATACTGTCTTAATTACTGTAGCTTTGTAGTATAGTCTGAAGTCAGGATGCCTGATTCCTCCAGCTCTGTTTTTCTTTCTCAAGATGGCTTTGGTATTCCAGGTCTTTTGTTTTTCCCTACAAATTGTAAAAATTTTTGTTCTAATTCTGTGAAAAATGCCATTGGTAATTTGATAGGGATTTCATTGAATCTGTAGATTACTTTGGGTAGTATAGTCATTTTCACAGTATTTATTCTTCTGATCCAAGAACATCATATACCTCTCCATCTGTCTGTGTTACCTTTGATTTCTTTCATCAGTATGTTATAGTTGTCTGAGTTCAGGTCTTTTTCCTCTTTAGGTAGGTTTATTCCTAGGTATTTTATCCTTTTGTTGCAGTGGTAAATGGGAATGTTTCCTTAATTTCTCTTTGTGATCTTTCATTGTTAGTGTATAGGAATGCAAGAGATTTCTGGGTATTAATTTTGTACCCTGTGACTTTACAAGATTCACTGATTAGCACCCGTAGATTTCTGGTAGCATCTTTAGGATACTATGTATAGTATCATGTCATCTGCAAGCAGTAGCAGCTTTAGTTCTTTTTTTCCAATTTGGATTCGTTTTATTTCTTTTTCTTCCCTGATTGCCATGGCTAGGACTACCAAAACTATGTTGAATAATAGTGGCAAGAGTAGATACCTTTGTTTTGTTCCTTATCTTAGAGGAGATGTTTTCAATTTTTCACCATTGAGAATAATGTTTGCTGTGGGTTTGTCATATATGGTCTTTATTATGTTGAGGTAGGTTTATTTATCTCATATTTTTAGATTCCACATATAAGCAATATAATATGATATCTGTCTTTCTATGTCTGTCTTACTTCACTTAGTATGATAATCTAAGTTCACTAGGTCCATCCATGTTGCTGCAAATGCATTATTGTATTCTTTTTTTTTTTTTTTTTTACAGCTGAGTAATATTCCATTGTGTATATGTACCACATCTTCTTTATCCATTCATCTGTCAATGGACATTTAGTTTGCTTCAATGTCTTGGCTATTGTGAATAGTGCTGCTATGAACATTGGGGTTCAAGTATCCTTTCAAATTATGGTTTTCTCCAGGTATATGCCCAGGAGTGAGATTGCAGGATCATATGGTAGCTCCATTTTTAGATTTCTTGTTCAACCACTGTGGAGTAGCTACCTGGAACATTTAAATCAGTCTTCTAAAGATGCAAGATAATTTAAAGAACACTGCATCAAGTCCAACAACTCTTAACTGGTCCTTTCTGGCTGTGTCTTTGAGTAAATAATTTATTTTCTGTAAATCACAGATTTTACATCTGTTTTATGAGGCTCAGAATACACAATAATACTTCTTTTTAGCATTGTTGGGGGGAATGTAATAGGATAATGGATGTGCTAGTAGGAAGTTAGACAATCATTCCCAGAAATGATAATGGATGTGGTTTTGTCATTGACAGCAACTTTACTTATATTACATATAAATTTTAATAACTCCACACAATTAGTGTTATTATAACCTCTACTTTATACATGAAGAAACTAAGGTTTAGTTAATTTGCTCACAGTCACACAGGTAGTAAGCAAAGATGCTGAGTTCCAAACCCCAAATATCATCCTATTTCAGTGCTCCAATTCCTGGCTTTTCACATGCATTGCTTATTTGTTAGGGAGTTGGAAAAGTTGGCTTTCTCTGGGGAATGTCAGTAAGCTAATTGGAAGAAGTTGTAAATCACAATATTTTAATAAACTATAATAGTTTTTTTTTTAAATGGCAATAGAAATAAATGGTTCCCTAAGGTGAAATAGTATAAACCTCTACTTCTCCTTCTCTTTTTAATATTCTTTAGTATCTTTCACAGTACGGATATTACAGTCATGTATTTGTGTCTGCATGTGTGTGGGATATTGATGTAGGGCATTCTTTTTTTTTATTTTTGAATTTTATTTTAATTATTTTTTGACACAGCAGGCTCTTATTAGTCATCAATTTTATGCACATCAGTGTATACATGTCAATCCCAATCACCCAATTCATCCCACCACCATCCTCACCCCACTGTGGCTTTCTGCCTTGGTGTCCGTACGTTTGTTCTCAAAATCTGTATCTCAACTTCTGCCCTGCAAACTGGTTCATCTGTACCATTTTTCTAGATTCCACATAATGCGTTAATATACGATATTTGTTTTTCTCTTTCTGACTTACTTCACTCTGTATGACAGTCTCTAGATCCATCCACATCTCAACAAATGACCCAATTTTGTTCCTTTATATGGCTGAGTAATATTCCATTGTATATATGTACCACATCTTCTTTATCCATTCGTCTGTTGATGAGCATTGAATTTGCTTCCATGACCTGGCTATTGTAAATAGTGCTGCAATGAACATTGGGGTGCATGTGTCTTTTTGAATTATGGTTTTCCCTGGGTATATGCCCAGTAGTTGGATTGCTGGATCATATGGTAATTCTATTTTTAGATTTCTAAGGAACCTCCATACTGTTCTCCATAGTGGCTATATCAATTTACATTCCCATGAACAGTGCAAGAGGATTCCCTTTTCTCCACACCCTCTCCAGCATTTGTTGTTTGTAGATTTTCTGATGATGCCCATTCTAACTGGTGTGAGGTGATACCTCATTGTAGTTTTGATTTGCATTTCTCTAATAATTCGTGATTTTTGAGAGCTTTTCATGTGCTTATTGGCCATCTGTATTTCTTTTTGGAGAAATGTCTATTTAGGTCTTCTGCCCATTTCTGCATTGGGTTGTTTGTTTCTTTAATATTGAGTTGCATGAACTGTTTATATATTTTGGAGATTACTCCTTTGTCCGTTGATTCATTTATAAATATTTTCTCCCACTCTGAGGGTTGTCTATTAGTCTTGTTATGGTTTCCTTTGCTGTGAAAAAGCTTTTAAGTTTCACTAGATCCCATTTGTTTATTTTTGTTTTTATTTCCATTACTCTAGGAAGTGGATCAAAAAAGATTCTGCTGTGATTTATGTCAAAGAGTGTTCTTCCTATGTTTTCCTGTAAGAGTTTTATAGTGTCTGGTCTTACATTTAGGTCTCTAATCCATTTTGAGTTTATTTTTGTGTATGGTGTTAGGGAATGTTCTAATTTCATTCCTTTACATGTACCTTTCCAGTTTTGCCAGCACCACTTATTGAAGAGACTGTCTTTTCCCCATTGTATATCCTTGCCTCCTTTGTCATAGATTAGTTGACCATAGGTGCACGGGTTTATCTCTGGGTTTTCTTTCTTGTTCTGTTGACATATTTTTAGGTTTTTGTGCCAGTACCACATTGTCTTGATATCTGTAGCTTTGTAGTATAGTCTGAATTCAGGGAGTCTGATTCCTCCAGCTCTGTTTTTTTCCCTCAAGACTGCTTCAGCTATTCAGGGTATTTTGTGTCTCCATACAAATTTTAACATTTTTTGTTCTAGTTCTGTAAAAAATGCCATTGGTAATTTGATAGGGATTGCATTGAATCTGTAGATTGCTTTGGGTAGTGTAGTCATTTTCACAATATTGATTCTTCCAATCCAAGAACATGGTATACCTCTCCATCTGTTGGTATCATCTTTAATTTCTTTCATCAGTGTCTTATAGTTTTCTGCATACAGGTCTTTTGTCTCCCCAGGTAGATTTATTCTTGGTATTTTATTCTTTTTGTTGTAATATTAAATGGGAGTGTTTCCTTAATTTCTCTTTCAGATTTTTCATCATTAGTGTATAGGAATGCAAGAGATTTCTGTGTATTAATTTTGTATCCTGCAACTTTACCAAATTCATTGATTGGCTGTAGTAGTTTTCTGGTGACATTTTTAGGATTCCCTATATATAGTATCATGTCATCTGCAAACAGTGACAGTTTTACTTCTTTCCCAATTTGTATTCCTTTCATTTCATTTTCTTCTCTGATTGCCATTGCTAGGACATCGAAAACTATGTTGAATATAGTGGTGAGAGTGGACATCCTTGCCTTCTTCCTGATCTTAGAGGAAATGCTTTCAGTTTTTCACCACTGAGAATGACATTGGCTGTGGGTTTGTCATATATGGCCTTTATTATGTTGAGGTAGTTTCTCTCTATGCCCACTTTCTGGAGAGTATTTATCATAAATTGGTGTTCAATTTTGTCAAAAGCTTTTTCTGCATCTACTGAGATGACCATATGGTTTTTATTCTTCAATTTGTTAATATGGTGTACCAAATTGATTGATTTGTGTATATTTGAATAATTGTTACATCCTTGGGATAAATCCCACTCGATCATGGTGTATGATCCTTTTAATGTGTTGTTGGATTCTGTTTGCTAGTATTTTTCTGAGGATTGTGGATCTATATTCATCAGTGATATTGGCCTGTAATTTTTTTCTTTTTTTGTAGTATCTTTGTCTGGTTTTGGTATCAGGGTGATTGTGGCCTCATAGAATGAGTTTGGGAGTGCTCCTTCCTCTGCAAGTTTTTGGAAGAGTTTGAGAATGATGGGTGTTAGCTCTTCTCTAAATGTTTCATAGAGTTCACCTGTGAAGCCACCTGGTCGTGGACTTCTGTTTATTGGAAAATTTTAAATCATAGTTTCAATTTCATTACTTGTGATTGGTCTGTTCATATTTTCTATTTCTTCCTGGTTCAGTCTTGCATGGTTACACCTTTCTAAAAATTTGTCCATTTCTTCCAGGTTGTCTATTTTATTGACCTAGTGTTGCTTGTAGTAGTCTCTTAGGATGCTTTGTATTTCTGTGATGTCTGTTGTAACTTCTCCGTTTTCATTTCTAATTTTATTGATTTGAGTCCTCTCCCTCTTTTTCTTGATGATTCTGGCTAATGGTTTATCAATTTTGTTTACCTTCTCAAATAACCAGCTTTTAGTATTACTGATCTTTGCTATTGTTTTCTTTGTTTCTGTTTCATTTATTTCTGCTCTGATCTTTATGATTTCTTTCCTTCTGCTAACCTTGGGTTTTGTTTGTTCTTATTTCTCTAGTTCCTTTAGGTGTAAGGTTAGATTCTTTATTTGAGATTTTTCTTGTTTTTTGAGGTAGGCTTGTATAGCTATAAGCTTCACTCTTATAATTGCTTTTGCTGCATTCCATAGGCTTTGGCTCATCATATTTTCATTGTCATTTGTCTCTAGGTATTGTTTGATATCCTCTTTGATTTTGTCATTGATCTGTTGGTTATTTAGTAACATATTTTTTAGCCTCCATGTGTTTGTGTATTTTATGGGTTTTTTTTTCCCCAGTAATTCATTTCTAATCTCATTAACATTGTGGTCAGAAAAGATGCTTGATATGATTTCAATTTTCTTATATTTACTGAGGCTTGATTTGTGACCAAAGGTGTCACAAATCCTAGAGAATATTTCATGTGCACTTGAGAAGAAAGTGTAATCTGCTCTTTATGGATAGAATGTCATATAAATATCAACTAAATCTATCTGGTCTATTGTGTCATTTAAAGCTTCTGTTTCCTTATTTATTTTCATTTTGTATAATCTCTCCATTGGTGAAAGTAGGGTGTTAAAGTCCCCCACTATTATTGTGTTACTGTCGATTTCCTCTTTTAGAGCTGTTAGCAGTTGCCTTATGTATTGAGGTGCTCCTATGTTGGGTGCATATATATTTATAATTGTTATATCTTCTTGGATTGATCCCTTGATCATTATGTAGTGTCCTTCCTTGTCTATTGTAACATTCTTTATTTAAAGTCTGTTTCATCTGATATGAGTATTGCTACTCCAGATTTCTTTTGATTTCCATTTGCATGGAATATATTTTTCTATCCCTTGACTTTCAGTCTGTATGTGTCCCTAGGTCCGACGTGGGTCTCTTGTAGACACCATATATATGGGTCTTGTTCTTGTATCCATTCAGCAAGCCTGTGTCTTTTGGTTGGAACATTTAATCCATTCACATTTAAGGTAATTATCGATATGCATGTTCCTATGACCATTTTCTTCATTGTTTTGGGTTTGTTTTTGTAGGTCCTTTTCTTCTCTTGTGTTTCTCACTTAGAGAAGTTCCTTTAGCATTTGTTGTAGAGCTGGGTTGGTGGTGCTGAATTCTCTTAGCTTTTGTTTGTCTGTAAAGCTTTTGATTTCTCCATTGAATCTGAATGAGATCCTTGCTGGGCAGAGTAATCTTGGTTGTAGTTTCTTTCCTTTCATCACTTTAAGTATTTCATGTCACTTCTTTCTTGCTTGTAGAGTTTCTGCTGAGAAATCAGCTGTTAACCTTGTTGGAGTTCCTTTGTACATTATTTATCATTTTTCCCTTGCTGCTTTTAATAATTTTTCTTTGTCTTTAATTTTTGCCAGTTTGATTACTATGTGTCTTAGCATGTTTCTCCTTGGTTTTATCCTGTATGGGACTTGCTGTGCTTCCTGGACTTGAGTGGCTATTTCCTTTCTCATGTTAGGGAAGTTTTTGACTATAATCTCTTCAAATATTCTCTCGGCTCCTTTCTCTCTCTCTTCTCCTTCTGGAACCCCTATAATGTGAATGTTGTTGCATTTAATGTTGTCCCAGAAGTATCTTAGGCTGTCTTAATTTCTTTTCATTCTTCTTTCCTTATTTTGTTCCACAGCAGTGAATTCCACCATTCTGTTTTCCAGGTCACTTATCTATTCTTCTGCCTCAGCTATTCTGCTATTTATTCCTTCTAGTGTAGTTTTCATTTCAGTTATTGTATTGTTCATCTCTGTTTGTTTGTTCTTTAATTCTTCTAGGTCTTTGTTAAACATTTCTTGCATCTTCTCAATCTTTGCCTCCATTCTTTTTCCAGGGTCCTGAATCATCTTCATTATCATTATTCTGAATTCTTTTTGTGGAAGGTTGCTGATGTCCACTTCATTTAGTTGTATCTTGTCTATCTTTCTATGAATGTGTTTTTTTGTTCCACAGGCTGCAGGATTGTAGTTCTTCTTGCTTCTGCTGTCTTCTCTCTGGTGGATGAGGCTATCTATGAGGCTTGTGTAGGTTTCCTGATGGGAAGGACTTGTGGTGGGTAGAGCTGACTGTTGCTCTGGTGGGCAGAACTCAGTAACCTTTAGGGCATTCTTAATGTATATAAACTTTGGAAAACTTTTACTCTTAGAACCTGGCTTAAGACACCCAGCATCTATTCTTAATGATAGCTAACATTGTAAGTTTAATAAATTTTCTTTATCTTCAACAAGCTGAGCTGAAAGTGGGTTTAAGAGAAGTCATGTCTTTTAGGAGAAGGAAGAATTCAAATAATGATAAAACATAGGACTAAAAACACATATAGAGAAAAATAAAAGTCATTCCAGGTAATAAAATTTGGTAAAAGGGTATTTGTGAGAACAGGACACTGCAAAGTGCTTTCTGAGAATATGAGCAAAACAGTTTTATAGAATGGTCAAAATGTTTTATAGGTTTTATTGTTTTATAGGTCAAAATGCTATATTGAGGCCAGATTCTGAGGCCTTCTGAATGCCAGGCTTAGAAGTTTGAATTTTACCTCATCCCTTAAAACCTAGAGAAGACCTTTGCTTCCATAAATAAAAGGACAGCATTACTTCCTGTTAGTCATGATATCAGAATTATTGGTTCTGTCAGTCCTGATATTGTCTTTTTGGCTTGTTTGTTTTTCTTTCTTTAATAAAATAATCCAGTTCAGTGAAAACAAGTTAAAAATACCAAAATAACCAAATTATAAAATAAAAGCCTTACATATATTCCAAACAGTCAGTTTTGTATACTTTCCAGAGAAATATATACAAACATATCACGCACACACACACATGCAGAGTCTTAATAAACAAGCTACCTCTTTGTAATTATACATTTCTTCTCTTGACATTACATGAATATATTTATGTAGAAGAATTATCAATCTAACTTATAATATTTATGAGTTAAAAACACTTTGGTGAAAAAATACTTAAAAACCATTAGAAATTCACAGTCCCACCATGGTTAGAAATGTAATATTTATATTTATGATACAAACTAATGTTTTCCCAAAACCTATTCTATCCCACATTCAAAAGGTTAATCCTCATTGAAAAACTGATATGCATCTTTCTTTCTTTTAGAAAGAAATATATAATATACAAAAATAATATTATATAAAATATATATACCCATTAAAAACACATACATATGTGTGCACATATACACATTTGAATGCATGCACACATATGCATTTTAATGAAATTGTAATCATTTCATACTCCCAGGACTGAAACTTGCATTTTTAATTTAACACATCATAGAAAAGGGGCACCTAGTTCTTCTTAATGGATTAGCAGCATGGATGCACTCAGCCACTTTTCTTACTGTTGAAAATGACAGTTTTTTTCTTACTCTGGTTTTGAGTCCTGTTTATTTTATGAATTTATAACATTTTTGGCTATGAATACAATGTGAATACACTTCTTGTTTGCCCAAAACTCTAGTCCAAAGTGTGCCTCCATTGTTGAACTTTCTGGAGAACATTCCATCTGACCAAATCTCCAAACAAGTTCTGTAGCTCAGTAATCATATGCTTATCCATCAACCACATTGAAAAAAATAAATAAATAAAACAATTAAATTCCTAGTATGGGCCACAAACTGTGCGTGTTGTTAAGAATTCAACCTTATTTGAAGTCTAATCCTTGCTCTCAAGCAGCAGCAGGTCGAGAAATGAATGAACTATACTGCAAAGTTTTAAATGCTTTTTAGAGATTTAATTTTGTCCCTCATACAATCTAGACTCATTCGTCTATATGATCCAGATATTCCTCAGATTGTTGGAGGACTGCTGCTAGATACAAACATCATATGTTCTTTACATTCTTGACAGACTTAGGAGTATTTTTGTGAAAAAAATCACCCTAAAACAGAGACCTGCAAGAAACATAATTTTTGATTTGAGGCAAGTAAGAGGTCTGATCATAGGGTAAAGACAGGAAAAATGATGCCCATGTAGTGTTGCGTGTCAAAACAATGACATTTCAAAACTCCTGCTTAAAATCCCAACTCCATTACTTTTTATCTGTGGAATTTTGATATGGTATTTGACCTCCCTGTGCCTCAATTTCTCAATTTATAAACTTATGACTTTAAAGTTATATGCCCCATGGAATAGTTGTAAGGATTAAATGAGAAATTACTAATCATAGTGCCCCTCCAAAAAGAAGAATAAATATATAAATGATCTCAATAAATTAAATAAATAAGGTCAATAAATTTTACCTACTATTTTATTGGTATTTATTTTATTCATATTGTTTTATGGGATCATACTAGAGTTTTAACTCAATTGGGCAAAAAACAAAAATAAAAAAATATAAAAACAAGTAAAAGATCTGAATTATGATAATTTCCAGGGACCATGAGGGTCAGACAGAATCTGTAGTGGTTAATGCGGTTGACAATTGTGTCAGGAGTCTCCCAGAACACCTCCAGATTCAGTGATTTGCTAGGGCAAGTCACAGAAATCTGTGTATAATTATACTCATGACTATAATTTATTATAGCAAAAGGATACAAATCTAAGTTAGCAAAGGGAAAAGGCACATGGAACAGTCCAGAGAAAACCAGGGGCAAGCTTCTAAGGGTCTTCTCATAGTGTTCTCATACCAGACACACAATTTCTCAAACAATGAGTTATGATCAAGCATGTGAAATGTTGTCTACCAGGGAAGCTCATTACAGACTCATCACCAGGGTTTTTATTAGTGGATGGTCATGTAAACGTACTCTGCCTCATAATGTACCAAAATTCTGGACCCCAAAGGAAAAGCAGGTATGTAGAATAAAACATATTCTTGTACAAAGAGCTTAAGCATGATAAGCTACATTTATCAGTTCTTGGAATGGTAAGAAATCTAAATTCCTGGATGCCAGGCAAAGGCCAACCCTGCAAGGAGGCCTTTCTAGGGACAGCAGTATTGGGCCTGCTCAGTTACTTTCTGCATAGCAATGAAAAAGGGAATATTGACAATGAAGACACAAGTGCATATAACAGCAAAGCCACAATGAAGGTAGAAATGTTTTTCATGGGAGTAGTGATGTATGACATGTAATATTTACATTTATAATAAAGTTATCTCCCCAAACTTCTATTCCACTGCCAGGCGGTAACCTCCACATTGGGGAATTAGCACTCAGACCAAACATTAGTGCTCTCAGTCTTGAGAATTTTAAAACCCCGTAGCAACAGTTGTATCATGGATGTTGGCAGTTGCATCTTTCCTACTTTTTTCTTTCTTCTTTTTGCCCTCTGGGACTGACAGTTTTGGTCTAGAAATCATCAATAGAGATGACAAGTGGGTACCAACGTAGTGGTGCCTTTGATAAGTATTTACTCTGACAAAGTCACAACTGGACAGAATAGGAAAGAAGGAAAATTATGGGGACTATTGAACAGGCAAGAATCGATTGGGGATTAACATGAACAAACTCACTGGCGACTCTAGGACTAGGTGAGAGATACCTAAGGAGGACTGGAATTCCTGCAGAACTAAGAAACTCATTTTTTGCATATTCCCTTTTCCCTGGCTTTGTGATTCAACAAAATTATATTGAGCATCTTTGTCAGGAAAACACATGTTGAAAATAAATCAGTGAATCAGACAGCAGAACTCCCTGCCTTCATGGAGTTTATATGCTGGTAAGTACAGATCTTAAACACAGCCTGAATTTGCTAAATAGATCTTTTACGCCTATATTCAAATCATATAAAATTCTCAAGGGAACAAAGCTAAGGATGATGACTAAATTCTTTCCCTAGAAAACTCTTGCCTACTTATGATTAAAGGATTGTCAAATCACCTTCAAATAAAATAAAAATAATACCCTGCTTTCATTTCACCATGTGAACTTCATGATAAAATATTTACTTACTGTATCCAAACAAGGCACTGGAGTTTGGCAAGACTTGCTCTTAAATGGTCCATTCAGTCCTTCAGTGAACACTAAATCCATTCAATCTGAGTCTATTCAATTATTAGATATTTCTCAAGTACCTTATTAGAGGCATTCCATATTCTAAGCATTCAAATAGAGCATTTATTTAATCACCTACTCTAGGTAGTGCCAAAAATCTGTAATTTCTGATATGAATTATGTTCTTCCCTTTAAAAAATTGGGACAGTTTCTCACCTTTATAGCTCCTGACACTTCTCCTTTCTTTTAAAATTTCTCAATATGCAATGACAGCTGCTCAGATATAACATTCGCAGGTTCCTTCAGCATCCAGAGATATGACTCCTGACTCTGCTGCCAAAATGAATGTGTAAATGCAGACTTCCTATAAATGTGGCATTCAGAACCATCACACCTAATGACACTCCCATCATTGGCTACCAATGTAGTTAATCAGCAATATCTCCATGATAACTTTGATTCATCCAAGAGTGATCTATCACTCATGATAGATCCTCTTAAGTGTTTAATTCACCATCATGGCCATGTAGTTTGTTTTGGCTTAATATCTGTTGCTGGGGAGGGGGGACCAGGCAAGGAAAGTGTAATTCACTTTGTTGACAAGCTGAAACAAGTTGTCAACAGATTTTTACAAGGACACTGTCAAACATAATTAGAAGCAATGTGGCAGAGCTGTTGATTCTTGGGAATTGACATCTGCAAAGAGTCTAGTTGTCAATCTCAAGTCACGTGGCTCTGCTAGAGAAGAAAGGACAAAACTTCCTATAAGGAAAAAAAAATAACAGCTTTGAGGGGAAGAGGGCTGGGAAGCCACAATTATTTTGAGATGACTCGCTGTAGGTGCACAAAACAAAAAGATCTTAATGTCACATAGCTGTTATATCTATACACACATTGATGTTACCATCACTGCCATTTATGAATGGGTAAGATGCATATTTAGCAACCGACCTTCAAATGACATACAACAATGCACACACACACACACACACACACACACACACACACACACACACACACACATACATTTTTGGTGTATGATTTTGGACTATAGTTGGAAAAACCCTAAACTATACTAAAAATTCCTGAACAGAAGACCTGAGTGTTTTTACTGTCTTTTCTACTTACAGTGGGATCATGTATAAGTTGATTCACCTCTTTGCATCTCAATTTCTTCACCTGTAAAATGACAAAATTGAACACAATATATAGTTTCCCCCAACATTTTTTTCTAGCCCAAATATTTATTTAGTAAATATTTCTAGGCTAAATGTATAGACAAATACAGATTTATAGGTAGACATACATATCTGAATTACGGGATGTCACATAAGATTTACCCATGTTTATAGTCCGTTTTCAAATAAGACATAATCATGAAAGCTTGTGTGATTCATAAATAAAAAGAAAGAAATGAACAAACAAAAGAGAGGGAATAACGTTAACAGGCAACAACAAAAAGAAAGAATTGAAAGTTTGAAAATTATTACTATGAAATTACCTGGCTCCCAGTAAGAACTTTTAAAATATTTAATACATATTTGCTGATTTTAGATGATCTTGAGACTAATAGGGGGTGTTAAATGTTAGAATAAAGCAACATGCTTAAAAGTTCATGAACATGGGTTGTGTTAAAAACAGACTATAACTTGCTTTAGTGGTGGATTTATTATTACTGTTGAAAGAATTTTGAGGCTCCTATAAGTATACAATTAGCAAATAATGCCATCAAACCCGGAACTCTCAGTGAATGAATTATCATTAATGAGATGATAATGGGAAGACTGAACCCATTTCTTGACCTCACTTCTCAACAAAAAGCAGTCAAAATGTAAGCATGTAATGGCATTTTTCAATTTTTAATAGTAATAGTAGTAATAATATAGGCATACCTTGTTATATTTTGCTTCACGTTATTGTGTTTCACAGATATGCCATTTTTCACAGATTGAAAATCTGTAGCAACCCTGCATTGAGTGAGCCTGTCAGCACCATTTTTCCAACAGGATTTGCTCACTTTGTGTCTCTGTGTCACATTTTAATAATTCTCCCAATATTTCAAAATTTTTACTATTGTTACGTGTGTTATGGTGATCTTTGATATTACAATTGTGATTGTTTTGGGGGACCATGAATCATGCCCATGTAAGACAGAAAACTTAATAAATGTTGTGTGTGTTCTGACTATTTTACCAACCAGACATCCCTCCATGTCTTTCCCTAGCCTCAGGCCTCCCTATTCCCTGAGATACAACAGTATTGAAGTTAGGCCAACTAATAACCTGACAATGACCTCTAAGTGTTCAATTGAAAGGAAGAGTCACATGTCTCTCACTTTAAATCAAAAGCTAGAGGGCTTCCCTGGTGGCGCAGTGGTTGAGAGTCCGCCTGCCAATGCAGGGGACGTGGATTCGTGCCCCGGTCCGGGAAGATCCCACTTGCTATGGAGCAGCTGGGCCCGTGAGCCATGGCCGCTGAGCCTGCGCGTCCGGAGCCTGTGCTCCGCAACGGGAGAAGCCACAACAGTGAGAGGCCCACGTACGGCAAAAAAAAAAAAAAAAAAAAAAAAGCTAGAAATGGTTAAGCTTAGTGAAGAAGGTGTGTTGAAAGAAATATAGGTCAAAAGCTAGACCTCTTTCACCAAACAGTTAGCCAAGTTTTGAATGCAAAGGAAAAGTTATTGAAGGAAATTAGAAGTGCTACTGCAGTGAACACACAAATGATAAAAAGCCAAACAGCCTTATTGCTGATATGGAGAACGTTTTATTGGTCTGGACAGAAGATGAAACCAGCCACAGCATCCCCTTAAGCCAAAGCCTAATACAGAGCAAGGTGCTAACTCTCTTCAATTCCATGAAAGCTGAGACAAGTGAGGAGGCTGCAGAAGAAAAGTTTGAAGCTGGCAAAGCTTGGTTCATGAGGTATAAGGAGAGAAGCCATTGACATAATATGAAAGTGCAAGGTGAAGCAGCAAGTGCTAATGTAGGAGCTGCAGCAAGTAAATCAGAATATCTACCTAATTCATGAAAGTGACTACATTAAATAACAGATTTTCAATGTAGACAAAACAGCCTCATATTGGAAGAAGATGACATCTAGGACTTTAATACCTAAAGAGGAGAGGTCAATGCCTGGTTTCAAAGCTTTAAAGGACAGGCAGACTCTCTTGTTAGGGGCTAATGCAACTGGTGATATTAAGCTGAAGCCAATGTTCATTCATTGTAGTGAAAATCCTAGGGCCCTTAAAAATTATGCTAAGTCTTCTCTGCCTGTGCTCTATAAATGGAACAACAAGGCATGGGTGGCAGCAATCTGTCCACAACATGGCTTACTGAATATTTTAAGCCCACTATTGAGACCTACTACTCAGAAGGAAAAGAAGAGAAGAGAAAGGAAAAAGAAAAGATAAGGGGAAATATTATTTTCAAAATATGACTGCTCATGGATAATTTACCTGGTCACCCAAGAACTCTGATGGAGATGTACAATGAGATTAATGTTGTTTTCATGCGTGCTAACACAACATCCATTCTGCAGCTCATGGATCGAGAAGTAATTTTTATTTTCAAGACTGATTATTTAAGAAATATATTTTGTGAAGCTATAGCCATCATAGATAGAGATTCTTCTTATGGAGCTGGGCAAAATAAATTGAAAACTTTGTGGGAAGAGTTACCTTTGTAGATGGCGTTAAGATCATTCTTGATTCATAGGAAGATATCAAAATATCAACATTAACAGGAGTTTAGAAGTTAATTACAACACTTATAGATGACTTTGAAGGGTTCAAAACATTAGTGGAAGAAGTTATTGCAGATGTGATGGAAATAGAAACAGAACTAGAATTAGAAGTGGAGCTTGAAGATGTGACTGAATTGCTACAATCTCAGGATAAAACTTTAATGTATGAGGAGTTGCTTCTTACAGAGGAGCAAAGAAAATCTTCTTTATTTGAGATGGAATCTTCTCCTGGTGAAGATGCTGTGAAGATTGTTGAAATAACATAATGTAATTTAATTTTATCTGTTTTATATATTTCAAAACACACACACAGAACTGTGGTTTCTTGGTTATTGCCCTTTAGTGGACATCTGTCAATTTATACAATGTCCATCTTTTTTTGAAATAGCTATTAGATTTACCAATTGCCCAATGTGTAAAGGGCACCTGAAAACATTCTTTCTGGTGTGTGAATCAGCAGAAAGTGCAGGTTCACATACTCCACACAGCTTCCTAATCATTTTTTGGAAAGGCTATTTGCCCCTAAATGCTATCTTTTAGGAGAACAGAGTTATTGATTTATAAAGTTATTGATTTCAAGCTTGAGTGCATCCTTCAAGTCTAAACAGGCACACAAGAAGCATGCTATTCATTCCTTGAAGAAAGAAACATAAATCACCAGGCATTTCAGGAAAACCCATCATAAAAGTTTGAATCCAAATGAAAAATACATTAAAACAAAAAGAAATGAATAATTTATGGGCAAAACGAAAATTGAGACACATACCCATTATTTTTCTTAGAAATGGAACCATGATATGCCTGGTTTGCAACTTTTTGTTTGTTTGCTTTTACTTAACACTTATGAATGAAGAGCTAGAGCATGCTGCAGGCTCCAAGAATTGACTACTAGGTTATTTTTGTTTTTGTTGTTTTTAATGTGGTATAAGGTTATAGATATTCCATCTTATTCTTTCTCAGCTATTAATTTAAATTTCATGTGTCTCTGGACAGCCTAGATATTGAATGCTTTGAATTCAGGTGGTCAACTCTGACCCACCCAATGGTCATCTCTTGATTAAGAATCAAAATTAGACTGCTTCCTTCACTAGAGGTCTGGATATACATCATAAAGAGAAAGAGATTGGTATTTTTGCTTATAAGATCATATATTTTCTGTTTGAAAACATTCATTGTTTTGAATAATTTTTTAAATTCTTGATTTTTAAATTTGTTTTTTTGCCTCCTGTCCTCTTTCCATCATCATCATGCCCAGGTAGCCAATATTAAACAGCCTGTGTCTATCATTCTATATGTTTTCTTAGACTCATGGAATCATAGACAAACACACACATGCACACATTCACTGAGGTTTTTTGTTAGCAGTTATGCAAAAATATTTTATTATGTATAATCAACTGATACTAACAAACATATATAACATAAGGGAAATGGCCCTGCATTGTTGAAAATATTGTAAATTACTACAGTCTTTTGAGAAAGTAATTTGGAGACATTTATCAAATATTTGAAAATGGATATATCCATCAAGGTACCAATTCTAACTCTAGGTGTGTGTTCTAAAAAATATATCCATGGGACTAAAGAGGAGAGAGTACAATCATGACCATTGCAGCATCATCTCAATAGTGAAAATTGTTTACCCTGTAGAAGCATCTTAGAATTTCTTCAATTGAAAAATGGTTAGATAAATTGTGAATATTCATAATGTGAGACTGTGTTCCAGCCAGAACCAAGTTCTTCATTAGGCTCAGTAGACACAGTGAACAGGGACCATACAAATACTTTAATTTTAATTTCTTTTAAAATCAGAGAAAATTAATATAATAATAATATAATAATTATTCTATCCTGGATTATATTAATTTTTATACAAATATAGTCATAAAGGATCATTTATGATATTGCTTTTTGTTTGTTTGTTTTGTTTTTTTGTGGTACATGGGCCTCTTACTGTTGTGGCCTCCCCCGTTGCGGAGCACAGGCTCTGGACGTGCAGGCTCAGCGGCCATGGCGCACAGGCCTAGCCGCATCGCGGCATGTGGGATCTTCCCGGACTGGAACATGAACCCGTGTCCCCTGCATCAGCAGGCGTACTCTCAACCACTGCGCCACCAGGGAAGCCCTATGATATTACTTTTTTAATGTAATAGAAGGGGCCCATTAGGGCAAATTTTGGTAGAGACCATAAATATTATACTTCAGTTCTGTTTTCATCTGTTAAAAGTAATGACGTATATTTGTATATGGTGCAATGTTAATATTTCCAAGGTAACTTAAAAAGCTCAACCAGCAATATTTTGAACAATATGAATATTATTCCACAAAATATTTTAAAAGACTGCAGAATTTTATATATAAAGTATATAAATACAAAAGCCAATTGGAAGAATGCACAATTTAGCTTAAAAATAAGAGATACAGTGCAAGTGGCTTGAGGGTATGTGTATGAAGGGACCTTTTAATTTTGTCTTTATATTCTTAGATATTTCTTGAATTATTTTACAACAAGATTGTGGATTTGAGTTATAATAAAAGTCTCTAAAATATCCTGTTCTGGTTACTTTTTTGCATAGCAAATTGAATCAAAACTTACTGCTTAAAGCAATATTTCTTATTTTGTTCTCAAATTCTGAATGTCAGCAACTTGGACAGAGTACAGCAGAGATATCTTGTCTCTGCTCCATCATGTCTGGGGCCTCAGCTTGAGAGGATTAAAGACTGGCTATAACATGATGGCTGGGGGCTGCAATTATCTGACATGTCTGGTGCCTGTGCTGGGATGAATTGAGGACTAGTTCTGTTGACTGTAGTGCATGCATGCAATCTCAACATGTCACTTGGCTTTCTCACAGAAGGCAACCTCGGGGCAGCTGGACTGTCTAAATAACAGCTGGGGCTTCAAGCATGAATGTTCCAATGGATAAAGCAAAACCTCCATCACCTTTTAGAATCAAGCCTTGGAAATTTTAATGTCACTTCTGACATATTCAAAGCAGTTGTAAACTTCTGCCTCCATCACCAAATCTGTATGTTCACACTATAAAAGAGCATGTGCAATGTTGTCATGGCCATCTTTTGTAGATACAACTAGCCACAGTCTGCCCTCTTATCATGAAAATGTACATCCCTCCAACATAAAAAATATACTCATGCCCTCTGCTAAGACTCCTAAAATTGTTCCCCATTATGGGAGAAAATACTTGCAAATGATGTATCTGATGAGTGGTTTATTTCCAAAATATATAAGGAACTTCTACAATTCAGTCGTAAAATACAAATAATTCAATTAAAAATGGGTAAAGAACTTGAATAGCATTTCTCCAAAGAAAACATACAAATGGGCAATAAGAATATGTAAAGATGCTCAATATTGTTCATCATCAGGGAAATGCAAGTCAAAACCACAATTAAATATCACTTCATGTCTGTTAGGATGTCTGTTATCAAAAAAAAAAAAAAGAAAAAAGATAGTAAGTTTTGGTGAGAAGAAAGTGGAACGCATGTGCATGGTTGGTGGGAATGTAAAATGGTGCCTCCACTATGGATAATATATGAAGGGTTCTTAAAAACTTAAATATAAAACTACCATATGATCTAGCAATCACACTCTTAGGTATATATCCAAAAGAATTGAAAATAGGGGAGACCTTCAAGATGGCGGAGGAGTAAGACATGGAGATCACCTTCTTCCCCACAAATACATCAGAAATACATCTACATGTGTAACAACTCCTACAGAACACCTACTGAACAATGCCAGAAGACCACAGACTTCTGGAAAGGCAAGAAACTCCCCGTGTACCTGGGTAGGAAAAAAGAAAAAAGAAAAAACAGAGACAAAAGAATAGGGATGGGACCTGCACCTCGGGGAGGGAGCTGTGAAGGAGGAAAAGTTTCCACACACTAGGAAGCCCCTTCACTGATGGAAACAGGGTGGTGGGGGGGAAGTTTCAGAGCCACGGAAGAGAGCACAGCAACAAGGGTGCAGAGGGCAAAGCGGAGAGATTCCCACACAGAGGATCAGTGCTGACCAGCACTCACTAGCCTGAGAGGCTTGTCTGCTCACCCATCTGGGCGGGTGGGGACTGGGAGCTGAGGCTTCCGCTTCAGAGTTCAGATCCCAGGGCGAGGACTGGGTGTGGCTGCGTGAAGACAGCCTGAAGGAAGCTAGTGCACCACAGCTAGCTGGGAGAGAGTCCGAGAAAAAGTCTGGACCTGCCTAAGAGGCAAGAGACCATTGTTTCGAGGTGCACGAGGAGAGGGGATTCAGAGCACTGCCTAAACAAGCTCCAGAGATGGGCACAAGCCATGGCTATCAGTGTGGACACCAGAGACAGGTATGAAATGCTAAGGTTGCTGCTGCAGCCACCAAGAAGCCTGTGTGCAAGCACAGGTCACTATCCACTCCTCCCCTCCCAGGAGCCTGTGCAGCCCATCACTGTCAGGGTCCTGTAATCCAGGGACAACTTCCCTGGAGAATACGTGGCACACCACAGGCTGTTGCAATGTCATACTGGCCTCTGCTGCTGCAGTTTTCCCCTCATTCTGTACCCCTCCCTCCCCCATGGCCGGAGTAGGCCAGAGCACCCTAATCTGCTGCTACTTTAAATCCGTACTGTCTGAGCTATGAAGACATGCCCTCAGGTGACCTACATGCAGAGGCAGGGCCAAATCCAAAACTGAACACCAGGAGCTGTGCAAACAAAGAAAAGAAAGAGAAATCTCTCCCAGCAGCCTCAAGAGCAGTGGTTTAAATCTCCACAATCAACTTGATGTACCCTGCATCTCTGGAATACCTGAATAGACAACAAATCATCCCAAAATTGAGGCGGTGGACTTTGGGAGCAACAATATACATATTTTTTTCCATTTTCTCTCTTTGTGAGTGTATATGTGTTTGCTTCTTTGTGTGATTTTTGTCTGTATAGCTTTGCTTTTACCATTCATCCTAGGGTTCTGTCTGTACTTTTTTTTTTTTTTTTAGTATAGATTTTAGAGCTTGTAATCATTAGTGGATTTGTTTTTTGGTTTGGTTGCTGTCTTCTTTCTTTGTTTTTTTTTTTTAAATTACTTTTTATTTTTTTTATTTTGAATTACTTTATTTTATTTTTCTCTTTATTTCTTATTTTTGCTCCCTTTTCTTCTGAGCCGTGTGCCTGACAGGGTCTTGGTGCTCCAGCCAGATGTCAGGCCTATGCCTCTGAGGTGGGAGAACTGAGTTCAAGATATTGGTCACCAGAGACTTACTGGCTCCACATAATATTAAACAGTGAAAGCTCTCCTACAGATCTGCATCTCAATGCTAAGACCCAGCTCCACTCAACAACCAGCAAGCTACAGTGCTGGACACCCCATGCCAAACAACTAGTAAGACAAGAACACAACCCCACCAATTAGCAGAGAGGCTGCCTAAAATCATAATAAGGTCACAGACACCCCAAAACACACCACTGGACACAGACCTGTCCACCAGAAAGACAAGATACAGACTCATCAACCAGAGCACAGGCACTAGTCCCTCCACCAGGAAGCCTACATAACACACTGAACCAACCTTAGCCACCAAGGGCAGACACCAAAAACAATGTGAACTACGAACCAGCAGCCTGTGAAAAGGAGACCCCAAACAGAGTAAGTTAAGCAAAATGAGAAGACAGAGAAACACACAGCAGATGAAGGAGCCAGGTTAAAACCTACCAGAACAAACAAATGAAGAGGAAATAGGTAGTCTACCTGAAAAAGAATTCAGAGTAGTGATAGTAGAGATGATTCAAAATCTTGGAAATAGAATAGAGAAAATAAAAGAAACATTTGACAAGGACCTAGAAGAACTAAAGAGCAAACAAGCAATGATGAACAACACAATAAATTACATTAAAAATTCTCTGGAAGGAATCAATAAGAGAATAACTGAGGCAGAAGAACACATAAGTGCCCTGGAAGGTAAAATAGTAGAAACAACTACTTCAGAAGAGAATAAAGAAAAAGAATGAAAATAACTGAGGGCACTGGGAGAACATTAAGCACACCAATATTCGAATTATAGGGGTCCCAGAAGATGAAGAGAAAAAGAAAGGGACTGAGAATATATTTGAAGAGATTATAGTTGAAAACTTCCCTAATATGGGAAAGGAAAAGTCAATCAAGTATAGGAAGTACAAATAGTCCAATACAGGATAAATCCAAGGAGTAACATGAAAAGACACATATTAATCAAACTATCAAAAATTAAATACAAAGAAAAACTATTAAAAGTAGCAAGGGAAAAACAACAAATAACGTACAAGGGAATCCACAAAAGGTTAATGGCTGATCTTTCAGCAGAAACTCTGCAGGCCATAAATGAGTGGCAGGACATATTTAAAGGGATGAAAGGGAAAAACCTACGTCTAAGATTACTCTACCCAGCAAGGGTTTCATTCAGATTAGACAGAGAAATTAAAACCTTTACAGAGAAGCAAAATTTAAGAGAATTCAGCACCACCACACCAGCATTACAACAAATGCTAAAGGAACTTCTCTAGTCAGGAAACACAAGAGAAGGAAAAGACCTACAATAACAAACCCAAAACAATCAAGAAAATTGTAATATGAATATACATATCAATAATTATTTTAAATGTATATGGATTAAATTCTCCAATCAGAAGACATAGAATGGCTGAATGAATACAAAAACAAGACCCATATATATGCTGTCTACAAGAGACCCACTTAAGACCTAGGGACACATACAGACTGAAGTGAGGGGATGGAAAAAGATATTCCATGCAAACGGAAATCAAAAGAAAGCTAGAGTAGCAATTCTCAGATCAGAAAAAAATAGAGTTTAAAGTAAAGACTATTCCAAGAGACAAAGAAGGACACTACATAATGATCAAGGGATCAATCCAAGAAGAAGATATAACAATTGTTAAATATTTAGGCACCCAACATAGGAGCACCTCAATACATAAGGCAAATGCTAAGGGGAAATCAACAGTAACACAATCATAGTAGGGGACTTTAACACCCCACTTTCACCAATGGACAGATCATCCAAAATGAAAATAAATTAGAAAACAAAAGCTTTAAATGTTACATTAAGAAAGACGGACTTAATTGATATTTATAGGACATTACATCCAAAAACAACAGAATACCCTTTCTTCTCAAGTGCTCATGGGACATTCTCCAGGATAGATCATATCTTGGGCCACAAATCAAGCCTTGGTAAATTTAAGAAAATTGAAATCATATCAAATATCCTTTTTGACCACAACGCTATAAGACTAGATATCAATTACAGGCAAAATCTATAAAAATACAAACACATGGAGGCTAAACAATACAATACTTAATAACCAAGAGATAACTGAAGAAATCAAAAAAAATCAAAAGACAATGAAAACATGATGATCCAAAACCTATGGGATGCAGCAAAAGCAGTTCTAAGAGGAAAATTTATAGCACTACAATCCTACCTCAAGAAACAAGAAACATCTCAAATAAACAACTTAACCTTACACCTAAAGCAATTAGAGAAAGAAGAACAAAAAACTCCAAAGTTAGCAGACAGAAGAAATTATAAAGTTCAGATCAGAAATAAAAGAAAACAAATGAAGAAAACAATAGCAAAGATCAATAAAACTAAAAGTTGGTTCTTTGAGAAAGTAAACAAAATTGATAAACTATTAACCAGACACATCAAGAAAAAAAGGGAGAAGACTCAAATCAATAGAATTAGAAATGAAAAAGGAGAAGTAACAACTGACAATGCAGAAATACAAAGGGTCATGAGAGATTACTATAAGCAACTATATGCCTATAAAATGGGCAACCTGGAAGAAATGGATAAATCCTTAGAAAAGCACAACCTTCCGAGACTGAACCAAGAAGAAATAGAAAATATAAACAACCCAATTAAAAGCACTGAAATTGAGACTGTGATTAAAAATCTTCTAACAAACCAAAACCCAGGACCAGATGGCTTCACAGGTTAATTCTATCAAACATTTAGAGAAGAGTTAACACATATCCTTCTCAAACTCTTACAAAATATAACAGAGGGAGGAAAACTCCCAAACACATTCTACGTGGCCACCCTCACCCTGATACCAAAACCAGGCAAAGATGTCACAAAGTAATAAAACTACAGGCCAATATCACTGATGAACAGAGATGGAAAAATCCTCAACAAAATACTAGCAAACAGAATCCAACAGCACATTAAAAGGATCATACACCATGATCAAGTTGGGTTTATTCTAGGAATGTAAGGAATCTTCAATATATAGAAGTCAATCAATGTGATACACCATATTAACAAATTGAAGGACAAAAACCATGTGATAATCTCAACAGATGCAGAAAAAGCTTTTGACAAATTTCAAGACCTATTTATGATAAAACCCTCCAGAAAGTAGGCATAGAGGGAACTTTCCTCAACATAATAAAGTCCACATATGACAAACCCACAGTCAACATCATTCTCAATGGTGAAAAACTGAAACCATTTCCACTAAGATCAGGAGCAAGACAATGTTGCCCACTCTCACCACTATTATTCAACATAGTTTTGGAAGTTTTAGCCATAGCAATCAGAGAACAAAAAGAAATAAAATGAATCCAAATCACAAAAGGAGAAGTAAAGCTGTCACTGTTTGCAGATAACATGATACTATACATAGAGAATCTTAACGATGCTACCAGAAAACTACTAGAGTTAATCAATGAATTTGTTGAAGTAGCAGGTTACAAAATTAATGCACAGAAATCTATTGCATTCCGATACACTAATGATGAAAAATCTGAAAGAGAAATTAAGGAAACACCCCCATTTACCATTGCAATGAAAAGAATAAAATACCTATGCATAAACCTACCTAAGGAGACAAAAGGCCTGTATGCAGAAAATTTTAAGACACTGGTGAAAGAAATTAAAATGATACAAACAAATGGAGAGATATACCATGTTCTTGGATTGGAAGAATCAACATTGTGAAAATGACTATACTACCCAAAACAATCTACAGATTCAATGCAATCCCTCTCAAAATACCAACGGCATTTTTCACAGAACTAGAACAAAAATTTTTACCATTTGTATGGAAACACAAAAGACCCCGAATAGCCAAAGCAATCTTGAGAAAGAAAAACGGTTTTGGAGGAATCAAGCTCCCTGACTTCAGACTGTACTACAAAGCTACAATAATCATGACAGTATGGTACTGGCACCAAAACAGAAATATAGATCAATGGAACAGGATAGAAAGCCCAGAGATAAACCCACACACATATGGTCATCTTATCTTTGGTAAAGAAGGCAAGAATATACAATGGAGAAAAGACAGCCTCTTCAATAAGTGATGCTGGGAAAACTGCACAGCTACATGTAAAAGAAAGAAACTAGAACACTCCCTAACACCATACACAAAAATAAACTCGAAATGGATTAAAGACCTAAATATAAGGCCAGATGCTATAAAACTCTTAGAGGAAAACATAAGCAGAACACTCTATGACATAAATCACAGTAATATCCTTTTTGATCAACCTCCTACAGAAATGGAAATAAAATGAAAAATAAAGAAATGGGACCTAAGGAAACTTAAAGGCTTTTGCACAGAAAAGTAAAACATAAACAAGATGAAAAAACAACCCTCAGAATGGGATAAAATATTTGCAAATGAAGCAACTGAGAAAGGATTAATCTCCAAAATTTGCAAGCAGCTCATGCAGCTCAATATCAAAAAAAATCAAACAACCCGATCCAAAAATAGGAAGAAGACCTAAATAAACATTTCTCCTAAGTAGATATACAGATAGCCAACAAGCACGTGAAAGAATGCTCAACATCACTAATCATTAGAGAAATGCAAATCAAAACTACAATGAGGTATCACCTCATGCCAGTCAGAATAGCCATCATCAAAAAATCTACAGACAATAAATGCTGGAGAGGGTGTGGAGCAAAGGGAAACCTCTTGCACTGTTGGTGGGAATGTAAATTGATATAGGCACTATGGAGAAAAGTACAGAGGTTGCTTAAATAGCTAAAAACAGAAGTACTATATGACCCAGCAATCCCAGTACTGGGCATATACCCTGAAAAAGTCATAATTCAGAAAGAGTCATGTACCACAATATTCACTGCTGCTCTATTTACAATAGCCAGGCATGGAAGCAACCTAAGTGTCCATCGACAGATGAATGGATAAAGAAGATATGGCACATATATGCAATGGAATATTACTCAGCCATACAAAGAAATGAAATTGAGTTATTTGTAGTGAGGTGGATGGACCCATAGTCTGTCATACAGAGTGAAGTAAGTCAGAAAGATAAAAACAAATACTTTATGCTAACACATACGTAGCGAATTTCAAAAAAAATGGTTCTGATGAACTTAGGGGAAGGACAAGAATAAAGACGTAGACGTAATGAAAGGACTTGAGGACATGGGGAGGGTGAAGGGTAAGCTGGGACAAAGTGAGAGTGGTATGGATTTATATATACTACCAAATGTAAAATAGATAGCTAGTGGGAAGCAACTGCATAGCACAGGGAGATCAGCTTAGTGCATTTTGTCCACGTACAGGGTTGGGATAGGTAGGGTGGGAGGGAGACATAAGAGGGACGAGATATGGGGATATATGTAAATGTATAGTTGATTCACTATGTTATAAAGCAGAAACTAACACACAATTTCAAAGCAATTATACTTCAATAAAGATGTTAAAAAAATAAAGAATTGAAAATAAGATTTAGATGTAATATCTGAACTCCATCTTTATTGAAGCATTATTCACAATTGCCAAGAGAGCTAAACAATTCAAATAACCATCAACAGATGAATAGATAAATAATATACATATCTATGCAATGCAATATTATTCCACCTTTAAAAAAAGGAAATTCTACTATTTGCATTTGCGAATTTGAAGAAATCACCTTAAGTGAAAAAATCACCCACAGAAGGACAAGTACTACATAGTTCCATTATGTGACATATCTAAGATAGACTTATAAAACAGAAAGTGATTTTGACAGCTGTCAGGGATTGGGGATGGGGGAAAATGGGGAGTTGCTAATCCATGGGTATAAAGTTACAATTATATGAGATGAGTAAGTTTAGAGATCTGTCCAAAATATAGCCTGTAGTTAATTTGGACTTATGAAATTAACAACAGGATAGATCTCCTGTTAAGTGTTCTAAACACACAAACACACACACACATACAGAGCAAAGGAACACAGGGAAGCTTTTAGAGGTGATAGACATATCTATTACCATGATGGTATTATGGTTGTATGTATATGTCCAAATTCATTAAATTATCTATATTAAATATATGCAGTTTTTGTACATCAATTATACCTCAATAAGGGTGTGAAAATTAATCAACCTAACTGCTGAAATGCAAAAAAAAAAAAAAATTCTGTAAACTAGACTGTTATCTTCCCCCCACCTGCAACACACACAGATGTACATAATTCAGTGGTGGGATAGGTAGCAGATAACTTGCCAAATCTTGACTAAGATCTGTGTTGCTCCTTGTTAATTGTTATCTTTGACTCTTAGCTCTATTTTCTGGGATTTTGGTTCAGTCTTCTTACTCAGTTTTCCAATTCTTTAAGATACTACTCATTTTTGTAACTGAGTCGCCTGGTCAGTGGACTTTCTGCCTATAAAAATTGAGGTTTTCAATGGACTCTTTTCTCTTTATATGGTCTAGCCCTTTCAATCCCATTGTCAAAGAAATTTTTTGGGTTGCTTGTGTATCTATTTATAATTAACTCCATTAGAAAAAAAGGAAAAAAAAAACACATCTACAAAGTTCCTTGACATAAGCCCTTCGTTTCTTTTGAGGTTGCTGGGGAATATTTTAAGATTCTTAGAAGCCCTATAGTTTAACAGAGACCATCTGTGAGGCACACAATTCAGATCCTCAGTAGGTCTTTGTTTATTGTCATAAAGGTTCTAGGAGGCTCCCCATCTTACATATTTCTGACGTCTTAAAATCTTTTTACAATAACAGTTTTGGCTTCATAGTTATCCTGAGAGTAGCCTGCATTTTATTTTTGCCCAGTGGTCCTTTATCACTTGATTTTTTTGTTTTGATTTGTTTTGCTTTGCCTTGTTGTTTTTGTTTATTTAGAACCCAGAAAATTTTGGTGCCTGTAGAATTCCTATATATTTTGCTTGAAAATTGAACATTTTCTTGTTATTTCATTTCTATCTAAATGTCAGGCAACATGGATCAGATAAGTTAGCTCTCTCCGTATTCTTCCTGGAAGTTACCTAATCAAATCTGTCAGTTAATTGAAGAATGTTTCTATTCCCACATCACCACAGGGGCAGTGTTACCAAATTTTATGTTACTACACAGTAAGAATTATCTTGTTTTCAGCCTCCCATAATAAATCCCTCCCTGAATCTCAGCTTCTCTAACATTCTCCTCAAGGCCTGTCCAGATTCTGCCCACACTCTGGTCCATAGTAAGACCACACATTTTAGGTTTCTGTTATGGCAGCAACCCACTTTAAGTAGCAAATTCTATTTTGATCTTTGCTCCATAAGAAAATTGACCCAGAACTTAGTAGCTTACAGCAACCATTTAGTTATGTGGGATCCAGAATTCAGATAGAATATGGGGTGGGGTGGTGGCATTTGTCCACACTAAAGTATATGATGTTGAGACCACAGCTGAAAGATTGAAATGGTTGGAAGGGATGACAAGAGGCAGAAGTTTTATTCATTCAACTGTTTGGTGCTTGGCCCCAGGGAGATGCAAGACCAACACTGCCGCCCAGAGCACCTATGCTTGCCCTCAGTGTGGCTTGGCCTCCTCTTAGCATGATACCTCCAGGATAGGTGGGCTGCTTCCACTCCGCACACAGTTATCCAATGAACAAGGCAAAGCTGCATCACCTTTCATGGTCTAGCCTCAGAATTTAATTAAACATCATCACTTCTGGCATCCTCTATCTGTTGAAGCACTGGTATGCTCACCCTAATTTAAAGGAAGGGACAAAGACCCCATCCTTGGATGAAAGGAGTGGCAAAGCCACATTGCAGAAGAACATTCAAGATGAGATGCACTGTTGTGACAATCTTTGGAAAGAACTCCCTGCCACACTTATCACAGTAGAAGTATCAAAACTGACTTACAAAAGACTGAAAGTTTCAGAAAATACATAAAAATCCTTGTAGAAGTATTATTGTTATTTAAAAATCCTTGTAGAAGTATTATTATTTTCTCTTCTGGAAAATAGGCTAAGGTGACCAACCATTTAAATTTTGCATGAATGAGTATTATGAGTTGAATTTTGACCCCTCCCCGTCCCACACACAAAAAATCACATGTTGATTACTAGTCCCTCAGTACCTTGGAGTGTGACATTATTTAGATATAGGGTATATAAAGAGGTGATTAAGGTTAAATTAAGTCACTGGGTGGGCCCTGATCCAAGATGACTGGCATCCTTATTAGAAGAGGAGATAAGTTCAGAGAAGCACACAGAGAAAAGACCATGTGAGGACACAGGGAGGAGACAGACATAAACAAGCCAAGGAGAGAGGCCTCAGAAGGAACCAACCATGCAGACACCTTGATCTCAAGACTTTTAGCCTCCAGGACTGTGAAATAATAAATTTCTGTTGTTTAATCCTCCTAGTCTGTGGTACTTTATCAGGAAGCTTTAGCAAACTAATACAAGAAGGTATGACTTATCCTAAATTTAGGTTTAGATAGATAATGGCACATCTGGTGTTGTGAAAGGTAAGTTTTCTTCCATTCTTTCTCATCCTGGAACCTCTTCCTTGGAATCCCATGAACAGAAAAGCCATAGGCATTTTGTTCAGATTTGCAATGCCAAGTTTTCTTCATATTTTCAAAATCATGATAACTGTTTTTTTTTCAATTATTTTCTTACAATGTTTCTTAAATTAAAACCTATCAATTTTAGGTCCCACTAGGGTCTTTTCAGCCTAACAACATTCGTGGTTGCCTGTGTGAGATTGCCAATGAAATTGATACATGCTTCCTACTGTAATAGGCATATTTACCTCTTGGTGAGTGTGCATTTATCCTCTAAATGTTAATGGGTCTTATGTATCTCACTTTCTGTGGAGACTATAATCTCACACACTGTATACAGATGCACAAGGAAGGAAAACCACCTTTCATGCTGGTCACTGCACTTAATTTTCTCATTTCTAGTGCATCTGAACAGGCATTTCCAAAAACCAGGTTGGCTTGTGCTGCCCCACAACAGAAGTGATTGCCTTCCCACTGTCTCACTTGAGTAATGTGCTAATAGAAAACCAAGTTATGGATCTCCAGATCTAGGACAATAATAAAATCATAATGATACTGTTAGCAATCTGGCCCCAGTGCTGGTTCCTTCTCCCAGAGAAACACTGTCACGGAAATAGAAAAACTCATCAATCACAAAAATCACACAGGAGGCAAGCCAACCAGCTTAAATTCACACACAGCATTGCAGAGGAGACTGAATTTCACTGCTGGGGAGCAGTTTCTCTCAGAAAAATCCAATTAGCACACTAATTGATGTGTCTGCCCCTTTCTGAGCAGGTCCTGGGAAGGATGAACTTATGTGATTTTACAAGGTCACACAGATGATAAGAAGTAGGACCAGGATCAGATCTCAGTTTTAACATCAAGCCCATGTTGCCTCTCTGGGATTTATATCCCAGGCTTCAGTGTTCAGTGCATGGCTCAATCCAAGGTTTTGCACTTCAGAAACTGTAAACAAACAAGTAAAACAAATAAATAAAGTGCATATATAGAGCAGTAAAATAACCCAGTTAGCCAGCTAAAATTAACTGGTAAGTCCTCGAGGCTTAAACATCATCTCACCACTTAAAGCTATGAAATCAATACCCATAGACAATGATGATTTTGCAGTTTGAAGAACAAGAGAAAGCCAGAACTGCAAGTTTCCAAATAATAGGTGCTACCTACCATACTAACTTTCTATGGGGCATGCACTTTCAGGAAATGCAAACTCTATCTCTAATAGTGGTATTATTGTTGTTTTTTCAAACCCTTATATATACTCCCTTAGATTAGTAGATTAGAATTCCTTAGACAGGAGACTCATAACTGAACCACGGTCCAAAATGAATAAGTAAAGTGGAACCTCTTTTAACATGACTACCAATAAAAACAAATCATTCTGAGAGTGTTTGGCTGTCTCAAAACAAGGCCAATTTTAGAAAAAAAAAAAAAAAACACTGATACACCTGTAGTATGTAATTTTTAAAAACAATTTATAGCTCATGCAATTACCTCAAATATGAAAATTTTAGTCAGCAGATATTTGTTGAATGCCTGCTCTATGCCAGACCATGTTATACCTGCTGAGGATACAGCTATGAGCAAAAATCCTGTTTTTACGGTCTAGTAGAAAAAGTTAGACAATAATAAAAAAGAGAAAAAATGTAGAATGTTGTAGTTAAAAATGAGTCAGAGTAGGGGAATAGGGACAGCCATGTTGTTGGTAAAGGGACCTTGTTCTTACTACTTTAATTAGGTGGACAGGGAAAACCTCACCACTAAAGTGATATTTGGACAGAGACCTGAAAAAGTAAGAAATCAAGCTATATTGATATCTGAGCCAAGAGTGATCCAGATAAAGGACACATCAAGTGTTAAAGCCTTGAAGTGATGTGCTTGTTGTGCTCAAGAAATTAAAAGGAAGTTGATGAGGTTGGAGGGTAGAGCAAAGAAGAGAATAAGAGAAGATGAATTGGAGCTGGATAGGGAATGTTATGAGATTATTTAAGTCCTTGTAAGCTGATTGTTAGGACTCTGAATGCCACTTTGGGCAGAAAGGTAACACAATTTACTTGTTAAAATGATCACTCTGCTTCTGTATTAAAAATAGACTACATGAGAAAAAATTGGCAGGAAGGAGACAGTTAAAACATCACTGTCACCCAGGTAAGGGGTGCTGGTGGCTTAAGGAAGGACAACAGTGATGTTGGCAAGAAGTGGTTGGATTTTGAATATATTCTGAAGGCAGAACCAACAAGCTTTCTTGACAGATTGAATGTGAGGTATAAAACAAAGAGAGGCGATAAGAATGATGCCAAGTATGTGATCAGCTAGAAGAATGAAGGTGCCATTTATTGAGAGGAGAAAGACTGGGAGAGGTGAATATATTGAGGTGGGAGAGAGATAAGGAAACACATGTTTTCACAAAGTATTTTGAGTCAATGGGTCTAGGTTTAGGAACATTTTGGGTGAAAATAAGAGGAGATTAGTTTTAAAAATGTTTACTTGGCATATGTTGAAGTTCTGAAAGAAGCTTCTTGGAATAAATTATACTTAAGCTAAGGTATAAAGGATCAGTAGGATTTATGGAAGTGAAGAGGAAGGCAGGGTGAAGGACCTACAGAGAAGCCTAACAGGTACATGCCCAGAGCAGGGTGAATCACAACACATCAAACACAGACTGCTATAGCCCTTGCTTTGAAAAGTTGAATTTGTTCCAATGCAATTGATATATCAGGGGACAGTTTGAGCATGAGTGAATTTTGCATTTGCTTAAGTGTGATTTCTACTTGAGAAACACTGGTGGTTGCAGAAAACCCACACCTCACTACACTGAGCTATGTAGGTATACACAACATGCACACATGCATCGCCTCAAGCATCTACCAGCTACATAGGTCCAATGTGAGTGCTCTGGGCCACAGTCACCCTTCCATATCCTGTGTGACAACTTCCCTTTCTTTTCTAGGTAACTCTCCTTCCTCCATGTTGCTATTGTTCACAACCTGCACCCTTCTGATCCTCACGTCCATAAATATACTTCAGGTCATTTTTAAGGTTAAGTTCATTTTTTTGTTACTTTTATGCATTTCTTAACCATTTGGTAGGTTCCCACTTTTACTAGGTTTCTATCTCCTTTTTACGTGTGTCCCAAATGAAATGTTCGAGTTTGCTCTGCCCCAGGCCTTGTCAACCTTGTGGTTTTTATTGTGTAATTTTGCATAGTGCTATGATTTTTAATAATGCATATATCATGTTATAGCTGAAGTGACTGTAACTGAAGGCAAAGCATGTGATTTGGGAACATGGGATGATGCAGGGGAAGGGTGGGAAGTAGGGGAAGAGGAAGAGTTGGAGGATGAGGTGGAGAAGTGGAATTGTCCAGGTCATCAAGGGTCTTGTAAGACAGCATACATTGTTTAAAGTTTTCCATAAGGTCAATTATAAACCATAAAGGACAGCATGCTTATAATTTAGAAGATCACATGCAGTGGGGAGATTAGCCAGGAGAATGAGATTGTAGTCAAGAAGCTCAGTGAGAAGTTTGTTTCTTGAAAGCAGGCTGGATGAGATGGTGGCTGGGTCAGTGATGGCACAGATGGACAGAAGTGGACGCAACTGAATCAAGTTCTACTTATTTCTACACTCGTAGACTGTGTATCTGGAGTCTGTCTACAACAGGGTATCCCAGAACAAGCAAAACGGTCAAATCAAAGAGTAAGAGCCCTAATATTATCCACTTACATTTATACATTTAACTCTCTCCCCTTTGTCTCATCCTAGGTTTGCACTTAATGTTGCTGAGAAGTAATGTGATTATTAACGGGAAAAATAATCATAATAATAACATACTCACACTGTCTAAGTTTACAGTTTTCAAACCTAAACATTTTGGTGCCAATTAATTCATCCACATAATAGGGATGATAATAATACTCAGGTATTTGTTTGTTATGTGCTAAAACACCTTTAAACGCTTATATAAGACTGCCATGTGGTAAATATTATTAAGGGTATACTTACTATTTCAAACTGTTTCATATTCACTATATCATTCTATCCTCATAATAACCTCTGAAAGGGGGTACTATAATTTCAATTCTTTGTATGGGGAAGTGGAGGGTCAAGGAGTTAATCCTTTTGCTCAAAGCCATTACCAAGTAACAATATAGGTCCTCAAACTGAGTGTTCAGTCTTCAACTCCACCCACTACTCTACTCTATGCTCCAGGTATAGAGGGATTAACACCTGAGACTTTCTGGGCAGGCAAAGAACATCCCTCATGTGGCTCTGACAACAGCTCTTCTTGTCGCCTTAAATCCTTCCCAGGCTTCCATTTCCCTGAGCAACCCTAGTGCAAGCAACCGATGAGATCCATGGCTCCCATTATACCATTTTTAGGTTTTATAAAATTAGATTTTGTGAAGTTCTTTCAGGAAAGTTCCTTAATCCTTCAGTCAGCATCACTCTGCCATGTTAATTAGCACAGAGTGGATTTAGCCATGGAATTAAGATGCCTGAATGGTTTGATTTCAGCCCATACTTTGTAAAACCCGAATCACATTCCCTGCAATCTAACCCCACCTAGTTCAGAGAATCAAAGATAATCTTTTTTTTTTTTCTCTTCACATTCAAGGCAGGAATAAATGGGAAACATTGACAATCCCATCACCTTTTTAGGCTCAGATACAAAAGTGTCCCTAAATCTTAGAGAAAGTCCTGAAAGCAGATATTCAGTATTCAATGCTTCAATACTAACAGTCTCATTCCGGAAGAAATTACTTTTGGGGAATCTCTTAAGTGCCCTTGCTTGTTTCATATTCCAAACAGTTTGCTCTCCCTTCATCTTAGAGTGCAACAAAATATTTTGATTCTGTAGACCTGTTCCATAGCAAGTCTGTGTGTAGAAAATAGTTTTATAGGAGCCCATAGATTGAACTCTGGAAAAAATCACCCCAAGCAGAAAAGCCACCTGATGGCTGAAGGTAAGGTGGGTTTTCTAGAGGAGGGCTCCGTCTTGAACTTATTGTTTCCCTTATTCTCTCAGTAATTCTAGGGAATGCTTAGAGACTAATTTCTTCTACCACTGCATTTTATTATTTGTTGAATATGGTCAGGTGAGTTAATTACTAGTAAGAAGATAATGAAAAATTTGAAGCTCACAGTTAAATGGAGGGGAACAGTTCAAGCATAATGGGGATTTTAAGGGTTTTCAATTTCCTTCCATTTTTGAAGACCGTGAAGAGCCATCTCCTTCCCCTCCACATAATGCCGTTAAAATCAGGAGTTAATGCAAAGAAAACTCATCAGGCTAAAGTCTGCTTTTTGCCAGCGTGCCAAAGGACACTTTTTTAATGGTTCAGGAATGAAGCTCAGCAAAGTTTTCTTTCTTTGATGTGTTTGCTTGATGCATTACTGAAGCTTATGATACTTGGCCTAAGGGGATTTAAGCAGAACATAACATATACAAATACCAATCTTTCTAGCCAGATCAATCCTAAAATCATAGAAAAATAAGTCTGCTGTACACTGCATGACAATTGGATGACAGATGATTAGGAAAATGGGGGCTGACACTTCGTGGCATTCAAGTCTAGTTCAAGGAATGGCGTTCAGACTCAAGTCTGTCTGCAGTGGGATCAGGAGAGGGGACAAGAGGATCTCGAATGTGTCCTGTGTTTCTGGAGCTTAAAAAGTAAAGGGAGTAGGTGACATGCACTGGGGAGAGAGAGTGGGGCTGGGACACAGCACCCTGTGGACCTCACTGCAGGGTGACATGGAGTTATGAGGGTATTTTAAGACATGGGGAGAGGGAGAGGAGGAAGTGATTATATTTATTACTTTAGAGATCACTTTGGCTCTTATAAAGATAAATGTTTGAAGAAAGAAGTGAGTCAATAAGTGGAAACCAGTTTAAAAGAGTAGTCTAGAAAGATAAACTTATAAAGTGTAAATTTCCTAGGGCTGCGGTAACAAAGTACCATAAGCTGCTTGGCTTAAACAACAGAAATTAATAGTCTCACAGTTACAGAGTCTAGAAGTCTCAGTTCAAGATGTTAGCAGGGCCCTGCTCTCTGAAGATGCTGGGGAAGGGTCTGTTCCAGGCCTCTTTCCTGGTTTCTGGTGGTTGTTGGCAATCTTTGACGTTCTTTAGCTTGTAGATGCATCACCCTGATCTCTGCCTTCATGCTGTCTCCTGTGTGTGTGTGTATGTGTGCCCATCCAAATTTCCCCGTTATATAAGGACACCAGTCATATTAGATAAAGGGTCCAACCTCCTCCAGTATAACCTCATCTTAACTAATTACATTTGCAACAGCCCTATTTCCAAATAAGGCTGCATTCTAAGTCCTGGGGGTTGGAACTTCAACATACACATTTTTGTTCAGGTGCACAATTCAGCCCATAACATAATGTGTTCCATAAACAAAACAACAAGACTATTAGCCAGTGAAAAAGGAAATTGCAGAGACAAATTGATCTTTTAGAGAAAGAAAAAGAAATGAAGGAGCAGAGGAAGAAAGGAAGTAAGGGAGGGAGGGAGGAAGGAAGAGAGGAAAGAAGGGAGAGAGAGAGGGAGGGAGGGAGGGAGAGAGGAAAAACGAGAGAGAGGAAATGAAGGATGTAAGATAGCTCTGTTTTTGTTGTTGTTTTTGTTGTTTTACCTTGAACATTTTAGTAATTGAGAAACTCAGCATAAGGGTGTATATGATGGATCACAAACATTGTGTGATGAATCACAACCACCTGTGAGATATAAAGAGAGGAAGTAAAATAAAGTGTTCAGTGTTGGTCCACATCACATCTCCTTATTACATCAACACCATTGTTAGGCATCTAAGACCAAGGATGTGCAAAGCTAGAGTGATGTAAACATACAAAACAATGAAATATATACATTTAGGAGAGATTAGTTAGAAGAAAATTCTGGTCACGTCCTCACTAGGGTAGGAAGGGAAGAGAAAGTGACTAGGAAATGGCATTAATTAAAAGGTTTACTGAGACACAGCCACTTTATGGACACACTTCTCATACTTTTCTTTATTTCAACCCCCCAACTCCTACCCTCCCACTCCTACTTTTTTTCTTTTATTAAGTGGTTATCTTCCTTTGCCAGGCCCTATCCTGGAGGTAAACAGTACAAAGCCTTGTCCTCATGAACATGGCAAGTGGAGTATTTACTTACCTCATTTCAGTGGAGAGAAACAAAGGGTCAGAAAGTGTAGACAATGCCTCCAAAGTCTTGGCTTTATAAGACACTGGTTGTGGAATTTCACTACATTGTTGTTCTCCTAAAGACTCTACTCATTTCCCTACAAATACATGGACAGATAATTCCTCAGTGCCTCTCCTGGGATAGAGAGCAGAGATTAAAGCTGGAAGTTTGGTAAAGAAAGGGAGTGGGGTATAGTTTTAGGTTGGCAGGCAAGAGACAAAGATCCCTTTAAATAGCTCTTTCTATTTTCTCTTTTCCTTTCAATTGCAGAAGAAAAATCTTTGATTCTAAGTATGTGTCAGGAGACCAGAGTGCTTTTCTGAGGGGAAGAATTTGAAGCTGGGTGTCTAGGGTTGGTTCCACCACGTGTAAGAAAGAATAAATTAGTTTTTTTTTTCCCTTCCTGGTAATCAGTCCAACTTACCCTTGTATCAGTGAAGCAGGAATTCATAGATTTAACTTTCCAAAGGACTGGAAGGATATACTGCAAACTTTGGGGAGGTTAGGAATGGGAATGGGGGGTAATCTAGGGTAATTTGCAATTTTTAATCTATATGCATTTATAAAATTTTATAAAGAACATGGTAAGTGGATGTAAAATAATAAGGAATTCCTATAAATTTGCCACTATTTTTGTACAACAAAGACTGTCCTGTAAACTGAAATGGTGAATAAAGACGGAATCTAGAACTGAGGACTGTAACCACAGGAAATATTATATATAATATGTGTACATATATGTGTATATACTCATGTGTATATGTATGCATATGCATATATAGGTGTGTATGTTTGTGTTTATATAAAATTCTGTCACTGATGATCCTGAGGGAACCTGGTTTCATAGCAAATTTCTATTGGACAGTTCTGGATCTGTTTCTTCTTTTTTATCTCAGCTACCTATGTAATTATTCACTCTTTCTTAGAAAATAGGAAGTGGCAAATTCTAATGAGCACCTGTAGAAAGTGCACCTGCTATTGTCCACAAGGTCACGACACCTCTTATGAGTGTGAACATTGATATTGAGCCAAATATTAAGGGTATTGCTGTCTGTACCCAGGATATGTCCTCAACATGCTTCAGGCAGGACACAGGGTAAGTGCCCCTGTGGATCTGGAATGCTGACCACCTATGCTGTTACGTCTCCAAAGTCTTTGCCTCTTTAGAATTACTTTATCTTTTATTGCATTTCAGCTCCTACCACCTCCTGCCCCAACTCCCAAGGTGAGATGTAGGAACAGAGGATGGTAATTGGCCAGAGGACTATGTGAGTAGAATGTTCTCAAGGTCATCCCACCCCTCTGATTCTGCTTCATTGTATTTAACTCTATTCCAGCCTCTGGTCTCTCCCTTAAGATGAGTTCTTCCTGAGGAAGGTTTTTCGATTCTCATATGAATACAGCCCAAGTTATCTCAGTGGCTCTCCGGGATGGTTCTAGACTATTGAAAACTAAATTTAGATTCAAACTGAAGAAGAAAAGAGAGAAAGAAGGAACACTGTATAATTTGAGGAAAGAGCAGGTGTTTTAAAGTCAGACTAACATGGGATTGCATCCTGGTCCATCTGCTTTTTCACTGCGAGCCTGTTTTAAAATGGAGAAAATATCAAACAGGGCATTTTTGCAATAAAAAATGTAATAATCTATATTAGGTACCAGGAACATGGCTTGATCAATCAATAAATTTGAAGACAATGATTTTTTTTTTATTATTTAGCCAAATGAATTAGCTTAATGTTTTATTCTTATTTATTTATTTATTTGCGGTCCGTGGGCCTCTCACTGTTGTGGCCTCTCCCGTTGTGGAGCATAGGCTCCGGACGCGCAGGCTCAGCAGCCATGGCTCATGGGCTCAGCCGCTCCACGGCACGTGGGATCTTCCCTGACCGGGGCACGAACCCGTGTTCCCTGCAACGGCAGGCGGACTCGCAACCACTGCACCACCAAGGAAGCCCAGTTTATCCTTGAAGTTAACACATTTCAGCATTTGCTAGTGCTGGTTCATAATTTACCTCCATCTGGCAGAGAGAGGTCAAGGAGGAGTGAGTGTGATAGTAACTGCAGTACAAATGGTATCCTCAAGAAATCTATTTTCCTCTAATGCACACAGTGAGGTTGGTTCTCAATTAATAAGCCAATTTTAATATAAAAGGGCCTATGCCTATAAAGAAATTTAGTCCCACATTTTACTAAAATAAAGAAATAAATTTGCACTTAGTAAGTAAAGTAACATTATTCAAGTTAAAAAAATGCCTTCACTCAATAGCATGATACGTGTTCCAAACCTATAGTTTGTGGATAACATTTTACATGAATGAACACTTTTATGCTCTGTAAATGTCCTTTAAGGCAGGTACATCTATAATGTATATAGCTATACTGTATAGAAGACTGTAAAAGACGATTTAGAAAGGTAAAGTTCATAAAACTTAAAGAATTGGACCAAAATCATCCGGGGGTAAGTTAAGGAAAAAACATGTCTTTTTGGTTCATTCTCCTGTATTTTTAGAACTACATTAGTAAACTTTATTGGTGTGATATTGAAATGTTAAATCAATTACTCTGGACAATTTAACATTTCCAGAGTATGAAGGTATGGACTATACCTGGTTTGCCCACTATTTTATCCTCAGCTCTAAGCACAATACCAAGTATATAAGTGCTTAATAACTATTTCTTGAATTGATGAAATAATGAGGTTGTTAGTAGGTCAGCTTGTCAGGGACACAGCCTATATTTCAGGATTTATCAAAATTGCCTGTAAGTGATGAGCACATTTAGAAAACTGATTTTCAGGTGGCAACAGTTTGAGGGCAGGTCATCTTGAATTTGTGGGAGAAATGTGTATGTGCATGTGTGTGCACACATGTGTGGAGGCTGTGTGTGCACGCATGCGTGTGTGTGCCCATGCAAAATGAAGGGGTAGTAGTATTGAACTAGGATAAGGGTCTAGGGATCATAGAAAATGTCACAAAAGACAACTTTAATGTAAATAAAACACCATTACTGTAATCTCATTTTTAAATTATGTGGGGAATTGTGCTCCAACAGATATCTTATATGTGTTTGAGATCAGGTAAAATTAGAGCAGACATGCAGGAAATTTAGAGATCATTTAGTCAAGGGCCCATGAATTAAACGGGCCTACCAGCTGTTTTGTACCTAAAGTTTTATTGGAACACAGCAGTGTTCATTAACTTAAATATTATCTATGACTGTTTTCACACTAAAATGCTGAACTGAGTAGTCGCAAAAGAGAATATATTGCCCATGAAACCTAAAATATTTATATTAAAATATGTTTGCTGACACCTGATTTAATCCACACCCCTCATTTAGCAGATCAAGAGCCTGAGCACCTGATGGACGGCAGGACCTGCTCAAGGTGACAGTCTTAGAGGCAGGTGGGAACTGGAATCTGAGTCTCTTCACTGCCATCCCTTAGCACCTTCCTTTGCCACAATGCATCCCATCATCCTAAAGAGTTAGACTGATTCACAAACAATTAATTTAACTTTGTTATAAAATACAATAAAATCCACTTATTTTATTTCATATATACATGGTTTTTATTGTCTATGCAAATCCCTACATCTTCCAGATGTTTTCTAACATCTGCCACACAGGAGCACCTGGGACCAGTGAACCCCCAGGGGATGTTGCAACGTCATTAACTGGGCTTATAAAAGCCGAGTTGAAAACTGTCACAAAACCATACAAAATTTGGTAGAAAATCGATCTAAAAAAGATGAGGTTTCAGCAGTAACTCAAAGGCCAATTGTATTAAGATGCCAACTGGAAAATTTCCTTTGGTGGATCTTCCATAAACATGAATAATAGATATATATTGCTCAATGGTATACTTTAGAGAATGGCAAGGGAATGGGTCTAGATCACCCACCATAATAGAAAATACAGTGGGGATTTCAGTAGTAATAAGGACACCAGTATGGTACAGGAGGCGTCTGAGTCATCTTCCCCTTATGGGGTGGAGAGTGTAAATCGCCAGAGGCAATAAATTCAAATGAGGCCAAAATGACAGGACACTTACTTAACCTCTGTGCAAAATGCACAAATCACAGAAATATGCAGAATTGCAAACAAATTATGAAAGATCCCAAAAAGCCAAAGAAGGAAGTATGTCCCCTAAAAGTGGAAGAGAATCAAGCAAAGCAATTAAATATTGATAAAAGGAACTAGTATTCAAGAGCCAGGGTTGGGCGATGAAGGGGAGAGAGGAATTAAATGAGTGTGGTCCTGGTTATCGGGGCAGTTTCAGGCACCTGCCACAGCAGTATTTGCACTGGTTAGCTGCACCTAAAGGGCCAAAGGAGGGTCAGCGAAGAAGATGAAAGTATGGAAATGTTACTTTCACCAGAGGATTTCCAGAGAGTTTCTCATTATTTAACAAATCAATGAATCACTTCATAAATGAATACTTCTGGTATATTGTGTCAGATTTATGTGGGTATCTGAGACTTCTTGACAGTCCAGCATTGCTTTCATTGGAGAATTGACCATTTCCCAATCCATGTCGATGCACTATGGATATCAAACTGAACCTCCACTTCCTATCAGCAGGGTGACCACCAGTCCAGGTCAGCTATAACAGTCAGGGTAGTTAATTGCAAACATCTGAATCAACTCTTTCTAATGTAGCAAGAAAAATGAATTTCTTATTATTAGGTGGCACAAAGAATATCTGAAAGTGTCACAGGGTCATTCATTTTTAAGGATGAATGACCAGAAATGAACCCTAAGACATTGGCTAAACAACTCTAAATCCTGTGATGGCAACAGCTATCCATGCTATGGATGCATTCCAAATGGCCTCTCCCATTGTTCTATTCTGAATTAATTTCATGTGGATGAATCTGACAGGTTGAATGTAATACTCGGCCTCATCCCTGGATGCAAAAGAGGCTAGAAAAGGGCATTCCAGGGTACTATCTTGGAAAGGCTGGATTCATTATATAGGGAACTCTCTAAACAAAGGAAGACTCCTCAAACAAATGGAATATCTGTAAGACATGGTAATCATTCACCACCGTGTCCAATGAGAGGGCCCTATCACTCCAGACCAAATATTAGATGAAGAAGCAAACATATGGGTTAGACAGGGTAAATGACACTTCAGTAAGTAGTACAGATGTTGAAAGATAATGGTTCACTTTTCTTACATAAGGAACTATAAGTGCTATATATGGTTGGACGTGCTGACTGCGTCACTTTGACACGTGGCAGGAATATCAAAGAATGGGGCTCATAGAGAGGAAAGTAGAGATAAAAGATACAGTAAAAGACAAGAATTAATTGTGTCACAAACACCTGGATCTACTTATTCCTGAAGCCACACAATCCCTGGATTTTACAATTTCCTGAGCTGGCCCCCTCATGTTCTTACTTGAACGAGTTGTTCGTAAAAAGCCTAATACAACATCCATTCTCTAAATTGGTGAGATTACAGATATGCTTACTGAGTAAAATCCTAGGATAAGTGGTACCTAGATAAGAAGTGTATATATTCTTTTCAGGAATTGAAAGCATAACGTTTCAAGGAGAAGATAATCAAGATACATAAGATTCTCACTTGTGCCCTTTCTAACAGGCATTACATCACCTTCTCCTTGCCAATAATTCAGGAGTTTTAAAGTAGATGGGTCAGCACCCTTTGATTGGGACATTTTCTAGTGAGTGTGGTTATTAAACCAACATACACCACCCCCCATATGATGGTTTTCTTCCACTGTGTACTTAAGACACATTGGACCTAATAAGACAGGGTCTCATGTAGGCCAAAATTCAGTATATGTATGCCAGCTGTCTTGATCTCTCTCAACCTTTGATCTATTCTACACTCTGGTACTTTCATATCCTCCATTCCACTGCCTTATAACTAATTAAGCTAACGGTACTGTTTGTGCCTATGGAGGGAAGGAGGGAAAGAGAGAGAGACAGAGAGAGACAGAGAGAGAGAGAGAGAGAGAGAGAGAGAAAGCTGCAACTTAAGGCACGTCCTCCTGCTTAATTCATCAGAGAACTCTACTCTGGAATTTTAGGCAAAAGCTCTGCTAAATATAAAGTGCAATTTGCTTTGGTTTTCCTCTTCTCCCTTTGTGAATGTTGTCAAAGTAAACCAGATCCAGATGGCAGTTAAAGTGGTGAAGGAAAATTTTATTTAGGGCTGTTGCAAAGGGAAAAAGAACTGGGCTCCCTTTTGAACAGAACAGAGACAGTGGGAATTTGCAGCAATGAATGGAAAATTACTGAGATTCTGGCTAACCTAACCTAACAGGAGTCCTGATTAAGATAGGCCAGAGTGAGCAGATACCAAGGGTAAGAAATTCTTGATAAACTGACTTAAGGTTCTTGCCAAAACTGGATTTTACAGGGAAGGGCAACGATAGGCCTAGGAGAAGATTCGGGAGCCTGACTAAAGTTTGATCAAGCAAAGAATCTTTGACAGTGTCTTTCTCAGAAACTAGCAGAATAGTAACGCCCATGTTGACTAAGCAGAGTTTGGGGAATCCTCAATCTTCTTTTTATAAGGGCATGTTCATAACCTCAAAAATTCAGTAATAACTCATAACCATGCTCTAGACACTGTAAGACATTATTACCTAATTTAATTCTCATGAAAACTCTGTTAGGTAGATTGCTACTATTTCAAATCTACAACAGAGGAAATAAGTAAATTAGAAAGATTCTAACTTACTTAGAGATTATATACGGAAAGTATGTAAGTCAGAGAGATTCTACACCTTAATGCCAAAGAATATACAAATGGGAGCACCTGTGTTTTGAAATCAGGTTTGTCCAAATCAAAGTCTGCATTTGGTGCCTTACACCTGGTGCCTGGGCTGTGACTCAGATGCAAAGTGAATCAATTTTAGCCAAAGAAGCAAAAGATTAAAAGTTCTCTGTTTAGTCTGGAAGCAGATAAATGTATATGAGGATTAAAACTGGCAAAAATAAATATATGTGAGTACATATATAAGTATAAATAAGTTGAGTGGAAGAAAGATTAAACTGGATCTGTGTCCCTCTAGGAGTTGGGAAGATGCTCATTCCCCTCTTCTCATGCTTCCATATTCCCCCTAATCTGGGAGAAAAACATGGGAAAACCACCACTGGCCTATTTCTCTGTCCCATTCCCTGATTGGTGAGGGAGGTAGAAAGATTCATCAAGCTGTGAGATGATGAGTTTGAAAAAAAAAAAAAGAAACAGAAAATGTACAGTAACATTCCCTTCTGGGGCTCCTGTAATATTCAGTGTTCTCCAGAGAAAGGGAACGAATGGGATGTGGTTATACAGAGAAGTTTTTTTTTTTTAAGGAATTGGCTCATGTGCTTGTGGAGGCTTGGTGAGTCCAAAATCTGATGGGGGAGGCTGACATGCTGGAGACTCATGGAAAAGTTGCAGTATTAGTTCAAAAGCAGTCTGCTGGCTAAATGGGAAGAGCCCATGTTGCAGATGAAGTCTGAAGGCAGTCTGCTGGCAAAATAAGTTCTGTTTGCTTAGAGGAGGTGAACCTTTTTGTTCTATTAAAGTCTTCAACTGATTGGATGAGGTCAATTCACATTATGGAGAGTAATCTGTTTTACTCAAAACCCTTGATTTTGTTGGAAGTCTCATCTAAAAATACCCTCACAGAAACATCAGAATAGTGTTGGACCAAATATCTGGGCGCCGTGACCCAGCCAAGGACACACATAGAATTAGAGCCAAGAACACAGGCTCTTTTTTAAGGTAGTCTCTGAAGCATGTAAGGTTCTGAATTTTCCAGCACTCCCAGGGACTGGGTGGGTGAGTTTAAGTAACAGATAGAGGGAGAATTCAAAGTCTGTTGGCAGTAGATCTAAGACTGTGTTCCTGTCAGCTTATTAGCAATAAGGATAACACATTAGTTCTCTTTCTGATTCCTCACAAATGGGTCCTACTTTGAGTAGAAGAACATAGGATGCTATTATAAAAGGGTGCAAGGGCTCAGAATCTTAGAAATTAGGGACAGAATTATGTACATAAAATTCAGACAGACTGAGGTTTTTGGCTTAGCCAGGATGAGATGATTTCAAATCTAAGCTTTAGTAAGTTCAGATCACTAAAGTCTTTTTGAATGTGGATCACAGCTCCCCTTAGTTTCTGTTAGTTACAGACATGAAGCTATGTTTTAAAAGATGAGGGCCTGATTGATGCCCCCTGGGCTCTTAATAAGCACATCCAGGGGCCTTATCATATAGGCCATGGTAGTGAACATTGATCTGACTTACATAGTAGGGTTTGAGTCAGGGAGCAGGTAACAGGGGAAAGATTTGGGCCCAATTAAGTCTCCTCAATGAATGTTTTGGGCTTTAGTAGATGAGATGATTTTTGCTTCCAGCTTGAGTTTTTTTGTGAGAGCCTCAGGCAGTGACTTAACATTATCATTGCAGTTAAGTTCAACATAAGCTCAAGAGCCTTTGCTTTCATAGAAAGTCAGGATGCATACTTTGAATAATGGCTTTAGATAAAGACACAGCTGCATGAACAAAAGGGCAGTAGATTTTACTAATGAATACATAAAAAGGGATAGGTCTTTATAAGTAAAGGTAGAGAGGAACTCCATGAAACAAACGACTTCTCAAAAATTAAGAAAAAACAAAACAAAACAAAAAACGCCTGTTTCTGTAACATTCACTCCATCTCTAGGAATTGAATTTTCTCAGAAATGAATTGTCTTAATCATTATGTTTCTGTCTTTCTATCACAATGGGAGCAGTGGAGAATAACAGATGCTTTAGAGAAAGCAACATGCTTGGGCAGGAAGAGGGGCAGTTTCGTGAGGTAAAATTTGGATCATAGAGTCCAGACTGGACAAATATGAATAGGGAAAGAGGATTCACTTGGGCTGAATGCCCTTGAAGGGAGTTGAGGAAAGAGACAGGCATCTTTGTAGCTACTAGATCAGAGAGGATGATGTTTCCGCCCGCCACCCCCCCCAATCATACATAACCAAAAGGTTTCATTCCAGAGAGCAGAGTGCAGAGACCCCCAGAGGGAAACCAGATATAGGACATATCTAAGGCCTTTAAGAGCTGTGTCACAATAAAAGGGAAAACATCCATAATAGATCAGAACAGCTGTATGAAGTGATGACAGAAAATTTGTACTGATTTGAGAAGGAAAGATCAAGAAGGATACTGACTACACAAAGCCATTGAGAGCGTTTTATAAGCGTTCAGCTGTTGTAGTTAGGTATACAGTTATCCCATTGCCTTGAGTGAGCAGGAAAGGATAAACACTATAAGGAAGGCACAGGGATCAAGTGCCACCCCAAGGGACTGGCACAGAACAATAGCAAATCAAGAACAGTCTTTTTTCAATGTTAATCTAAAAGGAGAATGCTGTCAGGGTGGGGTTATCCTACTTAGGAGGGTGAGAGAGGATTGGATTGTTTGGGATGATGTTTTTTGTCAGCCCCACAAATCATTTGCTTTGTACCCCTCATTACAACGACAACCTACAATGGATGATACAAAGATAACTCCCTGTGCCTCAAAAGAAAGGAAAAAAGGAAAGATGCTGCTGAGATCCAATAAAGGTGTGTTAGCATAATAGAGAAGAAAAGGAAGCAACAGAAAAAAAAAAGAAAAATGGTTAAACTGGACTAAACTATCAAACCTTCCTTAAAAGAGCATGGGGAAAAAAGAAACCTAGATGTAAATAGGACATGAGGGTCCTACCCTATTCTGCTGCAAAAGATGTAGCAAAAATGTTACTTGAAGTTTGAAATGCTCAAAAACTGAAGGAAGACAGGGTCTTGAGAAGTTTACAACAAAGGTACTGATCCTCTCTGGGGTACGCTAAAAAATGACCGAAACTAATAGGCTCATTTAGGTGCCTAAAGACGCAGGCTTCATAACCATCCCCTGCAGCTTTTGTTTTGGATCCTGCAGGGATCCTGTAGGGAGAGATACCCCAACAGAAACAAATATGGTGACAAGAACAAAATTGTCCCTAGCAGACAGTTTCTCATACTCCTGGGAGATTCCATGGCAAAGACCGGACCAGGAGGCACAGTGGGATGAGGCAAAAAGTGGCTGCTTATGAGAAGGAGCTTCAGCCTTAAGAAGCCCACACTCAGTGATGAGCCAAGACACCAGAAGTCCAGGACTCAGATGGGAAATAAACTTTGGAAGCTTGAAATGTGAAAGGAGAGTTAGGCAATGTGGCGGTTGGAGCTGCCAACCACTTTTGCAAGAAAACAAGGAATATCCCTAGTGTCATACTCTGAGAGTAGACATGGGTTGTAATTAACACTCCTCTCAATAGGAGATTTTCCTGAACAGCGTTTAAGTTCACAGGTTTTAGTTTCCGGATGCTTAGCACAGACTGACTAACTGGTATCGCGGTGAGACAGAAAGCAACACTTTTTCCATCTTTGCAGTCTCTCGAACATTGACAGTGGGCTTCATGATTGTTACCCTCATCATGGCTCTGCTTTGCACCAAGTACTGGCTTTTGAGACATAATTGTACTTGGAATAACTGTTCATAGAGTTTAAGAATCCTTTTTTAGAGTAGATGCAGATAGTTTTCAGTTCGTGACATGCTTTTATTTTTATTTTTTGGGGGGTGAGGGGGTGGTACGTGGGCCTCTCACTGTTGTAGCCTCTCCCGTTGCGGAGCACTGGCTCCAGATGCGCAGGCTCAGCGGCCATGGCTCACAGGTCCAGCTGCTCCACGGCATGTGGGATCTTCCCGGACCGGGGCACGAACCCGTGTCCCCTGCATCGGCAGGCGGAGTCTCAACCACTGCGCCACCAGGGAAGCCCACATGCTATCTTTATAGTCCAGGAAGGACTCTTGATTTTATTTCATTTCTATATCTTTCCTCTTTATCTCCATTGTCCACTGTTATTTCTCTCCTCTCCCAGCCATCCATGAAAATCCATTTGGTATCTATCTCCAATTACACATTGTCTTTCCTTTATATATGGAGGCATGAGGCATGCCCTGGCTAATTTATTTTAAATGTCACCCCACCTCCAATATATTTTCTGACTTTTCCCCAGTTTTGTACCTTTTGTCTTCTTGGCAAATCCACATATATGTTGCTTATATATCTTAAAGTTTTCTACCTTTCCCAATTAAATGTAAGTTCCATGAGTGAAGGAATTTCTGTCTGTTTTGTTCATTGCTGTGTCCCTAACTTCTGGCATAGTATCTGTCACAGAGTAGGCTATAAATAAATATTTGTGAAATAAGAAAATGAATGAATACACGAAACAGTGTTGGGAATGGATAGCATTCTGTCTTTGCTTGTAGAAAGTGTAGGACTGGCAATGAGGAGGTCTATATTGTCCTATTAACATCTGAACTGTTAAAAGTGAGTTACAAGAGAGAGCCGATGTGGAATTAATTCACCTTTGGACATTGAGAGGCAGCTACACCCATTCTGAGATTCTGAGTAAGACTGGACCAGAATGAAGAATGGATAAAGCATGGTATTGTTAATTTAACCTGAAAGAGAAACAACATGGAATATTCAAGCTTTATGTCTTCTGTGGGGATTTGATAGTGGGAAGGTGTTCACATGCAAATTGGGAGTATTTTGTGTTGAGAATATTGTACTTAATGAGTACTTTTAAGCTGCCATATGAAGTTACCATTTAACCACTGAAGCATTATATGTTGTACAGAGTAGCTGTGCATCAAAGAATGAGAGATTAATTTTGGGCCTTGGGTACAATAGAGTTTTAGGATTAATTCAAATTACTGTTCTGTCCTATCTAGCCTTGGTGAAGTGAGAAAGGATAAACTGTCCACCAGTTGTTCTCAAAAGAAAAAAAGGAACAATGCTTGGAAGTGAGAGAAAAGACTCATGAATGAACATGAAAGACTGCCCTAAAAAAACAGTTGTTCTAGTTTCCTTATGGGGACAGCCACATGTCTGGTCAGCCATAGAATCAATTGATAAGATTAACAGTCTAAGGAGCTAAACCTGGGAAATTAAGTTACAAAGAAGCTCTTACCTTTTCCTCCTCCTGTTTCCATATGGATGATTTCCATAAATCGTCCACTCTCTAGTAGGTGCAATAGGCTTTCTCTTCTTCTTTCAAAGGCTTCCCTTGTTACTTTTCCTGTAAGTGATTTATCTTGGTATGGATGGAGAGAGAGTATTTGTATCTCCATCCCTTCCTTGCTCTCTTTTTGAGTGGTTAATCTTCAAGTGACACATGTTTCTCTACTGATCCATGAGGTAAACACGCCTGAAAAACTGTAGCTTTTTGGGCAAGGTTCTATTTAGCAGAGGAGAACATATTAGAGAATTTAGTTGTGGCAATGGGTCAAGCAGCATTTTCTAATTCTCCTTATCAATCACAAAGCTAGTAGCTTTATCACCATTTTTTTTCTAGTGCTCAATATTTCCAAACTCCAGAAACAATGGGTAGTATTTATTAGTTTGCTAAAACCATAACATGTACCAAAATAGATTTGGACCTAATATGGGGAAGTACTTTCTCTCACTACTTGGAAGATGTTTGTAAAGGAGGGAGCTGCTTCAAAGGGCACTGAGATTCCATATCCCTAGAGGCTAAGCTGCCACCTATCCAGACATTGTTGAGTGAATCCTTTCCCTAAGAAAACATTTGACTTATTATAAGATTAATAATTGTTCCTACACTGGTGTAGAACTTTAGAGTTTACAAACCCTTTACAAAGGGTTTTAAGATGCGTTTCCCTTAATATGAAATCATTATGTACTTATTTTTATATTTATGTATTTGATTCATTTGAGATGATGTATTATTCTAATTTAGATGTTCGAATGACTCATCTTCAAAGTAGACCCTTGAGAGTTTACTTGATTTTGTGAAGCAAAAAAATAAAAACATTTTAAACACTGTAAATTAATAATAGACATTAGTTATTATTATCAACAGCAGTAACAGTACAAGGTTAAATAGCCTATCATTACTCAAAACTTTTTAGTATCCTCATAGGGTGTACAGCATGCTTTAAAATATTTCTTACAATGAGAAATTGTTAACTTTGGGAGACTGATTCTATTTTAATTTTAATTTTAATTTCAGAACTTCACCAAAAGTAATCTCTAGCCAAATGTTATAAATCAGGTGAGGGATCAAAGAAGGGTAATATGATTTCTAGTACACCAAGAAGTGTAATGTTTTTATTTGCCTGATTTTGTTATTTTTGGGGACCAGTACTCTTGTCTCACCTGGCTTTGTGAGAGGTATTGTAAAATAAGTTTGAACCATGAAAACAGTTTTGTAATGCATAATAGTGATAAACAGCAAGACTACTTTGAATATTGGTTTCACCATTTATTATTTCTGGACCATTGCAAGTGGTTTAAGCTGCCTCTAGGCCTTGGATTCCGTATCGGTAAAAATGAGTCTAATAATATCTAGTATCTAGATTCTGCAGTAAGAATTGCATGAAATCAATTATAGAAAGTACTTGGAACAGAGTAGGTGCTCAATAAATGCTACAAATTGTACAGCATAACCAAGCACTCTGTTTGCCTCCTAGGGGATCTCATAACAGAGCACATCTTATTTTGATGAATATATTGTAGTCTCTTGATTACAGCATGAAAATCATTAAAATAGTATCACACCGTAGATATAGAAACAAATAACTTACAGTCAGGTAGCTGACTTAGAGTACTATGTCCTTAAAACTAAGTGGAGAACTCCCTTGGGGATAAGTATCTAAATTTTCAAAAGAGTCTGAGCTCTAGCATGGTAATGTAGATCAAATTTCCCCGAAGCTATACTTTGTGCTTACTGGTTCTCTCTTGCAGACCTTTCCTTTTGGATTCTGATCCTAGTTTGCCTCCCAGCTTGAATTTAATACTGGCCAGACTCCAGACATGAAGCTAATAGCCCCTGGCACTTTGCCAAGGCCCTTCTCACAGGAGGATGCTGGTTATCCCTTACCTTGAGCTTCACTGCTATTCCTTCAGGAGTGACAGCTCAGAGATGGGGTTTCCTTTGTAGTACAAGTTTCTACATATGGTACTAGGAGATATCAAGAGGAATATAGTACTTTGGTCCTTGACCTTACTGTCCTAGAGTCTTTAGCAGCACTAAATGTCTAATTGTGCCTCACCATTTAGAACTGATGTCAATATTTGAAAATGCTTCTAAGAAGAAAATATCAAAAAAATAAGGGGGGATAGAACAAATGAATGCTTAGCGAAATATTGACTATCATAGCCCTGAAGTAGAAGGCCCCCAGTGAAACAGAGAATTTCTGCATCCAAGAACCCAGGGCTAAAATGGACTATTCCAATGAGTAGGATAGTCACAGTAATCATCACAAGAGGGAGCAAGTCTATTACATTTTTACATAATAATAAATCAGAAACCAATCACCTAAATATTACATCTTTCTTTAAAACTTCCTTCCAAGAGGACATGCATGTTTTATCATGTCCTGGTACAAATTTGTTAATTGAAGAGAATCATTGATAATGTAAGTGATAAGTTCCTTATTGACTTTTTGTTGAACTGAAATATTTATGTGATTATTATGTTTTTTCTTTTTTTTATGTGATTATTAATTACAAAAGAAACATTTCATTGCTAATAACAGTAGTAGTAATATTGGTCTGCATTCCATCCTGAATATTCTAGTAATTTCCTGGAAACAGCTTAATAGCAAACTATAAAATAATTTCTAATTTTTCAGTTTTCTATGTTATGCCATGGGTTATTTAAGGACAATAACCCATAGAGAAAATGCATTTAACAATATTTTTTGGTTGGTTAGTCTATATGTTGTGTAGATGAATGGATGAGTAGATGGACAGATGAAAGGCAGAAGAATATGGTGTAGGTGTCAGAGGAAGAATGCCTTTATTGTTAGATAAGTCAGGGTTAGCATTCTGACTGATCCATTTCTTAGCTTCTCTGGATTTCAGTGTTCTCTTCTGTAAAATGTATATAAAAAATTGACTTACTTCTAGCAGTGTTGTGAATATAAGATAATACATATAAAAATTTATTATAGTCTGTCACATAGTAATTTTTCAAGGAATATGATGGAGCTATCTATCTATCTATCTGTCTATCATCATCATCATCATCCTCTTTCAGGTGCTCTTTCAAAATTAGCAATAATATAGTAAAAAAAAATAATAACGGATCTGAGCTGTAGTGCTAATTTGCTACATGACTGCAGTCAAGTCAATTATTTTGGACATTAGTGTTTTTGTCTTTGTCCATTCAGGATGCTCTAATAAAAATATCATAAACTAAGTGGCTTAAGCAATAAAGATGTATTTCTCACAGTTCTAGATTCTAGGAAGTCCAAGATTGAGACATTGGCAAATTTGGTGTCTGGTGAGGACTTACTTCATGGTTCTTTGATGGCTATTTCCTTGCTGTAGTCTCACATGGCAGAAAAGGCTGAGGAAGCTCTCTGGGTCTCTTTTTTTTTTTTTTTTTTGAATTTTATTTTATTTATTTTTTATACAGCAGGTTCTTATTAGTTATCTATTTTATACATATTAGTGTATATATGTCAATCTCAATCTCCCAATTCATCCCACCCCACCAACACCCCCCACCATTTTCCCCCCTTGATGTCCATACGTTTGTTCTCTACATCTGTGTCTCTATTTCTGCACTGCAAAGCGGTTCATCTGTACCATTTTTCTAGGTTCCACATTTTTGTGTTAACATACGATATTTGTTTTTCTCTTTCTGACTTACTTCACTCTGTATGACAGTCTCTAGATCCATCCACATCTCTACAAATGACCCAATTTTGTTCCTTGTTAAGGCTGAGTAATATTCCATTGTACAACATCTTCTTTATCCGTTCATCTGTCGATGGGCATTTAGGTAGCTTCCATGACCTAGCTATTGTAAATAGTGCTGAATGAACATTAGGGTGCATGTGTCTTTTTGAATTATGGTTTTCTCTGGGTATATACCCATAAGTGGGATTGCTGGGTCATATGGTAATTCTATTTTAGTTGTTTAAGGAACATCCATACTGTTCTCCATAGTGGCTGTATCAATTTACATTCCCACCAACAGTGCAAGAGTGTTCCCTTTTCTCCACACCCTCTCCAGCATTTGTTGTTTGTAGATTTTCTGATGATGCCCATTCTAACTGGTGTGAGGTGATACCTCGTTGTAGTTTTGAATTGCATTTCTCTAATAATTAGTGATGTTGAGCAGCTTTTCATGTGCTTATTGGCCATCTGTATGTCTTCTTTGGAGAAATGTCTATTTAGGTCTTCTGCCCATTTTTGGATTGGGTTGTTTGTTCTTTTAATATTGAACTGCATGAGCTGTCTATATATTTTGGAGATTAATCCTTTGTCTGTTGATTCATTTGTAAATATTGGGATCTCTTTTATAAGGACACTAATCCCATTCATGAGGATCTATCTTCATGAGCTAATCACCTCCTGAAGGTACATCGTCAAAAGCCATCACGTAGATTAGGTTTCAACTCACAAATTTTGTAAGCAACACAAACTTCATTCCATTTTAGTCCTCATCTGAAATAACAGGACTAATGATAATGGTTTACACTTCACATACTTTTCTTAAACCACTGTTTGGCAGAATTGGTAGCTAAATGCAGATGAAGTCTACTAATTCATCTATGACTTTGATTTTCTCTTTGAGATTTAAACTTTTCTAAATATAACTCTCTCTTTAATAGAACTATTTAAATGACCATCTAATAACTCAAATTTAACATAATTAAAATGGCTTATACTCTCCCTAAATCATGCCCCATCCCCACTTTGTTTCCTTTATTCCCTACTTTAGGTAATAGGATCCACATTTACCAAGGAAATTAAGGCAAAACTCCTCCAGATAGTGTATATCTCTCCATCTCCTTCATACTCCACACCCTATCAGTCATGAAATTATGCTGATACTACTTTTGGATTTTCTGCATTTATACTATCAGTGCCCAAGGCTGTAGTTTAGAATTTAACTAGTTATGGATTATTTAAATAGCATAATATCTCTTTTTCCTAAGATGAGCTTTGGCATACAAGTGCAGAAAAATGAACTGTCATCACCACCATCACTCTAGGTAAAGAAATCATATACTCTGGCCATGTCATTCCATGATGAGACTCTAATTCCAGGAAGATTGAACTTCTGTCTGTGTTACTTACCATTCATCTCTACTGCAAACCTCAGTGCTCAGAAATATAGACTATACCTTGATTAGGAAATGAGAAAAACTGATGTATGAGGTAGACAGACAAAAATCAGGGAAATACAATAGGTACAAAAAATTTCAAGCCAACAGAGGAAACCATAGACTTGAAGAAATCTCAGGACCTGATGAAATCTCATGATCTGAAGATGTTTGTTGCAGAATCTTTCCTGTGACCCTTGACACATACACCTTAGTGAAGAAGAAGCCAAAAAAGTCATTTACCCCTCTGAATACAACAGATTGTGTGTTTCTTAGGACAAAGGACTGTCTCTTCTTCCTCATTGTCTCCCACAGAAAATGAAGTGTTGGGCGCAGGGTAAATACTCAGCAAATTTGTTGAACTGAACAGAAATTATAAGTTACTTTATAAACAGAAATCACACTGTAACTATAATTTATCTGAAACACCATGATTAAATTTCTTTCGGCATTCAACACTTCAAACTGGTAATTTATTTGTCATGCAAATCAGTGAATTTATATTGTTTCAGCAATACACTTTAAAAAGTCAAATCACCAAGGTAACTTGAATGAATATGATTATCTGCAGAGACCTGGTACATGATTTCTTTTAGCACTTTCAAAAAAGTCATGGACTAGAATCTGTCATATCAGATGAGAAGATAATACATATAAACAAACACCCAGGCACACACACACACACACACACACACACACACACACACACACACACTCACACAGAACAAGTCCTTGTGTGTTTAGGCAAAGTAAAAGAAAATAAAATGTAAAAATGTATTCTTACAGTTGGCATTCTCCATTGGAGTAAATTCTTCATATAACAAGCTAATTCATTGTACATTTACAATACAGTAACTCTCCTACATATGAACCTTCAAATTGTGAACTTGCAAGGATGCGAGCGTGTGTTCACATGTCCAATCACGTAAGTTAGTTCACATGTCTGGGGTACATTGTCACTTACGTGTATCCTCTACAAGTGGTTGTACTTTTGTGTACTTTACTGTACAGTACTGTATAGAGTACAGTAGTACAGTCTCTTTATTTCAGGCCCAGGATGTCCAGAAGCAAGTGTAAAAGCAGCAGTGGTGTACCTGGTACTACTGTACTTTTCAAGGTACTGTACTGTAAGATTAAAAGTGTTTATTTTTTGTTTGTTTTTTATGTATTATTTGTGTGGAAAGTATTATAAACTTATTACAGTACAGTACTATATAGCTGACTGTATTAGTTGGGTACCTAGGCTAACTTTGTTAGACTTATGAATAAATTGGACTTACGACATGCTCTCGGAACAGAACTCATTTGTATGTAGCAGACTTACTGTATATGTGTCTGGTTATGGACAAAGTTAAATAAAAGAGAATGATTTTTGGAATCTCTTCATTTTAATTTATTATTTTTATGATCAGCTAAAAGAGCCAAAGTTACTCACAAAAAGCAAGATCGTTGCAGAGACTGAGAAATGACATTCTTCAGTGTTCCTGAGTGTGCTGGGGTTTGGATTCTCCCATTCCATTGTGCTACCTAAGACCTGGGACAGTAGAAAGTAGAGCCTCAGGTTAAAAGCCTGAGAAAGAAGGAAGAATAAATATATAATTTGAAAACTCTTTGCTGAAACTAAATTAACAGACCAGGTAAGCAAGACCCTCCTGAATGACTGAAATCATGAAACTGCGCCCCTCTTATTTTCAGTCTGGAAATTCATTCATGGAGACACTAAGTAGAAAGTTTAAAGCTCCTTTCAACACAGCTTTTCATGTATTGGAAGGACACTGAATTGGATGAGAAACTCCCAATAGGGTTGAACACTTCTATGAGCTGTAGTAAGCATAAGAACGATGCAGAAGACAGAATATATGTTCCTGTAAAAAGACTAAGATGAACAGAAATCCACAAGTAGACTCATGACCTCATTTGTTGACATTGTCTTGACAGCAACAATGATGATAAATTGAAATAGAATCTACTGAGAGAAGTCTAATTCCCTGCTGAACCTGACCATTGTGTGGTCTCCCTCTCATGTCCTGCCAGATCATGGAAGGTCTAAGTTAAGAAAAGATTCACCCTGCAAATTCCCTTAGATCTAAAACAAGATTCATAGGCCATCCAGATAAACATGAAGGGAACCCAAAGAAAAATACTCACAGTATATTTTCATAATTGTTCAAAATAAACATGACTTCATTAAAGTGTAAATGGAAAATAAGGTACAAACTACACCACACTAAAAACAATATGAAAAGTTAAAGGAGAGAATGAGAGATGGATTCATTAATTGATTTATTCAACAACTGGCAAATATTTATTACATTTCTACTATGCAGCTGGTAATTTTCTAGATCATGAGGATACAGTGATGACCCAAATAGACAAATATCTCTCTCCTGGTGGGGCGCCTGGTCTACTGGAGAGAGACCAACAACATAAATCATATATATGACTTGCCAGTAGGTGATGAGTGATGGGAATGGAAATAAATCAGAGGAGAGGAAAGTGAAGTGTTGGCAAAGTTATTTGCTCCACTCACCAATAAGCCATCTGACACTTGGGTTAAGGGAATATCAGGGCATCTTGGGCTGTTTTTGGAGACTGACTTGATCTGGAAAAGAGGAACAGGAGATAAGCCAAGGTGACTCCAAGTTAGAAAGTGGAGGTGAGGCTTCAATGTGTGGTAGTCTTGTCAGGAGGATATAGACTTCAAGGACCACATCTTTCCTCATAGTTATGATGTGGAAGTGAGAAAAAGAATGCTTTTTTGTTTTGTTTTGTTTTCCCTATAGCATGTGGAGGGCTGAACTACTCTCTTGATCTCTGGGCAAACCAAACTCTGATATTATTCCTGACTCTTTTAACGGAGACCTGGAAAGTGGGGGAAGGGTGGTCAGAACAGAAGAACCAGAAATACCTGTTCTGCCTTTTGTCTGCAGGAGGTAAAGGCAGAGAGACCAGTAGAGGGAGAGGTTCTTCCTCCTGCAACTATCTTCAAATAGATTCGAATAAATTTATTTCAATCTTAGTATAGAAAACAGATATAACATTGGAAAAAATAAACTTTGTGCTTTTAAGGAAATCAAAGAGTGCATTTATTTATAAGTTAAAACAATGACTATTTAAGATGGACACAGACATAAAGGACAGGTGTCAGAGAAAAGATTTCAAAATGCAAGGATTTGGTGAAACAAAGCTATAGAAGATTTAAAATGACATTGCAAGTAGTTATATTATCCTGGAAATTATTTTAGGAAAAAGAAAAGTAGAGTAAAGTAGTACAAATGTAGAGGCAAAATTATAATTTACTATCTTATAGATGCTATGATGCTTGCCTAGGAAAACAAAGATAATTAACTTTCAAAAAATTAAGAATAACAATTGTTCACTCAGATGTTTAGATGATGGCATATAAATATTTGCTTTCTTATATGCTGACAATAAAAATAGAAAACAAAATAGAAAAATACCTTATCAAAACATCATAAACATATTAATATACTTAGAATCAAACTTTAGAATGGCTGTACAGTACTTATGTGAATAAAATGACAAAAAATTACCATTATGTGAGAGCAGTTGAATACATAGACATAGGATACATAGGATACATAGGATGTGAAATCTCAATTTTATATACATATAAAATTGAATTAAGGAGAAAAAATTTATATATATAAATATAAAATATAAACATAAGTAATTAAATATTATGTATAATATAAACAGATTAGGTATATGTAATACTGTATGATATATTACATATTTATATATCATATACAATATAATACTATATATAATACATAAAATAAATACTACAATATGTTTATGTATAATATATTCATATTACATATTTATATAGGAGGTTTAGTGTATTTAAGAAACTTACCTAATATTGTACAGTGTCCACGTAAGGATTCAAACTTAGGTGGTCTGACTTCTCAACAGGGTCTGCATTCTCAACAGCCATGTTATAGAAAGAAGAAGGTAAAAAATACCTAAAGAACATGAAAAATTACACTTCTGAAAGCAAAACACAAATGCCTTTCAAAGATAATATTCCAACTTAATAATCATCAAAGACATGAAAATTAATCAAAAATAACAGTGAAACATCATGATTTGCCTATTGAGTTGGAAATCACAGAATTACTGGACAAGAGTAAAGAAGAGGCATTCACTAAAATTGTTTTTTGGAGCATAAGTTGGTACAACTGTTTATGAAACTGATTTGCTAGTATATCAAAAGTCTTGATTAGTCCTCAGGACTGTATGTAAATTCTTCAGTCTTTCCTCTCTTCCCAGACACCTGAAAGACTTGTTCTTTCCTGCCCCTTTTGAAATTAGAAGTAGCCATATGACCTGTTTCTGCCAAACTTGAGTAAAAATGCATCATTAGAAGGTGACATTGCTTATGCTTTTATTATTATGAATATGATCATGATTATTATTTACTTAAAATAAACTAAAAAGCCAATTACAAAGGAAAAAGACAGTTGGCTTGAATCTTATCAATAATCATCAAAAAGATCTGAAATAGAAAATACAGAATGCATAGCATGTGTGCAAATTAGAAATCGCACATATGTTGTGTAAAGACCATAGTTTTGTTAACACTGAGACAGAGACTTGCTTTTTATTCATACTACTCATATACAATTTGATCTTGAGCACATTGTTCAGCCTTTCTTTTTCTCTATAGTTTTACTCTATATAACGGCAGAATTCATTATACATCACTGTGTTATTGTAAGGATTAATATTATGAAGATTAAAGTAAAAAATATAAAAATATATAATATATAGTTATACACTCTATAACTATGTATTTTATATAAGTATGTATATCTTATTGCTCTGCCTAAAACAAACTTTAACTCAGTAAATACATATTAGCTTTTGTTACTTAGGATTTACTTTATCTCCATATAACAGAATGGGACACTGAAATAGCAGTAGCTTCTGGAAGCCACCCTTTCTCTTCCATAAAAGAAATCTGAGAGATGAGAAGCTTAAGGCTGGTATGGTAGCTTTCATCCTTTTCTTTACTTTTTTTTTTTTTTTTTTTGTGGTACGTGGGCCTTTCACTGCTGTGGCCTCTTCCGTTGCAGAGCACAGGCTCCAGATGTGCAGGCACAGCGGCCATGGCCCACAGGCCCAGTCGCTCCGTGGCATGTGGGATCTTCCCGGACCGAGGCACAAACCCGTGTCCCCTGCATTGGCAGGCGGACTCCCAACCACTGCACCACCAGGGAAGCCCATCCTTTTCTTTTCTTTATTCTCTGGTTTCCACACTCAAAGTTGCTTCACAAAATTCATGTTAGAACACCTGCTACCATGTTTCCATTCCATGTAGCAAGAGGTAGGGGGAAAGAAAAATGGAACCTCTTCTCAGGTAAATCATCTTCCTGTTAACACAGCTTTAATGCAAATTCCACACAATATATTTGCATACATCTGATTGACCAGAAATGAGTCCCATCTATAATAACTCTTTTCTCTCCATCCACATGCCTTTCTTCTCAGCCTTTCCCAGTGGGAGAAGACTCTAAGTAGTCAAAGTATGCAGGTACCTTAGAGAAAAGCATCCATAATGTGTATTACAAAGGAAGCTATCTCTCATCCCCTTTCCTCCTCCAGTTAAACGTTCTACTTCCCTTTAAGGTAGCCTATTTGTGTTCTTAACCCATACCCAAACTTTTCCTACTGTGGCACACCTTCTCCAACTGTCATCGAGACTAGTACTTCCTGAGAATGCTTCCCATAAATGAATCCATCCTGTTTTCCCTGAATGTAGCCCCAACATCTTTCCTGGGACTTCACCTGTGAAATACTTCCCTCCAGAACTGACTTTCCCAGGTCACACAGTGGAACCGGTACCCCTCATACAAATGCTATCTCAAATTTCACAACTATCTCCATTCCTCAGTCAGCTTCTTAGAACTACCATTTTCTTTCCTTGTGACCTCAAAGAACTTAGTTTACATTTATCTTGTGGACCCCTTCAGAAATGAAATCACTTTATATTTAATCAGGTCCACACGTGAGTCCCACTCTTGACATTGAGTCGTTGAGGACAGGGAGGCTGTTTCCAACATTTCTGCTTTCCCTACATATTTAGCAGAGTGCCTGGCACATTCGTTGTTTGTTCATAGCATGATATATAAATATGGGTTAACTAAAAGTCATTGGCTTCCAAAATTTCCAAAATGACTTCCTCCAAAACTATGCTTATTTTTATTTCATTATAAAAATCAATTCAGAGTCATGAAATATAATTTGTAAAACAGAAATATATGGGAAGGGGAAGAACTCTCCCAGAGTCTAAATTCTGCAATGGAAATATATTTATTTAGAGTCATTTTTATGAACAATTTAAACATGATTATAATTAAACTTTATATACAGTTGTTATCCAGCTGTTTCCCTTAATAAGGGAAATGCTTATAATTTATGACATCCTCTTCATGGGCATTCAGTTTAAATCTTGTATAAAATTCCATTGAGTATATATACTATAATTTGTTTAAGCATTCCAATTTTGTTGGTCATTTAATTGTTTCAAGTTGATTGATATTATAAATAACTATGTTAATTTTTTTAACGTAATGATATTTTTATATTTAGGATTATTTCTTTCAGATAGAGGTTCAGAAATATAGTTGCTGGGTCTAAATGGACTAAGCTTCTATTATTCTATTAACATGTATCATCAAAAGGCTTTTCATAAAAGTTGTACCAATTTTCTTACTCCGTTTATTTTACATCACCCTTGTCAGCATCAGGGATAATGATGATAAAGATGATGATGATGATAATGCATTTTGTTTTACTAATCTTTTACTGATTTCGCACCAAATGTAAGATTGTTAGCACCAAAATATGAGACAGAATTAACACAGAAAATTTCTTTCATTTTCCAATGTTTGGTCTATTTTAGCACTAGTAAGATAAAGTTGATTTATGAGAGAAAAGAAGTAGGAGGAAGAGGAGAAATAAAAGTAAGAGATGAACGGGAAGAGTAAATAAAAATAAGGAGCATGTCTTTCCTTCTTTCATCTTTTAGAATTTTGATTATTTGTAAGCATCATTATAAGTTTACCTTTTATCCATTATTTTTATTGAGAAATAATTTTTACTAAACAATCTCTTTAATACATTTTATTATGACCATGACATTCAGAAAGTTAGTATAATATAACCCATTACCTTTCCAGAGAATAAAAAGAATTATTTAATGATAACTTTTGTCTTTAAGATGCCATTAAATAGAACTTAAGAAAGCAATTTCATTGTTAAATAACACCATTCATTCTCAAAGTATCTAAATTATTTGCTTAACAATTAGTTTGATAATAGCAGTTTGATTAATCTGAAGATAAATGAAATAAATGTTACAGCCTCTACTTCCTTTCACATCCAAGTCTGGCTACTAAAACTCTTCTAATCTGGGGACATACAAGATCTTGCACCCATACTCCTTTACATCTCAGCTCAGAGACTCAGTGAATATTACACGTCAGAGGAGTTCCTGTAAATCATCTGGTTATGCCTTTCACCATTTCCAGCCCTGGCCCTGGGCAGTAAAATAACTTGTCCAAATTTGAGTATTCTTGCTTTCCACCCTTGTACTTCTTCCATTTATACTCTATTCTCTTTTAAAATTAGTATTTTCTTATCTTTGTTTTGATCTTACTAATCTCCCTTTCTCCTCTTTAATTTAAATGATAAATATCCTAAGGAGGTTCTAACTATCCTTTGAAAAGTTCCAAGAAATGCACAGCAAAAGAGTTGAGAAGTGCAGAAAAAGGAGAAATTGAGTGGGAAATATTAAAAATGAATCATAATGTATATGACCTTGAATGCCTGGCAAGTTTGGCCCTGAATAACACTGGCCAAAAGGGAACTGGAAAAATAAATACCAGGCCTAGGGAAACAGACATGAATGGAGGCTGAAATTTGGAGGAGATTATCCAAAAGGTGGATTGTGGGGACTGGGAGGTGGAAGGCAAGCTGTTTTGCTTTGGCTGGTTACTGATTTGATTGTACAGTAGTGACCAAGCTTTCGTTTGTAACAGGGCTCCAGTCTGTGGCTGGAGGATATAAAAGCATGGTCTTAGGTGAGAGAATTGGCAAGACTTATGCAGAATTAAGTCATCTCCTCCAGTTGTCAGAAACTCAGGGTAGAATTATAGTTCCAGAAGGCAGCTTGTTTACTAACAAAACTGTGAGATAGGGTTGGTTAGGAAGTGGGCGACATTGATTGATTTGTGTATATTGAAGAATCCTTGCATTCCTGGGATAAAGCTCACTTGTTCATGGTGTATGATAATTTTAATGTGCTGCTGGATTCTGTTTGCTAGTATTTTGTTGAGGAATTTTTCATCTATGTTTATCAGTGATATTGGCCTTGTAGTTTTCTTTTTTTGTGACATCTTTGTCTGATTTAGGTATCAGGGTGATACCTAATCCCTCCCTCTGCTATATTTTGGAAGAGTTTGAGAAGGATAGGTGTTAGCTCTTCTCTAAATGTTTGATAGAATTCACCTGTGAAGCCATCTGGTCCTGAGCTTTTGTTTGTTGGACGATTTTTAATCACAGTTTCAATTTCATTACTTGTGATTGGTCTGTTCATATTTTCTATTTCTTCCTAGTTCAGTCTTGGAAGGTTATACACCTTTCTAAGAATTTGTCCATTTCTTCCAGGTTGTCCATTTTATTGGCATATCATTGCTTGTAGTAATCTCTCATGATCCTTTATATTTCTGCAGTGTCAGTTGTTACTTCTCCATTTTCATTTCTAATTCTGTTGAGCTGTGTCTTCTCCCGTTTTTTCTTGATGAGTCTGGCTAATGATTTATCAATTTTGTTTATCTGTTCAAAGAAACAGCATTTAGTCTTATTGATCTTTGCTATCGTTTCCTTCATTACTTTTTCATTTATTTCTGATATGATCTTTATGATTTCTTTCCTTCTGCTAATTTTGTTTTTTTTGTTGTTGTTGTTATTCTTCTTCTTCTTTCTCTAATTGCTTTAGTTTTAAGGTTAGGTTATTTATTTGAGATTTTTCTTGTTTCTTGAGGTAGGATTTTATTACTATAAACTTCCCTCTGAGAACTGCTTTTGCTGCATCCCATAGGTTTTGGGTCATCGTGTTTTCATTGGCATTTATTTCTAGGTATTTTTTGATTTCCTCTTTATTTCTTCTATGATCTCTTGGTTATTTAGTAGCATATTGTTTATCCTCCATGTGTTTGTATCTTTTACATTTTTTTTTCCTGTAATTGATATCTAGTCTCATAGTACTGTGGTCCAAAAAGATACTTGACATGATTCCAATTTTCTTAAATTTACCAAAACTTCATTTGTGACCCAAGATATGATCTCTCCTGGAGAATGCTTCATGAACACTTGAGAAGAAAGCATATTCTGTTGTTTTTGAATGGAATGTCCTATAAATATCAATTAAGTCCATCTGCCCTAAAATGTCATTTAAAGCTGTGTTTCCTTATTTATTTTCATTTTGGATGATCTGTCCGTTGGTGAAAGTGGGGTGTTGAAGTCCCCTACTATTATTGTGTTATTGTCAATTTCCTCTTTTATGGCTGTTAACATTTGCCTTCTGTATTGTGGTGCTCCCATGTTGGATGCATAAATATTTACAATTGTTATATCTTCTTCTTGGATTGATCCCTTGATCATTATGTAGTGTCTTTTTTGTCTCTTGTAATATTCTTTATTTTAAAGTTTATTTTGTCTGATATGAGAACTGCTTCTCCAGCTTTCTTTTGATTTCCATTTGCATGGAATATTTTTTCCATCCCCTCACTTTCTGTCTGTCTTTGTCCCTAGGTCTGAAGTGGGTCTCTTGTAGACAGCATATATATGGGTCTTGTTTTTGTATTCATTCAGCCAGTCTATGTCTTTTGGTTGGAGCATTCAGTCCATTTACATTTAAGGTAATTATCTATATGTATGTCCCTATTACCATTTTCTTAATTGTTTTGGGTTTGTTATTATAGGTCTTTTCTTTCTCTTGTGTTTCCTCCCTAGAGAAGTTCCTTTAGTATTTGTTGTAAAGCTGGTTTTGTGGTGTGCAATTCTCTAAACTTTTGTTTTTCTGTAAAGCTTTTAATTCCTTCGTTGAATCTAAACAAGATCCTTGCTGGGTAGAGTAATCTTGGTTGTAGGCTTTTCCCTTTCATCACTTTAAATAGTCCTCACACTCCTTTCTGGCTTGAAGAGTTTCTGCTGAAATATCAGCTGTTAACCTTATGGGGATTCCCTTGTATATTATTTGTTGCTTTTCTGTTGCTGCTTTTAATATTTTATCTGTATTTAATTTTTGATAGTTTGATTAATATGCATCTTGGCATGTTTCTCCTTGGATTTATCCTGTACAGGACTCTCTGTACTTCCTGGACTTGACTGATTCTTTCCTTTCCTATGTTAGTGAAGTTTTTGAGTATAATCTCTTCAAATATTTTCTCAGACTCTTTCTTTTTCTCTTCTCCTTCTGGGGCCCTTATAATGTGAATGTTGTTGCATTTAATGTTGTCCCAGAGGTCTCTGAGACTATCCTTTTCATTCTTTTCTGTTTATTCTGCTCTGTGGCATTTATTTCCACTATTTTATCTTCCAGGTCACTTATCCATTATTCTGCCTCAATTATTCTGCTATTGATTCCTTCTAGATAATTTTTAATTTCATTTATTGTGTTGTTCATCATTGTTTGTTTCCTCTTTAGTTCTTCTAAGTCCTTGTGAAACGTTTCTTGTATTTTCTCCATTCATTTTCTGAGATTTTGGATTATCTTTAGTGTCATTACTCTGAATTCTTTTTCAGGTAGACTGTGTATTTCCTATTCATTTGTTTGGTCTCATTGGTTTTTACCTTGCTCCTTCATCTGCTGCATATTTCTCTGTCTTCTCCTTCATCTGCTGCATATTTCTCTGTGTTTTCCATCTTGGACTTGACACCTTGATCTTGCCTTGTCATGAGATTTGAGGGAAAATTGATTTAAAGTTCAATCTCCCTACTTTCTAGCTGTAAAATACTGAGCATATCCTCTAATATCACAAAATCAAAATTTACCCTTAGTATAATATAAATAATAATGGCAGTACCAATTTCTTTGGTGGATATTGTTAGAAACTTATAGGCCATTGTTCATGCTAGTGCTTTGAAAAGTCTTACAAACTTTAATGAGTAAGAACTTTTTTTTCCCTCTATTGCCAGAGAAATCTTAATAAGAAGTTCTTCCCCTGCTGGATATTATTTCTAGAATAACAGGATTGTAGGACACAGTCAAGTACACCTCCTCTGTATTTTCCTTTGCTTTACGAAGTTTCCTATTTCTCAAGTGTTACCTATTATTACTCATCACTACAACTTGAAGATGATTCATCTTATGAGCAGGGTTGGGAATCTCACAACGGCAAGTCTTAATGATGATGAGTTTCATATGATAGTATTAAAAAAATGACCCCAAAACTCTTTGACATTTTTCTCATTGAGATGTATGTTTTATGTCCCCTTCCTTTGAGTCTGGTCTCTCTGACTGGATCAATAGATAATTGGCAATGGAAATGGCTGGTTTCCAGGCCCAGGCCTTAAGAAATGGCTAGCTACCATATCCTGTCTTTTGGGAAAACGACTCATAGAACACAGCTGCCATGCTGTGAGGAAACCACATACAGAGATGTTCTGGCCAACAGTTCCATTTTAACTGCTGCATCAACCACTAGACATGGGGGTGAGTGGGTCTTTATATGATTGCAGCCTCCAGCCTTGTGAGTAGTCCTTAGCCTTGAACTGTCCAAGCTGATGGTGCAAGGAACAGAGGTGAACTGTTGTTTCCAAGCCCTTCCTAAATTGCAAATACATGAGAAAAATGAGCAATTGTAATTACTATGTCATTGCATTTGGGATATTTATTTACATAGCAATACAAATTTGGGGTAAACGATCTTATGAGAGAAGACCTCTGTTAACATACCTAAGGAAAGAAAAGTTTTCTGTTATCATAATGCCTTCTGGGGCTCTGGGAGACAGTGTAGTCACTATATAACAATTTTGTGTATTTATATGTATAGACAGGGGAGGTAGCCACCTAATGTTAAAAAATATAGTCTTGAGGTCAAAGATTAGGAAGGAAAACTTAAGAAGAGATGCAGAGTCAAGATTCAGAGACAAGGGGTTAGCAAGTCAAAGAAAACCAGAAGACAAAAAGAAGGCTAAAATAGGCTGGTTGAAGTGTCACTTGAGCAAATAATCGGAAACTTTTTTTTTTTTTTACCCATAGTTTCTCTTTTACATATTCCTAATGCCTAATACTTCATGTTGGCAAGGCAGGTCAGATTCATAAAAATATCTTACTGAGATAATTTTATCGTTCAATGTATGCTATAGCACACATAACCTGAGAATATCCATCATGCTGGGCCCAAATTTGTGACTTTGCAGGAAAAAATTGTTCTTTACAATCCAACCTACATTTCTCAATAACACAGCAAGGATCTTGACCTATAAAAGCTTGCCCCTGAGCAAAATAGATTTACAGCAAAAGGACAAGATGTTTCCCTCGGCAAAACAATAGTTACAGTTTCCATAGTTATGGGCTGGACTGAAGTGTCAGATCAGTCAACAGACTATGGTGATAAAAATGAACTTACAAAAAAAATTCATTGAGTGCATGAGGGATCTGCAGGCAGAGTTTAAAATGTTTTCAATGACTTGATTTACATGTTAAAAATGCAGGTTCCTGGGACCCATTCTGAGGGGTTCCAGTTCTAGATTTATGGTGTGCACATATATTTTCGCCAAACACCCAGGGTGATGTTGACAGATAATGATATATGAGAATCAATAATCTCAATTCTGAATTTTTATGGGCTTCAGGATTGAGTTATATGTATTAATATTGATATTTAACACACATCTAAAGTTAATAGAAATCCTTTCCCTTTCTCTCCCCATATCTTGTCTGTGGAAGATGCAGAAATGTACCTCTCACACTCTTCAAGACAGAACTTGTTGATAGGCTATGTTGATTATGGTTTTCTGGAACTTGCCAGTTATAACTCCTTAAGTTGTGCTATAAAGTTTGAGTTTAGGCCACACTTTTCATGATGGAGCAAGCTCGTCATAGATGGGTCAAGACCAATGAGTATTCATTTGAAGGGCAATCTTTGCTCCACAGCTCTCCACTGGTCTGGCAGAGGCTTTTATATATATACCTCACAATTTCACAGTTGGCCCCATCTGACTTTCCCTGCCAGATGGTCTGGGAACAAGTCTGCTTCTGTCCGATTTAGGTGCCACTCAGGTGCTTCTCCACAATAAATCCTTTACACTCCTAACTTAATTTCAGCATCTGCTTTCCAAAGGACTCAACTGATAGACTTTTCCCTTCAACTTCCTAAACAATTTAGTCCTAAAACCATTAGGTAAGGTCAAGCATGGTAGTCATCCACCTGGAAGAACCGCTTTATATGGGGTGTCCAAACTCAAGCTGAAGACGGTATCTATATGAGATGGGCTGCCATGGGGAATCAAGCCAATTGAGTGAGGAAGGCAGCCATATCTGTGTGTGGCTCAGTTTAGGGTTTCAGAACCCAAGCAGGGTAATGTGAGTGTCTATGTGGAGAAGTGCCATTGTTGGACATTGGAGTATAAGTAGGATAAGGAGTGTCCATGTTGGGTGAGAAGATGGGGAGTTAAAAGCTTGGTATGGACGGTCAGAGCCCAACAGAGTGAGAAGGGCATCTACCTGTACAGACACTCCAACTGAGGAGTAAGAGCACAAGGAGAGAGAACAAAACTGTAGCCAAGGAAGGTGGTATGGGATTTCAGAGCTTGAGGGTGCCAACGGCATGCAGATTAATGAGGTAAGGAGTCTATCTGCAAACGGGAAGCCTTGAGGGAGGGGAAGAAGCTAGCAGGTTAAATCAAGAGTCCATGCAGGCAAGTCAGTAGCAATGGCAATAAGAGATTAGTTGCCTAGCGGAAAATTGATTAAATAAATTAGTATATTAAGGAAAGGGAGAGCTTTACTGTAAGAGAATGGAGTTACAAATATGGAAAGAAAAATTAGAATGAACCCTGTGATGCTGGATAGGAAACATCAGATTGGAAAGATTAGTGTCAACTCATGAATTTAAGGATTTCAATAATAGAGATAATAGATATCAGTGTATTTGTAAATCTCTCCCTCTTCACACATCTATGTGTTTGTGTCTATGTGTATGTGTGAATGTGCAAGCATCTCAAAGATCTATATAGGCATCTATTATACAGGTATATCTCATAAATATATATATATATATATATATATATATATATATATATATATATACACACACACTCATATATAAATCTCATTTATGTCATGTCCACACAAACATTTATCTATGTGTATGTATATATATATATATATATATATATATATATATATATATATATAGGGAAATAGTGATAGGGATATATACATTGACACATAACTTCATAACTTAGGTCTGTCCACTGAAAGGGTCATGGTGATACTTCTAGTTCTACATGTTCTTCTAGAATGATAGCATTCTCTCCCTTCAAAAACTGAAGTCTGTTTTTCCTTCCTTTGAAATTATGCATGGATTTATGTTTGTCTCAGCAGATAGAATATCTGAGTTTAAAGGCTAGAACATGAATGGGAGTATAGCTTGTCCTTAGTACTCTTTTTCTTGAGACATTCACCCTTAGAACCCAGCTACCATGTTGTGAGGAAGCTCAGTCCTCATGGAGAAGTCACTATAGGTGTTTTGCCTGACAGCTAAAGCTAATGTTTCAGTTTACATCCATCAACCACTCCACATGTGAGTGAGTAAACGTCAGATGACTTTGTGCCCACTCAGCTGATACCCAGTGGAGCAGAGACAAGCTGAACCTGGCAATCCCTGTCCAAGTGCATATTTGTGAGCAAAATGAATGTTGTGATTGTTTTAAGCCATTGACTTTTGATATGGTTTATTATGGAGCATTAAATGATTGGAACATTTGTTAAGAGTCCTGTTTTGGACATCTTTATCTTTGAGATGCCAATGAAAGGGAACAGGAGAATGGCTTCTGGTAAGGTTAGAAAGTTAAGAAAGGATTTGGGGGGAGGGCATATTAAATATTCATTGATTCGTTCATTGATTCATTTGACAATGAAATGATTGGAATGCCATTTTCAGATGAGAAAGTGAATTGGAGTAGTCAGAAAAGCAGAAATGGGAAGCCTCATTAGAAAGCTAGTGAAGTAGGCTCAACAAGGGATAGCTGTGGCTTGAACCAAAGTGCTGAAAATACATAAAAAGAGTTATGAAAGAATCTGAGGGCTATTTATGAGATATGATAACCAGGATCATAATTAATCTCCTTATTCTTACTTCTCTTTCACATACAGATATATGCTGCTCATCTATTGACCCATGGACAAAAATTCATCTTTGATATATGATTATAATAGACTTTAAAATGGCATGATTATCAGTACAGAGATCATAGCTATTAACTGGTACTAATCACCTTTGGCCTAATAGAAAAACCAATAGAATAAATGTCCTGAAAACTGAATTATACTGTTTTGCCACTTAATTCTCTGAATCCAACTTCTGCATCTGTAAATTAGAAACAATAGTATTTGTGTTTCAGGTAAAGATTAAATAAACTATCTGGACAGCCAAAAATGGTGCTTGAAATAGAGTTGATACTTAATATATGTTAACTGGATCTGAATTTTAGGAGCTATGAGTATACTTCAGAATATATAATTGATAGGTACAGACCTTGGCTTCATATGTTTATCTAATATAATTACCACTCCTCTCTGCTAACCTTCCATTCCATAACCTATTAGGAACTCAGTAGGACTGCAGTAACCTAATTGACCAGATGTCACTGGGAAGCTGGAGGCCATCCAGGGATAACAATGGAACTAGAACTCTTGTTAACAGAAGAAACACAGACCCTGTTTTCTTAATCCTTTGCCCAGGCACAAAATGATTTTATTTCAACACAGAGACTGGAACTGCTTATTTAGTGTGTCTCTCTCACACATTCTGGCCCATCAGACAATCAGTTAAAGGCTAATCCACCACCATATTGGCTGCCTTCAGCAAAGATCCTCCTGAAAACCCTTGCCTGGTTGCTTGGCTGATATGTGGACACACACAGAGATAAACTGCAGTATCTCCAAAATAAATAAACAAATATAGAGACTAGCGCATTGGAGGACAACAAGACTGTATACAATGCATCTATCCTTTTCAACCCTATAATACACTATTTTGAAACTCTGGGAAAGAGGCGGTTACTTCTCTACCTTACTATGTTGAAAATTTTACCATATATCACAGCACCCGAAATATACTTCAGAACTTACCCGGAAGATGAATGATGCTAAATTGGCCTTTTCATCTGGGGCAAGTGAAAGGTTGAATAATTTTATCTCAAGAAATTGAAACAAGTGTCCAAGCTGTAACTCTATTGCAAAGGTTGCCAAAAGCATCTGAAGTATTATTTGCTGGACTACTTCCAGCTTGAGTTACTAATTTATTTACTCATTCACTTATTTACTACTTTTCAGGCTTTTTACTAGAGATGGAAGATATAAAATAGAATTCACTGCATTTCCTGAGGTAGTATTCTAGTTGGAGATGAGGTATGCAGATAAATATGTCTACTAATAATTTTTGTACCATGGAATAAATGTCAAAATATTTCAAAGCACTCTGAGTAGAAGAGGATAGATAGATAGGTAGTTAGATAGATAGATGACATATAACATATAGAGATGTTCACAATTATGCTGTAGGGTCTTGGGAAGGCATTTGATTGTGCAGTCAATCTGGCCAATTAGTATGACTAAGATAATCTCCCCCCCTGCCCAACACCTGAAGAGATATATATGGTTTCTTTCTCACATGGATAATATTTCTGCCCGTTTGAGGGGCAGGCTTCCTAGGTTAAAATCCTGGTTCTGCTGCTATCTAGCAATTATGCCTTGGGCAAATTCCCTGCTACTTAGCCTCAGTTTCCCAGCAAAAATTAGCAGAGCTCAAGCTTTATGTGAAGACAGGAAAAATAAGTATTTCTCTTATTCTCACACCTTCACAACCACTCTCAGATGGGACATGTTTTTGTGAAGGGGTAGAATCTTCTTTCACATCATCTCTGCAGCTTTTTCTCACCACTCTGACCCATATGTGAACCTCTTAAAAACAGCCACAGAAAAGGAATCATTTGTCTTTCTTAAAATTCTCCCAGAGGCAAGAACACAAAAAACATTTCACTTGTCAATACTGTTTAATACTTGGTAGAGTAAATGTAAATCTGATGTTTTCTTAGTCAGTTGCTGATGGCTTTTCTTGGACAATGACGTATCCCCGGACTCTTTGACATTTCATTTTATACTCATGAGGCTGCCAGCTCTTTTCTGTAACTGCAAGTCAGAATAACAAGATCTTGCCTGCTTATTTAGAACAACCTGCTTAATAACTGACAGCCTAAACCTGACACAGCCTATGAGTCACGCAAGTTGGTTTTTGCAGTGAGATTGGAATATTTTGTCCTTAAAACATAAGGTACACACTGAAAATATCCTCAAAGGTGGCGACCCAGAATGATAACTCTAAAGGTGAGGATTCTTTGTGAAATCATGACACTGGGATTCTTGGAGTCCCAGAGATATAAATAATGAACTTTATACCTTTAAGAATCATAACCATCCACAGTGAGAGTAGAACACACGGAAGAAACATTTGGTGGGCAAAATAAACTTCTGTCTAATTCATTCAACTAAAAAACATTGCTGAATAATAAAGGTACATAGTGTTCTGCCACAGAATTTTCTCTTGGAAAGCAGCTGGGGCTAGCAATTGTGGTAAAGGAATCACAGATTGAACCCTTTCTCTAGCATTCATTTAGCTGTGTTTTCTTGGGACAGTTAGCTAACATTTCTGAGCCTTGGTTTCTCTTGTGTAAAATGGAGATGACTTTCATTTCACCATTTTTTTTAAGAATGATAAGTGAGAACAATGTATATCAAATATTAGCAAAATGCTGGCACATATCAGGTGTATACATTGATCTTGTTTCTTTTTGGTAGAGTTATCATCATCATCAACATCATCAAGATCACTGTCATCAATATCATCATGACTGTCATTTCTTTCCTCTCCCAAACCATTATTCAGGTCTACAAAGCCTTCTATAATTTGGTCCCTGCCTGGCTCTCAGGCTTTAAATCCTGCCATTCCACCTGTATCATTATATTCTAGGAATATTTTCTTTCTTCCTGTCCAAGCACATTCTTGCCTAAAGTCTTCTGTAGTAGCTGTTCTCAATGCGTGAGATTCTCTTCCTCTATGCTTTTGTAGAGCTGGTTTATTTCATTATTCAGGTCTTAGCATACAGATCACTTTCTCCTCTGACTACTCAATCTCTCTTTATCATGTTCCCTTTATCTATCTATCTATCTATCTATCTATCTATCTATCAACTATCTATAATTTTTCTATCTATCTATATATTTATTTTCTCAGAGTTTTCGCCATAATTAATTTGCTTCCTGGTTGTTTACCAGTCCCCACATAAATGCTATCTCCATGAAAGCATTGATTTTTTCCTGGTATTTTACTGTTGTTAAAATTAACCCATGGCTGATTGGGATTGACATATATACACTAATATGTATAAAATGGATAACTAATAAGAACCTGCTGTATAAAAAAAAATAATAAAATTCATGTCAGCCTCAACAGAGAAAAAATAATTAACCCATGGTAGAAACTAAGAAAAATACTTATTGAGTAGATGATATAATTTATCAATCAATTAATTGATCTATTAATTAATAAAAGGTTATACTTCAGTGGAATACTATCGATTTTGGAGTCAGACATATCTCAATCCAAATCTGGCTACACGTTAATAGGTTTGGACCAATGTTTTAATCACTAAAGCTTTGGTTTGTCCATTTATAACATCATAGTTTTCATAAACCCTCACAGAATTTTATGAGGATTTAGATGAAAACGTGCTGATAATACTACTTAAGAATCATCCTGGAACACAGATAGCAAAAAATATTCATTACTGTGAAGACCAAATGCCAGCTAACACCACATTTAGCTCAATATCAGCATTTTACCCATGATGCAAGGTATCTGCATATTTTGTGTACATGCTTTCAGAAAACTTAGATTTTGGAGATGAGTTATTCAGCATTGTAAGCTCCAAGCATTTTTAAAATTCAAATATATTTTACTTTTTTAAAGCTGTAATATTCATCCTTTTAGATGTACAATTCACTGGTTTTTATTATATTCACAAAGTTTTTCAACCATTACCACTATATGGTTACAGAACATTTTTATAACCTCAAAAGACACTCCACATCATCAGCAGTCAGGCTCAAATCTTCTCTCCCTACACCTTGTGTTGACCACTAATGTACAATCTGTATCTATAGATTTTTCTATTCTGGACACTTCATGTGAATGGAATCACAATATGTGGCTTTATGTCTTTGGTTTCTCTAATTTAATGTTTTCAAGGTTCATCCATGCTGTACCATGAATCAGCATTTCATTCCTTTCTATGGCCAAATAATGTTCAATTGTGTAGATATGCTATGTGTTGCTTATCTGTTAAAAAGTTGATATGCATTTGGAGCTCATCAAATAACTGGAGTTTCCACATTTTATCTATCATGATTAATGCTGCTATGAACATTAATGTGTGTTTGTGTGTAGATATACATTTTCATTCCTCTTGGGTACATACCTAGGAGTGGAAATGGCAAGTCATGTTGCAATTTTATATTTAACATTTTGAAGAACTGTGAAACTGTTTTCCAAGTTACTGCACGATTTCATATTCTAATCCACAGTGTACAAGCGTTCCAATTTATCCACATCTCCACCAAGACTTGTTATTGTCTGACTTTTTGATTATAGCCATCCTAGTGGGTATGAAATGATATCTCTTTGTGGTTTTGATTTGCATTTTTTAGTGACTAGTGGTGACTAGCATATCTTCATGTACTTCTTGGCCTTTTGCATATCTTCTTTGAGAAATGTCTACCCAAATCCATCATTTAATTGAATAGTTTATTCATTATTGAACTGTAAGAATATTTAAAAAAATATGTTCTGGATATAAATTCCTTTTCAGTTGTATGATTTCCAAATGTTTTCTCCCATTCTGTGGGTTTCAGTTTTCAAACAAAAGTTTTCTTGCTTTGGTGAAGTTCAATTTATACTAATTTGTCTTTTGTCACTTTGTTTTAGGTTTTATATATTTAGAAATTTCCTAATCCAAGATCACAAGATTTACCCCTATATTTTCATGCAAATATATATATATATATTAATTTGAGCTCTTACATTCTTACATTTAGATCTTTGATTCATTTGAGATTTTTTATATATGATGTGTTGTAGAGGTAGAATTATATTATTTTGCATATGAATATTTGCTGAAAATACCATTCTTTCCACATTGCATTTTCTTGGCACCCTGAAAAAGAATCACTTGACCATAGATATTTGGGTTTATTTACAGACACTTAATTCAAGTCCATTGATCTCTATCTTTATCCTTATGCCAGTACCACATGGTCTTAATTACTGTACCTTAGCAGTAAGTTTTGAAATCAAGAAGTGTGAGTTCTCCAACTTTGTTCTTCTTTAAGCATGTTTTGAGCATTCTGGTCCCTTGCATTTCACATCAGTTTTATGATCAGCTTGTTAACTTCTGCAAATAAAATGCATATGGGATTTTAATAGGGATTTTGTTGAATTTGTAGATCTATTTGGTGAATATTACTATCTTAGCAATACTGAGTCTTCCAATCCAAGAGTATGGAATGTCTCCCCATTTATTTAGGTTTTTAATTTCTCTCAAAATTTTTTTGTGATTTTCAGTGTCCAAATCTGATTAAATTTCTTTCTAAATATTTTATTATTATTATTATTTTAACATCTTTATTGGAGTATAATTGTTTTATAATGGTGTGTTAGTTTCTGCTTTATAACAAAGTGAATCAGTTATACATATACATATGTTCCCATATCTCTTCCCTCTTGTGTCTCCCTCCCTCCCACCCTCCCTATCCCACCCCTCTAGGTGGTCACAAAGCACTGAGCTGATCTCCCTGTGCTATGCGGCTGCTTCTCATTAGCTATCTATTTTACATTTGGTAGTGTATATATGTCCTTGCCACTCTCACTTTGTCACAGCTTACCCTTCCCCCTCCCCATAACCTCCAGTCCATTCTCTAGCAGGTCTGTGTCTTTATTCCTGTCTTGCCCCTAGGTTCTTCATGACTTTTTTTTTTCTTAGATTCCATATATATGTGTTAGCATACAGTATTTGTCTTTCTCTTTCTGATTTACTTCACTCTGTATGACAGACTCTAGGTCAATCCACCTCACTACAAATAACTCAATTTCGTTTCTTTTTATGGCTGAGTAATATTCCATTGTATATATGTGCTACATCTTCTTTATCCATTCATCTGTTGCTGGACACTTAGGTGGCTTCCATATCCTGGCTATTAAATATTTTATTATTTTTGATGTTATTTTAAATAGCATCTGAATTCATTCCCATGCTGCTCATTGTTAGTGTAGAGAAATACAATTGATTTTTATGTATTGGCCTTGAATTCTGCAAACTTGCTGAACTTGTGGACTTGAGCACTAGTGGACTTTTTGGTGTATTCTTCAGTAGTTTCTATTTATAAGCTAATGACATCTTCAAATAGAGATAGTTTTGCTTCTTCTCTTGCAATCTGGATGTTTTTAATTTATTTTTCTTGCATATGAACTAAAGCTAGATTGTCCAATACAGTGCTGAATAAAAATGCTGAGTCTAGCCAACTTTGTCTTGTTCATGATCATACAGTATTACAGTCATGTTCATAAGACAGTATTGGAAACATTGTTACATTAAAAAAAATTACCTGTAATGTAGGCTGATAGGCTGATATGCAGTTTCTCCAATTATGAGAGAGAGCAAAATACTGTTCAATAATGTAATTCTTTGAAAGTAAAGTTATAAGTAAGACAGTAAGAAAACTAACATACTAATTTTATATTAAATATCATTCACCTTATGCCAATGAAAGGATAGACTATCCACTTCAGTACAATTCTTCACACGATGTCCTACACAATGAATACTTAGGCAATGATAATTATGGTAACAAAAAATGACTCATACAGTTTTGTTGTACAGTTATTAGATTTTCACATGAAGAAACACACATACACAACAGATAAGTTTATTTACGGTACATCATAATGATTACTTACTATTCATTAAGTGGAAGTTGATCACCATCATTCATCCTTGTCTTCATGTTGAGTAGACTAAAGAGAGGAGGAAGATGAGTGGTTAGACTTGTTCCCTCAGGAGTGGCAGAGGCAGAAGAAATGGAGGAGGTGGAAGAGGATGCAGGAGAGGCAGGCACACTTGGTGAAATTTTATGGATATGCAGTGTAATTTCTGTCTGACTATTTTTGTTTTTTGCAGTTTCATTTATCTGAAAATGTTTCTATATGGTACCAATTATTCTTCCACCATTTGATTTAGTTTCAGTGCCTGTATCATAGAAGGGTTCAGGTCGTAAAAGAAGTCAAATACTATCTTGAATAATCAGAACCCATCTGCCAGATTGTCTAATGTTAATTTGTTTTCTACCACTGCTTCTTCTACATCTTCTTCCTCATCTGGCACTGGTCCAGAAGCACTCATCTCCCTCAAGTCATTTTCTGTTAATTCCTCTGGTGTGGTTTCTATTAGCTCTTGAATTTCTTCAAAATCTATATCTTGAAATCTCTTACCCACAACTTTCTTTACCATATTTACAATCTCTTTCATGTTTTCCTTGATTGGCTTGGTCACAAATCCTGTGAAGTCATGCACAACATCTGGACATAGTTTTCTCTAGCAGGGATTTGTTTCCATCCTAATAGCTTTCATGGCTTTTTCTATAACAACAATGGTATCTTCAATGATGTAATCCTTCTAGATTTTCATGATGTTCTCTCTATCAGGGTTCTCTTCCATAGCATTGACAATTCTTTCCATAGAGTACTGTGTATAATAAAACTTAAATGTTCTTATGATCTCCTGATCTGGAGGCTGAATTAGAGATGTTGTTTTGGGGCAAGAAGACCAAGCTTCACTGTTGAACTCGTGAGGCTGTGGGTAGCCAGGGACATTGCCCAATATTAAAAGAACTTTAAAGGTAGTCCCTTATTGGCAAGGTACTTCCTGACTTCAGGGACAAAATAATAATGGAACTAATCCAGAGAACAAGTTTTCCTTGTGTAGTTCTTCCTGTTGTACAAACAAAAGACTGGCAGCTGGTGTTTATTTCTTCCTTCAAGGCTGGGGGTTATCAGCTTTATGGATAAGGGAAGTACTGATCATAAACCCAAATTCATCTGCACAAAACAGTAGAGTTAGCCTATCCCTGCCTGCCTTAAATCCTGGTGCTCACCTCTCTTCCTTACTAATAAATTTCCTTGGTGGCATTTTTTTTTCCCAAAATAATGCACTTTCATCTGCATTAAAAAGCTGTTTGGGCAGATATCTTTTCTCCTCAATAATTCCTTAATGGCATCTGGGAATTTGCTGCCTCTTGGTAGGCAGAATCTGCTTCTCCTGTTATTGTGACATTTTTAAAGCCAAACCTCTTTCTAAAATTATCAAACCATCCTTTTCTGGCATTCAATTCTCCAACTTTACATCCTACATCTTCCTTTTGCTTTAGGTTGTTATATAATGACTTTGTTTTTTTTCAAACCATATTAGTCTATAGATTTGTCTTCTTATAGCAATACTGCACCCACATAAAAGTTGTATTTCCAATAAGAGACAAAAAGGTATTTCACAAAAAGTGCAAGGTTATCATGCCTGCTGGTGTAGCTGCAATGACAACTTCACAAATTTTCCTTTTCTTTTTTCCAATGGTCTCTATGTTGGATTCATTTAACTTTAAATGGCGGGCAACAGCAGCTGTAGACCTCAATTTACTGTACGTATCAAGCAATTCAATTGTTTTCTTGTAATGTTATGACTTTTCTCTGCTTCTAGGGAAAAATTCCCTAGAATAGCAGCACTTCATATGGGCCCCATGAGGTTATTCAAAGTTTACCGTATATTGCACGAAACACGAAATATATGTGAGAACAACGAGAGATCACTTTTTACTGTGATACACAATTTACTGGAGAGACAAACTGCTCATACAGAGATGATTAGCATCACACAGCATTTTAAGTGGATACTTGCAGCTCTTCAGCTCACTGCAATAGCAACAGAAATTGGCTATATAATTATTATAGTAGTACAGTATGTACTACGGTTAATTTTATGCAGTTATAATTTACTACAGCATCTTTACATTTGTTTACATTTCTCTCAACTGCAAATGGTGCCAAGTAGGGTCTATAGTGTTTGAGTGTGTAAAGTTTTACAAAATTTAACTTTTTATAATAGATTTGTGTATATTTGATGGTAGTAAATTATAAAGTAGACTAGTATCTAAATATATTTTATGTGCTTATGACCTACTTAACTTTATCTTATTTTTAAAATATTTCTAGGCTGCATGGTTCATCTGTGAGGTTTTTTTTTTTCAAATTGTAACAAATCTTCAAAAATGTTTCCAATGCATTTATTGAAAAAAAATTTTGTGTATAAGTGGACTCTCACTCTTCAAACTCGTGTTGTTCAAGGGTCAACTGTATCATTCTCTGTCTTTAATAATAATTTTTGGCTTAAAGTATATTTTATCTGATATTAGTACAGCCACCTAAGTTCTCTTTATTGTTCAGTTGATTTATCTTTTTTCACATTTTTATTTCAATCTATTTGTATCATTGAATGTAAAGTATAGCTTTTGTAGATAGAATATAGTTTTATATATTTTTTTTCTATTCTTGCAATTTCTAAATTTTAACTAGATAATTGGAGTATTTATTTAATTTTCATTTAATGTAATTCCTACATGTTAGGATGTCTGCCATTTTTCCATTTGTTTCCAACGTGCTATATGATTTTGTTTCTTACTCCAGTTTGTTTCTTCATTATTGTCTTATGTTGAATAGATATTTTATAGTATCACATTTTAATTGTCTTGTATTTTTATTTCATATATATATGAAATGAAAATATGTATACACATATATCTTTATTTTCTCAGTGGTTTCCCTGGGGGTTATCATTTATTATCTTAATTTATAACACTATTTTGGATTAATAACAACAATTATAATAATATATAAAAAATTTGTCCTTGTCTATCTGTATCCTTCCTTTTTTAAAAAAATTTTATTGGAGTACAGTTGCTTTACAATGTTGTGTTAGTTTCTACTGTACAGCAAAGTGAATCAGCTATACATATACATATATCTCTTCTTTTTTGGATTTCCTTCCCATTTAGGTCACCACAGAGCATTGAGTAGAGTTCCCTGTGCTATAGAGTAGGTTCTCATTAGTTGTCTATTTTACAAATAGTATCAATAGTGTATATATGTCAATCCGAATCTCCCAATTCATCCCACTCCCCCTTTCCCCCTTGGTATCCATACATTTGTTCTCTATGTCTGTGGCTCTATTTCTGCTTTCTATTCATTGTAGCACTATTTACAATAGCCAGGATATAGAAACAACCTAAATGTCCATCAACAGAGAAATGGATAAAGAAGATGTGGTACATATATACAATGGAATACTACTCAGTCATAAAAAAGGAACAAAATTGGGTCATTTGTAGAGATGTGGATGGACCTAGAGACTGTCATAAAGGGTGAAGTAAGTCAGAAAGAGAAACACAAACATCATATATTAACACATATATCCTTCCTTTTTTTATACTATTATTGTCATACAAATTATGTCTTTTTGCATTGTGTGCCCATCAACACAGATTTATAATTGTTGCCTTGTGCAGATATTTTTAAATACAGAGAGGGGAAAAAGAGATATAAAAATATTTACACTACCTTTTATATTTACCTATATAGTTAAGATTAATGGCATCTTTTATTTCTTCCCATGAATTGAAGTTACTCTCTAGTATTATTTCATTTCAGCCTGCAGGACTCACTTCAGTATTTCTTATAGGGCAGCAGTCTACTAGTGGTAAATTCTTTCAGTTTTTGTTTATCTGGAATGTCTTGATTTCCTTTTAATTTTTAAAGGATAGCTTTGTTACAGTGGAAATTATTGGTTGATAGTCTATTTTATATTTCAGCAGTTTGAATGTGTCCTCCCATACCTTCTGACTCCCATGTCTTGTGATATAAGGTCAGTCTTAACATTATAGAGGATTTCTTCATGCCTCGTCTTTCTCTCTCTCTCTCATATGTTGCCTTTGGCTTTTTTACTGATCATGATGTGCTCAGGTGTGAATTTCTTTGAGCTTATCCAACTTGGGGTTTGTTATGCTTCTTGGATGTGTAAACTGATTTCCTTCATATTAGGACATTTTTGGGCCGTTTTTTTTCAAATATTCTTACTGCCCCTTTCATTCTCTATTTTCTTTCTTGGACTGCCATTATGCTGAGAATTCATATGCAAGTGTATATTGATACTCTTGAATATGTCCCACAAGTATCTGAAGCTCTGTTCATTTTTTCTTTATTTATTTTTTTCTTTCTCTTCCTCAGACTGGATAATCTCAATTAACCTTTATTCAGGAATGTTCATCTTTTTCTGCTTGCTCAAATATATTGAACCTCTCCAGTGAATTTTTTTTTTTCTTTTCAATTAATATACTTTTCAGTTACAGAATTTCTATGTAGTTCTTTTAAAATTGTATACTTTTTTTATTATTCTTCATTTTGTAAAACATCATTTTTATACTTTTCTTTAGTTTATAAACATAGTTTTCCTTAGGTTTTTGACCATATTTAAAATATCTGGAAGTATTTTTCTAGTAAGTCTAATATTAGAGCTTTCCAAGATATGGCTTCTGTTGACATGCTCCCTTTGTGTATGGCCCTTCCCTCTAAGATCAGGACCAAGACAAGGTTATCCATTGTCACTACTGTTATTCAACATAATTCTGGAAGTCCTAGCCACAACAATAAGGGAAGAAAAAGAAATAAAAGCAATCCAAATTGTAAAAGAAATAAAGCTGTCACTGTTTGCAGATGACATGATACTATACACAGGAAATCCTAAAGATGCTACCAGAAAACTACTAGAGCTCATCAACAGATTCAGTAAAGTTGCAGGATACAAAATTAATACACAGAAATCTCCTGCATTTCTATACAATAACAACAAAAGATCAGAAAGATAAATTAAGGAAACAATCCCATTTACCATTGCATCAAAAAGAATAAAATACCTGCTCCATACACTCTTGTTTCTTTGTATTCCTCATAGTTTTTGTGTTGAAATCTAGACATTTTAAATAATATAATCTGGAAATTCTGGAAATCAAATACTCCACTATTCCTAAGATTTGCCATTATTGTTGTTTGTAGTTGTTTTTAGTTTGTTTAGTGACTTTTCTGAAATATTTCTATGAAGTATATATTCTTTTTTGTTTGTGACCACTGAAGTATCTACCCATTTAGTTTAATGGTCAGCTTATGATATGACAGAGATTGCCTTAAATGTTTGGAACCAATACATTTCCCAGTCTTTCACAAAGAGTTCAGTATGCATGTTAGGGCAAGAATTTAACAGTAAGTCATAGATTTAATAATTCCACCTTAGCTTTAACTTTCTGTTGCACGGCCTCAAAATTAGGCAAAGCTGAGAACTTATTGTTTTCTTTCGTCTTTTCTGAGCATGAATACAGCCTCATACCCATATTCCTATACACGCAAGTGCCTTATTCGAGTCTCAGGAATGTAACAGAGCTTTTCAAAGCCCTCTATAAATTTCTCATTTCCAAGATATTCCTCTTAAACTTCTTGATTAACCTATCAGTCCCAATTGTTGTCTACTGTGCAGTCAGCTATGATGTTCAACAATTGTCTCTGATTATTTTAGACAAATGCCCCTTTGGAAAAGATTGTTTGCATTTGGTAAACTCTCAGTAATGTCAAATAAAGACAGCCTTGCAAGTGGGGTCTTCCAGGGAACTACCAGTTTAATAATGTCAGTTCTATGGGAATGGGACTTTGAAGGACCTCGAACCATTTTTCCCCTTTTTTGACTTCAGACTGGTGGTTTTCACAGTGATTGCAGTCTGTTGATTTTTAAAACTATCCTGGAGCTGGGAAGAGAGGAAAGGGACTGGGAAAATTAAGGTGTCACAAGCTCACTGTTTTTACTGAGATTCAGCCGTTTGTCTTGAATACATATTTCCTGAATAACTGCAAGCCTTTAGTTAATTTCCTGTGTTCTGAGAAGATGATTCTTATAATTTTACACCTGTATTCTCTCTCATTTTACAGAGAAGACAATTTTTGGAGGTCCTTACACCACCATTTTTATTGAAGTTCTGCTCCACATAATTTTATGCAGTACTTATATATATATATATATATATATATATATATATATATATATATATATATAAATCTCTAAGAAACATCTTTTAGAAAACAAATATAAATTGAATACATATAACATAGACATATTTGACATAAAAGGATAATCATTTCCATCATTTTGTAGATTTCTATATATGATGGTCAAGACATTTGGCATGCAAATCTAGAAGTATCTGTGATAGCTATTTTATTTTAAGAACACCTCATTAGTCTATCACCGGCTAATTTATCCCAACAGGAAGTGAAGTAAAAAAAAATAGTAATGGAGAACACATCTTTGAATCTCACTGCTTTTGTCAATTCATTTGTTCACTTATTCATCCCATGGACATTAACTATGCTTGGCACTGGGGATAAAATTCCCAAGAATATGCTGACCCACATATATCTTATATTCTGTTGAAGAAGACATGTGCATAAAGGTGCAATTGCAGTATTTTACTATGAATAGAGACATGTACAAATTGCTTTGAGAATGAAGAGAGTTTGATTAAATCTATCTTGGTTGGGAAGGATATTTCCATGTTGGTAATGGCATTTTAGGTGAAAATGTTAAGATTAAATAAGTCTCTGCCAGAAGAAGCTATGAGCTTAAGAGAGGACAACATTAAACATTATTTTATTGTAAATTAAGAAGAATCATTTTAAATACATTTTTGACAAATATTAGTTAAATCAGTTAAATCAGTCAAATCAAAGATCTGGCTTCCAGATAAAGAAATGGAGAGCTTACAAAGACTATATATATTATCAGTTTTTCTTTGTCCCCACCCCCTCTTCTCTTGGTACTAGCCCTTCTAAGCATCACACATGTTTCATATTATAAAACTAACAATCTGCTTTATTGTGTATTATGTATGTGTACATCTCTGTTCTCTATTATATTACAACTCCAACCTCTATATTCCCACAGAAAGAACACTGTGTCATGCATGTTGTTTGTACACACCAAGCATTTGATAATAGAAAAGAAAACCATGGGACAACACTATAAAATCCCACAGCAGATTCTGGAGTATATTATAAAATTATTGAGTCTGGAATGGGTTTCTCATGCAACCCTTTCAGCAACCTCAATTCTAATCACAGACAAGAATGTTTTGAAAATGATGGTCTGTAAAATCATCTTCAGGAGTGAAGGCCAATCAAAGTAACCTTTATCCCTGAAATAAGTCATTTACAGATTTTGTTTGTCTAATCTTTCTTCACAATTTACAATAAGCATAGTTCATACATCTTAAATTGAAACGCTACATGAAAAATTAGTTTGATCTGAAAAATGTAATCATCATTTCTTTTTATCCAAATGTTTACATATTCCTTCAAATAATGCTTCATGTAATGAGTCATTGGATATTTGTATTCAACAGCAAAATTTGAGAGTCAAATGAAAACGTTGATGTGTCCCATAATTATTCATAATGGAAGTCACAAACTAATTACAAAACAGGTGTTTAGTTTTACAAGCACAAAGTTAAAATGATTAATTTTCAACCCTCACAAATTAGAGATCAAATGTAAGAATCGGGCCTACTATCTTTCTTTAAAAGTTCAGGTTACCTGTGAAGTAGCAGCAGTCTCCTGGAACCAACATTCATTTTCTCCCTTCCAATCCCAGTCACAATCCCCACTGTTCTCCTTTGTATTTCAAACACTGAGCACTATGTCAGTTGCAATTCATCACTATACTACTCCTGTTTTTATAGAACATTCAAGAGGATAATGAAATACTTTTTTACCTGTATCCTTATCTGAAGAGGGAACATTAAAGATGGACAAATAAAACCTTATGTTTCAAGAAAAAATATGGAAAAAAATGCATTTCTCCTCTGCAAATGAAAATAATTTCTACATACTTAATATGCAAACAAAATGTCTCTATGTCAGCACATACAAATCAAAGTGTCACTTAATAAGCAAAACATACTAAGTACTACGACTGGTACATGCAGTAGTTGCATCAAAACCAATTTTAGAACCTAAATAAAAGACAAATTTTAGCCGGTCTTATTTTTGGATGACAATAGATTCAACAATGCTGCTGTGAAATGTGTTAGGTGCAAAAATGACCTAAGTTTTAAAATTATATACCAAAGGTAAGCTTATAAAAGTTTCTTCTGAGTACAGCAGAAATTAAATGTCCTAAACTGAAACAAGCATTTGTAAATGTAAAAAAGCATTCAGAAATGCAATTTTTCAGCATGCTGAAGAAAAAGGAAAATCCACAGAGCATTAGCTATTTTATTAAGGTCAATATATATATGACCAAGAAACGTATATATGATGCCCACAATAAGTACATATCCTAAAAATGCCTTCTTCTTGGGTGTTGCAAACATGAAGATACACAAGTCTGAATTGGTTTGGAATCTGATGATTGATGATAACTTTGTACTAAACAAACAAACCAATTTTGACAAATTTGAAAAAAACCCCTATTTAAATCTAACCATTGCATCATTTACCAATAATCACCTGTGGTGAAGAGTTTTATATGGTCCCTGTCAGGCACACAACAATGAATACTGTGAACTAGAAATGTTCCCATGGTTTTAGCCCTTGACGGTTAAAGTTTTGCTTGATGAATTGGATATACATTTCATCTGTCATACACCTTATAGCTGAGCAACTAAGTAAGGGAAGATGCTGGGGCAAGTTTTGATCTGTTGAAAGAAATTAATCTGCTCATATCAAGCCCGGAAAAGTTCTAACTTTGGCTCACCAATGAAAATCAAATCACCAATCAAGCATTTTTTGTTTGACATTATAACCATACAAACTTTTTGAAGGGAATTTGGAAATAATTAAATAAGTGCACTTTTTATTCTTTTCTAGTGAAAAATGAGTTCTTTAGAAATTCACCAGAAAAAAAAATCTCCTGACATACTTTTGTGTGCTTAAATCATTTCCAAATGTCAAAGTAGTAACCTGAGTATATAATCAAATTGTGAAGCTGAACATTGATTTCCAAAAATGTTCTCTGAATTTCAGTTTCATGACAATGAACTAATATTACCATTTGCTTTTCTTGGGTAGTGATGATCAAAGAATAAGTTCTAAAAAAACTGTTAAACTGCAGTGTAAGATGGTTAGAAACAAAAATTATGACTACTTGGGGTACCACAAACCTTAAATATATCTGAAAGTGTTACCCCAACTAGTAAATAAACTACTGATCAAATATCACTTTACACAGTCTCTATATTCAGAAACACCTATATTATATGTGAACAGCATTTTTCCATTACACAAATAAGTAGATATATGTCATTCCCAGATAAATAATTCAAGGCTAAATTTTGTACTGAACATCTCAACAAAACATACAAGAACTGACATTGACATCTTGATGCAAAAGAAAATATGTCACACCTTTAGTTCCAAATCAAAGGAGGAATAAACTATTTAGGAAAAAAAATACAAAGTAAGTATTTCAACTTTTCAACTTGTATTGTTCTAATGTTGAAATTTAAAAATAATCTAAAATGTTATACTTGTTTATATTATGTTAGATATCTATGTCATAATTAGGCAAAGTAAGGAAAGTTTAGTTATATTTTTGAGACTTAATTTTACTGATCTTTGACTAATTGTTATGTATACAGTCTTTTTGTCACTAAATGTGAAAACCGTCTAGGCTTTCAAACAATTGCTAGAATAGTAAACCTAGAATTAAGACTTATTAAATAAGTTAATAGAAAAAAACTCTAGAAGATTTTGAAGATTTTTAAAGGAAGGACTTGTGGTAAGATTGGGGTACCATCAGAAAGGACTAAATGACAGAAGTCCTAAGAAGACACTGAAATTAGTCATTTGCTGAAGTATAAGGTCAATTCCCTGTTTTTAAAATATTTTCAGTTGCTTATTAACAGAATAATGATAAGTGTTAACCCTTTAGGCTATATCATATAATTAATATCATTGAGATTATTTAATTAAATTTAAATTAAATTAATTAAAATAAAATAAACCAATATAGAAAATTCTGAAATAAGTAATATGTCAATGGTGAACAGCTAAGTGTCAGAGCAGTGGAAGGTTCACAGACTACAAGGAAGAAAGGAGCACCCACAGAGGTGCCCCAGGACTGAAAAGGGATATACAAATGAAACAAGATTGATTGAAGATTCATTGAACAAGAAGATTGAAGACTTCATCACCTCTACTTACAATTTTGTAGAAGAAACAATTTGCTTTCACCCATATGCTGCTGCAGAGGGTATTCCAGGGTAAAGACCAACAATTGTAGAAACTAATTGAGAGTAAGTGAGATGGACATAAGCCTGCTAAATAATAGGTACCAGGGACAACATTCCTGCCTTCTAAAATGCTTCCTGTGCCCAGAATCAGGATGTTCTTTGTCCTCAGCCAAAATGAAAACTCCTGAGTTATTATAAAACAGATGCACTAACAGTAAATGTAGCTCAGTAATCGAATAATATTTGATATTAAATTATACTGCTTTATCCTCCTCTAATGATAATAAAGTGACTAAGAATAATTACATAAGCAATTATCTTTTAACATTTCAATTACAGCATTATGAGATTTGCTTAATTGTCTTCACTGGGGGTACCAAATGTCAAACTTGCAAGTGGAAGCCCACCACTTTTAAAGTGAATCTACCATTAGCCATTCAATCTCAGGTCAGTGGGTACAAGTAAGAAGACTAAAAATGTGGTGTTTTCTGGTGACATTCAATTTTAAAGTAAACCAGGGCTTTAGAAGCACATTTGTTATAGATCTATGGAAGGGAGTGAACAAGGACCAGAGGGTAGCTTAGCTTCTTGAGTATTCTCCGTGGGACACCTTAGAACTCCTGGATTTATATAGTTGAGAATAAATGAGCTACATGAGTATTTGAGCTTCTTTATTTTTAAAATAATTGTTTTGACTTTTACAGTAAAATTTTGGTAAACATAATGGCAACTGCCCTTTGAAAAGCACCTATTTTCCCCTTAACCCAGTTCTTAAGGCTATGTTTAAGAAAACCTATCCCTTAGCTCTCTCACACCATGTGGAAAGTTTGTGAAGTTGCAAGTCATTCTCAAAACACTCTTAGAATTAGAAGGTCACTATCATACCCAGAGTTTAGCATATGGTGCAAACCTTGCAATTCATATGGAGCCCCTCTTAGTTGAGTGTTCAGAATCTCTTCTCTCTTACCTCTTATACTATTCTCCTCCCCAAATATTCTTCATTCCTTGTATCTGCTCTATTCTGGTGAGGCAGACTCTAGTCTGTAGTTTTTACGTTTTAATGGGAAAGACTCTAGATCCTACCATGTCTTTAGTGAAACATCAACAAGAAAGGATTTTTCTCATTTATGTTAATACTATTTTAATATATATGCATATATATTCTTTATCTATATTTATATTTTATTCATATATATTATATATTATGTATATATATATATTTCTTTCCTCATGTCCCATAATTATCTCCTACCAAGACAAGGCCTTGGAAACATGGGGATTATTAAAAGATAAAGTGATACTGCACTTGTTGAAATCACACTCACACATTTTCTATATTCTACCACAAACTTTAATCTACAAAGTATTCAGATAATGAAGTTTTTTTCATGATATTTATCAGGACCCTATAAGTATTTAAGTAACCTGAGTTAGTAAGTGAGAGTAGGTTTCCCTGGGTTTATGCAAGGACATTTTAAAAATTATAAAAAGGAAATATAGGAAACAAGAAATATACTTCACATTTATTGACTACTTCTATGTACCAGGTTCTAGATGGAAAATTATAAAATTTATTTAATTTAAATTAAAGTTTACTATTAAACAGTAAGAGGAGAAGTAGAAGAATGATCGCCTATATTTGAGCAATATTTTATGAGAAATCACGCAGCACAAAAGTGTGAAAAAGAAGAGGGTCCAGAGTCTGACAGCCAAGGTGAAGGCTAACTTCAATACCTACTAGCTGTGCAAACTTGAGTCAGATACTTAACTTCTCTGTGAATCAACTTCCTTCAAAAATGAGAATAATATTATCTGATTCCTGAGGTTATTTTAGGGAATAAATATGAGTCAATATATGTAAAGGATTTGAATCAATGACTGGTCCAGCGCAGACTCTTTATATAAATGTTAATTAAATAAGTTAAATTAATAATTCCAACCCTGACTAGTTTTATTGCTGGACACAAAGTATACAACAATATGCGAAGGCATTGGGAGGTCTTTGTGATCTGTCCTTTTTTTTTCTTTCTTTGGCTTTTTTGATCTCATTTGTATTTTGGTTTGCCAGGTTTATCTTTTGTTCATTTTGTTGTTGAATTCTTAGCATGTGGGGAAACTGAAACTCAGAATAAGTAAAACCAATCAAAACCAAGTTTTTTAAGGCTTTGGTGATTCCAAATTAAGAGTATGGTGAAGAGGCAGAAGATGTCAATAACTATTATATATCATATCTACCTTTTACTCTTGGAAATATGTAATTATTTATGTTTCCAATGGGGGAAAAAAGTCCTTGACAATGTTTGAAAATGTTTCAAAGTGCACTTATGAGTGAGGGTCTGTCTTCCTTTTCTAGAGTTTTTTTCATCCTAAATGTTAGAAGTCTATAAAATATTTATAAATTATGACTACTATTTTTCTTTTACATTTTCCCTCATTATATATGTATATTTCCTTAATTATTTAGAATTTGTTTTTCATTTGAAAAAGAGCAGCTGAGATTATCCCATAGATTTGCTGTTTACCTCTTCAACTCTCCTAAATGCCAGAATCCTTATGTCTAATTTGACTATGATTTTCAACTTCTGAGGGATCTAAATAAGTTCTTGAGATTCTTGAGGTGTCAAATGCATTTGTGGAATATCCAACAAAGCTAACAGATTTAACCCACCTAAGCTTTCCACCAAACCTCATGATTATACTTAAGGAAGAAATAGAATTGCACATTTTCTCCTCACCCTCACTCAATCAGATAATAGGTAGGTCAAAATGATGATATCAGCTTGGATGAGATACTATTCAAATCATAAAAGCATCCATTCTTTTTCTCTGTCATTTCCTTCTTCTTCCCAAACAAAATTAAATGGAGTCAACAAGAGCTGTCCAACACACAGTTAACAAGTAGAGTAGTTACAGGCTAGATTAGACATAGGTTGACAGATTAGATTTAAACACCACAACCTACGTTTAAGTTTCTCTTTAAGAAAAGGGAGATAAACACTGACTTAGAAGGAAAACCGATAATACAATTAAATAGGATCACATTATCTTGCTTTGTTAACTAGTCTAATGCTTCTCAATTATTCTCTGATTTGGTGTCTTGTTCCCCTAGTTTGACATTTGTAGAAAACATGATTTGGTACAATTCATTTATGTACACTGATAAATCATATTCAATGCTTTTTATTATCAAATATATCTGCTCCCAATACAGGACCTTAAACACATTCAGTCATTGAGAAAGTAGTGATTTTCAGTAGTGTGATTTCCTCTCAATGACATTTTGTTTAAATAAGAAAATCTGTGTGAAGTGGCTTTGTGCCTATGGGTAATTTGTTTGAAGTTTAAAATATCAAATATTGGCAAAAACTATGGTAATTCTGTAAGTTGGGAAAGTAAAGTAAAATAGGTGTTGACTTTTCATTTCCCAGGGAGGATCTAATATTATTTAGTAATCCCCAATCCTCTCTTCCCATTTCTTAAATGACACATATGCCAGCTGGTTTTGTAAATCACAAAGAATGTGACTATCACAGCACAGGAGGTCTTTTAATCATAGTCAAGACTAAAAATAGGAGTCCTATCTATTTTCTCATCTAGTCCTTTATTTAAAGAAAAACCTTGAAGTAAACACAGAATTCACTCATTCCTCTGAAACAATAAGGAAGCAATATTCTGTTTCATTTGGTGCGCCTTCAAGAGACTGTTCAAATGGCTGGATGTTGTTACAGAAATATGGTATCTAGAAGTAGCTAAAAGTTGGAGATATGAATTCTAGTGGTAAACTAGCATATGCTCATGTGAGGAAGACATTTTAAAAGGATTCTGTAAAACATGACAGCTGTGAAATATTAAAATAATTTATATTTAGTCTGGAGACAAGAAGTCTCAAATAGGGTAAGTTGGTTGTCTTCAATTGCCTGAGGGGGATGGGACATTATTGAAAAAAAATAATAATGGGCTTCCCTGGTGGCACAGTGGTTGAGAGTCCACCTGCCGATGCAGGGGACACGGGTTCGTGCCCCAGTCTGGGAAGATCCCACATGCCGCGGAGCGGCTGGACCCGTGAGCCATGGCCGCTGAGCCTGCACGTCTGGAGCCTGTGCTCCACAATGGGAGAGGCCACAACAGTGAGAGGCCCACGTACCACACACACACACAAAAAAAATAATAATAATAAATAATTTTTGATGTTGCACCAGAGAGCCAATCTGGGATAGGTATATAGAAATTATAATGGAGATAATTTATAATAATTAGAATAGGCTAACAGTGAAATTGTCTGCCTTATGAAAGGCATGTTCTTTATTCCCTGGAGACATTCATGACAAGGCTAGAGGGCCAACCTGGTCCCTACTCATTAAATTCCCTTCAACTAGGGCTGCTCTCTCCTGGAGCACAGGGAAGATAAGATGTATGATAACTGCCTTTTAATTCATTTTTATGCCCTCTACCTATATGCAAAATGAAGTTAACCTAAATATCTGAAATGGTAGTTCTATTTGTAGTTTTTTAAGGAAACTCCATACTGTTCTTCATAGTGGCTGTATCAATTTACATTCCCACCAACAGTGCAAGAGTGTTCCCTTTTCTCCACACCCTCTCCAGCATTTACTGTTTCTAGATTTTTTGATGATGGCCATTCTGACCGGTGTGAGATGATATCTCATTGTAGTTTTGATTTGCATTTCTCTAATGAGTAATGATGTTGAGCATTCTTTTATGTGTTTGCTGGCAATCTGTATATTTTTTTTGGAGAAATGTCTATTTAGGTCTTCTGCCCATCACTACTGGGCATATACCCTGAGAATACCATAATTCAAAAAGAGTCATGTATCAAAATATTCATTGCAGCTCTATTTACAATAGCCAGGACATGGAAGCAACCTAAGTGTCCATCAACAGATGAATAGATAAAGAAGATGTGGCACACATATACAATGGAATATTACTCAGCCATAAAAAGAAACAAAATTGAGTTATTTGTAGTGAGGTGGAAGGACATAGAGTCTGTCATACAGAGTGAAGTAAGTCAGAAAGAGAAAAACAAATACCATCTGCTAACACATATATATGGAATCTAAGGAAAACAAACAAATGAAAAAAAAGGTCATGAAGTACCTAGGGGTAAGACGGAAATAAAGACACAGACCTACTAGAGAATGGACTTGAGGATATGGGGAGGGGGAAGGGTAAGCTGTGACAAAGTGAGAGTGGCATGGACATATATACACTACTAAACGTAAAATAGATAGCTACTGGGAAGCAGCCGCATAGCACAGGGAGATCAGCTAGGTGGTTTGTGACCACCTAGAGGGGTGGGATAGGGAGGGTGGGAGGGAGGGAGATGCAAGAGGGAAGAGATATGCTAACATATGTATATGTATAACTGATTCACTTTGTTATAAAGCAGAAACTAACATACCATTGTAAAGCAATTATACTCCAATAAAGCTATTAAATAAATAAATAAATATCTGAAATGAAAATCAAAAGTCAAGTGAAATACAAATGTAATAAATCTCTCCCATGTTAGAGAATCACCCTCAGATATAGAAAGGGATCCTAAACTGGGTCAGAGGTTAAACTAGATTTGTGTTCCCCCAAACTTGTTCCAAGTAAAACTCTAAATATGTGAAAGGTTGCCAGATACTGTACAAAACAGAGAAACAAAAAACATCCTGTGGTCAACCCAAATTTGGGAAATAGGTAAAGATAAACATAACGGATTTCTTGACTGCAGAAATTTTGAGATCCTTTAACATGTAAAAATTGTGAATCTTTAAAAAGATTTAAAGGGGGTTAAAAAGCCCCCTTTGGTTAGAAAGCCAATTTTACTAAAACACTTTTTAAAAGTCTTTTTTTCTTTGAGAAACATCTTTAAAGAATAAAATTGCCTTTCTAAACCCCGTTTTAAAGATAGGCAGGAATAGAGATGCAGATGCAGAGAACGGAGGAGGTGTGGACGTGGTGGGGGAGGGGAGGGTGGGATGAACTGGGAGATTAGTTTTGACATATATATGCTACCATGTGTAAAATAGATAGCTAGTGGGACCCTGTTGTATAGCACAGGAAGCTCAGCTCGGTGCTCTCTGATGACCTAGACAGGTGGTATGTGGGGAGGAGGGAGGTCCAAGAGGGAGGGGATATATGTATACATATAGCTGACTCAGTTCATTGTACAGCAGAAACTAACACAACGTTGTAAAGCAATTATTCCAATAAAAAAAAAAAGTGACCAGTTTCTAGTCCATGCAACAAAATTTTGGGAGTGATGAATGAGTTCAAAAGAGTAAAGTGTACCTGATGTATGAGGATATACACAGTCAAATGGTGACTGAATTCATCTCTAACTGGGCATAGGTGTTGAACTTTTAATTTCAAGGGGAAACAAAGTGAACAGAGCTCGCCTATAACTACATAAGTTATTTGGCCCTGGAACTGTGTACACAACAAGAAATCAAGTACAGCATGCAAGATTCAAATGCTAAGAACACTGGAAATGGTGCCATATGTGACAGAGGTCAAAGATGGAGATTCAACAAATGGAATGAAGCCATGACACCAGATTCAAAGATAAGGACCAGAGACACATTGCCAAAAATAATTGAAAAGAACTGTATTTTGTTGTCATGGATCAGTGAAGGCTGAAGGCTGAACAAGGCTGAAGGTATTGAAAGGTCATGGTGTAATAGGCAATGGTCAGAATCAGAGGGCCCTAATCACAGTCAGTGTAACCCCAACCAAGTCTAGGAATTATTGAAATGTTTTAGTGTCAGATCACTTTAATGCAAGAAACAAAGCAGGTCTCCATTCTCCAAAATCTGGGTGTTTTCAGTCAAGCGCTCCAGGAAACATACTCTGACATAGAGATCTGTGTGCAGGGATTTTACTGGGGAGTATTCTCTGGATCCAGGTCTGTGGGGGAATGAAAGGCATAGTATTGAGAAGAGGGAAAAGTTGTGCCCTAGACCCTATTCCTTCCCAGAGATAAACAGAGGCCTCAGGTAATTCTAAAACCCACCAAGAACTCAAGAGTTGGTGTAGCCCTTCAGAGTTTCCCCATCTTCAGACACAGGGTTAATCTTTTATACCCTTTCACTGACCAGTTTTTGGAGTGGGCTGCCTGCAGGAAGAGGTGTGACATCAGGTAAAGTGGCTCTCTTTGGCTGAGGATAATTTTTGGAAATCAGTTCAGCTATAGCTGTGAGCCACAACACACCCAGAAGCTGGTTAAATGAGTGTCTCATTCTTGAAGGAAGTTTCTGGGTGGTGCATCAGTGTACCCACTAGACTTGGTCAATGTGCACATTATGTAAGCTGAGTTTCAGGGAGGAAGACTATGCTTTTAGCTATTTTATTGCATATAGGTAATCAGCAAATACAGAGAAATCATCATGTTAAAGCCATTCCAAGAACAAAGAAAAACATTCCTATTCTAGGGAAGAAACACAAATTTTCTGTGTTCAGTTGTCTCCCCTTCCTTGTTCTAATTTAAAAAAAAGATTTTTCTCCCATTTAGTTTATATAATATGCATACAATTTTTCAAAATAAAAAAGCACTTGAGTTTTGATGTCAGAAAATTATTTATACATTTCATAAAAGTACTACCTTTAGCTATAAATATAATTATATATACCTTAGGCTATAACTATAAAGTTATTAATTGAATATAGCAATGACATTTGATGTATAAGAAACTAAAAACTAATTAAATAGTTATAATGTAAAACTGAATTGGTAATAGTCAGATAAAATTATAAGTTAATTATAAACATTTACAGTGAAATATAATGAAGGAGTGAATATCGAGAAAAGCAATGGATTAAAAGTCAAAAGTTGTAGGTTCCAGGATGTTTTGATGTGTCATTTTGGACAAACCAACCTAATTTGGTAAGGTTCAGTTTTTCATCTGAAATCAGACCAATAACACTTCCACAACAAGGATCATTGTTGTAGGTTTTGTAAAAAAGTGGCTAATAAAGTATAATAAATATTAATAAAAAAATTATTGACCATACCGTGTCCCAGGGTTTTTTATGTTTATCCTCATTAAATACCATTTTAACATTGAGTATATAGAGATTACAGATTAAATCTAGCATAATTGTTAAGAGTGTGAGGCTTAAAGTTAGACTGTCAGGTTCAAATCCTGACTTTGCTCTCTAGTTTTATAATCTTGAGTAAGTGATGTAGACTCCCTGTGTTTAAGTTTCCACTTCTGTGGAATGAAAATCATAATGCCATCCACCAGGATTGTTATGGGTATTAAAGGGGGTAATGTGAGCAAAGGCCTGGAACAGTGGTTGCTAACTATGGGATGAACAAATACTAGCTAATTGACTTGTCTAATATTAGAGGTCATATAGCTAAAAGGTTAAGAGGCTGGAAGCCAAATTACAGAATCTGCATGCCCAAAACATTCTAAACATCTTGCAACTATGCATTATTATTAAATGTGAAGGGCTTGTAAAGGAGGCTAAAGCAAGGAAACTACCTATAACATTGAAAGCGGGCTCCTGACCTCTCAGGAAGTGTGTTGGTTATGACCATGGATTCTCCAGTTTACCCCTCCTGAGACCTTAGTATATGACCTCAGTTTGTGAATCCATAATTCACAATAACAATTATAAGACCTATCACATACTTAAGAATTAATTAAATGTAATACTGCATGCAAGGTTTTATCCACAGTTATTGATTAATAAGAGCAATCACACTTATCATTATGAGATGCTTTTTTTTTTTTTTCTTTTTTTTTTTGTGGTACGTGGGCCTCTCACTGTTGTGACCTCTCCCGTTGCGGAGCACAGGCTCCGGACGCGCAGGCCCAGCGGCCATGGCTCACGGGCCGAGCCGCTCCGCGGCATGTGGGACCTTCTCGGATCGGGGCACGAACCCGCGTCCCCCGCAGTTGAGAGGCGAACTCTCAACCACTGCGCCACCAGGGAAGCCCCTATGAGATGCTTTCTTATTCTTGGCAAGGAATTGTTGCCAGGGCAGCATCTGGAAGGCTTTGAGGATTGATTATCTAAGAGGAAAGGGAAATGATTGTTGTACCTCTTTGTGAGGTTGTGGGGGAGAGTGTTTTGTTTTGTTTTGTTTTGTTCATTGATTACCACAGCAACACTGTGAACTATTTGCCATTTTGGTTAATCAAACAGGACTTCCCTGGTGGCGCAGTTGTTGAGAGTCCATCTGCCGATGCAGGGGACACTGGTTCGTGCCCCTGTCCGGGAAGATCCTGGAGCGGCTGGGCCCGTGAGCCATTGCTGCTGAGCCTGCGCGTCCGGAGCCTGTGCTCTGCAACGGGAGAGGCCACAACAGTGAGAGGCCTACGTACAGGATAAAATTTAAAAAAATGGTCAAACAGTTTCATAGGGTCCAAACTAATCTATAACTCCACTGCAGGTGAGGAAATAGTCTGAAGGGATTTAAATAGCCTGTGTACACTCACATTAGTAGAGAGTGGCAGAGGCATGAGTAACTCAGTTTTGCCTGCTCTGCAATGCATATACTTTACATTTTCTTTCTCAAAAGCACAAGTAATACCTTCACTTCTGGAAGCATAACAGTCCTGAGCTTTCCTTGTTCCAGATATATCTGATAGAAAAATGCTAATCCTCCACAAAGAATAATTACTGAAAAACAGTTTTTCTTCCAGTTTAAATGTAATAGCCTACAATTATTTCATTCCTGTTTTTCTAGCCTCAATGCCCTTGAGATTGGCACTTTACACTCTCGAGTTAAACTATCATTTGACAGCTTATTGAACATTCAGAGAAAGGCCGAGGCAAAGTCTGAACTTTGCCTTCCCACACACCTCTCAGAGCAGTAAGAAATGGAAGCTTTGTTATTTGTTTCTGCTACATCACAAAATTGCCATCCTTGAGTTCAGTTGGAATTCCTAAGCCTAAATTGTGCAAGCTACTGTACTGAGCATCATATTTTTTTTGTGGGAAAATCTCTCACCTTTATGATTTTCATTTCTGCCTAATCGTCTAAGACAAGAATAGCATGCTGTGCCTAAGGGAAAAATTTTCCATTGCTACTGAAAAGATAAATGGTAGGAAGCAAAATGAACCAGGCTCATTACAACCTTCAAAAAAATAACCACCAAAAAAACGGCAAACTGGTCTTCAGAAATATAAGCACTGACATTTTTAATACTTTCTCATTCAATTGTGGCATTTTATATCAAGGTTTTTATAACGTGCAATACAAACACTTACAGATGTTTGAAATAATGTATGATGCCTAAAATTTTTAGCTACATCTCCCCTGGAATCTGTACCCTTCAAGAAAGACAGCTATTTTTTAACCAATGCTGATTAAAAGTGAACAGAATGATCATATTTAAAAAAGCATCAATCTGTATAATAATGATCCTAATGTCACCTAATAAACTGTGAAAATGTCCCATTTTCTAAGAATTGGTAAAGGCAGGCAGCTTATGTGGTGCTTTAAATAGCTGACGAGCTGCTAGATGACAGGGCTGAAGGGAAGATTGATTTTGTTCAGAACCAAATACAGTCTACAATAATAAGCCAATTTCTTGCTAGTGACTCATTTAGAGAAGCAATTTCTAAACATATTTTCATTAGCTGCAATGAGCATTCTCAAGGTTTCACATCTTTGGCATCAACCTGATGGTCTGCTAATTCACTAATTGAGATGGGTATTTTATGAGTGGCAAAGCTCGATAGTTACAGATCATCAAGTGTGCGTTCTACATAGATAAAATCTACTATTAACAGGAGGCCTATGCAATTGAAGTATGCATTTGCAGGAGAGGCTGAGCTTAAAATGGAGCAGAGAAAAAGAATCTACACCTAAGTCTCTAATTTCATAAAGAATGCACATAGGCTGTTAGCTCAGAGCATGACCTAACTGTGATGGTTATATGCACCAAGGTTGACCCAGATATTGAGGGACACTCGTCCTCTCTTTTGAGAGTTCAGCAAAGTAATAAAATGTACTGAAGACACTAGGAGCTAAGAGTAGGTTTCATATCACTCAAAGATATCTTGAGAACTGGTTTATTAATATAAAGATAGATAAATAAATATATGTATTAATGCATATATTGTAGAAAGTCTCACTTTAAAAGATTGGGCAGAATTTGAGACTCTAAGAGATGGGCAAGACTATAAAGATAAGTTAGTCTTAATAGTTTTCATTAATGCATTCAGAAAAATGAGTTGAAAACTCTGTCCACCTCCTGTCACCTTTCTTCATTTGCAAATGCAGCAGAGAATGGATACGCTAAGAAAATGCACACTCACAATAGCAAAGTCTTTTGGCTCAAATTCCAACCTGGACCATCATCCTGGTGATTGGGCCTGGAAAAGAGTTGGCACCAATGTTTCTGTAAAATCCCTGGTCCTTTATATTTTATGTGGCCAAGAGAAAAAAAGAGACCTCTCAAGCAAGTGGTAGTATGTACATAGTGAAGAAAGAAGAGGAAATCAAAAGGAAATATTTGAACCCCCTTAGGAAGTCACCCTCACTGTGTCCTTGATCTCAGTATTGATGCTTCACTGAAGTCTAGTGATAGGGAGTTCATTACCTCACAAGACAGTCCATTCCAACTTTCGGTAGCTCTTTAATTTCAAACTCTCTCTCAGTAACAATCATCTATTGGTCATAGATCTTCTCTGTAGAGACTCTATCAAAAAAGTCAAATACTTCTTTGTTAGGATGACTTTCTGAAGCCAGTTTTCTTCTCCAAGTTTAAATATATCCAGTTCTCTCAACTATTTCTCACACAACCTTCTGATGATTTATACCTCTTTTGTCTCTATTTCTTCCATATTTTCAAAGTTCAGTTCTGATGTTATAGGACTTTGTTTGCCAAATATTCCATTGTTGATCATAAGGCTTGTCTTTAGGATACAAAATTCATAGCCAATATCTACTGACCCTATGCTGCAAAGCTACTGCAGTAATGCAGAGAAGATGTGTGTTCTCGAAGAACCTTACACAGCTCTGATTTGTAGTCTGAAAAGGTAGTATATGGTAATAATAATAATACCAACAAAAATAATAGTATAAACAATAATGTTTATTGAGCATTTATTTTGAGTCTGTACTAGGCAGATTGGAGTCAGAGTTAATTTAACTTGCACTATAATTATCCTTTTTCCCATTTTATGAATGAAGAGACTAAGGTTTAGAAAGGTTAATATCTTTCAAAAGATCACTATGTTGTAACTGTCAGAGCTGAGATCAGAACACAAGTCTACCTGAATCTCAAATTACTCAAATGTTTTTCCACTACACACACACTCACTATACACACATACACACTCCCACACACACACAGACACAAACACATATTTATCCCCAAACCAAACATACCTTTCTTGACCATTTTAACCCTTGTGAAGGCAGCCTGGCTTCATGAGCACTGCTTCTGTCATTGGATAGAGTTGCAATACCTCCAGATTAGCTGTGCTGTTAGCAGTTTCCACATGGTACATGACAAAAGTGAGAGCTGTGTTCCTGTCTTTGCAACTCTGTGATTCTAGATACAGTATGAACTGGATTTGCCAAATTGGTGATTTTGAATTCTAACTCTGCAGCCTACTAACTGTGAGTTTTTAAGTAAGTTACTTAAAATCCACTGAGCCTCAGTGGCTTTGACTGTAAACTAGGTTATCACAGGTTCACTGACAGAAAAAAATAAGAGAACACTGATACAGGGTCAAAACGAGAACTGATCAGGTAATAACCCTGAACTCTGATCCATGTTGCTGGTAGACTCTCTCACTTGGCATATTAGAAAAAAGTGTGCTTCTTTTCTTATTTGTCTACATAACTCAGTATTGAGGAATCCAATGCTTCCCTTCCTCTGGCCTTCTATATCTCCTTGCAGAGCCTACCAAGGCTCCACAGGTTGTAGAACCTCACCTCATCTTTCTCTTGGCCACACCATCTGTCCCAGCTTCATTCAACATGAGCTCAGCTTCTCACCAGCAAGGCTAAACCCATACCAAGCAGTTAATGTATTAGGCTAATTTCAATATCTGTCACCCAAATATAGTCAGAGTCCATCCTGACATGGAGGAAACAGAGTAATCTAGATTGGCTGAAGGAAATAAATGAGGAAATAATGGAGATGAATATTTTGGGGCTGGGAAAGTTGGAAGAAGTACGTGAGACATTCTGGAAAGTATGAGAAAAAAAATAGGGACACCTACACTGTGATTTTATTAAAGTAATAGTAAGAGTTAGTCAAATAGATTAAAATAATAAAGTGTATTTTTGTCTGCTCAAAATCTCAAGGTCACTAAATTTGAATGAGAGCAGCTTTACAAAGTGTCAGAGATAAAAGAAGAGGCCAAATATACACTTTTATTTTTTTCCCTCATCGTCTCACTGTCCTTATCAAACACAATCAACACTGACACCAGCTCAGTCTTTTATCTAGCCTCCAGATGGTAGCTGACGCTTTCTTAAGTTATCATGGACTGCTTGAACGTTCTTGAGGAAATCTAGGTCATTTAGATGTGTGGCCTGCTTTTTATGAAAAAAAAGATATAGCAATTTTATAATTTTAAAGATTACAAAATGCCTGCTTATACTCTCAACAAACTCTGGGAACATGGGTTTTTTGAAGTAAAACACAAACAGAAGACTAAGGAAGACATTGCTTCATTTTATCTCAGCCATTGGTCATGTGTATTCAGTATTTACTATTTTTCAGGAATTGAGGTAAGTATCCTAATAAGACCTAGGTGATCGCAAATATTTCAGGGAGAGAAAGAAAATTGTGTCGTGATAAGTTCTATGATTTTGTTGTTCTCAGGCTGGTTTGAAGGAAAGAAGATCACTAAAAATTCTGGAAATGAGCAAACAGGGACGGTTCATAGACAACTGGCTATGTGAACTAGAATACAAAACTAAGAATGAAAATTTTTTTTAAATGGTTTCAAATGCTTGGCTTTTAATTAATTAATTAATTAATTAATTTATGGCTGTGTTGGGTCTTCATTTCTGTGCGAGGGCTTCTCTAGTTGTGGCAAGCGGGGGCCACTCTTCATCGTGGTATGCGGGCCTCTCACTATTGCAGCCTCTCTTGTTGCGGAGCACAGGCTCCAGACGCGCAGACTCAGTAGTCATGGCTCACGGGCCTAGTTGCTCCGCAGCATGTGGGATCTTCCCAGACCAGGGCTCAAACCTGTGTCCCCTGCATTAGCAGGCAGATTCTCAACCACTGTACCACCAGGGAAGCCCCTAAGAATGAATTTAACTTACAGGGTATGGTGGGTAGGCTGGATAATTGTCCCCACACCCCAAGTATGTCCATGTCCTAATCCTTGGAACCTGAGAATGTTACCTTATATGGAAAGGGACTTTGTAGATGAGGAGATCATCCTGGGTGATCTGAGTTGATGTGATAAAATCATAACTGACTTTAAAAGAGCGACCAAGGAAGAGTCAGCATCAGAAGAGAAGGTAAGGTGATGATGGAAGCAGAGATGAAAGTGATGCTTTTTGAAAGAACCACAAGCCAAGGCATGCTTGCAGCCACTAGAAGGTGAAAAAGGCATGTAAACAGGTCCTCCCCTCAGAATCCAGCCATGGCGACACTTTGCCTTTATACAGGTAAAACTGATTTCAGACTTCTGACTTCCAGAATCATAAAAGAATAAATTTTTGTTGTTTTAAGTCACTAAATGTGTGGTACTTTGTTACAGTGGCAAGAGAAAACTCATATAGAGTGGGAAATGACAACTCACTCTAATGAGATGCTTTCAAGTAGGTAAATACAGATTATAATTGAACACTTTTGGAGCTAGCATTATTTCTTGTAATCATTGATAAAATGTCTATTTTCCTATTAGTGTGTTTAAGTTGCATACCAAGTTGTTTAAAGACATCTAAGCTTAACAATTCCCTTCTTATCAATACAAAATTTTCCATCCAAAAGGCCACTGAAAATATAAACAGTTTGCAGTTATCACACCATTTCATTTTTTTAAGGCAAAAAAATATTTTAAGCTTGGGAAGATGACAGTAGACAGAGTGTATAAGAAATTTCTATGTATTTTTTTCTATTGCTTCAACTCTACTTCTCAAGTATTAATGAACTTCACCTCTCCAGGGAAGAATTTAAGAATTAAAGGATGACTTAAATTTAAACTTTTCCAGCAGTGTAAAAATCACATAAACACACTGTTATTTCTGATCAATGCTAAAAAACAGTAAGTTGTCATCTCACTCTACAAACCACGTCTATTCATGAGTCCTTCATACAAATCCAAAAGCATATTCTGCCATCATGTTAAATTCAACTCCTATAAAGGAATGTGTTGAACAGCTAAGGAGAAAGTCAGCTGCTTTCAAAACGGACAGTGCATAGCGTTCTACTTTACGTTACAAGATGGATTTCAAAAGTGTAGACTCCAGTTGAAACATGCTTTGTTTTTTTCAGTTGAGGCCCCTGAAGGTCCACATCAGCATTTAGAAATGATGTTGATTTCTCCTGTTTACATTTTCTTTCCTTATCATGTGTGATCTCTCACTGTACCAAAGCTAAAATATGAATTACTTAGCTTGCTAAATAAAGCCTTTGTAGTCTTGACTATGCCCATCACATCAGCTTCATCTCATCTTGCTCTCTCCATCATTCCCAAAGCTTGGAACACCTGAGTCCTAGGATGTGTCAAACTCTCTTTCACCTAATGAAAAAGAGTCACCTAATGACTTGTGTGTGCTGTTTCATATGCTTAAAATGCTCTTCCTTTGGACCTCACATAGTTGACTCTCATCTTTATTTCTTCGTGTTAATTTCATGTCCTCTGAAAAACCTTCCCTTAAGCCTTCTGAAGTAGGACCTGGCTCTTTTCTCTGTCGTATCACCCTGGTTCATCATAGCAATAACATTTGAGATGATGATTCCACATGACTGTTGGGGCAACACAAATATCTCCATGACAATTAACTCCATCCACTATTCTATTCACCTGATTTGGAAATTGTAGTCTCTTTAAACATCCTTGTTAAGAACATAATGTACACTTTTGGTTATAGAGTTGTAGAAGAAAGTCTACAAGTCCTTATTATCTTGTCCTGGATGTTTTGGTTTTGATTTTCCTGTCAATATGAAATAACATCATTCTCCTTTTGTCTCTTACTTATAACCTACTTATTGGGTCATTACCTTTATCCTTAACTCGAGCTCACAAAAAGGAAAGCAAATCATGAAAAACTAACCATCAGTAGGTGATTCACTTTCCCAGCATTTCTTAGGGAGATATTTATGAAAACACCAAAAAGAAAAAAAAAAAGCACTACTGTTTCTGCTATTGGATTTAAAAATATACCAGTGGCATACTGATAACTTTATGGGAAAATATAAATTTCTTCGTAAATATGTAGTGAAAACCCTAAAGAGGACAAAGTTTTGGAAAAAAGTAATCAGTTATCGATATTCAAACAGTTCTTCTCAAAAAGATCCTGACTAAAGGTAGTTTAACAAGTTAGCTGTTACACAGTTTCTAGAAATATATAATGAGATATGTGTAGGTTCATGCTATGTAAATCGTTTTAGAGCACAGAAAGTCATTTTCCAATTCATTTTTCTAAATTAGGATATCCCTGATATCAAAAGTTAGTAAAGAGATCACGAATACACAACTACAAGCCAGCCTCAAAGATAAGTAGATGTAGAAACACAATCATATAAGGTCACCTGAAAGCCAGAAGTATGTTGGGTAATTATCTTTTATGGGTTTGTTTCTTCATCTGTAAACTCCAGATTATATTACTTACCTCTAAGAGTTAGCTATGAAGAAAAAAATATACTTGCAATAAAATTGGTACTCAATAATTGAAAAGAATTTAACCTGCATTAACCTATGACCTGTGCTTAGTGCTGTGTGTGTAGCAATGTCCACTCCTTCTAGAAGGTCAGGGTTACCTTCAAACAAAGCAGCTAACCTCTTCCATCAAACCACAGCTTATCCAGATGGGTTGAGAGTGAGAGTTACTTGACATGAATTTTTATTCTGTTGTTCCTGTGCTTAAAGAATAAAGGAAGGTTCCCTTTTCTCCACACCCTCTCCAGCATTTATTGTTTCTAGATTTTTTGATGATGGCCATTCTGACTGGTATGAGATGATATCTCATTGTAGTTTTGATTTGCATTTCTCTAATGATTAATGAAGTTGAGCATTCTTTCATGTGTTTGTTGGCAGGAAGGTAAATACCTTTGGTGCACGAAAGTGCATCTGTCAAGGAGGGGCGGACATTAGATTTGCACCAGGGCTTATCTTTTTCTAGTTATGCACCTAAAAGTTATTTGCCCACAAAAGTGCTGTTGCTGGCACAATCCATAGCATGGCATTCAAAATTATGTTCTCCTTAACCTGACATTGTAGTTCATTTCTAAATCAAACCCAAGCTCATTTTGAAAGGAAAAACAGTCAAGGTGAAAGGTTCTGAAAACAAATGTGAATGTTTTCTCTTTTTATTCTCTAGCCTTTCCTAAAGTCGACATGGTAGTTTCAGGGGTTTTATTATACCACTTATCATCAGGAAGTTCTGGATGCTAAATTATTTTATGAAAGTCCCTGGGTCATACTCCTATATAATATGTCATTTAATAGCCTTTCCTAGCTTTTACCAAAGTAGTTTTTAGCATTTGCCTCTTCATTTATCTATTTTTGTGGGAGGGAAGGGAGTGGGTGTAGATTGCATAATAGATGATACATGAAAACTATCAAGTAAATTTAAAGCCAAAGAAAGGTATATTTTACAAAGAAAACAATACATGCACATGTTTACCAAGAATATTTCTGGAATAGAAATGAATGGCACGAATTCCCCTCAACATTCTGCTATTTTCTTTTGTGTACAGCTGGGAGGACAGAGGGTAAAAGGCAGTGTTATAATGTATCAACCATGTTATATGCCAATCAACTCTCTAGCATTTTAAAGATGTGATTTGTATTTAAGCCTTTCAAAAACTCTGTGAAGTCTGTTGTATCATTATCTATAAATACAGATTTCTGTATTGTGTCTAAGAAAGAATAAACAATGCACCCACTTTTTGGAGGAAGTCATTGAGGGGATGTGATGGCTGTCACCCAAAAGCTGGACTTGGGCAATAAAACGAATCCCACCCCCTCCTCATCCTTGGAATGTACATCCCGCTCACAGTTCTCATTGCCAGAGACTTTTCAAGGATGCAATCTTGGAAGAGGGATGAGTAAGGTGTTGGTGAGACTATCCAGATTGAATATGTGATTGAAATCAGTTAAGGTCTCTATATAAATTTTACGATTCTCTCGGGCCATGTGGAGATCTACTCATCTTGCTGCCACCTAAGACAAGCCTCGTATGTAAGTTCCCTTCTTTGTTAAAATTGCCACCGACCAGACTGGAGTGGTCTGCCTCTTTCTTCAGTTTCTCCTGGCCCTCTGTGTATGGGGCCAGTTTCAGATTTTACTCAGGGAACTCCTGAGGTTGCAAGTGCCACTCCCAGATCTGTACAGTTCTATAATGTACTAAGTCTCCTTGCCTGGGGGCAAGGTTCTGAGGTTCGATCCCACCCAGAATCCCTAAGGCAATTCTGACAGTTTAAAGAATCCACATAGACTTGTCTTTCCAATTATCTTCCCTTACTGGTACCCAGGAAGAAAGCTTCATTATTGAAATTCCATGGAACCCACATATTTCTAGATGGAGAACCACAAGAGACACCAAAACCAGTATGATGAGCATTGACAAAAGCTCAACTGGAATCCAAAATTAAAAAAATCCAACAAGGGAATCAACGGTTACTCTCAAACCAGTGTTTCTAGAAGCAGATTTTAAATCTAAGATCAGAGGTAAAATAAATAAATAAATAACCAAAGAAAAGTGAATAAAAGAAAAGTAAGAGTGATTGCGTAAACACCTTGGACTATAATTTGGATCTTACTTTTGTCCTTCATTAAGAGGATGTAGCCTTCTCAACTTTTAAGGCTTAAAAACTGGAAAGGGTCATTTAGCCTTGACAAATATGGTAAATATGGGGGCACCAGCTTGCCCACAGGACTCCAGATTTTTCCTTACTCTTGCGGTGTTACTCCACCCCTGATTACTAGAATGGTACCTTAGTTTTCTGATTCATACTTAGATTCCTGAATGGCACAGTTGCCCTTCTCTGAGGCTATACCCTCTACATTAGGATTCTGCCAAAATTTTATCTCAGAGTTGCAAAGCAGAAGCCTATAAGCGACATTCTATTTTCAGATTCATGTTAATTGGCCCAGCCAGGTTTTAAAATTTTATTTAGTTCCAACATTTAAATATCTGAAATTGATACAAATTTAAATAAATATCCCCAAAATATCTTGAAAAATGTCTGAGATTTTGCAATATTGGCCCACTTCCCACAAAGGCACAATTGGCTGAGGCTGAGTTCTAGCTGACACCATCACAAAGGGTATGCATGTTCCTTCCATGGCATCACTGTCCTTCCCACTCCCTTTGCATCAACTTCCTTGCATCACTCATGAGCCCTATCTGCCTAGTCTATGTGCACATTAATTTATTGATCCCTCTTTCAAGAACATACCTTACCTCTGGCTTTCACACACACAGACCACCTGGAACAATACTGCTGCCACTCTCTGAATTTAAGTACTATTTGCAGTATGCACATGTCTGCTGCTCTATCCCACCTAGTGGATTGGGAATTACTTTGATAAAATACGATCTTCAATATGCCAGGTTCACTGCACCAACTAAGCTTCCTGACACCCTTTAGGATGCTCATTGTGTTTCTCATCCAGGTCATCAACTCCTCTGAATGTTTTTCTTGTCCTTGATCACCCTCTTTTATTAACACCCTCACTGGCTAGTGTAAAGTCTCACTACATTCTGAGGATCCTCCTCTAATCTCTTCTTAACCACACTATCAGGAGATTAATCTGCTGTCTACTTTACAGAAAAAATGTCTCACTGATATACAGACAAATTTATAAAGGTGAGCCAGGCATTGCAATTACCACTTCACTCATTCCAGGTTTTATTAAATTATTTGACTGACAGACAGGTAATCCCTTACTCTGATTATCTCCCCCAACTATACCCCTTTTAAAATCTGGACCCTCAAAGAGGCAGATCCTCAAATGCAGAGAAATCATTCATTTGTCAAAGGTATTGGGATAGCTGTTCTTCCCTGTTAATATTCTAAATATAGACTGGAAGATCCAACAAATATTAACTAATATAAATAAAGTACTATGTGAGCCAAATTCATAGTGATATCTTATCCAACCCTCAAAAAATCTCACATTAATACTTTCTGACATCTTTCCTAACACTTATTTTAGTAAATGACATTTTCTCTAGCTTCCCACTTAATGAGGAGCTTAGATATCACAGAGTAGGTCCTCAGTAAATACTTGTCCAGTAAGTTAATGACTGTCAACAGTATTACCATGTAATCATGCTATATTCAATATCAAGGAGGCTGAATCAATAACCACTTGAGGATTCTGTGTCTTTTCTTCAGATCTGACACATTTATTTCCCAGTTCCTGGACGTATTGGCTGCCAATAACTCACAGATGCATTTCTGACTACTCCTATCACATATTCCACCACCTCAAAGTTCCTGGACAAATACAGTTGCAGATCGACCTCTTACATGTGTAGTTGAGGTGCTGGGTTGGAGGTGGGTTATCATTCATGAAGCTAGAATATACACCCTAAATCAATAATTATATGTTTCTTTTATAGGAAGAATATGTGTTCTTCTCAGTAACTAAAAGTGGAAGTAGAAGTGACCTCACTCACCATCACACACTATCAACTAATCAGATAATGTACACTCCCCATAATACCAGATTTAGGCTCTGTGGGTTTTAGAGATCGTGGTTCTTATAGGGGAAATGTTTACACCTGGTAACACTGTAGAAGCCCCACTGAACTTTAAGCTATGGCCATCACTTGATTACTTCAGACTTCTCATGCCAAGAGACTAATATGCAAGGAAAGGTATCATCATACTACCAGGGCTAATGGACCCCAATTGTGAAGATGTTGACTTTCTCCTACATCACAAGAAAGGAAAGAATATGTTTGGCACTCAAGTAATAAACTGGAGTGTCTGGTGGTGTTCTCATGTTCAGTTTTAATGATAAATGGACAAATATATCAGCCAAGCTATGAGGTAGGCATGATAGCCAAGAATTCAGCCTCCTCAAGGATGAAGGTCTGGGTTGTCCCACCAGGCAAGTCACCTAGAGCAACAGAGGTTCTCATTGAGTTGGCAGAATATGTGGCAGAAGAAATAAAGGGTGGCATATCAGTTACAGCCTTGAGATCAACAACAGCATCAAAAGCTGTGGTTTGTCCTACTACCCCGACTCTTATAATTTCCCAGGAAAGAATAGCAATCAGAATCCTGGAGAAGCTATTTACATACGAGGTGAATTTACCATAAGAAGCAAATGAATATGAGTGCTACAATGCCTATGTATGCCTAGTTTCTAGAAAAACAAACAAACAAACTTTTTTGCGGGCCTCTCACTGTTGTGGCCTCTCCCGTTGTGGAGCACAGGCTCCGGACGCGCAGGCTCAGCGGCCATGGCTCACGGGCCCAGCCACTCCGTGGCATGTGGGATCTTCCCGGACCGGGACACGAACCCGTGTCCCCTGCATCGGCAGGCAGACTCTCAACCACTGCGCCACCAGGGAAGCCCAAACAAACATTGTTGAGGGGTTGGGGACTGAGGGCTGAAATCATCGTGGTAATATCCGAGTTTTGTTTAACATTGTGTAGAAAACAAAGGAGCAGCATAATAATCCTCTTACCGGTCTCCAGGTTTCTTGGTGTCCTGAAATTCCAAATTGAACTCTTATTGAAAAAGAACTAAATAATGAGTCTTGCCTAGCCTACAAAATGGGCATGAAACTTGGCATTTGCCAAATGAGCTCTTCCTTAATTTCCTCATCAATAAAATGATAAACTGGATTTCGAAAATCTCTAAGAATCTTACCAGTGCTAGATTTATTTAATTCTAATAAAATCACCAAGAGCTGGAAGTTGCTCTAAGATGTGAAGAAAAGAAATAGATAATGCATGTCTCTGTATGCCTCATCAAAACCCTTAAGACCTGCAATTATTGCAGGTAGGTTATTTTCTATAGTCTTACCACCTTCCCCTTGGCCACTGTCATTTGTAAATCAGTCACTGTCTACTTTTCTCAAATGTATTTTTGGATAAATTAAAGTTGTAAACAATCAATCCTATATTATGAGTGAAGAATGTCAACACATTTTCTTCCTGTGGATCTCTAACATCTGTGACACAGAGTGTGATAAATTTTGCCATCAAAATAACAGATAATTGGCAATGAATGACATTACTATCATGTCATTTAAAGAAGAAATGGTCCATTTTGTAAAATTGGAAGAAGATAATGGTGACCCCTTGATGCTCACCACATGGGTATCATTTTCTGTTCAAACTGCCATTTATTTCAGAACTTTGCTCCCAGCGTAAGTCAGGAACATGAGAAAAGTTAAAATTGAGCATAATCCCCCACATGATAGGAATACACTGGATTGAATAGGGAGAAACCTGACTTCAGATGTCTCTCCTGCTCTGGTAGAATCTACCCAGGTACTGTGGAAATATCATCCAATAGAAAGTTGGGCATCCCAACCCTGCCAAGACAAAGGCTCCAAACTTAGGTTTTCCCTCCTTATAACACCAATTATTGTCTGCAGTTTTTCAGTCTCTGAATATTTTTGACCTCACGTGTTTGGCTTCATCTACACTAGCACAATGTACTTGGTGACAGAATTGCTATTTCTACTTCCATCCATGACCTTCTTCTCAGGCACGCTTTTAAGCTCCAATACCTCTGGGCCATTGCCACCCCCTAAATATTCTTACTTCCTTGCTCAATCTCCACCTCCAGTTATTTTGAAGGTTGTACCTCAGGACTATACCCTTAGCTGCACTATCTAGATGGAGTTATGTATTAAGCACACTGTCATTTCCTTCCATTTGTTGAAGACCTTGACTGCTCTCTCCATAATCTTTCTCCCCACCACTATTCTTATCATAATTCAGGCTTGTCAATATACAAATAGGTAACTTATACATCACCAGGCTCCTCAATTTCTTTACCTCTTCCAAAAACCTTTTTCTTCATGCTTCTTCAGCCTCCTACTTCTACCATCTCACATGGATCTATCTCATATCTGGACCTTACACCATGAATAAGGGCACTACTCTAGCACCATAATTTACAGCTCCCACTCTACCATCTCAGTTCACCTGTATCAGAATGCCCATCATAGCAATTTTTCACCTTTACAAATACATAAACTCTAATCCTTTCTTTTCTGTGAATCAATTCCTCCTCTTTTCACTTCCCTCTGTAACCAGTATACATTCTATTGTAATTAACCCTTTACAAATATCCTCTATTTCTTTTCCCTCTCCTTCTTTTATAAATTAAAGGAGCTATCTTTCCTCATCCAAGACTTCTTGCCAGATCAAACTTTACTGTTCTTTAGATTACCTTTAGATGGTACATTTTTAAGGTTTTTGCTAAGTGTGATCATGGATACATTTTTAACCTATATGAGCTTGAGTTCCTTGCATTGATAAACTGGCAATCATACTATTCTTTGATATTTCTATGAAAATTAAAGAAATTAAGTGAGAAAGAAATGGCATGCAAATAGACACGTTAGTTCCTGGCAAATTTTATGTATAAAAAGTGTTAGTTAGGGTAATTAAAGTATTAGGTTTCTATGTTTGTGTGACTGTGTTTCCAGACTTTGTTTTTCTTTCCTTTTGTTTTGGCTTCTCATTCTTTTTCTTTGGCTCTGAAATAATGTCTTGAGTCATATTGCAGAGTGTGATGTTTAATTATGTTTGTCAACTTGGCTAGGCTATGGTGCCCAGTTTTTTGGTCAAGCAGCAGTCTAAATGTTGCTATGAAGATTCTTTTTTTAATGAGTCTAACATTTAATTCAATAGACTTGGAGTAAACAGATTATCCTTCAAAATTTGGGTGGGCCTCTTCCAATCAGTTAAAGGACTTAAAAAAAAGACTGAGACTTTCTAAAGAAGAATTTCTGTCTCAGTAAGACTGAAACATAGACATCCTGCTTGAGTTTTTAATCTTCTGGTCTGCACTATGAATTGGGATTTGCCCACCACACAATTAAATGAGTTAATATTTAAAATCTCTCTCTCTCTCTTTCTATCTCTGTCCTAATTTCTATCTTTACATTCTATGTTCTGTGGAGAACCTGGACTAATTCACAAAGGCAAAAATTACAGCAAGATCTGAAGTCAGTGAGAGCTGAGCTTGTCTTGTTACTAGCCCTGGTATAAGAAGCATAGCATATTCCAAGTTTGTTCTGATGGTGGAGCAGAGGTTTCTGATAATCCCAGAATGGCAGTGAGACAGAATACATTAAGTGAACTGAACTATGAAAATCTTCGAAACACATGGGTAAGAAAAAGGAAGAATGGACTAACAAAGAAGTGAGTACTAAGATACATAATTCAGCAAAAAATAAAAAGAGATATGATGATTACAAAATATTATAGTAGTGGAGATGTCTAGTATTATTGACAAAAATATCTCTGGACAGGTGAGACTTGATGTGACCATATTTGTATATTCCATCAGGCTTTCAATCAGCCTTTATTTAAGACCACACCACACTTTCCAAAAGTCTAATTAGTTTCAAAGTTAATGACAGTGTCATAAATTATATTTTGCAATTAATTGTCACATCTAGTCTATTGGTTTCCTATAATAGCTCATTAAAAATTGCATTGCACTACTTGATCTGTTAATTTCAGGGTCAAGTTTATATGTATATTTTATCTAAGAAAAATTTTATTTCTCTTGCAGCAAGAAAATAATAAAAATTTAAAATTAAAGTCTCAGGAGGTTTTAGATAACTTTCAGACATGATATTATACTATTTTAAGCAATAACAAGGCAAATGATTTCAGGTTCTAAATTTAGGGAACTGCAAAGACAAGTAATAACATACACACACACACACACACACACACACACACAAAGTAGAAGAAGATAATTTTCTCAGAGGGAAAGCTGCGCAATATTTAAAATGAAGAAACATTCTCAACTGTCCTTGAATTAAGATATTTTTCTGTGGGCGATACAGCCAGGTTTGGAAATAAGAAATGTTGTTTATAGGAAATAGCAAAACAAAATGTTAAAATATTAAATATACATAAATACTGCAGAATTTTACTTCTGAATATATTTATATGTTATCGTACTGTAGCTGAACATTTATATTGAAATTTTTTCTCTCAAACTTCATTAGCAAAAATTGCTGCTCTGCCTACTTTATAGAACTGTTGTGAGGATAAAATGAGATTATAGATGTGAAGTCATTATGTAAGTTGTAAAATTTGGATGATGGCAGTGAAACAAAAGAGGGAAAAGAAAATATTGACAGGTAAATGGATCCCAATAAACATTTTAAAGAAGACATTAGTTTTAAATTTACAGGATAAAAGTGGCAAAATGCACTTGAACACATCCAGTGTGGGAGAGTATACATGGAACGTGTTACTCATATTCACTGCTGACCAGTCTAAATTCATACAGCCAGGCTAGAGTACACATGATAACAGCAAGTCTTTTACCTTGATCTAGCAACTTTAACTCTTAGTACCTACCTATGGATACAGTTACATCTCTGCAGAAGATGTCATATGCAAAGGTATTCATTTTGGTATGTTGAAACGTAAAAACCGGAAACAGTGTATGATTCTGTCATTGGGGAAACAGCTAAATAAACTCTCTTCTATCAAGAGTATATATGTATGGAATAAAGCAACACTTAAAATGATGAGATAGGTCTACATATACAGACATGAATAAACCTCTAAAAATACTTTCTAGGAAAAAAAAATGATAAAGGTGCCCAGTGATAAATACAGACCATATAATTTATGTAAAAATTATAATAACAATACTGCCTCAATCAGTTCTGGCTGCTGTAACAAATTATCATAAACCAGATGGTTTAAACAACAAATACTTATTTCTCACAATTCTGGAGGCTGGAAGCCCAAGATTAAGATTTACATCTGATTCTTCCTGGTTCATAGACGGCAGTCTTCTCATGGTGTCCTCACATGGCAGAAGGGGCGAGAGAGCTCTTTGAGGTCTCTTTTATATAGGCACTAATCCTATTAGGTCATGGGGGCCCCACTCTCAGGACCTAATCACCTCCTAATGCCATCACGTTGGGGAGTTAAGATTTCAACATATGAATTTTAAGGGGAGAGAATAAACATTTAGTCCATAACAAATACCATGTACCTCAGGTGTGTGTGTGTGCATGTGTGTTTGTCTGCAATAACAATATACAGCGATTACTAACAGTGGTTATCTCTAGGGTTAGAGATTGTATTTTGTATGTGCATCCTTGTGCCTGCAAAGGAAGTCAAGATCAAGGTGATTGTGTCAGGTTGGGTCTTTTGGAAGTAGACTCTGAAACTGAATTTGGGTTCCAAAGTGTATAGGAAGCCTTAACCAACACAGCAAGGTGCTCTGTAGTGAGGTCGGCACCTATGAATGGTCGTGTTGGGCCATATGCCTGGGGTCATGCTTAGTCACTGGACATGGGTGATAGAAAGTGTGGGACCTCAGCTGAGGCAGCTCTTAATATAGAATTTAGCCTTAATGTTTGTATATTTTAAAGGGGAATATTTTCGTGTGGTTTAAGCAGTAAGCAAATACAATAACATTTTCAAAACCCATATATGGAGAATGATATGTATGTGTATATGTATAACCTTATAAAAATTGCAAGCTATTTTGATAGCAATAGCTATCTTTTCATTGTATACTTTAGTGCTTTTAAAACAATATTCAACATATATGCATTAATATTATTAACATGAAAACAATGTTTTCTGGATTCCTTGTCTGATTGTATGAAAAACATCTGGACAAAGTGAACAGCAATCTTAGATGAAGTATAAGGGGTACAGTGTGGAGGTACTGGTGAGCGGCAAGTCGCTGACAAATTTCATTCTGGAGAGGCCTCAGCAAGAGATGGTCAATACAAAGTGGGTGTGTGGCAGCCACCAAGCCTCAGAATGGTACTTAGGGACAGGACTCAATATTGAAAGGGAAAACATGTATCTGATTAGAGCCAGGGATTTCCTACTCCCATGGTCACTGTGATAAAGTGAAGTAGACAAAGAGTTTGGTCTTAGGAACAAAGCAGAAGGAAAGGCTGATGCTCACCTAACTGTAGAGAGGCTTAATGCTTTATTCCATTGCCCTCTCATCCTTCACTCTGTGCCACCCAAAGGACAAACTTGTGAAGTTAAAGATCAGATAGACTCTAGCATAACAGATTAAAAGGAAACATTTCTACATGGAAGAAAAACAATATTTTGGGACGCCCACATTTTCATTGACCTTATCTTTAAATGGCTCAGTCTACTCTTTCCTTTTGACCTAGAACTTCAAAGCCCTGGTAACTGAAATCTGTGCAAAACAGTGCTGAGCCAAGTGAAGACTGCCTGCACTCAATTCATGAATTGGAATATAGTATTTTAAGATGTATTTTTCAAAATTGATTCATAGATTCTATGAAATTCCTGTCAAAACTAGATCAGCCTCTTTTGAAGGAATAGACAAGCTAATTCTCAAATTTACATGGAAGTGCAAAGGGCTGAGCATAGCCAAAACAATCTGAATAAAGAAGAAAAAATGTTGGTGGACTTTTACTTCCTGATTTTAACACTTACTAGGAAACCTTACTAAGACAATGTGGTATCACCTTAAGGACAACTAATAGATCAATGAAATAACACAGGGAGTTCTGGTCAACCCATACATATGCAGTCCACTGATTTTGACCAAGCTACCAAGTTATTTCAACGAGAAAGAGAAAACTATTGTTAAGCAAATGGTTCTGGAACAAGAGCATATCTGCATGGAAAAACAATAACAGAAAACTCAGTTCCTACCTAATATGATTCAGAAAATAATAATTCAAAATGGATTATTAGCCTGACCTAAAACCATAGTCAAAAACTTCTAGAAGAAAAGATAGGAAAATATCTTTATGATATTGCAATGCGCAAGGATTTGGGGGCAGATCACAAAGAGCACTAAATGTAAAAGTAACAAAAATAATGTTGAGTTAAACTTCATCAAAATTATAAATTTTTTTTTTGAAATTTAAAAATGATAGACAAACCAGACTTGGAAAATGTTCACACCACATATACCTTCCCTAAAATCATCATTAAAAGTATAAATAATTATAACAAAAAGTCTGACTGCATTTTTGATGTTTGACTGCTGAAAATTTTAAACCCTCCTCCATTCTCTTCCTTGGCTGCTACTCTGCAACTAGACATGCTGATAAGAAAGCCCAGGTACTGCTGCCTTGGTACTTGGAGGTAGTTAATATTGTGCAAGGAAACCATCACTTCAGTCCTACCCTCCCACCACCACAAAAACCCCAAGCCGGCCTCCCTATCTTGCCCTCTTAAGCCATTTTGGACCCTGCCCTGTCCTTGCTAGAGAGCCTCCTTTTGTCATAAAATTTTTCATACCCTCCTAGTGCATGTGTAGCATCATTGGTCTGAAAATCCAAACCAAATTTGGTGTCTGGGGGCCCATCCTCAACTATACTGTATGACTACAATAAACTGATGGGAAAAAAGGCAAAATATTTGAAACAGGTACTTCTCAAAAGAGTAACACATGTGAAGGTTTTAAATATCTTGAGTCATCAGGGAAATATCAATTTAAAGCTACTATAAAGGAACTCTACATACTCACCTGAATAACTGAAATTTAAAAAAGATCAATAATAGCAAATGTTAATAAAGAGGTAAAAAAGCTGGAATACTAATGCATTGCTGGTCAGAGTTAAAATGTTACAACCACTTTGGGAAGCTGTTTGGCAATTTTTTAGAAATTTTTCCAAAGGTCTGTCCTATGACCCAGAAATATCATATTAGGTATTTATACAAAAGAATATAAAACCTAAGATCAAAAAATATATTTATACAAGAGTATTTTACAGCTGCCTTATTTATAACAGTCCCAAATTAAAAACAACACAATTGTTCATCTATAGAAAAATAAATAAACACATTTTTGTTTATTCATACAATTAAATATTATTCACCAATGGATAGGAACAACTCTTGATACATGCAACAACATAGAAGAATCTCAAAAACATTGCATTAGGGAACTAAGTTAAACAAAAGTAAGATATACTGTGGAATTTATGGTAAGTCTCTGTGGGAGAATCACAATGGAGATTCCTACATTTCTGGAGCAAAACTATGCTCTATGCTTTGAAGAAAGGCATACCTTTTGATAAAGAGTCCCTGGCATGCTAGTGGGTCCTGGTAGAGATGGAAAATATGATTATAGAATACTAAGTGATTATGCATTCAGAACTGCCCATCAGTTTTGTCCTATCATACCCACCAAGTCAAAATGTGATGTGGCTCAGCAGCCATCAATAATAGGATGGAAATGGTATATAAGGACGGAGCTCAAAAATGGCCAGAGGACACAAGCAAGCTTCATCAACATGCTATCATGTTCAATAGGTCCCCCTACTACCCAACATGGTTTTACCAGCATCCTTCTCTTTACTCACAGCTGTACAGGGTTACATAGGAGAGCTGATAAAGGAGATGTCCAAGATGGGTCAGTTCATTAAGTACGTGACTGCAGTGGACATAATTCTATTACATGCTACCTGGAGTTGGACTTTAAAGAGGGTGGAGATGGGGGCTTCCCTGGTGGCACAGTGGTTGAGAGTCCGCCTGCCGATGCAGGGGACATGAGTTCATGCCCTGGTCCGGGAAGATCCCACATGCCGCCAGAGCGGCTGGGGCCGTGAGCCGTGGCCGCTGAGCCTGCATGTCCAGAGCCTGTGCTCCGCAACGGGAGAGGCCACAACAGTGAGACGCCCGCGTACCGTAAAAAAAATAAATAAATAAAGGGTGGAGAGAGGAAAATCAAGTATTCCATTCAACTAGAAACTACAGCTTCCAATGTATACTTTGGATTCCTTATGTTCAGGGTCCAAAAGGTAAGAATAGGGGCTATCATCTGTGAATGGACATGTGCAGTAAGCCTGGACTGAGACAAGTATTATAATGAAGTACTTAGTCACCTTCAGGAATGACAGTTTGTATGACACTACTGAATGATCACTGGGATTATCAAAACAGAGAACTTAAGGCAAGCAGAATTTTTAATGGCAGTGGAAGAAGTAGATGAATATCATTTGAAGCCCAAAATCAATTGAAGAAAATGTAAAGGGCTATAATTGTGTCCAGCCAACCTTCCGAGTCTAAGTCTCTTCTCAGAAAGCAAGGCCAACAGGAAACACTGAAGGAACTTCTCCCCAAATGTTTATAAAGCTGTGGTGTATACACACAGCACAAGGAGTGGGCTGTAACAGACTTGGCACAGGCTGTACCTGTACAGCTTGTACAGCCTTCAGGGAATTGCAATTTAAAACTGCAATAACATATCACTGGGTATCCACTGGAAGGGCTAAAATTAAAAATACAAAAAACAGTAGATGTGATGAGGATGCAGTGTAACTGGAACATACATTGCTGATAGGAGTTAAAATGACATAACCATTTTGGAAAATGGTTTGGTAGTTTCTTATGACATCTGGTCTCTAATCCATCATTTTCACCCCAAGCTATTTATGCCCCTACCAAAAAAAAAATGCAAACATATAACCTAGAAAAGACTTAAAGAAGGTTGTTCATGGAAGCATTATGCATAAGTGGCCCAAACTGAAAACAATGCAAATGTATATCAACAAGAGAGTGCATAAATTATAATATATTCATATAATGATGTGTTACTTAGCAATTATAGAATAAAATGTTGATAAAAGCAACAAAACTAATTATCTGAAAAACATTGTATTTAATTTTAAAAAGCCAAGCACAAAAGAATATATACTACATGATTACATTTGTATGTAATTCAAGAGTAGGCTAAACCTATTTATGGTGATAGACATCAGGACCATAATTGCCTTGGGGCACAGGGTCACCTGAAAAGGAATGTGAGGGAACTTTCTTGGGGTGATAAATATGTCTTTACCTTAATTGAGGTGGTTGTTACATGGACATACACAGTTGTCAGCATTCATCAAGCTCAGATACTGCCTCCAAATTAAAGTTAAAGCAGAAGCTAGAGAATTACATTCTGCAATTAAATTAATAGAAGAAAATGAAGAAAAAAAAGGAATAGTAATGATTTAAGATAAAGGAGAAAAAAAATGAAAACCAAGAGTCTGATGGAAAGCCAGGGAAAATATGGAGTAAGAATGACATTATAATGAATTTGAAAAGGATATTAGAAAAGAGGAATGGAAAAGCAAAGTTAGGATGGCAAAAAATAAATGAAAGTTTCAACACAAAGGGTTGGAAAAATGTTGATTTTATTTACTCTCCAGAGAGGACCATGAATGCTTAGAGAAAATTAATGCCCTGTAGATGACCATTTTATCCCATCTATCGATCACAGCATGTATATTATTTTTTGCTCCTGGGACTTTTAAAAACCTTTTTGCCTTCTATTTCTTATATATTCTGACTCCTCAAGCACAAATACAAATGCTTTATCATGTCATTTAAACCAAGGTCTGTAAAAAACACTCTCAATACAGATAGAAAAAATTTCCAGCCTTTAACCCTCACATAGCTCTTAAATTTATGAAACAGAGGCAGATGATATCTTAAGAAGACCCGTGGAATAAAAAGGCACTGGTGTTTACAGAAATGTGTGCTGTTAAAAACAAAACAAACAAACAAAAAAACTACACTAGGCAATTTACATGAGATGTTTATAGAAGTGTCTTGGTAGGAAACCTTCCTTACCAGACACTCAGTGGGGGTAGGAATCTGCTTCTACTGGATCATAAGGACAGATTACAAAACATTAAGGAAATTTGTGGGCAACTCGGTAGCTTGAAATTAGCCATGGTGGGAGTATATATACCACAGGGTACAGCAGACATTATAAGTTGTATTTTTCTGTCCATAGAGCCAGTTTACCAGCACAGCACTGCTTGTTCTTGTTTCTTGCAACAATACAATTTTATTTAATTATTACATATCATCTTCATTAAATTATTCTCTCCATGAAAGCTACAACATTTATTTTACTTTATTTTTTTATCATTTTTGGGACTCTAGGGCCTAACAGTGAAGTCATATGAGTTAGAATAGTAAACATTCCATTTTAGCGATGTTGAAGTGGGTTATGTAATTTAACAAAGTTCATACAGTGAGTAAGTGATAGGGCCATGTGACAAGTTTATCTTACTCCGAAACTCTACTCTGCCCACTGACTATACTGTTCCTCCAAATAGTCAACAAATAATTTAAACAAAGAAACAAAAGAATCAAACACACCTTTTGATAAAGGCATTTGGAGCAAATAATATACTATGTGTGTGATTGCACATCAATCCAGATGATATGGTATTATTTTTGTCATGGAGATATGAAAAGACCATTTTACATATCAACCCATAAAGGACTCTCAGATACATTACCAAATAATATTGAGATTTTATTTTCTAAAATACCATAATGGCTAAAATGTTGGACTCTGCTCAACCTGGACTCAAATTTCATCTCTGACAACTTCCTGGTTTACTAGCTGTCTAACCTTGAAAAAAGTATTCAATTCTCTAAGCTTCAGTTTTAAGTCTCTAAAAACTAAAGAAGAAAATTCCATATAATACCTAACGTGGAATAGAGTAAGTAGAGTAAATAATTGGAGGAATAATAAAAATAGTAAACACATTTTTGTTATGAATGCTTATTTGCTTAACAGTGGTATGTCTCCATAATTTGAACTAAAATTAGCTTTTACTTCCTAAATTAATGATAATGTGAATCATCTATGTAGAATTAATTCACAAGATTGCTGAAGCAGAGATGACTTTGGAGAACACATGATTTTAATTAGCCTAACACGATAACAGAAAGGCATTTTCTAAGGAAATGATCTGAATGAAAGAGGAAAGCTTAGAGATCATAAAAGCCAGAGGCAGAGAACAAGAATGTGCATACATGTCTTTAGTACATTGTTTTAGATCGAATTGGCTAGACCCAAACATCCTGCAACCTGAGAGGGGTGCGGTTGCCACAGTTCATCAGGATGAACTATCCCTGGAGATCATCACTAATTCTGTAATCAATAAGCTGCCCTCTGATTATTTATGTGGCTTCCAGGACATACCACAGTGGAGAACCCTAGATAATAGCTATCTCTGAAAGGCCAACATTTATTATAAATTAAAGTTTTTTTCATGTCTGTTTATTCATCAATCTCTTCTGAACATGAGTAGTTCCTGACTGAATATACAACACCAGAGTAGCAAATGTTTAGACCTGCAAAGCAGGAGAGCACATTTTCAGAATGTGGATTTGATCAGGAAGTAGTCATTTGATGAGCCCTTGCCCCAGGGACCAGCCAGACTCCCTCCTAGAAATTTCTGTGTAGCTTCCTCTAAATGCACAAAGACTAAAAATGTGAAAGTTTTAGGCATGTATAAATGATGACCAGGCTTATCTCTTTTGGTTTCTGCATTAAAAATATTAGGGAAAGAGGGGAATAAAGCCTTAATATGCCAAATTTATAGTTGAAGAAACTGGAGGCCATAAAAATGCAACAAATTAGTAAAGGTAACACAGCCAATGGGAGTCAAATCCTTGACAATAAGTCCTTTTCTCTCCTGAGTCAAACCTAAGCCCACAGCACACTTTGCCTCTACTGATATTAGTAAGGAGTGAAATAAAATAATGAATCTTTAATTCCTGATGATGTTTTCTGAAAACAGTCTTAGAAGGATAAATGAGTTAATGCCTGCTTTCCCAATAGAGTGTGATATAACCAATAGGGAAAAAGGCAAACATTCATTTTCCCCTCTTTCTTAGCATATCATTTTTGTTTCACTTTTAAATTGCATCATATATTTGCAAAATACTTAACTATCATTAAATAGTTAATTATTATCTACTTGGTTATTTACAGCCTCAAGTGCATTTGCTTTGTTACATGGTATCAATTAATATGGTTAATTGATCCTAAAGTGAGCCTTCCTAGACTAAAAGAATAAATAAAATAGGATATTTTTTAAAGCTTACACCCTAAACAGAGTACAATAAAGTAATATTTTCAGAATAAATTAGATGATGCTGGGATTCATTTATTGACTTATTTTTAAATCATGGATGGTTGTATTCTCTAGTACATATGAAAGTATTTAAACAGAAGCATATAAGAACAATAAACTAGAACTCCCCAAAATTTATTTACTGCCAAATGCAGTTTTTTTTATTGAATCCATGTCTTTCACAATAACTTAAATATTTATAGTCACTGATGGTATTAAAAAACAATTTAAAATTAATTATCTCTGTACATCTACTAAATCTTCATATTTTTAACAAAAATTATTTTGGCTAATGCTTTGAATAGTCTTTGAAAAGTGAATTTGACTCCACTCTAACAGCACCAAATAAGAAACGGCCCAACCAGTAAAATCATGATGGCTATACAGTAAATATTAATGCTGATCATTGCCTGATGGATTTTTGACTTGACATCAGGGCAGCCAACATGCTTCCACAGGTCTTTCTTTATGCAGTTGATTTTGTATAAACAAAATGACCTTAAGATAATTGCATAATTTTAAAAGAGATGTAGAAACATATTTAAAAATTTTTGGTATAAGCATTTTTTGATTATTTTAATTAAACATACACACACACATGCACACTTACAGAAATGGATACAGAATCATTAAACCCTAGAATTTTAGCAAATTTAAACTGCAAGTGAGATTATCATTTTTCTAATAAAATGAAGATAGAAATGGAAACACATGTCAGAACATTTTAGGATGATTAAAGGGAACTACAGAGACACCATACTTAGCACTGTGCCAAGCACAGTCATTTGTTTATACATAATCCACTGTGCTAATGTCAGGGGGACACCAAAGGGTAAATCTAACCCCCATTTTCAAAGAACGTGCAATAGTGTTTACTCTTTCCCTGCACTATTCCTCTTTTCTCTCTCCAAAAACTTTTGTTAACTCTCATGGCTCACATATAATGACTATGTTAATATTTCCCAAATCTACACTCCAGCTCAGATATTGTTTTGAGCTCCAAAGTCATCGTTTCTGCCTTTTTACGGCTTACACTCATACCTTCCTCTACATGTACTTCAAATTCTACAAGAGCCCAACATTAAACAAACCCTTTCCTCATCTGTCTTTGCCTTCTCTGTCTTACCAGAGGTGTGGCATGGTCACATATGAATGGTCAAAAAACATCCAATTTTTAAGTAAGATGTTTCCATTTTTCTAAACATCCTGATAGTCTTTATGTTAAATAGACCACTAGTTCCCCCCAAAATGTCTCAAATTTGTCCCTTTGGCATTATTATTTTTATTGCCATAATTATAGCTTCCTGGCTTCTTACCAGGATTATTTACATAACCAGCTAATGTTCCCAGGTTTTCCCACTGCAGTCTAGTAGACAGGATCCAAATATACTCAAGGATAAAAAGGATTTACCCATTCATTTAACTGTGATGTCTAGGTGAGAAAAATGTCCCAATAATGACTAGATCCAGAATTATGCCTCAGAATTCTGTCTCTGCAGGCTTCTTTCAGACAACTTGGGATCCAACCACGGTAGTTTTATCTTCTTGTAGTCCCAACTTAGAGCTCCAGTAAAAAGAGGGCTTCATCATGTTGGTAGCTATGTAATATATAAGAAAAGGACATGAATTGCTGCCCATGTGATCAGAGGGCCAAGTGGGTTGGTGTACTATAAACATCTCAATCTGAATCCATTATTCATCCCTCTGGACAAAGTAAGGGTAGGTGTGATGATCAATAGTTCCATCAGAAACATTTAACTGTGGAACAAGGCTTTCCCTCAAAGTAAGGATGCTGAACTAACAAAAATAACTTATTTACCCTAGGAGTCAAAATTGTGTTCCTCACAGATAACTCTAAAATGCTACTCTGGTTGATAAGCCTTCAATTTCCCTATTGTGCCTACAGATTAAAGTGCAAACTCATTTGTGTGATAAAAAATAAAAATATAAAATCTGATTTCATTTTTCTTTCATGTCTTTTCAAGTAACTGCCTTTCTGCTCCTATACTTTACATGCTGCAGTTAATGAGCATTCCCCAGGGAAAAGACGTGCGCATGCGTGCACGCACACACACACACTCCTTAATTCAAAGCACTTCTTTCCATGGTGGCTTTGCTCATTATATTTCTACTGATTTCTCTGTCTAGAATGCTTGCCACTTCTCCCTGCCATTTCTGTCACTCTGAGGAACTCGTTAGTATTTGTCAGTTCCAAGGAAAATATTACCCCTTTTGTATTAGTTTAGGGAAAGAAATTAGTGTTAATTCCCTCTTTAGCATCTGCAAATGCTTTGTATATGCCTTGATTAAAGTACTAATACTAGTACTATTTGTGGAGTTTATATGAAGGAGATATATATATATATATATATATATATATATATATATAATAAAAATGTAAAAGCATAGTCTAAAATGTAGATCATATCCCCATTACATGTGACACTGAGCAAGTTTGGTCCTAAATTTTCTTTTTTTCTATCTACATTTTCTCATACTTTCTCACTATAAGAATTTACTTGATCTCATATATTTAAAGACCACTCTATAATGTCAGTTTTCCAATTTCTATCACTACCATGAACTTTTCACGAAGCTCCAGATTTGTGTATTTAAGAGGATTTTAGGTACACATGTCAAACTTACCAAATCCAAAACAAAACTCTTGTTCCCTATACCACTCCACTCACTTTTCTACCACAAATCACAGCAACACCTCTGCAGTTGCTCAAGACAAAAACACAGGATTCATTCTTGGTGGCTCTCTTCCCTTTACCTTGAACCCATTAGCAAGCTCTATAGGCTAAACATCCATATGGATCTCACATCAACACATTCTCACTGTCTCCAACATCATTAATACGTCCAAGCTCTCATCGTTTTTCCAGGAGAACTTCTAAAACCAAATTGTAACTCTTTTTCATAGTTCTCCCTGAATCTTTCCTCCTACATAACCATTAGATTGAATTTATACAACCTAAACTGTTTTCATCACTCTCTTGATTAAAACCTTCTGATAGCCTCCCATTACATTTTGAATAGTGTCCAACTGCTTGCCATGAATGAGCAGCTGTCTCTTTTCCTACCTCTCTGTGCAACTAAACACTCAAGCTAAATTCCTATGTGTCTAAAGAAACAACAGTAAAGACAGTGTTTGAAAAACAGTCTGCCTAGATTTGATCCCAGCTCTGCCACATACTGATTCTGTAACTTATTTAATACATTTCTGACTCAATTTCCTCAAATGTAAATTGGGAATGAAAATAAGAGTGTCTTCTGCAAAAGGTAGTTTATAGGATTAAATGAGTAAATGTGCATTAAATGTCTAGATCAGTCCCCGGCACATAGCAAGCACCGTAAAAATGTGTGCTAGTATTATTTATCAGTTCATTAAGTCATTGTCTTTCACACTAGCATGTGAGCTCCATGAAATTGGGGATGTTTTCTTGTTTGGTGCTATTTTCTCAGCATTTGTATAGGTCTATCATATAGAAAAGTTTCAATAAATCTTTGTTGGATAGAGTAGTAAATGATCAATGCATGCAATATACATGAAATGTGGTCCATATCAGAAAGTTTACCAATTTTTGAAAATTTCAATTGTTTTCACCAGTGTGAACTTATTGCAGCCAAGACAGAGGAAGTAGAATACCTTATAGAGCACATATATCATGATCCAGGATCTGTGATAAGCACTTTTTGTGGATTATCCTACTTAATTCTCATAATAGCCATGTGAGACAAATTGTCCATTTTCACAGATTAAGAAATTTATATTGAATAAATGTATAAGGCATTTCTAAGGTCATAGAATTAGTACAACCAAGGCTTTAGAACTTCAAACTTATTATCCCCTTTTCTCACTATGTTAAAATGTCTTATTCATCTTTCTGAAGCACAACATATACTATTGGCTACACTCACAATAAATGCTTGTGGAGTGAATTACCCGTAGATGACCATGAACAGAAAGATGTGTTGAAAGAACATTCCAAAATTAAACTAACAAAGGTAGTTTTTCTACACGAAATAAAATAATTTCATAAGACTGATTATTATTTTGATCTATGCAAGTGTTAAAACTTCTACTGGACATTCAGAGATAAATACCAGACATGTTTTCACACTATAAAGATATAAGCTCATCAAAATTATTCTAATACTGCATTGCCTTGCTTCTACTTTTATGGTCTAATTTTAGAAATTATTATTGTAAATTCAAGACAATTCCATTTTAAATGATCAGGGAGTTTGTGGACTTCTTTTATAATAATAAAATGCCTAAATCTTAGTCATTGGAATTCATTCTCTCTGGACAAATGCATTCAATTGCCTAATGTGATTAGAGCATTGTCAAAGGTACTTCATTTCTGATACACTTTTCCTCTGATTATACTTATCTTTGCTGATCTTCTATTATAAGGATTTAGATATCAAAGATTTCTTTTTACTTACTAGAAAGAGTTTGCAAAACGAATAATGAAACTAATATGAATCCCACAAATTAGACATTTTTTTAATTTACAATTTTTTTTGAAAATCCTCCTTTAGTATTCATTCTCTGCAGTGTTTTTTTAATCTAAGAAATCAAAATATCCATTTATAGTCAATTTGATGGATAGTGGAATAACTACTACCTAAATTGGAAAATATCTTAATGGTCTTTTCTTCCAAAAATTTCAGACAATATGATGACTCTTTTAATGCATGTACTGTAATTGCTGCTATATAAGGCAAAATTTCAGTGTTACAATAAAAGCACTGTTAATATTTCTGGTGATGGGAATTTTCATGCATAGTTGAAAAAAGACAATTTATATCTAAGACTTCAAAATGAAAAGCAAAGATTACTTAAACGTCAAAATTGAGCAATGAGGAAGTAGAGGGACATGAGTTTGGGAACAAATGCATTTCTTAATTTAGTGCTAAGAAAGAAAACTTCTCTCCCAGCTCTGATTTAGAGTATCTTTCAGCTTTTGTCTCAGAACGTCTCTGGGTCTCAATTTCTACATGTGGAAACAATTCCTAACACACTGAAGTGCTTGTGAGGATTTAATGAGGACCCTTCTCCATCTTAAATGCATTCCTTGATTATTTTCCTCCTCTTTCAAATTTGTTTCTCCATTCTAACTACAAAGATTGTTTTATCTATATTTTAAAAATTTTAATAAAACATATATAAAATAAAATTTGCCATTTTAATCATTTTTAAGTGTACAATTCAGTGTCTTTGATTGCATTCATGATGTTAGGCAGCCATCACTATTATGTATTTCCAAAAGTTCTTCAAAACATAAATCAGGACATTTCATACTACGTTTGATCCTCTTCAATATATGTCAGGAGTCAATGATATCATTGGTTGGAATCCCAGGTGGGACAGAGCAGGGCAGTGCTAGATTTCATGACGCTACTCAGAGCAGCCTGCTGTTTAAAACTTATGAATTGCTTATTTCTGGAATTTTCCAAATAGTGTCTTCTGACAGCAGCTGACTGCAAGTAAGTAAAACCACAGAAAGTGAAACTGTGGTTAAGGGGAACTACTATACTTACCAGTAACACCTCAAATACTTTCCTCACCTCAGTACCATCACATCAATACACATAAATACCATATTACAAGTCAAGAATTGTAAACACTGTTGATCTGCAATTTGACTCTGGGCACCCAGAGGCAAAAACAATGTTTTATGTGTTTTGTTGTTTCATCTGTATTGTTGTTTAATTTGTACTGCTCTCATTGCATTTAGTTAGTTTTGTATTTTTTATTTGAATTGAAATGCCTTTAGGGAAGGTTTGCCCTCTGAGGTCACCTCTGGTTTACACCACTCCCTACAATTTTTAAGTGTAATTTTTTTAGATTTGTTTGTTAGCTGCTTGACCTCTGAAGATATTTGAGTAAGTTTATTGGGGACAGTGATTAATCAAAACCAGATAAAGACATAACAAAAAAATATAACTACAACCCAATATTATGTATTAATATTGGTGGAAAATTCTCAGCGCTATATTAGGTAACCCAAATCCATAAACATATAAAACAAATTGTATACTATAGCCAAATGAGATTTATCCCAGAAATGCAAGGTTGCTTTAACACTCTAAAATCAGTTCATGTAATACAACATTTTCATAAAGGACATGATCATCTCAATAGTCCTGAAAAAATATTTGACAATATCCAAATTCTTTTTTTATAAAAACACTCAAAATACTAGAAAAAAACTTTCTGACTTGATAAAGGACATCTATGAAAAATCTACAGTAACATCATAATTAATGGTAAAAGACTAATGTATAAATTCGTTATACATTATATAAAGACTATATATTCTTAAAGACCCAGAACAAGCATCTTTCTTGTACAGGTTCTCTGATCACTAAAAATTGTTAATCATTTCCTCTTCTCTTCCAGTACTAAAGCTCAAACTCAAACTTTATTAAAGGCTCTTCCCCTTCACTTACTAGCTGTGTGAGCTTAGGTAAATGACTTGACCTCATAAAGTTCAGTTTCATTACCTATAAACTAATAAGAATGACAATACTTAATGTGTTATGATGGTGTACTGATATGATGCAGTTAAATTTCTTAGCACTCACTGTGCCAGGAACATGAAGGACTAAATAAATATGGATGTTATTATAATTACTACTATTATTACTGTTCTACTCCCATATCCTCCCAGCACTCCCAGAAAATCTTAATACTGGGTCAGGGGAAAAATCTAAGCAGGTAGCTGCTAGTTTCTTCTGATCATCTCTTGCACAGATAACTGAGAGACTAAGCTTTTGCAGTGATTCAATCCCAAGATATTTCCAGATCACTTTTTGCCATCAAACAGCACAGGCAAAACCGTGAGCTTGGCAGTTGTGTTACTTAATACTGACATGGACTTTAATCAAAGTCAATAGAAGGTACAGTCAATCTACTGTGGGATATTTAGACTCACTTTTACCATTTGATTCTAAGCTCAAATTATGTTCCTTAAGACTTCATTCTTCTCTGTGACACAAACTTTTTTTGATGCCTTCCTCCAATATGGAGCCCTTGAGATCACTTGGTGTTCCTCCTCTAATTACTATTTATTTTATTTACATGCATTTCTTTTTTTTCTTAATAAAATTTTTACTTTAAAGTGGCATTCTCATACTAAGACATTGGAGCAGTACATGTGCAGTTCAGCCTTTACCTAAAACCTCACTTGATGTAGTGAAATCCCCATGATATTCTTGGCTCATCTCTCTTCTGAGGCCACAGAAAGGACATTGTTTCACAACCTTGGAACATTTTTTTTCCAGTCCAGTTTTGTTTTCCATTACATAAGGTTTCATAACAATTGACATTTGAAATAATAATGCTGCATAAGAAAAAGCCACAACGTATCTGTAGCATAACAAAAAATAAGTGTTTATTTGCTCAAGCATCTGGATGGTCAGACAGGTAATGTCTCTGATCTTAGCTCAGCTGTTCACATGTCTGAGAGTTGTTGTCTGTTGGTAAAGCCATATGGCAAAGAGTATGACTATAGACAAAAGTGAAGAAGTTGAGCCACTAATGAGATTAATCTATCATGGGGCTCATTTACATGTAAAATGTTCTTTTAATTTAACCATTTAATTATTACTGAGTCACGTTGATATCTTTTTTGCTTTGTGCTATAGATTCTCCATATGAATACACAAACACTATGATTAATATTACATATCCATATCATCATATCTGTTCTAGTTGTCCAGTATCCCTGCCTGAAAGGAAGTTCCAAAAATCAGAAACCTGGTCTAGGAAATTGTAAATGTTATCTCTCCTGATGTCCCATGTAAGGGTTCACGTTACTCTAGAACAAGATTTAGCAAGATGTGGCCCATGAACCAAATGATTACTGCTGCCAGTAATTAGATGGCCTATGAACTAAAAATATTTTTGTAATTTTTAAGAGTCTAGATAGGATCAAAACAAGAATAACATTTAGAAACACATGAAAATAATATGACATTATTCACATTCAAATTTTAATGTCCATAAATAAAATTTTACTGGAACACACTTCACACATTTATGTATTATCTATGGCTATTTTCCCATTACTACAGAGCTGAGTAGTTTACACAGATCACATTACTTACAAAGCCTTAAATATTTACTATCTGACCCTTTACAGAAAAATAAAACAAAAAACAAACAAAAAAAAAACCCCAGCTCTAGGCATTTTGCTGCTTGGATTTCTCTTTTTGCCTTTATCAACACCTTTCTCTGTTTTTCTCCATCTAGATGGGTATTTCATAACTGAAAAGTACAGTAGTAGAGCTGGCTTCAGGTGTTCAACTAATAACATGAGGGTTTTGTCTTGCTTCTTCCATCCTTGGCTTTGCATTCCTCCATGAAGTTTCCATTCTCATGGGGACAACATGTCTGCCAGAAGTGTCAGGTTTACAGTCAGTCTTCACTGCAATCTCCTCACCATGAGTGAATTTTACTTTCTTAGCATTTCAACAAAAGCATTACACAGAATTGGTTCTTATCTACTCTAGATGGATCACGTTTATTCTTAACTCAAGCATAGGAAGAAGGAGTATGATATGATCTTATTGGACGTACTTGGGTTACATTTAAACCCTGCACATGGGGAAGGTTTCAATTCCATAAAAAACTAAGAAGACTAGTAAGAGAAATATGTACTTATTGAGTGTTTATTGGGAGTTGCTACCTGAAAGAAACAGAATGTATCCTGCTTAGGAATAAAATCAATTGTCACTAGATCATCTGAAAGTAGAATCTTAAAAAATTATGCCATCCATTTGAAAGAAAAATGTAATTAAATTAATATTGTAAAATAAATCTGTGCTGGAAAACAAATAGAACCCTAAGTTTTCTTGGTATTTAAAGCATAGAATGAGTTTTATAGTAAGAATGAATTTCCACAGCTTTTTTATAGAAAATAGAGTTTTATAAAAGGTTACTTCACATCAAAATTTAAGAATCTCTATTATTGACTTCTATCACTAAAATGTGCTTATTTTGATTTGTATTGAATTCAATATATAATTCACTGGCCACCTAAAAATACCAGATATTTAATCTCTTAGATATTCATAAGGGGACTATGACTTGGACTCTGCTTTAAAGATGATTACTTGTAAGAGAGAAAAGCAGAAAATTAAAATACAAAATGACAAAAATATGTAAAAGTTGCAATTATAGGATCAACAAGAATAAACCTCATTTGTTCTTTGAGAAAGAGTACATTTGTTACACAAGTGGTGACATTTACCTGTGTTAAATGCCTAGGGGATTTTTCCAATCAGATCCCTCACTAATCAGTGAAGAACAAGCCTGTGAAAATTCACTAGGCATGAAAGAAATTGATGTGTTTGGAAAACTGTTTTATACTGTTGTTCACTGTGACTTTAGGGTGTGTGCAAGGAATATTTGAGGACTGAGATTATGAATTAGAGTGGTAAACGATGAGGCCATAAAATGAGTCAGAACTTATAGAGTCTTTTATGTCAGGCCAATAAGTCTGTATTTTGTGTGTCAGAAACACTATGAAGATTTTTAGAAAGTAGATAAGTAATTTCAATGAACATCTTGGGAAAATACAAATTTAACATTAAGTTTAATTTAACAGAGACTGTGGACCTATTAGAGGTAAGAGATTATCCAAAAACAATTATAAGAATTTCTTCATAAATAATTTTTATGACCTCTCAAATAACTTTACTTCTAATATTTCAAAGGATTGTTTCAAAAATTAAGTAAAACAATGTGTCTAGAGCAAAAGTATAGCTATATTATGTTCTCATTTATGTAAAAAGTGAGCATAAGAAAATATACATGTATCTGCACATTTGTGTGAAAAGAAACACTGGAAGAATAACTCAAAAATCACAAAGATTGCTTACCTACAGAGGTGAATGAAAACAGAGTGAGATGGATGGAAGGATGGAACTGGGGTAGAAAGGTTGAGTGTGGAGAGTGACACTTCTCTGAATACAGTTTTTTTGTATAATTCTAACTTTTAATATATTTTATAATTAAACATGTCTAAAATTAGCAATAATGAAGAGGAAGCCCAAAATAAAATGTCATAGGAAGAAAATAGACATAATTGTATTACAAATAAATAACATAAAATACTAAATGAGAAAAGGGAAATAATTAAGGTAACTTTGGAACTTTTTTTATTATATACTCAAAGACTAAATATCAAGAAAACTATACACAATATTTTATGTTGATTAGTAGGTGTGTGTCCACAGTGATATGTGTTGGAATTGCTAAAACTATTTTATTTGTATTTGATGATGGAGCTAATAAGTAAATATATTGCAAATAATAAAAGTCACCTTTCTCACTGTCTAGAAGAAAATTACAAATAAGGAAAGAGGAAAGAGTAGAATCTTTTGGTATTGTGTTGAAATTGGAGGTATGTGTATTAAATGTCTGTTTTAAGATAGATAGATAGATGATATATAGATAGATAGATAGATAGTAGATTTAGAAATATAAATGTGTGTATGCATATCTTAATTCTTTGTACTGAAAGAAACTAGAAGCAATGATACCCAATACCATTGAACACATACACTGCTAAAGCTTGGTTTCTAAATACCATTCTCAAATGAAAAACTAGAACTCCTTGGAGAAATGGCTGATTCCAGGGTCAGGGCAGAGAAAGTGCAAGATTAGCCTGTAATATCTCATAGTACCAGAAAGGAAGGAAGTCCTCAAAACTTGGTGAAAGCATTCCAAAAATGCATAAAAGCCAACTTAAAAGGGCTCTCAATGGCCGAATATGGTACACATTGAGCAAAATGGCAGTAATAATAATAATGATAATAATAATAATGATGGTGATGATGAGAAGAAGAAAAAGGAGAAGAAGTAAATATAACCTTAGGAAAAAAAATAGAATATTTTGGGTCTATGTTGAAATCAATGAATAATTGAATAAACAAATACATAGAAGATGACAGAAAGCTCTTTTTTACAAGAGAATTCCAACTGGTAAATATTTTTTAAAAATTGATGGAAGTGGAAAACAGCATTGCTCAAACCCTAAAGTAACCAACTTTTGTTTGTCAGTCAAGAATCTTTAATGACTACTACAATGAATGGACAAATGTATGATGAAGTATGGTATATTTACATAATCTAAAAGTAACTTTCACAGGTTGCTTAATTACAAAGGGAAAAATAGTAACATTACAGTGAAAAAACCTGAAGACACCATCTTAGTCAAGTGATAAAAGTTAACATCCTCACTAATGGAAAAACCAACATTGTCTGCCTCTTTCTATGATTCACTAAGATGGACAAATCCTTTCTGTGGTATTTCTATCAAAAATGCATAACCTTAATTTTAAAAATATATTCTACAAAATCAAGAGAAATTTCATCAAATGTCTGGCCAATGGTTTTCAAAAGTGTCAGGTCATGAAGAAAATATATATATATATATATATATATATATATATATATATATATATATATATATATAATTATAATATATAATCTGTGTACTGTGACTATATAAGAAGTTAGCATTTGAGAATGTGGATGAAGGACAAATGGTAGGGTTTTCCAAGCTCAGAACTGTTGACATTTGGGGCTGAATAACATTTCATTATAGCATGCTGCCCTGTGCATTCTAGGATGTTTAGCAGCATCCGTGGCCTCTACTCACTAGATGTCAGTAGCAACACCGTCTTAGTTGTGATAACCAAAAATTTATCCAGACATTACCAAACATCCTCAGAGATGAAGGCATAAAGTCTCTGCCAGTTGACAACCAGCGGTGTATGGGAATTTTTTGTACTGTTTTCACAACTCTTTCATAAGACTGAAATTATCTTAAGATGGAAAGTTTTAAAAATGTGTGAAAATGCCTAGCAGAGTGCCAGTAACGTATGGAGCACTAAACAGGTAATACTTCTTCATAGAGGGGGACCTTCAAGATGGTGGAGGAGTAAGATATGGAGATAAGCTTCCTCTCCACAAATACATCAAATATACATTTACATGTGGAACAACTCCTACAGAACACCTACTGAACACTGGCAGAAGACCTCAGACTTTCCAAAAGGCAAGAAAATCCCCACATACTTGGGTAGGGCAAAAGAAAGAAAAAAGTAATAAAAAACAGAAACAAAAGAATAGGGATGAGACCTGCACCTCTGGCAGGAAGCTGTAAAGGAGGAAAAGTTTCCACACACTAGGAAGCCCCTTCACTGACAGAGACAGGGGGTGGGTGGATGGGAAGCTTTGGAGCCATGGAGGAGAATGCAGCAACAGTGCTGCAGAGGGCAAAGTGGAGAGATTCCCGCACAAAGGATTGGTGCTAATCAGCACTCACCAGACTGAGATGCTTGTCTGCTACCCACCGGGGTGGGTAGAGGCTGGGGAGCTGAGGTTCAGGCTTTGGAGGTCAGATCCTAGGGAGAGGACTGGGGTCAACTGTGTGAACACAGCCTGAAGGGGGCTAGTGCACCACAGCTAGCTCGGAGGGAGTCCAGGAAAATGTCTGGACCTGCCTAAGAGGCAAAAGACCATTGTTTTGGAGTGTGTGAGGATAGGGGATTCCTTCCCTGTCTGCCTAAAGAAGGCAGAGCACTGCCTAAATGATCTCCACAGACAGGTGTGAGCCGTGGCTATCAGCTCAGACACCAGAGACAGGCATGAAATGCTAATGTTGCTGCTGCAGCCACCAAGAACACTGTGTGCAAGCACAGGTCACTATCCACAACTCCACTGCCCCAGGAACCTGTGCAGCCCACAACTGCCAGGGTCCCATGATCCAGGGTGTTACAATATCACCCCAGCTTCTGTCACTGCAGCTTGCCCCACATTCCATTTATAACTACCGTACCCCTCCCTCCCCTGGAATGAGTGAGCAAGAGCCCCTTAATCAGCTGTTGCTTTAAGCCTCTTCTGTCTGGATGAGGAACAGATGCCTGAGGGTGACCTACATGCAGAGGTGGGGAAAAACCAAAGCTGAACACCAGGGGCTGTGTGAACAAAGAAGAAAAAGGGAAATTTCTCCATGCAGGCTCAGGAGCAGTGGATTAAATCCCCAAAATCAACTTGATGTACCCTGCATCTGTGGAATACCTGAACAGACAACTAATCATCCCAGAACTGAGGTGGTGGAATTTGGGAGCAAATGTAGACTTGGGGTTTGCTGTCTGCAACTGATTTCTTTCTGATTTTTAAATTTATCTGAGTATAGTTTTTAGTGCTAGTTATCACTGGTGGATTTGTTTATTGGTTTTGTTGCTCTCTTCTTTTTTTTTATTAAAAATGCTGTTTAAATATTTTATTATAATATTTTTTATTTTAATAATTTATTTTTAAAATTTATTTATTATTTTTTATTCTCTTTTCTCCCATTTGTTCTGATCTGTGGGGCTGAGAGTGTCTTGGTGTGCTGGCTTGGTGTCAGGCCTGAGCCTCTGAAGTGGGAGAGCCAAGTTCAGGACATTGGACCACCAGAGACTTCCCAGTCACGTGTAATATCAACTGGTGAGAGCTCTCCCAAAGATCCCCATATCAGTGCTAGGACCCAGATCTACCCAATGGCCAGCAAGATCCAGTGCTTGACACCCCTTGACAAACAACTAGTAAGAAAGAAACACAACACCACCCATTAGCAGAGAGGCTGCCTAAAATCATACTAAGTTCAGACACCCTAAAGAACACCACCAGATGCAGCCCTGCCCACCAGAAAGAAAAGATACAGCACCACCCACCCCAACAAAGGCCCAAGTCTCCTCCACCAGTAAGCCTACAAAAGCCATTGAATCAACCTCACCCACTGGGGGCAGACACCAAAAAACAACGGGAACTACGAACCTGCAGCCTGTGAAAAGGAGACTCCAAACACAGGGAGTTAAACAAAATGAGAAAACAGAGAATATGCAGCAGATGAAGGAGCAAGGTTAAAACCCACCAGACCAAACAAATAAAGAGGAAATAGGCAGTCTACCTGAAAAAAGAATTCAGAGTCATGAGAGTAAAGATGATACAAAATCTTGGAAACAGAATGGAGAAAATACAAGAAACATTTAATGAAAACCTAGAAGAACTAAAGAGCAAACAAACAATGATGAACAACACAATAAATAAAATCAAAAATTCTCTAGAAGGAAACAATAGCAGAATAACTGAGGCAGAAAAATGGAAAAGTGACCAGGAAGATAAAAGATTGGAAATAACTCTTGCAGAGCAGAATAAAGAAAAAAGAATGAAAAGAATAGAGGACAGTCTCAGAGACCCCTGGGACAACATTAAATGCACCAACATTCAAATTATAGAGGTCCCAGTAGAAGAGGAAAGTAAAGGGACTGAGAAAATATTTGAAGGATTATAGTTGAAAACTTCCCTACCATGGGAAAATAAATAGTCAATCAAGTCCAGGAAGTGCAGAGTCCCATACAGGATAAATCCAAGAAGAAACATGCCAAGACACACATTAATCAAACTATCAAAAATTAAATACAAAGAAAGAATATTAAATGCAGTAAGGGAAAAGCAACAAATAACATACAAGGGAATCCCCATAAGGTTAACAGCTGATCTTTCAGCAGAAACTCTGCAAGCCAGAGAGAGTATGAGGACATATTTAAAGTGAGAAAGGGAAATGCCTTCAATGAAGATTACTCTATCCAGCAAGGATCTTGTTTAGATTCGATGAAGAAATTAAAACCTTTATGGAAAACAAAAGTTAAGAGAATTACACACCACAAAACCAGCTTTACAACAAATGCTAAAGGAACTTCTCTAGGCAGGAAACACAAAAGGAGGAAAATAACTACAATAAAAAACCTAAAACAATTAAGAAAATGGTAATAAGAACATACATTTACCTTAATTGTAAATGGTAATTGATAATTACCTTAAATGTAAATGGATTAAATGCTTCAACCAAAAGACATAGACTGGCTGAATGGATACAAAAACAAGGCCCATGTATATGCTGTCTACAAGAGACCCACTTCAGACCTAGGGACTCACACAGAGTGAAAATGAGGGGATGGAAAAAGATATTCCATGCAAATGGAAACCATAAGAAAGCTGGAGCAGTAATTCTCATAACAGAAAATATAGACTTTAAAATAAAGACTATTACAAGAGAAAAAGAAGGACACTACATTATGATCAAGGGATCAAACCAAGAAGAAGATATAACAATTGTAAATATTTATGCATCCAACATAGGAGCACCTCAATACAGAAGGCAAATGTTAACAGCCATAAAAGGAGAAATTGACAGTAACACAATAATATTAAGGGACTTTAACACCCCACTTTCACCAATGGATAGATCATCCAAAATGAAAATAAATAAGGAACCACAAGGTTTAAATGACACTTTAGAGCAGATGGACTTAATTGATATTTATAGGATATTCCATTCAAAAACAACAGAATATGCTTTCTTCTCAAGTGTTCATGGAACATTCTCCAGGATAGATCATATCTTGTGTCACAAATCAAACTTTGATAAATGTACAAAAACTGAAATTGTATAAAGTATCTTTTCTGACCACAATGCTATGAGACTAGATATCAATTACAGGAAAAAAAAAAACACTGTAAAAAATACAAACAGAAGGAGGCTAAACAATATGCTACTAAATAACCAAGAGATCACTAAAGAAATCAAAGAGGAAAAAAAAAAAAACAAACCTAGAAACAAATGACAATGAAAACACGACAGGCTAAAACCTATAGGATGCAGCAAAACAGTTCTAAGAGGGAAGTTTATAGTAATACAATCCTACCTCAAGAAACAAGAAACATATCAAATAAACAACCTAAACTTACACCTAAAGCAATTAGAGAAAGAAGAACAAAAAAACACTCAAAGTTAACAGAAGGAAAGAAATCATAAAGTTCAGATCAGAAATAACTGAAAAAGAAATGAAAGAAACAATAACAAAGATCAATAAATCTAAAAGCTGGGGCTTCCCTGGTGGCACAGTGGTTGAGAGTCCGCCTGCTGATGCAGGGGACACGGGTTCGTGCCCCAGTCTGGGAAGATCCTACATGCTGAGGAGTGGCTGGACCTGTGAGCCATGGCCACTGAGCCTGCACGTCCAGAGCCTGTGCTCCGCAACGGGAGAGGCCACAAGAGTGAGAGGCCTGCATACCGCAAAAAAAAAAAAAAAAAATCTAAAAGCTGTTTCCTTGAGAAGATAAACAAAATTTATAAACCATTAGCCAGACTCATCACAAAAAAAGGGAGAAGACTCAAATCAACAGAATTAGAAATGAAAAAGGAGAAGTAATAACTGACACTGCAGAAATACAAAGGATCATGAAAGATTACTACAAGCAACTATATGCCAATAAGATGGATAACCTGGAAGACATGGAAAAATTCTTAGAAAAGCACATCCTTCCAAGACTGAACCAGGAAGAAATAGAAAATATAAACAGACCAATCACAAGCACTGAAATTGAAACTGGGATTAAAAATCTTCCAGCAAACAAAAACCCAGGACCAGATGGCTTCTACCAACCATATGGAGAAGAGATAAAACCTCTCCTTCTCAAACTCTTCCAAAATATAACAGAGTGGGGAACACTGCCAAACTCATTCTATGAGGCCACCATCACTCTGATACCAATACCAGACAAAGACGTCAAAAAAATGAAAACTACACACCAACACTGATTAACATAGATGCAGAAATCGTCAATTAAATACTGGCAAAGAGAATCCAACAGCACACTAAAAGGATCATACACCATGATCAATTGGGGTTTATCCCAGGAATGCAAGGTTTTCAGTGTGTGCAAATCAACCAATGTGATATAGCATATTAACAAATTGAAGGATAAAAACCATACCATAATCTCAATACATGCAGAAAAAGCTTTTGACAAAATTCAACACCGATTTATGATAAAAACTCTCGAGAAAGTAGGCATAGAGGGAAACTACTTCAACATATTACAGGCCATATGTGACAAACTCAGAGCCAACATCACTCTCAGTGGTGAAAAATTGAAAGCATTTCCTCTAAGATCAGGAACAAGACAAGATTGCCCACTCTCAGCAGTATTATTCAACATAATTTAGGAAGTTTTAGCCACAGCAAACCAAGAAGAAAACAAAATAAAAAGAATCAAAATCGGAAAAGAAGAAATAAACCTGTCAGTGTTTGCAGATGACATGATACCATACATAGAGATCCTAAAGATGCTACCAGAAAACTACTAGAGCTAATCAATGAATTTGGTAAAGTTGTAGGATACAAAATCAATGCACAGAAATCTCTTACATTCTCATACACGAATAATAAAAAATGTGAAAGAGAAATTAAGGAAACACTCCCATTTATCACTACAACAAAGAGAATAAAAAGCTAGGAATAAACCTCCCTGAGGATACAAAAGACCTGTATGCAGAAAACAATATGACAATGATGAAAGAAATTAAATATGTTACAAACAGATGGAGAGATATACCATGTTCTTGGATTGGAAGAATCAACATTTTGAAAATGACTACACTACCCAAAGCAGTCTACAGATTCAGTGTAATCCCTATGAAACTACAAATGGCATTTTTCAGAGAACTGAAACAAAAAAATCTCATAATTTGTATGGAAACACAAAAGATCCCGAATAGCCAAATCAGTCTTGAGAAAGGAAAACAGAACTGGAGGAATCAGGCTCCCTGACCTCAGACTATACTACAAAGCTACACTAATCAAGACAATATGGTACTGGCACAAAAACAGAAATATAGATCAATGGAACAGGATAGAAAGTCCAGAGAAAAACCTACACACATATCGTCACCTTATCTTTGATAAAGCAGGAAAGAATAAGCAATGTAGAAAAGATAGCCTCTTCAACAAGTTGTTCTAGGAAAACTGGACAGCTACATCTAAAAGAGTACATTAGAACACTTCCTAACACTATACACAAAAGTAAACTTAAAATGGATTAAAGACCTAAATGTAAGGCCAGACACTATAAAACTCTTAAAGGAAAGCATAGGCAGAACCTTCTATGACATAAACAACAGCAAGATCCTTTCTGACCCCACTCCCAGAGAAAGGGAAATAAAAACAAAGAATAAACAAATGGACCTAATGCAACTTAAAATTTTTTCAACAGCCAAGGAGACCACAAACAAGATAAAAAGACAACCCTCAGAATGGGAGAAAATATTTGCAAATGAAGCAACTGACAAAGGATTAATCTCCAAAATATACAAGCAGCTCATGCTGCTCAATATCAAAAAACAAACAACCCAATCCAAAAATGGGAAGAAGATCTAAATAGACATTGCTCCAAAGGAGACATACAGATTGCCAACAAACACATGAAAGGATGCTCAACATCACTAATCATTAGAGAAATGCAAATCAAAACTACAATGAGGTATCACCTCACACTGGTCAGAATGACCATCATCCAAAAATCTGCAAACAATAAATTCTGGGTTGTGTGCGGAGAAAAGGGAACCCACTTGCACTGTTGGTGGGAAGGTAAATTGATGCAGTCACTGGGGAGAACAGTATTCAGGTTCCTTAAAAACTAAAAGTAGAATTACCATAGGACCCAGCAATCCCACTACTGGGCATATACCCTGAGACAACCATAATTCTGAAAGAGTCATGTACCACAGTGTTCATTGCAGCACTATTTACAATAGCCATGACACAGGAGGAACCTAAGTGTCCATCAACAGATGAAAGGATAAGGAAGATTTGGCACATTTATTCAATGCAATATCGCTCGCCATAAAAAGAAACGAAACTCAGTTATTTGCAATGAGGTGGATGGACCTAGAGTCTATCATAGAGTGAAGTAAGTGAGAAAGAAAAAAAAACAAATACTGTGTGCTAACATATATATGTATATGGAATCTAAAAAAAAAAAAAAAAAGAATGGTTCTGATGAACCTAAGGGTAGGACAGGAATAAAAATGCAGACCTAGAGAATGGACTTGAGACACAGGGAAGAAGGAGGGGAAGGTGGAACAAAGTGAGAGAGTAGCATTGACATGTATACAGTACCAAATGTAAATAGATAGCTAGTGGGAAACAGCTGCATAGCACAGGGAGATCAGCTCCTTGCGTTGTGACCATCTAGAGGAGTGGAATAGGGAGGGTTGGAGGGAGGTACAAGAGGGAAGGGATACGGAGATATATGTATACATATAGCTGTTTCATTTTGTTATACAGCAGAAAGTAACACAACATTTTAAAGGAATTATTCTCCAATAAAGATGTTTAAAAAAAAAAGGAAACTAAAAGGAAGAGGAAGAGGAGGATAAAGAAATAGAAAAGGAAAGGAAGTGGATTAGCAACACCCAAGAACTGGTATTTTAAATAAGAATTCTATGTCTTAGTCAAATTAGTCCACTGTAGTAAGACTGAATTCCATACCACAGATCTGCTTAATATCTGAAAAGAAATGCTGCTTCCATACCTTATTAATGCCTGTGCTACCTGTTTCCTTTAAATAAATGCTGCTTTTAATTAAATGTCAAAATAAAATAGTTCTTATAAAATCTAGTAAATACATCTCTGTGGAAGTTCATACATAGTTCTAAATTGTATGTTTTAATGAGAAATTCAACAGGTCTGTTCAAAATAACCACAAATTTAATGAGGGACCCTTTAAGTGTATAAACTACTGTGTTTTGATATCTCCAACTCTAGATTTATCCACTCAGCTTCCAAACAATGTCCATCTATGTGGCAGGTAAATCCTGTCTTTGCAATTTAATTCTCCTTATTCCTCCCGGCTTCTTCAGAATGCAAACCTTTTCTATTTGGGTTAATTTCACACCTTGAATCTCACCAAAATCTCATTACTCACTTTTTTTCAGGAATCAGCTCTGCTGTGTGCTAGGTGTGATGATAACAAGAAAATCTGTAATATTACTACACAGAACTTTAAAACACAAGGTGATCTGCAGGAAAATGGAAGCAGAGTATGGATAAAAATAGGTCCTGTTACCCTTAGATTTGACAGTTTGGACTCCAGTTTTTGACAGCCTGACCTTGCTACTCATATTGCTCACAACTGTCAGTAATTCAGTGACAAAGGAGAAGTGTGGTACTGTATTAATAACAGGCTCATGCTTAGTGATACCCAGTTGGTGATATAGGAGAAAGAGGAAGAGAAGAGAGAGGAATTAGAAGATAGAAATAGTGATTGAAAATGTAAGCAGAGGAAGGGACAGAGAGATAGGACAAGAGAAATGAAATGATAGCAGTGGTAAAGTTCAAGAACATGACAGACTGAAAGAGAAGGAACAGGGAGTTGACTTACGCTTGTTCATGAATGGGAGAGAAACAAAGGAAGAAAGAAATTAAACAAGAAAAAACAAAATGTGAAATGTATAATGAAAGAGAGAAAAGATACCATGAGATTCTGAGGTGTAATTGGTGATTTAGGGTTCATCCAGGGGAGTGTGCTCAGTATAATGAGAAATCTGGAAATGACAAATTATGAAAAAAATAATGTAATTAAGAACATCTTGTGCAAAAATTAGAAGACTGAATGGAAATATATAGTGGTCTTCAAATATTCACAGGAATTCTATTTAGAGAGAAGGAAAAGTAAAAATAAGATCAGTCTGTGTTTTCTCTTACGGCTCTGTGGAATAATGGGTGGGAGAGGGAGGATTATAAGGATATATTTTCTAGGGTGTGAGTTCAAGAATGAATTGAGACATATAATGATTTCCTGAGCCCCCCATCATGTGGCAATACTAGGGAAGGGCTCTGTTTCTTCTTTAACAGGCAATAGGTCTAGTGTCTCATCTAATTTATTTCGCAAACTTAGACACCCTTGAAAGTAAAAAGCGGTTTATTTATAATTACTTCTGGATAGTAAGTTTAAATCAGAATGTTTCCAGGAAAATCAGAATATATGGGAATCCTGAGTATGTGTAGATAATATCTGAGAATATTGCTAATTTTAATGCTCTTACCCTAATTATATTTTTCTTTTTTGACTAGTCATTTCACTGGTGCATTTCTCAGCCATTTGGAGTAGTGGCAAAGTATCCCTATGTATTACTATGAAAAAAATTAATACAATAATTAGAGAACACTGAAGATTAATTTTTAAATGTCAAGGTATTAATTAATTAATTAATCCAATGAGTGATAGTTGAATATTCCTTACATGCCTTACATGTCAGTCATTGTGCATTGTGTTGTACTCCTGCTTATAAAAGGACATTTCTGGAGCAGTATAAACAAATATCACACTAACTAAGTAGCAAAACTCACACTAAGTAAGTAGAAAAAACTCAGATTTGAACCAGAATTCTGTCTACACTGATTGTTACGTACAGAAATAGATGAGAGAGAAAGGGAGAGAGAAAGAAATTTGGCTTAACAACCAGAAATGTATTTTCACCCAGTAGTGGAGGCTGGAAGCCCAAGATCAAGGTGTAGACAGAGTTGATTTCCTCTGGGGTCTATGAGAGAAGAATCTGTTCCAGGCCTCTCTCCTTGGCTTATAAACAAATATCTTCCCCCGCTTGGTCCTCATATGGCCATCCTCTGCTGTCTCTGTCTCTTCTTATTCAAAGGCATTTCTGGTGTCTCTTCCTCTTTTTATAAGGACTCCGATCATATTGGATTAGAGCTCCATCCTAATGGGCTCATTTTACTTTATCACCCTTTTAAAGACCTTATCTCCAAATACAGCTATACTCTGAGGTACTAGGGGTTGAAACTTCAACATATAAATTTTGAGGGGACACAATCCAGCCCATACAACTTGTCATTTCATTTAAGATAAAGAACAAAGTTCATTCCATGATAAACAAGCCTAGCCCTTATTCTTTTCTTTGGTCACTTTTCATATGAGAACCTCCTTTCTACCTACATTATAGCCACATTTACCATCTCTCTGCTGCTCCTAGACATTATGCTCTCTCCTGCTTTAGAGCTTTTGCATTTGCTAAAAGTCTCTCCTTCTCTACCTTTGTCTAATAATTTTGCTACATAAAAGAAAATCACTGACAGGGATCCTCAACATTAAGCTTTGAGAGGATTTGGATTTTGTCATCTCTTTCTTCTTCCCCTACCTACTAGCCTCTGGGAACCACCAATTTACTCTCTGTTTTTAGAAGTACATTGTGATCCAGCAATTCAATTTCTGGGTATATATCCAAAGGAATGAAAAGAGGATATGGAAGAGATATCTGCACTCTTGTTAATAATAATAATAACTTCATTGTTATTCACCATAGTTAAGATATGGAAACAATCTAAGTATCCATCAAGGGATGAATGGATAAAAATGTGGATTATAATTCAGCCATGAGAAAGGAGGAAATCCTGCCACATGTAACAATATGGATAGACCTTGAAGATATTACGCTAAGTGAGGTAAGTCAGAGAATGATGAGTACTGTATGATATCACTTATATGTGGAATCTGAAAAAGCTGAACCTGCAGATATATTTATAACCACTCATGGAAGAGAGTTGCAATGACTTACATATTAGAGTTGATGGGTTCCAGAGTTTGGGAAACAAAAGTTGTGACATAAGGAATGACATAGTTGAAGAATGTCAAAGTAGAGAACACTCCCTTATGTCGATTGATTATAAATGATGGAAAGCATCTCCAAACCAACATCATTTAAAATAAGTTTTTAGCTGTCTATAAAATTCAAGGGTGGACCTGGCTTCCCCCTTTGTTACATCTAAGAGCTTAAAGGAAGTTGAATCATTGACATCATATTTTTCTCTCTTCAAGGTCTGATTTTCTTTAAGATAATTGTTTGGTATAATTACATAATTCTGTCTCATAGCTCCACCATATGAGATCTCTAGCAGTTCTAGGCTCATGTCTTCATAGCGCTGAATCCAGTAAGCAAGGTTTCTTGTGTGGTGGGAATAACAATGTTTTAGTCTTTTAGCAAGTTTGATGTTTGTAATGCAGTTCTGTTGTCTATAACCACTATACTGTGCATTAGATCTCTAGGACTTATTTATCTACTAGTTGCAAGTTTGTACCCTTATCCTTCCTCTTCCCCAATTATTCAACCATATATTTTAAAAAGAATAAAAAAGAGAAGGAGGAAAGGAAAAATAAAGGAAGGAAGGAAGGAAGGAATAAAGGAAGGAAAGAAGGAAGGAAAGGAGGAAGGAAGGAAGGAAAGGAAGAAAAAATAGAGGGAAGGAAGGAAGAAGGAAAGATGCCCTCAATTTGACACTCATTGCCCAAAACTAGATACCAAAACCATTCTTGTGACCCATGTGATGACATAGCCATAGAGATGTGCAAATGGAATCCATTGCCTAAAGTTACAGCCACTCATGCAACAGCAAGAAATATGAACCACCCAACCCACATAGGCTGCAACTGAGGGAAAGAGGAATTACCAATGAAAATTGGAGAGGCTGGTATCAGAAGAAAAGGAAAGAGAAGCTGGACAGCAAAACCTAACAAATGTTTACCTCATCCTTCATCTTCAGACATCAAAATATAAAATGTTTAGTAAAATAGGGAAACAAAAGTTATATTTGGTAGCTTGGTATCTATACTGGGGTCTTTGACTCTTTGGGACAGTCACAGTTTCTTGAACTTTTTAATTCAACACTGATTAGAAGGTAAATGCATACTGAGTGAAGTAGAATGCCTATCAAATTCTCAACTCAGAACCTGAGTAAAGTACTAGAAGCATGGTGATTACATGATTAAACTCCTTAGTGCACAGGAGGTGCTTACTAGATATGAATTTTCCCTTCTGTTCCTCCTCTTCCTTCTCTCTACTTTCTCATTTTTTTACTTTCCTTTAATCTATGATCCTAGTGCTGTCTTTAAGATGTCACAAAGAATGAATCGCTTTCTATACATCATTCAGCCTTACCGATATCCTCTTCTCCAATTTAAATGTCTGAAACTTCTTCAAGTGCTGTTTCCATAGCTAGTTTCTAAAGCTCTTAAAAGCATGATTGCCCACTTCTGGATGCATACTGATTCATCAATAATGTAAGAGGACACAGTGTTATAGATGATATTTAATTATAAATACTATTCAATATTTTTTGTATCCATTCCTGAACTTATGTCTTCAGATCATCCTAACTCCTGAACTTATAAGTCTTCAGATCATCCTAACTTCAGACCATTTCTAACTCCTTAAGAGATAGAAATTTGTCCTTTCTCTTTATTTTATTTGTCTCTTTTATTTTATAGCAACTGTATTGAATTTTAATTAATACACAAAGAACTGCACATATTTAGCATGTACAATTTGATAAGTTTGGGCATATGTATACACCAGTGATACTATCACCACAATCAAGGTAATAGTAATATCCAACAATTTTCAGTTTGGCCATTTGTCCCTTTGTTGTTGTTATTGTTTTGTTTTTGTGATAAGAACACTTGAGAGACTCTTAACAATTTGAAGTGCACCAGCTATAGCTCAGCTGGTAGAGTGGAAAACTTGACCCTTCTCTTTTTAAATTTGTTTAAGATTTCCCTAATGTTCTTTGTATCACAACCTTGTATAATTTCCTTGAAAATGACTCACCATTTGTGAAGAAAGCCTATGAAATCAGAAGGACAGAATGGTACAATGAGGAGAGAGTAAGATTTGAGACTGGAAACCCTGTATTCAGTTAGTTCCTTAATTCACAAGGTGAAGTACCTTTGGTAAATCATTTAGTTAACCTGAGCTTCTGTTTCACTATCTGTAGTGATAGTAATAACAATATTGAATGCTTTACAATATAGTTGGTTGTAGATATCAGTATTATTAAATTACCAAAATATAATTAAATTTATTTTATGATCATTCTTAAAATCATGGAGGTCATGGACCTTAACATCACTAAGCTGGTGTATGGAGACATTTCTTACCTTCTGTAAACCAGCTTTTTAGAATGGAGCCTAAAACCTATATATGAATCATATGTGACTGTTTCTCAAATATGAAGTTCCCTTGAGAATAAAAATAGGGAGAAATAATTTTGCTGTTTGTTAGGCACCTGTAGCATTCAGAACTGTAATGTATCAAATACGTTCAAGTGGATCAATATCTCCTCAGCGTGACTCGAGTATAAATAAAAATTTATGATCCAAATATAGCATGCTGTGACCAAAGTGAATGAATAAGAGAAAGTGGTACTACAGAAATAAAAATTTCTATATCAGGATGGCTGGCTATTAATTTTTATAAAAGCATGGGAAAAAGCAGAGCCAGAGACACTTTTGCACACAAAGGACAATTTGTTCTTCCCTAAAAATTCAATATGGCAACAAACTCTGTGAAATTACAATAAATTTTGTTCATAGTAGATAACGGTACAAAAATCATAAGTAAATATATTCAAGAAAGTGTATTCATAGTTACATATTATCTTAAAACAGAAAAGGTTAAAGAAAATCAGTTAACAGAGTCTCCACATTATATAAATGTGAGGTGAAGTTAACTTGGCCAGGGTCAGAAATCTGGTTAGCAACAGAGCTTACATTATCAGATATATGTAGGTCATTACAAAATTTATATTTCATATCCATGTCTCTCTCTCTTCTAATTACAAATGACATCAACTATACTCTTGGGTTTACCAGATTTAGCAAATAAAAATCCAGGATAGCCAGTTAAATGAAATTTCAGATTAAAAAACAAACAAGTAATTGGTTTAGATTGTTCCAATATTTTGTGCATATTTATATTAAAATTATTTATTGTTTATTTAAAATTCAAATTTACCTAGGTGACCTGTATTTTATCTGACAACCTTACACACCACGAATTCCCATTTGGATGAAACATGGGCACTCTTAGCTCAACATATTCAAAACCAAACTTGTTATCTTCACCTTCAAACTCAGCCTCTCTCCATGTCTCTGTTCTCAGTGAATGACCTCACACCATCTGGTTTCCCAAGCCAGAATGCTGGCATCATTTTGATTTTCATCTTTCTCATTGTCTTCCTTTCTACTCATAATCAGTCACGTCTTAAACATCTTCTAAATAACCTCATCTCTCAGTCCTCACTGTTGTTGCTTAGTTCAGCTCATTCTTACTTGCTTTAGTTACTTTAGTGCCTGCCTAATTGGTTTATCTGCCCCTTTTTCACCTCCTTAATCTACATGACTGTGTAACTAGAAAAAGGAAGATAAAATTACAGACCTGATGACCTTTTTACCTTGCTTGTAGCCTTCAATGAACACTCATTAATGACAAAGGAGGAACTAAAACATTCCCATTCAGAATGATTCATAGTCTGACCACTGATTGTTTCAGTGGTCCCAAGTTTCTCAAAACCTCCTTGCCCTCTACAGTCTAGATCAGGGGTTTTCAACGCCTGAATAATACTGCCCACTGACTGCTTTGTAAATAAAGTTGTATTAGGGCTTAGCCATGCCAATTTGTCTGAATATTGTCTATGCCTGTCTCCTTGCTATGACTCTGGTAGTTGTAACAGAGATTGATAGTTCACAAAACCTAAAATATTTACTATCTGGTCCTTAATAAAAAATGTTTGACAGCTCCTGCTCTACATAAAACAAACTATTTGTAATGCTTTTGAACTTATTATGCTCTATCTCATCACTAGGACAAAATTAACAATCTCTATGTAAAATATTATTTCTTTCAACAAAAGCCACTATAATTCTCCTCAAAAATCCCACTTCTCCTTTATATTTATAAAAACAAACAAACAAAAAACACCTCTACCACCAGAAAAGCTCCTGGTCTACCAGAACTGATATGAAGCCTCCAACTCTGGGTTCCATTGGGCATTTCCTCTCTACAACTTTGCTCCACTTATCATACTTGATATTTACAAAACTTTCTCTTTTGAGACCATAAAATTTGTGCCTCATTCCCTATTCTAGTCTCAGCAATTAGGAAAAACATAGCATGAACTTGGTGCTCAGTTTTTTTAAGATTACTTTTAATCAGTGAAGTAGCAGTAACACAATAATAGTAATGGGCTTTAACACCTCATTTTCACCAATGGACAGATCATTCAAAGTGAAAAAATAAATAAATAAGGAAACACAAGCTTTAAATGAAACATTAAACAAGATGGACTTAATTGATATTTATAGGACATTTCATCCAAAAACAACAGAATACACTTTCTTCTCAAGTGTTCATGGAATATTCTCCAGGATAAATCATGTCTTCAGTCACAAATCAAGCCTTGATAAACTTAAGAAAATTGAAATTGTATCAAATATCTTTTCCAACCACAATGCTATGAGACTAGATATCAATTACAGGAAAAAAAATACAAACACATGGAGGCTAAACAATACACCACTAAAAAACCAAGAAATCACTGAAGAAATCAAAGAGGAAATCAAAAAATACCTAGAAATAAATAACAATGAAAACATGATGACCCAAAACCTATGGGATGCAGCAAAAGAAGATCTAAGAGGGACGTTTATAGCAATACAATCCTACCACAAGAAACATCTTAAATAAACAACCTAAACTTACACCTAAGGATATTAGAGAAAGAAGAACAAAAACCCCCCAAAAGTTAGCTGAAGGAAAGAAATCAAAGTTCAAATCAGAAATAAATGAAAAATAAATGAAGGCAAAAATAGCAAAAATCAATAAAACTAAAAGTTGGTCCTTTGCGAAGATAAACAAAATTGATAAAGCATTAGCCAGACTCATCAAAAAAAAAAAAAAAAGGGAGAAGACACTAATCAACAGAATTAGAAATGAAAAAGGAGAAGTAACAATGAACACTGCAGAAATACAAAGGATCATGAGAGATTAGTACAAGCAAGTATATGCAAATAAAATGGACAACCTGGAAGAAATGGACAAATTATTGGAAAAGCACAACGTTCTGAGGCTTAACCAGGAAGAAATAGAAAATATAAACAGACAAATCACAAGCACTGAAATTGAAACTGTGATTAAAAATCTTCCAACAAACAACAGCCCAGGACCAGATGGCTTCACAAGCAAATTCTATAAAACATATAGAGAAGCACTAACACCTATCCTTTGCAAATTCCTCCAAAATATAGCAGAGTGGGGAACACTCCCAAACTCATTCTAAGAGGCCACCATCACTCTGATACCAACACCAGAGAAAGACGTCACAAAATAAGAAAACTACAGGCCAATATCACTGATTAACATAGATGCAAAAATCCTCAAAAAAGTACTGGCAAAGATAATCCAACAGCACATTAAAAGGATCATACACTATGATCAAGTGGGATTTATCCCAGGAATGCAAGGATTCTTCTGTATACACAAATCAATCAATGTGATACATCATATTAACAAATTGAAGGATAAAACCCTATGATAATCTCATTAGATGCAGAAAAAGCTTTTGACAATATTCAACACCAATTTATGAATAAAACTCTACAGAAAGTAGTCATAGAGGTAACCTACCTCAACATAATAAAGGCCATATATGACAAATCCACAGCCAACATTGTTCTCAACAGTGAAAAACTGAAACCATTTCCTCTATGATCAGGAATAAGACAAGGTTGCCCACCCACACCACTGTTATTCAACATAGTTTTGCAAGTTGTAGCCATGTCAATATGAGACAAAAAAGAAATAAAAGGAATCCACATCAGAAAAGAATAAGTAAATCTGTCACTGATTGCAGATGACATGATAAAATACTTAGAGAATTTGAATATGCTACCAGAAAACAATTAAAGCTAATCAATGAATTTGGTAAAGTAACAGGATACAAAATTAATGCACAGAAATCTCTTACATTCCTATACACTAATGATGAAAAATCTGAAATAGAAATTAAGAAAACACTCCTATTTAACATTGCAACAAAAAGAATAAAATACCTAAGAATAAACCTACCTAAAGAGGCAAAAGACTGGTATGCAGAAAACTATGACACTGATGAAGAAATTAAAGACGATACAAACAGATGGAAAGATATATCATGTTCTTGGATTGGAAGAATCAACATTGTGAAAATGATTATACTACCCAAAGCAATCTACAGAGTCAAGGTAATCCTTATCAACTACCAGTGACATTTTTTACAGAACTAGAACAAAAAATTTCACAATTTGTATGGAAATATAAAAGACTCCGAATAGCCAAAACAATCTTGAGAAAGAAAAATGGAGCTGGGGGAATCAGGCTCCCTGACTTCAGACTATACTACAAAACTACAGTAATCAAGACAGTATGGTACTGGCACAAAAAAAGACATTTAGACCAATGGAGCAGGATAGAAAGCTCAGAGAAAAACCCACACATATATGCTCACCTTATCTTTGATAAAGGAGGCAAGAATAAGCAATGTAGAAAAGACAGCATCTTCAAAAAATGGTCCTGGGAAAACTGGACAGCTACATGTAAAAGAGTGAAATTAGAACACTCCCTACACCATGCACAAAAATGAATTCAAAATGGATTAAAGACCTAAATGTAAGGCCAGACACTATAAAACTCTTAGAGGAAAACATAAGCAGAACACTATGACATAAATCACAGCAGTATCCTTTTTGACCCACCTCCTAGAGAAATAGAAATAAAAACAAAAATAAACAAATGAGACCTAATGAAACTTAAAAGCTTTTTCACAGCAAAGTAAACCATAAATAAGATGAAAAGACAACCCTCAGAATAGGAGTAAATATTTGCAAATGAAGCAAACTGACAATGGATTAATCTCCAAAATATACAAGCAGGTCATGCAGCTCAATATCAAAAAACAAACAACACAATCCAAAAATGGACAGAAGACTTAAATAGACATTTTTCCAAAGAAGATATACAAATTGCCAACAAACACATTAAAGGATGTTTGACATCAATAATCATTAGACAAATGCAAATCAAAACTACAATGAGGTATCACCTCACACAGGTCAGAATGACCATCATCAAAAATCTACAAACTATAAATGTTGGAGAGGGTGTGGAGAAAGGGAACTCTCTTGCACTGTTGGTGGGCATGTAAATTGATACAGCCACTATGGAACACAATATGGTGGTTCCTTAAAAAACTAAAAATAGAACTACCATAGGATCCAGGAATCCCACTACTCGGCTTATACCCTGAGAAAACCATAATTCAAAAAGAGTCATGTACCACAATGTTCATTGCAGTACTATTTACAATAGCCAGGACATGGAAACAACCTAAGTGTCCATCGACAGATGAATAGATAAAGAAGATGTGGCACATATATACAATGGAATATTACTCAGTCTTTAAAAGAAATGAAATTGACTTATTTGTAGTGAGGTAGATGGACCTAGAGTCTGTCATACAGAGTGAAGTAAGTCAGAAAGAGAAAAACAAATACCGTATGCTCACACATCTATATGGAATCTAAAAAAAAAGGAAAAAAAAAATAAAACGTTCTGATGAACCTAGGGGCAGGACAGGAATAAAAACGGAGATGTAGAGAATGGACTTGAGGACATGTGGAGGACAAATGAGAAGCTGGGACGAAGTGAGAGAGTAGCATTGACATATATACACAACCAAATGTAAAATATATAGCTAATGGGAAGCAGCTGCATAGCACAGGGAGATAGATCAGTTTGGTGCTTTGTGAATATCTAGAGGGGTGGGATAGGGAGGGTGGGAGGGAGACACAAGAGGGATGGTCTATGGGAGTATATTTATACATATAGCTGATTCACTTTGTTATACAGTAGAAACTAACACAACATTGTAAAGCAACTCTACTCCAAAAAAGATGTTAAAAAAAAATTTGTAAAGACAATGTACAGTTATGTAATAACTCCCATAAGAACTACATACATAAATTGTTAATAGCAGATGATCCTGGACAGTAAGATTAGTAGTGGGGAAGTGTAAAGTAGGAAACATTTTTTTTATCATAAGGACTTTTATATGATTTTGGGGTGTTTTTTTTTTAATGTCATGCACTATTTGATATTTAAAAGTGGATTTTAAATGAAATTTTTTCTGTAGATCTTATATCTGTAACAGCATTTGTGGGTATTTTAATCCTTTATTCATGGAATCACGTTTCAGTTATCCTTATTTAACTCTAAGTCCCAGAATGCCCCCTGAAGTATTCAACATTATATTTCCTGTTTTCTTTACATTCTGCTCAATATTTGCCAGGTAGCATGTGTTTAACTCTGAAGCATTTTCATGCAGGGTCCCAGAGGCCTTCAGTAGGATCGAGCCCCAGTTGGCACCATAACTGTTCATTAGCATACACTGTATTGAGATCTTTCTCTTTTCTGCTTCAGTTTCCCATTTCCTACTGGTGCAACCTGTGACCCCTCTCAAAACAGACTATTGCACTCAAAGCCTTTTATCAGGATCTACTGCAAAGGAAACATAAGCTATGACAATTGGAGCCAAAGTAGAATTATAGACAGTAGGAACATGGATCTGGGAGCAGGCTGCTAAATGACCAAATGGCAACATGACACCATAATGGGTGGTAAGTCAGTTTAATAGAAGTGTCATCCATGGTGGATTGTGATGACATGCATATACAGGTGTGAGATTATGTACAGGGTTATGATACAAAAGAAAATTTAAGAATTCTATCTGTTAACAAATGTCCTAGAGCTCTGAAAGAAAAGAATACTAGTCTCAGTTTAGGCAACTATTAAACCAGGGAATATTGAAAAAGAAAGTAAGACTCAATGGACATGTTTAAAAAGACCATTCATTTCACCTGGAGGATAGACTTTGCTAAATGGCCTGAGACTTGAGTATAAGGGTTTCAGAGTTAGGATAAAACCTGAACTGATAGCTCCAACAGGTCTTCTACAGTAATGTTTGGTCTGTAATAAGACAAGAATAGAACTCTGAAATCCAGGATGGGAATATTGGGCAGATGTGTTTGAGTCTCAACATTTCCTTAAACCTTCTAGGCTGAAGAGTAGCCTTCTATTAGAAAAGAATGACCTGTCATTGCACAAAGTCCTTGCAAGGGCTTCACCCAAGATTAATGCTAACCAACAGGATATTGCCCTTCTAAGATCTGCTCCTCCCTTCCTTGTTCTCAGTCAATATTTAGTGTCAGCATGGTCCAAAGATGAAAGGACATATGGTAGTACACACAATCAGGGACCCGTAGAACATGCCTAAGGATAGATCTGGAGGGTCCAGCGCAATACATGGCTGATGGAAGAGAGTTTATTGATATGAGGACACTCTTCAGTGATTTAGGATTTACTACCACTGAAAGGATGCCTAGTATACTTTTGAATTTGGTCCCTGCATAGAAACAATATTGGTCTACAAATAAATGAAGGAGAGATGCCAGAATGACTTTAACAGATAGGAATGGAAGGGTTTCAGAATAGCTGAAGTTCATAACTATTAGTTCATAACTAATAAAAAAATTATTTCTGGCTGCTTTTCATGAAATATTGACATTGTAAAGATAACATAATTCATAATATGCCACCATGATGCAGACACTGATGACAAGCTAGTTAATGAATGTAGTCAATTTAAAGATTTTTAAAGACTAGTCATTACACAAGACACCTTGAAATGCCCTGGAATTTATGATGAAATAAATGTAATAGAAGCCTCCCCAAATTTGGCAGCAATCTTTTTTTTTAACTTTTTATTTTATATTGGAGTATAGTCAATTAACAATGTTGTAATAGTGTCAGGTGCACAGCAAAGCAACCTAGCCATACATACACAGGTACCCACTCTCCCCCAAACTCTCCTCCCACCCAGGCTGCCACATAACATTGATCAGAGTTCCCTGTGCTATACAGTAGGTACTTGTTGGTTACCTATTTAAAATATAGCAGTGTGTACATGTCAGTCCCAAAGTCCCTAACTATCTCTTCCCCCCACACTTCTCCCCTGGTAACCATAACTTCATTCTCTAAATCTGTGAGTCTGTTTCTGTTTTGTAAATAAGTTCATTTGTATCACTTCTTTTTAGGTTCCACATATAATTGATATATGATATTTCCCTTTCTCTGTCTGACATAATTCACTCAGTATGACTATCTCTAGGTCCATTCATGTTGCTGCAAATGACATTATTTCATTCTTTTTAATGGCTGAGTAATATTCCATTATATATATGTACCACATCTTCTTTATCCATTCCTCTGTTGATAGATATTTAGGTTGCTGCCATGTCTTGGCTATTGTAAACAGTGCTGTAATGAACACTGGGGTGCATGTATCCTTTCAGGCCATGTTTTTCTCCAGATATATGTTTTCCTGGAAATATTTAAAACATTTATTATTTATTCATTGGACAAAGAATCATCAATTATTTACTCATTGGACAAAGATTTATTGGAAATCTTTTATGTATATATCTCTTATCTTAAGCAAAGCACAGACTAGTGACTTGGGAGACAAATGAACCAAAATTAGAATGCAACATGATAAGTCCTTAAACAGAGAATTGCAGGAGACACAAAAATGGAGAGGGATAGGGAGAGGAAGAGGGAAAGAGAGAGAGAGAGAGAGACTACTTTATACTTTTAGAGGTGAAGGAAGACATCCTAGTTGAGCCTGTGAGAAATTTGGGGCTTCTTAATAAGTAAGGAGGTTGAGAAGGCTACTTTAGCTTTGAGGACTTATAGGCAGGCAAGTTAAGGAAAAACATTATAGGTCAGAGGAGCAGTATATGAAAAAATGCATAAAGGTGGTGTCCAAAGGAGTAAAGAGAGGCTATACCCCTGTTCTTTTCAGTTATTTATTTGTTTAGAGACAGGGAAGGAGCACTGAAGGACTTATTATGGTAATACCTTATTTTTCTGCCTTTGAATCAAGTTCAGTAAACATTTCTACCAGAAAATGTATGTTTCAATACTGACCTAATGAATATATTTTGAACCTGCTAGCATTTTTAATAATAAATATTTTATAAGGTGGATATGAAACCAGAAAGATAAATGCTCCAAATGGCAAATACATATCTGCAACTCCTATATCTCAATGACATCTTTTGATTCTAGGACCTAAAGAACAACAAACTTCTGATCATTTCTATTAAAACCAACCTTATCACATGCATTCTGTTGAACAGACTGTGTGTGTGTGTGTGTGTGTTTGTGTGTGTGTGTGTGTGTGTGTTGGTGATGGTGATGATGTTGGTGGTGTTCTTCTCTGTCTAGAAATAAAAATTCCCTTCAATCCTTCCACCTCTCCAGGAAATGCTGGCACAGATTTTTCCTTTCTTCTTGCTACCCATCACTAGCTACTCCCTGAAGCATCGAAGGAGTTGCTGGCATGTGTGGAAGCTGGCTATTTGTTGGTTACTGATGTTTGTTGATTACTGATGAAAGTTAAAGATAATGTATGTTTCTGCCCTTTGTCTTTCTTTAAAGAGACCTACCCACAAGCTGAGAACATTTCCCCATCTACTTCTGCTGTGGTGTTTAAGCTTCCTACCATCCTCTTGAATATCCATCTATACCAGGGCTCAACTTACGGAAGAGGTGACAAGAATCCCTATTCTGACTTCAAGGTCAGGCTTCTAATTGTTATCTATTAGAAATCAAGTGGATCATATGTTTTAATGTTTACCCAGCTCCTGTGCATCAGCTGGTCTATAATCTGGTGGGTAGGAAGGTGGAATTATTAGGTTCCTCCAAACTTCAACAGTTTTTCTTTCTTCTAATGGTCACAAGAACACTTCATTTGCATTGCACAATGCACATTATAGCATGCTTGAGCTGAAACCAATCAGCTAGAGCTGAAAGGAATGGTAGGGAGCATGCAACCAACGGCTCAGTTCATAGCTAGGAAACTCAGGTCTACACATTTTAAATGATTGTCTAAGGTCATAGATCCACTTGGAGGAAGAACTAGGGCCAGAATTTAGTTCTATTAATATTCACTTCAGACTACTTTTCACATAATCTGACTTCCTCTCAATAAATAGGTACTTAATAAATGAATGAACATAACGTTAAACAACCAAAGCATAGGCCTATTTAAAGGATACCATAGTATGAATGCATTAGACCTTAAGGTGATAGAGCACCTAAGTACTAATTTCAAATTACACTTTCTGGAATTCAGTGTTAGCAGTATTATACCTCATAACTAAAAGACTGTGTCTGTTAGTAATAAAGGGAATTAAAGTGGACTTACAAAAAAGGAGGGAAAAATTGAGCCGTTTCATCGAGAGGCTCATGTTTATTTGGGGAAACCAGCATGCAAACAAACCAGTACATCTACCTTATGGCACTGGCTACAGTGGAGCTTCAGGGACAGAGTCAGGCAAACACAAGTGAGGAAGCAGTGAAATCTCTAGAGGAACCGAAAAGACATTGCAGAGCACTGAGTAGATCTGTAAATGTTGTGAGATAGCTAACGAATCTTAGTGAATGGGATAGAAAGAAGTCGAAGAACAGGGGTAGGAAGGTTGGTGGGAACTGGGAAAGGAGAGGAATCTTGTGTGTAGATGAATGCTGGGGAAGAAAAGGAGTGGGAGGGTCTTTGGGCTGCCTGATTAAGGTGAGAAAAAGACATTCATACATGAGCAACAGCTCCAAAATTTATGCTAGAACTTGGACTAAAATAGGACATCTTGTTAAAGCACAGTTCTGATGACATTTACCCTGGCTTTAAAATTTATGTTAGCTCTACCATATCTTCTGAATAAAGTCCAACTTCTTAGGTCTGCCAATTTTTGGGCCTACTCCATTTCCCATCAGTATACAAGATTCTGATCAAAACAAAGTTTCTCTTTATCCTGTATATTTCCCCTTCTCCTCCCAATCACCTCCCTTTGACACTTTCATCATAGTTTTCTTACGAATGATGCTTGTCTCTCCTTCATTTCCCACAAGACTCAGCCCAGTTGATATTTAGCACACAGTTCAAATGTCACCTCATTCATAAACTTTTTCTACCATATAGTGGTGTTTTCTCCTCTTCTGAGCTCCTCTAACATGTAGCTATAACTTGTGTGTGTGTGCTTGTGTGTACATGTTTAGACTTATTTTTCCAGTAAACTCTTCAGTACTCAAAGGAAAGATCCATGAAAGTCTTAACTGTATTCGTTAGAGCAGCTAATGGACAGACTGTCAATGACTCCTGTATGATGACTTTTTTTCCTCTAAGCAGTAGATTTGAGGCTTTGAATGCAACTTATTATGGGGAGGCACCATTTTGAATTCAGTGTATGGGAGAAAATCATGATGTCTTCACTTTTTTTCTAGAAACAAATAAAAGAGGGAGAGATGACAATACATTTGTTTCTCATATGATATTAACACACTTGTGATATCAACAACTAATTGTGATAATTGATATCAACAACTAACATTAATATAACCCTTTTCCATTTCTAAGAACTATACAATTGCATACACTACCTTATATGGAATTTCACAGTGACCTACATATATGAGAGTTATTATAATTTTCAAAGATAGAAACAGCAGCTCAAATGTGCCAAATAGTTTGTTCACAGATAGAATCATTCTTCATCAGGACTTTAACCCAAATCCTCTGACTCCAATATGCTAAAATATAGTGTCTCCCCTGAAAAGATAATTAAAACCATTATACCAAAGCATTTCAGATCCCTTTACTTTTTTTTATCAGATGTAGAACAACTAAGTAAATGCAAATTTGTATATTTCTTTCCAATTTGAAAAAGGAATCTCTCATTTAGAAGATTAAAAACTTGATAATAATAAGTTACTCTTAATGAGGATCTGTTCTGCATCATTTCCTAAACATTGCTCTTAGAAATTATTATTTCCATTTTATAGATGAAAAAACTGAAGCATCAGGATGCTAAGTAACTTGTCCATCACTTCAAAGCTAATAGACACCAGATCTGAAACTCCAGTCAAATTTTCTGACTTTAAACCTATACTAATTTCAAAATATCCAACTGCCTGAAGAGAAGATAAAGAACAGAAAGAAAACAAGCAAGAGAGAAATGAGAAAAGTGTGTAGAAGGCACTTATTACAAACATCAATTTCTTCTCAAGTTTCTAAGATCTGAAGATTCTCAATGACTAAATTTTTTCCTGTAGGTAATATATGTACTGAGAGAGACATAAAAAAATGTTTTTAGGACACAGGAAGACTATTTAGAACAACACTCAGTAGACAGAACATTTATGACTTGCCTAGCAGGAACAAAAATAATTCTTCAGGAAACACTAACTGAAACAGTGATGTCAACACCAAGCTTATGGAAGTTCTCCCCTGAGTAGATCCTTGTATTATTTTTATTTCATTCTTCTTCTTGGGACATCTAGAATTTGGGACATTACTCCCAAATTCATTACCTTTCTATAACAAACTATATTCTTATACAAATACTTTAGTAAATGTCTTTCAGGATCATGTAATTCCTTTAGGGGTTGTATGGGGAAACCCTCTGTCCACTTGATTTATGAAAGGCAGATGGTTAGTAATACTTGAACTGTTATTGATGCCTCCTGACATCTTTCTCAGCACCCTTAAAGAGAGTGGCATAATTCTTTAAGACATAATATTACACTTAGGAATTGCTCTAAAATATCATCAATCTTTTATGCACGACTTTGAACAAGCAGCTAGTGTTAAATAAACCATAACCAGAAATGAAATTCAAGCTACTTTGAGTGACTTCAAAATGCTCTCCATTTGCCAATTATGTCCTACCATATTTCATTTTATCAGTTATTCACTATTCTTGGCTAAAAATACAGTTATGACAAATAGTATATCTCAGAGGAAGTTTCATGATTTTCCAAAGAAATACGATCAATATGTCTCAGCCAAGCCATCCTTTATATTTTGCACTTGGTGAAACTAATATTGTGAGTGATGATGATGGTGACTTTATTGGCAGTTGCTGATGAATTTGGTGTTTAGGAATGTAAATATAACTAAAAAGAATATCGAAACAAAATGGCAGGGCTTCCCTGGTGGCACAGTGGTTAAGAATCTGACTGCCAGTGCAGGGGATATGGGTTCGAGCCCTGGTCTGGGAAGATGCCACATGCTGTGGAGCAACTAAGCACATGTGTCACAACTACTGAGCCTGTGTACTACAACTACTGAAGCCTGCAAGCTTAGAGCCTATGCTCCACAACAAAGAGAAGCCACCACAATGAGAAGCCTGCACACTGCAACGAAGAGCAGCCCCCACTCTCCGCAACTAGAGAAAGCCTGCATGCAGAAACAAAGACTCAACACAGCCAAAAAATAAATAAATGAAAAAAATATATAAATACATATTTTAAAAATGGCATAGTTATAAAAAAAAGATGTCTGCTAAACACAGAATGGACTTTCACCAGAGGAAAGGCAATCAGTGAAGGATTCTCTCCTTTTTATATAATTTGGAATAAAGAAAATAAATTCAAAATTCAATCAGCAAGAACAGGTGCTCCACTCCCCACCTTCCACCTTCTAGAAATAGATTGAAAAATATCCAAAGCTTTGAACTTTAAATCATCTACTTGTTTTATGAAATGAAATATGATGTATGGAGAAGGGAATGGAACTGTTCATCATGTATCCTGATCTGGAGTCTTCTTGGATGTTCTGTATCTCGAGGTAAATTACTTAACTTCTCTAACCCTCAGTTTCATAAATATTTTAATCACTGCTTCAAGAATCAAATAACATACAAACCTAAAAATATTTTAAAATATAAAGAGCTCTTCAAATATAAATAATCACTCATTATATTCCCTAGAGAAAAAGAGTTTTCATAGTACTAAAATAAAGTTAAAATTAAAATCATTATTCATGTATATAAGCTATAAAACTATATGAACACAAATGCACTAAAATAGTTTATAGAGTAAAAAACCTATATATAAATTACTAGATTTATGAAATTAATTAACAGCAATTGTATATTTTCACATATCACCATTATAAGCAATATGCTGTAACTAACAACTGCAATTTGAGGTATTCAACAACAGCATAAAATTCATCCTCACATTTTCCATCCTGCTGTGTTTCTGTGATGCTACCAGCAGTTTTTTCTGTCATTCAAACCTACAAGCCACTTTAAGTTGAAGATTCTCTATCTCCCTCAGATATGGCCACATCAGTCTTAAAGTGATCTCAGTATCTTTTTCAACAGAGAAGAACAAGAACTTTTTTTTTTTTTTTGTGGTACGCGGGCCTCTCACTGTCGTGGCCTCTCCCGTTGCGGAGCACAGGCTCCGTACGCGCAGGCTCAGCGGCCATGGCTCACGGGCCCAGCCGCTCCGCGGCATGTGGGATCTTCCCGGACTGGGGCACAAACCCGTGTCCCATGCAACGGCAGGCGGACTCTCAACCACTGCGCCACCAGGGATGCCCACAAGAACTTTTTGATTAGAATCTAAGCCTTCCAAGCTTACAGAAGGGCATGTGTTCCCAGGGAGGTGGATGGGGGAGATGCCACATTAAAAACCTTATGAAAGGGAAAATACAGTCATAGGTCATAGTGTTCAAATGGGGAATGTTGGAGGACCAGCCAGACTAGAGTGGATGTTTGATATAAGTGTCATGGGAGATAATGCTGGGACGGGTATGAGGTCAGATCAGAGCAAGAGGATACTGAACACTATTCTGAGGAACCTACACTATCCTCTTAGTAGTGGAGACATTTTAGAGCAAGGTAGTGAGCTCACACTTTTGCTTGAGGAAGTTGACTCAGGCCTGCAGGGCAAGTTAGAATGAAGCAAGGAGAAACACAAAGGGAAAACAGGAAAAAAAAAAAAAAAGCTATGTAAGAAAGCATGTTGTTCTGTAATACCTTCTTGGCTTACTTGCTGGTTCCCTTTACCTATATCCTTTAGCTGAGTAATATAATCTCTTCTTTCCTGCTTCCCCATGCTGAGAGTCTCATATTAAGTCCCATGGTCTAAAAGAAGAAGCTTGATTTTTAGGACCTGATAAAATCATGTGCAAATCCCAGCTCTACAGAATACTATCTGTGCAAACCTAGAAATATTCCTTTTTTTTTTCTTCTGAGCCTGTCTCTTGTCTTATAAAAAAGGAATAACAATAGCTATACTGCACCAGCTGTTGTGAGAATTAAAGGCAAACTATGGAACTTGCATGGAACTTAGTAGGTTCTCAGAAAATGTTAGTTCTTATCGTTTTTATTTCTTTACCTTAATTTAGTGTGATCTTTTGCTACAGATGTGGAAATAGATCCATTTAAGGAAAGTGCCTTGCCCTAGATGCCTTAATGAGTTAAGGAAGTAGAATCCATAGTTTCCAAATTAGGCTGAGGCTGCCATCTTTATGCTCCATTACCTCTCTCCTTTCTTCTCAATATGTTACACTGTCGTGCTGATATGAAAATGTCCAGGTAAGCCACACTCTGGTGCTTCTCTTCTGCCAGCACTGCCAACAAAACCTTCAGGCCATATGTCTTTACCCTAAACATCATCATGACTTGTATCAGCCATGTTTATATGTGTGGATAATTTATTTATATGTCACTAACTTAATATTATATATTAAATCTTATTTTCTGTTTCAATTAACTTTGAAACAAAACTACATTTAAATTCTATTTCAAAGTATTTATGAGCATCTTTTTCTTTTTTTTCTTTTTTTTTGCGGTACGCGGACCACTCACTGTTGTGGCCTCTCCCGTTGTGGAGCACAGGCTCCGGACGCGCAGGCTCAGCAGCCATGGCTCACGGGCCCAGCCGCTCCGCGGCATGTGGTATCTTTCCGGACTGGGGCATGAACCCGTGTCCCCTGCATCGGCAGGCGGACTCTCAACCACTACGTCACCAGGGAAGCCCTATGAGCATCATTTTTATACTGAAATGTGTCTCATCCATATATATGATTCATTCTAATGTTGCTCACTTGGATTGTTATTTACTATGTAATTTTATAAATAATAGTGATAAATAATATTTGGGTATAGACATTTTATTAGATATAGTGAGATTTTCTTAGTGTAGATTTTCTAAATGATAACGGCAATAATAAAAACAGCCAGTATTAATTGGGTTTTTATTCTAAGTCTGTACTGAGCACTTCACATGCATTATTTGACTGAATACAAGTGGCAATCCTGTGAGATTATATTAATATTGTCATTTTTTTATTGAAGTATAGTTGCTTTACCATGTTGTGTTAGTTTCAGGTGTACAGCAAAGTGATTCAGTTATAACACACACACATATATAATATATATATATATATATATATATTCTTTTTCAGATTAATTTCCCATATAGGTTATTTCAAAATATTGAGTATAGTTCCCTGTGCTATACAGTAGATCCTTGTTGTTTATTTTATATATAGTATTATGGATATGTCACTCCCAAACTCCTAACTTATCCCTCCCCCAGCCTTTCCCCTTTAGTAACCATGTTTGTTTTCTATGTCTGTGAGTCTGTTTCTCTTTTGTAAATAATTTCATTTGTATCATTTTTTTAGATTCCATATACAAGTGATATCATATGATATTTGTATTTCCATGTCTGACTTACTTCACTTAGTATGATTATCTCTAGGTCCATCCATGTTGCTGCAAATGGCATTATTTCATTCCTTTTTATGGCTGAATAACATTCCATTCATCTTCTTTATCCATTCATCTGTCAATGGACATTTAGGTTGCTTCCATGTCTTGGCTATTGTAAATAGTGCTACAATGAACATTAGAGTGCATGTATCTTTTTGAGATATGGTTTTCTCCAGATATATGCTCAGGAGTGAGATTGCAGGATCATATGGTGGCTCTAATTTTAGTGTTTTAAGGAACCTCCATATTGTTCTCTATAGTGGCTGTACCCGTTTACATTCCCACCAACAGTGTGGGAGAGTTCCCTTTTCTCTACACCCTCTCCAGCATTTATTATTTGTAGACATGTTGATGATGGCCATTCTGATTGATGAGATGATACCTCATTGTACCTCTGATTTGCATTTCTCTAATAATTAATGATGTTGAGCATCCTTTCATGTGTCTTTTGGCCATCTGTATGTCTTCTTTGGAGAAATGTCTGTTTAGGTTTTCTGCCCATTTTTTGATTGGGTTGTTTGCTTTTTTTTTTATATCGAGCTGTATGTGCTGTTTGTGTATTTTGGAGATTAATCTCTTGTCGTTTGCATTGTATGCAAATATCTTCCCCCACTCTGTAGGTTGTGTTTTTGTTTTGTTTATGGTTTCTTTTAAGCTTTTTAGATTAGAAAAATGGTGCTCAGAGAGGCCAACTGTCCTGTTAGCCAGTAAATGGAAGAGCCAGAATTGAGCACAGCTCTGCCAGAGTTCAGAGTGCATGTATAAATAGTATCAGAAACGTGCCTCTTGCATGTATATCAAAAGCAAGAAAATACAACCATCCTCAGAAAAATAGAAAAAAGGTTTAAAGTTTATATGAAACTTGCCCTTGTTGTTATCATGATAATCTCAATGGAATTCCCTCCTAGAACTCTTGCTATGTGGAAGGGACCTCCTAGGTTTAATTTTTAACTGCAAGTATATAATAATAAGGATACAAAGCTCTGTGGCAAAACACTAGGGTGAAATTCTTAGAAATGTAAAAATTTTGCCACCTCCCTAGCAGTGATTAGATGTTTAAATAAACCACTGTATGGGTGTCACCAGCTGGAGGAGAGTTCTAGTGAGACATGTAAGTACTCTGGGGACAAAAACAGACTTCAAAAAAATCACAAGTTAACAAATGACAGAAAAATTGAACAATGCAGCTGGAACTATTTATCCAAGTGCTGCTGACAAAGACAGTTGGCTTAATAGGAGACTAATAGCATTTTTGCTTGAAAATTCACTTTATAAATGGAAGTCATATACAAGTGCTTATATTTGGTCAGTGAAGATAATATCTAGGGCTTAAAAAGACAAAATCCCTTGCCATCCAGAGGAAGAGACAGGAATCTCACCTATAAAGCAACAATGAATGATTGAATAAAATATAGAATTAAGTATGTAGAGTAATAATCCATGTGCTGAACCATCAGTGAAAGTTCAGTAGAGGGGAAATTTTATAGAAGAAGCAGAAATTAGTCACAGTCTTTTGCAGAATGGAAATGCAAGAAATGTGAATTGGATTCACCTAGTTTAGCCCACTCCCTGGACCTCTGACATCAGTAGGTGCTTCCGTGCTTAGAGAATAGTGGATAGGCAATTACTACACACATAACCTGACAAGGTAAAGCACCCAAAGACTCAGGGATTCAGGAATGAGGGTCTGGCTTATTCTACCTGGCAAGCGACCCAGACCACCTGAAGAGCGGAGAAGGGGAGACAATTCAATAAATGGATAGTAGAGGAATATTAAAATTTATTTTTTAAGGAAATTATAGAAAATAATACAAAATAGAAAGAACATAATGGATCATTTTACCTGTGAATAAATTGACTAGGAGAGTAGAACGGTTGGCATTAGAGTGAAGGGAAAGTCCATATATTTGAACAGGATAGAAGAATGATAATATAAATACAGATGCAAGCAGGCCAGAATCTTAGTGATGGGAAGATAAAATCATACTTAAATGACTGGCTTCATGCAATATTAGCTATGGTCATTGGTTACACTTGCATGTGGGCACAGTGAATGCTGACATTTTTAGGAGAGAGATAAATATGTTAAATAGTTTTCTGAGAGAGGAGAAAATAGGCTTATTTAGAAAGTGTGGGTCTTATTTAGAAAAAAAAATAGTAGTTACAGATTGGGACACTTAAAATAGATATCTTAGAGGTTGAGCAATTATGGATGGGACAAGATCTAGAGTAAGTCTATGGGAGTGGGAACCAGAAATGGGAGCAGGAAATGACAAGGTCATTGGAGCTGGAATGTCATGAATCTGGCAGTCCAAGCTATTGGACATTATCATCACAGTAGCCATGAAGACCATCAATGATGTTAACAGGAGTTAGTGGTAAAGAAAAAGACTGTAAGCCAGATGGTAAAGACATCAATGTACAAGGGTTACTAACTGGTGAGTAGTTGATGACAGCAATAAAGAAGGGAGTAGTGGGTGATAAAATTTAATGACACATACTTAAAAGAAGCTTTTTTATGTAGCTAGTGGAATAAATAGTTTGGAAATTGCAATGAGGAGCAAGCAGAAAACTTGTCCCACTACAACAGCTAACTAAAGCTGATGGCAAAAAAAAAGAGTATTTTTTTTCTGTCTCTCACAAACCACACACACATGCATGTGTTTGTTCATGTGTATATTCTAATATACGTTACAGATATTTACTCTAATACACAATTAAACAAATACATATATCCTCACACAAGTAAATAGATTTATATAATTTCAACAGTTCTTTTTAAAGTATTTCTTCTATAATATGAGATGTTCATTTACCACATCCAGTATGTAAAAGTATAGGATTTCAATATTTATAATGAATAAGTAAATTGTTTATACATGTTTAATTTATACATGCATCTATACACATCTATATGCATTGGATGTGTGCATCTATTCACATATATGTTGAATTTGCTCTGCTGATTTATTCTTTTTCAAAACTGTTTGGATAGTTCAAGCAGATGTGTTGTGACTCTATTAAAACTTTGCTTTTAGCAATGGACTGGCAATGACCTGGAGAAGATGGGTAGAAGGATGGACTGGGAGACCAGTGGGCATGAGGGAGTACTGATGAGACCATTGACTGCCTTCTCCACACACCTCCTTTCCTGATACCTAGTCCCAGTGTTCAAATATCAGAAAGATTTGGCTTCAGGGGAGTTTGGTCTGCTAGCCATACCGATCTTGTGTGAATCCTGCCTGGATTAGAACAATCTTGATATTTCCCCACCAAAGCCATTGACTAGTGTCACACAACTTTGGCATGCAAAAACACAAGAGAAATGATGCTGAGAACACTTTTGAGAAACATTTTCTCTCTTGAAGATAGTGACCCATTTGAGAGGATGCAGATGGGACTATGCTGTCCAGTTTTTGCTTTCGGATATGATGACTGGAAGCATGATAGCCACATTGGAACCATGGATGGGTTCTGCCTGGGGAAATAAGCAAAAATATAAAGATTAAAGACAGAGGATTGAGTTATGACATCAAAATGAGGTTCAAACATGGAATAAAAACAACCAAAAAAAAAAAAAAAGAAACTTTTAAGTACCTTATTTATCATAATTATTTCCAATTGGTTGGACTTTCTCTTCTCTCAAATGCCAAAAGGTAATGTCTATTATCTATTAGTACTGGACACAATAATTTGTCCATAATTAAGAGGTAATATTTTTTGTAACAAACAGATATCTTTAGGCTGGATATCAGATTGGTGATAGTATTTAATTAAAACCCATCATTTTTCAAGAGAGTAAACAGGGGTGAAATGGCAGTCTCAAACATTTACACTAGTTGTGGCAAATAAAAACACAAACAAACAAAATCAAACCACCCAGAATAATAAGGATGCCTGATGTGTAGACAGTATTTTCCACTCATAAAGCACTTGTCCTTTAACCTAGAAACCAGTCTTCTATCTTCTTATCTAGTGTTCCTTCTACTACTGCCTTCTGTCCTTGCAAATCTCACCATCTCAGGAGACAGAAAGATTGATAGAGCATGCAAATTTTTGTTATCCTTCTGTTTGACTACAAACCACTTTCTTTTTTCAGAAGCAGGTGGGAAGAAAGTAAATGTAAATAATAGCAATGCTTTCATTCTGTGAAACCATTGAGGATTGTTAATCTGTCTCCAGGAGACGATGAAGGATGAAACAGTGATATAGAGTACAGGGTCTTGGCAAAGAGTCTCATCTGTTGCCTTTTAGACAGGTAACACTTCATCTCTGGATTTAGGACAATGGTTGATGTGCCAGATCAAATTTACATTGACAGTGGCTTCAGAGTAGTGCAAAAAAAAGAGAAGGAGGGAGGGAGGGTGGGAGAAAGAAATGATATATTTTTTTTAAATTAAAGCTTACCACATGCCAGGCAATACACTGTTAAATATAAACACTAACATGTTAATTACATATATAATTCCAATTAATATATTTCATATTATATCTTAAACTCAACATCATTAGTGTTGGTCCAGAAGACTAACAGAGATATCCAGAGAGATATTTCTTGAAATAATGAGTGAACATTAGACTTGCAAAGTGCTTTAAAGACCATTAAACCACCTACTTCACAGATGAAAATTTAAGAGCTATGTGTATATTGTCACTTGCCCAGAGTAACATAGTAGCAGAGTCGGGGCTAGAATCACACAGAGTTCAGAACATAAGTTAAAAATATAAACTTTCATTCAGTTTGTTCATATTTACTAAGGTACTTCTATACACAGATGTGCCAGATCTCTAACAATGGTCACATGAAAAAATAGTGCAGAATGTAAGAGACTCAGGATTCTGAAGAAAAAAAAATTGACAGATGAAATTTAAGTTATAAGGTCATAAAATTTTCATGAAACTTTGGTTCTTCGTGTTGGTTTTTTGGAAGGTTTCAGGTAGGCAAAGAGAATGGAGAGTCTTCCTATATATGGGAAATGATATGGACAAATGAATGCCAGTTTAAGTGGAAGGTGGCCAATTTCCCAAATATCTGATGAACATCTCATTCTCCTTTCCCCTTTCCTCATCTGTTCTCTGAATCTTTACCACATACACTTAAAAATGTTCTTTGGAGTTACAAAGACTTGAATTTAAGTCTTGGTTCCTGTTCTCTTGTGAAATGTGGGAAAATGCTATCAAGTTTCTGGCCTTCAATTTCCTCCTCAAAATTGTCAATTGCACAGATCATGAGATGGCTGTGTGTTAAATGGGATCAACTACAAAGACACTAAAACCTTAGTCTAGTTCGTGGAACATAATAAATATTCAAAAATGTCACTTTATTTTCCCCTACTCCTCATTTTTGTGTCATTTATTATTGCTGATTTTATCTTGTAGTTGTTTTGGTGACATTATGTTACCATCTTACATTAGAAACTCCTTAAAGGTAGGAATCAAATTATGTAGACCATTGTGTCATCATTCATTTTAAGAAAAAAATCAAATCCTCTGTGTTTGGAGGCAGTTCAAATCTGAAATCCATAGGGCAAGCCATTAGGGAATTCTCCAGTGTTAGCTGAAACTATAGTCCATAGGTGAAATTTCTAATTAAGGCCTTTCAACTGATTGAATCAGGCACACAGAATATCAAGAATAATATTTACTTAATGTTTACTGATTATAGATTTTAATCACATCTACAAAATGTCTTCACAGCACACCTAGATAAGTGTTTGATTGAATAACTGGGGACTATAGCCTAGCCATGTTGACACATAAAAATGACCATCACAACAACCTTATCTTAATAGAGGATATCTTGATAACCTAATAATAATTCATTTTTGTGTTACATTATATAATGTTCAAAGAGCTTTCAATGCATTGTCTCATTGAATGCAAAGCAAATATAGCTGTTCCCATTTACTAAAGAGAATGCTGGAGCTAATGACACCCAAATTGTGCTCAAATCCCACTGTTGTTAAGTGGGATCTGAGTACATAACCCAGTTCCTTAAACTCTGATCAATAAAAGGATGCTACCAAGCTTCATACAAAGCACCTTTCATCTGAGGTAGCATTCTATTTCTAATGGAAAAAGTTGTTCTGACTCTCTTCTTTATGTCCAGAATAGAGTCCACATGCTGAGATAATAGAGTTATAATACAGAAAGAGTCTGGGTCATTGAGTCACCTGGAATTTCAATGAGTAAGAAGTTGTGCTCTCAAGAAGTTAATTTATTTCATTAAACCGCTGACTTTTGGAGGTTGTTGGTTAGCAGAGCATAACCTAGTTTATGTTAACTAATTAACTTCATTAACTTCTTAGGGAGTTGATTTAAGGATTTTATTGGATAAAAGATGTGAAAATGTTGGAAAAGGCTAAGCATTACTGTGTTTTCAATCCTGCAGCTATGTTTCAATTAAGTCACTGTCTGATGTAAACAAGCCTAGACATCATGGCTGACTTCTCTCAGTCGATAGTATTTATTTCTCCAAGAAGTTTTACCAGCTGAATATGTCAAATTGCTGTCTCAATTTTAATTAGTCAGAAAAGTCAAGATCTCACACCAGAGAAACACAGCTGGGATGGGATTTTCAGGCAGTAAATTAAGCTTTTAAACATTTTTTGTCCTCTCTACCTCATTGTCCAGCCCAGGGTCAGACACATGATGACCATCAATGTATTTTTGTTTCTAAGATACCAAACTGTTCTTTGTTCATGTCCTAAACATCATATTAAAATCAGTCATACATACCAATGTGTCCTAAACTGCATACAGTGGGCTTAAACAGTTAAAAAAATTTCCAGCTCAGGTAGAAAGTTGTAAAAAAACACTTTTTTTTAAGCCAAGGCTATCCATATTCAACTAGGTAATTTGAACTAGTTGAACTAGTGATGTCCATTGGGGTGGTGTGTAGTGTCTTCAAAAAGTACTTAGTTTGTCTAAAGCTCAAAAAGACTATATGTTTTTCCACATCCACCACTATAGAAAGTATTCTGTTCAGAGCACATGGATATCAGAATAATCCAAATTGAGTCTGTACAACTTTGAAGAGAACAAAATTGCTCAAAATTTCATGTTAAAAAGTGATAACTAAAATTACAAGAAACAGGTAACTCAGACTACATCAGAATAGATAAAATCTAAGAACTATTATGTGCAGTTCTTATCAATAAATGATGAGATAATCTTGGCATTTAACATCAAAATTACTGTATTTTTTACCAATATATTTTTGTAAATAATTGAATAATAATAATGATGATATAAAACTTCATTTTTTGAGATCCTACTATAATTCAGAAAATGTGCAGGGAAAGTTTTATATATTGTTCCACTTAATTTTCACAATAACTATACAAGATAAGCAAATATCTTTATCCTTATTTTATAAACAGGAACACTGAGATTCCCAATAGCTGTATGACTTGCTTAAGGTCTCCTAACTACTAAGGCTTTGTAAAGGAAAATATATTTCCAGTTCTTTCCATTTTCTATGAGAAGTCAGAAGTCCAAAATTTATATGCAATCACAATTTCTAACTTTCAGAAGCTAATTTAAAACAAATGTTTAAAATATATATGCAGGTCAGTTTTTTTCCCAGAGGCTGTCAGATTGTGGTCTTTATTCTGCATGAGGATAGGCAGCTGTTGTCTAAGGCCACTTTAGAAGTGGTTGGGAAGATTTTATAACCTGTGCCCTACCCCCTTGTTCACTGATGATTCTAAATCTATCACCATTGTGTATTTCCTTACTCAACCCAGAAAGAATTAAAGTTTCAAAATGCCTATCCATTTGATGGTACTCCTCTATCTAACCCACACACAGAGAAATATTCTATTCGAGGTTAGATAAGATGTAAATGACTACTCTTGTACACCATGACAAGGGTATGAAGAAAGGAACAGTGAGTGTGGAAGAAGCTCCAGAGGTGCTGGAGGAATAATGCTGGGAGGGGCAACAGAATTCTAGCTTCTTCCTATTTATAACTCTAATTGACCCTTATTATCAAGTAGAAGAACTAAAGAATATTTTTATTTCAGTGTGTGTCCACCACACTGGACTCTGAGTCCAGGCTTATGATTTTTCTGTAATACCACATGGGATTTCAGATATGACCTAATGGTTTGTTGACATTTAAAAGGAACAAAATAAAGTACTGGTTTTCATTCCTATGTGTCCAGAAGTAATTAAAATATACACAGTGAAATCATTAAGATAAAAATCAAAATATTGATTTTATTGCTGGTATATATGAATTTGGATTTGTAACTTAGATCTGTGTCTAAAATAGACTTTTAAATATTTTGCTCCTGGACTTTAACATAGAGCCATTCAATCCTTGCTTCACATTCATGTAAGGAATTTCTGAAAATACTAATGCTCAGGTCCCACCCAACAGATTCTGGCTTAATTGGTCTTGGATGGAACCCAGGCTTTAGTTTACTTTGTAAAAGTTCTTCATACGATTTTATCATACAGCCAGGATGGGGAAGATACATTGGCCTGTATGAGTCCTTCTCAAAAACTTTTATGTGCATGTGTATCACAGGAGAACTTTGTGAAAATGAACATTCTGATTCACTGGTCCTGGGGTGGGTCCAGAAGAATCTGCATTTCTGGTCTCTGGTTGAAATTTTTCATGGCAGGTTCTAAACCACCAAGATGTTCTGCCTTAGGGAGAGAATGACTAACAGACCATATCCTGCTTAGCTGATCCAAGGGAATTTGCTACCTCCTAGCTGAGGCCAGTGAGATGCAGACCTCCATCCATGTTTTTAAAGATGTAACTTGACCTTGACACTAGTATGCTTTTGATATGGAACCAGAGACAAAGCATAACCACTTTGTTCTATGAGTAGAAAGATCCATAAGAGGCTAAGAAAGGCTTACACTACAGAGGAGCAGCAGTTCTTTCTTCCAGTTGTGCTAATCCTGTAAGTCACAACTTTGTGACATGGTTAAGGAAGCAGGGGGAAGGGCAGAAGCCATGTCACCAATGTTTCAAGAGGTTTGGCCTGGGGAAGAGTGTGGAGAGGAGATAAGAATGTCTCCTCCTAACTGAGCTCATTATAAATTGTTTGATGTTAACCTTGTCTTTGATGAAAAGATGGTATCCTGGTCCTTCAATCTCTGAATCCCCAAATTAGCTTTCAGTACCGCAAGTCCCCAAAGAAGACTTGTGGAGGTGTCATTCTAGGTTAATGTATAAATTATATTATAATAAGCTTTATAATATGACTAGACTTTATTTTGTTTTCTGCCATTCTGTTCTAGGTTAATCCACACTGAGTATCAATGTGGATTCCATCTAGCCTAAGACCTCAGCTAACTTCCGATCAAATAGCAGAATCTTTGGGGTTCCTGGGCATTGAGGTTTTAAGAAAACTCTCCTAGATGGCCTTAATGTGACACCATAGTTGAGAGTCATGGATCTTTAAGACTTTGCAAGTAAAATGTTAAAACACTTATTTGGTCACACGTCTAAGTGATATGTCTTAATTCAGGTAGGTAAGCTTCTTGGCTTATTTTTAGTTATGACTGTGAGTGTAGATGTCAGTGTTCTGAAGACAGAGGGAAGGACAATGCTCCTTACTCAGTGCACAAATGGTCTAAACTCTTTCACCTGGGCTGCTCCTTCAGGGTGCCCCATGTAGTAGGCAACTTTGGGCTTGACTTGGTTCACCAGTTCCATGGGGCATCAATGAAATATTGAGAAATCTCCAAAGCAACATAGACCAAGAGAGACAATTCAAGGAGGAAAAAACACACAGTCACCAAAAGAGGTCCTAACATATTTCATAGATTTGCTAACCAAACTGGAACTTTATTCTCTGATGACTTGGAATAGTAACGTCCTCAGGAGAAAGGAGGATGTTTTGATCTTCTTGTAGAAGTTTAAACATCCCATTAACACTATGATTATAGATAGTTAGATATCTCTTCCAAGTAATGTTCCCATTCAAAGCCATACCTTTATTTTGGGGATAAACAGTTTCACCCCTTCTAAAGGTACTTGCATTTTTGGTTTGCCATATGCAGATTTGGTCATTTTGGGAAATGCATGCTTAAAATCATTTTTAACTATTCACCCTAACTGTATCACTAGCTCTAAATCTGTTTCTTTATATAGAGAGTAAGTTAGTAATTTGTGTATACCACACAAGTATTTTTGCAAACTATAAAATATAGTTTACATTGTCATGTATGTTATAAATTTGCATTTGCACCCTTATCATGAATGACACAAATATAAACATATATCAAATGAATTTACTTATAGCATTAATTGATAAAAATATTGTTCAGTTAAATTCTGCATTATGGGTAAGAAGGGAATTAAAAATATCTTCTGGTAAAAAAGTATTTTATATGCTATACCGATATTTCAAATTACCAGTGGAGAGAGAAGAGTATTTGTGTGTTTGGATTTCAGATGGAAGGATTTGCCCAGGAATGAGGAAAAGAAATAATGGGCCATGAATCTTGTCCTATAAGCATTCTTCCTTGCCTTCCCTGATGAAACCAGCAGTTGCCAATCTCCCGGTTTGTTTGAATTTTTTTTAATACATACTAATTGATAGCAAAAAAGAAAGTAAAAAATATATATATTAGAAGGAAATAAAAACTCGAATTCTACAAACAGTTCTCACAGTTCATTGATTTGTGTTATAAGCTGAAGTCTGCCTCTTACACCAGAGGAGTAATCTTTTCCACTTCAGGCCTCAGTTTCCTCAAATCTAAACAAAGGATGGTATCATCCAGTTCTAGAATCCTACTCTTTGGCAGAAAAAAAAAAAAGCCCTGAAGTGGTTAACAGATACTCAGAGTCTGGAAAAATGCAAGGAGAAGCTGTCACCACTGGAGCTTAGCTGGCAGCCCTCTTACCCAATTCTCTGTCTCCCCTCCAATCCCATCCTCACCCTGCTAACCTACCCCAGATGAGTTACAGATAGACCTGTCAAACTGGCCTCTACATGTAGTACCACCAAAAATGTAATACTTTTCTTTTTCCCTAAAAATATCTGTTTTCAATCACCTTGTAAACTCAGGACAGCTTCCGGGTGTCTGGACTTGTTTGGAAATTTCACTTTAACACTTGAGTGCCAGACCCAACAGACACAGCTTTGACATCAATTAACAGCACAACAAATTGACAGCAGCCACTTCTGGAAACAACTTCTACACTGACAGTGAGGTATGACGGTTGAGAAACAGTCCCTCCAGTAACACTTTGTCATTCTCCAACATTGCCGCCAGACCCCATACCTTCCCCCAGACCTACACAACACAAACATACATGCACATGTTCTTACAAATATGAATATACAGCTGGGCTTGCACATGCAGGCTTACATAGGAATCAAGGAGCTTGCACATAGGGGTACTCATGTTCCTCTCCACACAGGTGTTCACACATACACACACCCTTAAGCATTTAAATTTGCTCACACATGCAACCCTTCACAATTGCATACACATAGACACCCACATCCACAAACAGACACAAAGGATCAGTCACCTATGTGTGTACACAAATCTAAGTGTGCCCCTCTGATTATCCACAGGCTCATACACGTGCCTGCAAACCCAGCTCTCACAAAAACATGCACACAGAGTACAAAGAGACATAATTTCTCAGATGCTGTATTATTCGAATACATGCTCACACAAATACAGGCACATATAAATACCCACCCAGTGCAAGAGACTGTAGACCATTTTCTGAAGTAAAGTTGCAAAATGCAGCTGTTTTGGCTCTGAACAAAGACTATGAAATCCAGAGTAAACAAAGGAATGCTCTTCATACATTCTGGTTTTAATATATTTAGCTATGAACAGCTTTATCTGCCACATGTCTCTCTCTCTCTCTCTCTCTCTCTTTTTGCCATTCAGGGTGTTGGAGTTATGTTTACATAACAAGGTCTTGGAACATTTGGTCAAATTAATATTTCTTTTATGTGAAAAGATACTGCCTTCAATGGCTGGTTTTAGCTGTTGTTTAGCACCATTTACTCGATGGAGAAACTTTTCATGGTTGTTCAGTCTTGACATGTTTTGCCACAAATTGCTTCTATTTGTGTCTTCCAGCACCTACAATCACCTTTAAGAGTTTTCAGATCACTGGCTAGAAAAGAATAAAGGCTGTTCTTCCAAGTCTTCATATTTTTTAATGCCTTTCATATGTTTGGAAAATTAAACAGCTTTATTAATTAACACTTACTTTGGGACATGTGAGCAGAAAAAAAAAGGGAAGAAGATGTGTGCTGTTGTCCTCAGCATAAATGAGAACAGCTGGAGCTGGAGAACAGAAACAGAAAAACAGAGTGTCTTTATTTATGGAGGATAAAGCCACAGTCCTGGAATCTCGATGGGCAATAATTTAGCAGGCAACTGAGTGAGGTGCAGTAGTTTACAGAAGACTGGGTCAGAACTTAGGTCCCTCCACTGGGCACCTGTGTGACTCAGGGTAAATTATTTTAAGCTCTGAGATTTGGGTACCTTCAATGTACAATGACAATGATGGTCCCTCATTGAATTTTTGTGACAGAGAGTGGTCAGCATAGTCTTTTTGGTACTCAAAAATCATGATATGCTTTTATCTTTCCTTCAATTATTGTCTGCAACATCATCTATTTAGTTTTTATATTAAACCCTAGACCAGTGATTCTTAACCTATAAAAGATTCACGTGGTTTGCTATCTCAGAAAAGGATCAGCTTATATTTTTAAGTGCTTTTATTTCCCCCAGAGGAGTTTTGTGGGTTCCTGGACTCAATGCCAGCATATGTGAGGGAGGCTTCCCAACACCCATAAGCAGTTCTCTGACACCAACTGGGTGCCTACAATTCAACTCTATTCTGACACTATCTACTCAGAGACAGCATCAGATTTCACAAGATTAAAGTTCAGTCCTCCAAGGCTGCCCACCTCCCATTTTAGATGCTAGTTGTAAGACCTGGTGATCAGCTGTGCTTCTCACCAACCAGCTATGGATTAGAGATTCCAACAATCCCCTCCTTGGACTTCAGACTTCAGATTGTTACCTGTTTTTCTTATCCAATGGCTATAAATCAGAGGTTCCCACAACCTCCTCATCAGGTTCAGTTAATTTGCTAGAGATGCTCACGGAAGTCAGAGAAATATTTTACTTACTAGATCACTGGTTTATTTTAAAAGTTATAACTCAGGAGCTGCCAGATGGAAGAGATGCATAGGACAAGTTGTGTGGGAACGAGCACGAGCTCCCATGCCCTCTCCAGGCTCTTCACTCTCTCTAAATTACCATGTGCTTACCAACTCATAAGCTTTCTGAACCCTGTCCTTTTGAGTTTGATAGAGGCTCCATTACATAGACATAGTTGATTATATCATTGACCATTGGCAACTGATTCAACTTGCAGCCTCTCACTTCTCCCCAGAGGTTGGGGGCAGTAGGACTGAAAGTTTCAACCCTCCATGGTTGGCTTCACTGGTCACCAGTCCCCATGCTTAGGTGTTTTACAGAAATAACCTCATTAACATAAGAGGTATCTTTAAACTTTTATCACTTAGGAAATTCCATTGAGAGCTGTGAGCCAGGAATTATGGAGGAAAACCAAATATATATGAGAAATATGAATCTGATCATCTGAATGACCAAATTCACTGTTGTATCTCCAGTACCCAGATAAGTGTCTGGCACCTAATAGATTCTCAATAGTATTTGCTGAAATGACAAATAAGGTTCTCAGATATTCCCATTTGGGTCCCCTATCCCAAGCCAAAAAAAAAAAAAAAAAAAAAAAAGATTCACTCTGTTCTTTCCATGAAGAATCATAATTGCCATGGGCTGAACATGTCCCCCCAAAACTTATATGTTGAACTCCTAGCCTCCAATGAGATGGTATCAGAAGATGGGTCCTTTGGAAGATGACTAGGTTATGGAGGGTGGAGCCCTCATGAATGAGATTAGTGTCCTTATAAAAGATACCTCAGAGAATTCTCTTGCCCTCCTACTGCCATGTGAGGGGACAGAAAGAACCAGGAAGCATAACACCAAATCTGTCATACACAAAAGCACCAAATCTCCCAGCACCTTGAACGTGGACATGCCAACCTCCAGAACTGTGAGAAATAAATGTTTGTTTATTTAAGTCATGCAGTCTATGGGATTTCTGTTATAGCATTATGAACCGATTAAGACAATAATCAAAGACTACGGCTCCCCATCACTCTGTCCCCAGGACCTGGAATGGCATATAAAAGAGGCTTAATAAGTGTGTGTTACATGAATCAATAAAATAACAGTAAGAATTTTTTGAGGGGACAGCGGAAATATAATACCATTAAAATATCATCATTAAAATAATCCAGTTCCACATTTCTTGCAGAGAAGCAAAGTTCTTGTTCTTCACTTATTCTTACTTATCTGCTTCCAAGTGGGGCTCCTGTCCTTAGACCCAGAGTATACAAATTATGCTGACATATCACCCTCTGTTTTTCTGATAATACATAATTTATCTCAATAATTTCATCTATACTTTTTTCTAATTGCCATATGCATTAGAAAATTCCCATCTCAAGCTCATCCTCTTCATAAACTTTAGCTTTCAATATTCAGTGAGCTGGAGCACTCTATCAGGAGAGCCTTAAACTAAAATGCAAATGCCTTAAACTAGAATGCAAATGCCTTAAACTAAAATGATCACCAGCATTCACCCAGTAGACATGCTGAGTACCCCTGTACCTGTCTGCACCCTGTTGGGTCTCCTTTTCATCCTCTCAACACTTTTTCTCCTTCTGCATTAACTATTGTTGCAGTTTAAGTATCCATGTCTTGCTCCCTTTTCTTCTTCCTGCACAAATCTATGCACAAAATGTCTCTGAGAGGCAGTGTGATTCAGCAAAATTTCACAGGACTTAAATTTACCTTTAAAAGATTTAAAGATACCTATGACCTTGAATAACAGTAGATGAGAAAGAACTGCCAAATGCACTGAAGAGCAGAGACACTTGTTGAAAAAGGCAAATCTATAAAATAAAGTTAGCAAAAATAGCTCCCAAAAGGAAGTGCAATACATAAGGGCAAACCAGCACTCATTTCTTTGAGCAACTAGAATAGGGTATGCAGACTAGCATCCTTGACACCCCTTCCACAATGCTGAGATATAGGCAAAGTACGTGGTTTCAGGAAAGCTTGAAGCAGTTTCCCAGGAAGGAGGAACCTTGACTTGGGACCAACCTGGCTGCAGTTGATCTCTGTTTTCTGGGAAGAAACAAAGGCACAAAAAATTCACAGTCATACAACCCTGCCAAATAAGTAACCCCATGCTGTTATGTGGGAAAACTTGTTGATACAGAAACCCATTCTGGCCCCAGCTTAACCCAAATTCTCCTGAAAACAGCTGTCCTGTAAGAACCTACCCCACTCAAAGATGAGAAACCAATAAAAAGGAAGAAGTACAGGATCTCTACAAAGATACTACAAGAAATAAGAATAAAAAGAACAGCAAAATGTGAAAGATGACTAAGCCTCACCAGAAAAATATTGCCATAGAACAGATGTAATATATGAGCAAACACAGAATCATAAATAAAATTTTAAAAATACCTTTTAAAAAACTGTACTAGTAAGATGCAACAAGTTAACCAAAAGAGATGAAACATGAGCTGACAGAATGTGGGAGATAAGTGGAGAGGAAATGGGAAAATTATCATCTACAAAACATGTCTGCATTGGAAAGAGCACAGAAGAAAATAGAAACTGCTCAAAGTGCAGTAAGGCCATGAAAGACAGAAAGACAAAAAAATGAGAGAAAAATGAACAAAGAATTTTAAAAGATTGCAGATGGCAGATATGAAACAAAGGAAAGAAAAAAAATGACTTCACACATGCACTGTGAAAGGTAGCTTCAAAAATTGAATAAATATGTTTTTAAAGCTATGATTTTGTAAATATTTTCAGATGTAAAAGAAGACCTAACTATATATGTTGAAAGTGTACCCTATAATGTAAGACTTTTTGAAAGGAGAAAAGTTCAAGTTACTGGTCTTCTAAGATAGAGAAAGAATACTTTGGACATGAAGATTAGATCATCTACACAAGAAAATAATCAGGCTAGATTCAAAATGATTCATAGCAACATTTACTGTTAGAAGACTGAGGAACATGTGGTTCCAACATCCTCAGGGAAACAAGAATTTTAGCCCGAAGAAATGTTGGTCTAATTATAAAGTCGACATTCATTCATTTGTTCTGAAATATTTATTGAGCACCTATTATAGTCAAGCATTCTAGGTACAAGGAATACAATATCAGCAATAATAATAACTAGCAGATAAAATTCCCTCTCTAATAAAGCTTACATTGTAATTGGCGGTAAAAATTGAGCAATATATGTATAATGGGAGGAGGTGATAAGTGATAAATTCTAAATAAATAAAATAAATAAATAAGCATAGAAAGTAAATAGAGATTATCAAAAGCACTGCTGTTTTAGAGAGGGTGCCCAGGAAAGCCTTAATGAGACATGACATGTGAGCAAAAATAGGAATGAGTAAAGGAGTAAGCCTTGCATATACCCAGGGAAAGAACATTCTAAGCAAAGATAATAGCTACTACCAAGGCGCTAAAGCATAAATGTGCCTGGAATGTTTAGGAAACAAGAAAAAGATCAGTATGGATGGAACAGAGTGAGGAGGAGGCAATAGGAAGATGAGGTCAGGAAGGTAATGTGGAAAGGCTATTTTTATGTTGGCTATTTTAAGGCTTTGAGATTTTACTCTGAGATGGGAAGTCATTGGAGAGTTTTAAGATGAGTGACATGATCTCTTGCATATTTTAATTCCCTTGTTCTATCTTCTATATTACAAAATGACCATAGGCAAATATAGGAGTCTATTTAGGAGGCTATTAAATAATATAAGTTAAAGTTGATGGTGACTTGACCCTAAGTGTTAATCATGTAAGCAGTGAAAATCAAAAATATTTGGTTATGAATTGACTGTAGGATTAAAAAATAAGTGAGAAGCTCTAATTCACTCTTGGTGGAATACAAAAAGATACACCCACTTTGGAAGCTGTTTGGTAGTTTCTTACAAAACTAAATATACTCTTACCATAAGATGCAGCAAATGTGCTCTGATATTTGCCTAAAGGTATTAAAAACTTATGTCCACACAAAAACTTGCAGATGGGTGTTTAGAACAGTTTTATTCATAATTGCCAAAACTTGGAAGCAACCAAGATGTCCTTCACTAGGTGAATGGATAAATAAACTGCGGTGCATACAGACAATGGAATATTGTTTAGAGCCAAAAAAATGAGCTTCCCAGCCATGAAAAGACATGGAGAAGCCTTAAATGTATATTATATAGTGAAAGAAGCCAACTGAATAGGTTACATACTGTGTGATTTCAACTATATGACATTCTGTAAAAGGCAAAACTATTGAATAGTTAAAAAAATCAATGACTGTCAAGGATTAAGGGAGAGAAAGGGATGAATAGGCAGAGCATAGGGGAGTTTTAGAGCAGACAAACTACTCTGTATGATGTTATAAGGGTGGATACATGGCAATATATATTTACCCGAACTCACTGAATGTACACCACCAGTAGTGAGCCCTAATGTAAACTACAGGCTTTGAGTGATAAAGTTGTGTCAATGTAGGTTCATCAATTATAACAAATACACCATTCTGGTGGGGGATGTTGATATTGGGGGAGGTTATGCATGACTGGAGGCAGGGATATATATGTACGTTCTGCTCAATTATGCTTTGAATCTAAAACTACTCTAAAAAATAAATTCTATTAAAAAAGTAAATAAAAAGAGAAGAGTTAAAAATGACTCCATGTGTTTTTGTTCACTGGGGTAAAAAATGGACTTGCCATTTACTGGGAAAATTGTGGGAGGAATAGATTTGGTAAGGGGAAGATTAGAAGCCCACTTTTGAAACTGTAACATTGGCAGTCCAAGTACGGAAGCTAAATACGTAGTTAGATTTATAAAAAAATATTTTTGAGCATACGAGAAATCACAAATTTTGAATAAGCCTTTTTTAAGTATTAGAAGACAAACTTTAGCAAAACTTAAGATCAATAGAAAATCATTGGGAAAGGAGCCTATGGTGGACTTTTAACCCATACATCTATAGGGTTAAGATTAAGAAACCAGTATTACTAAATATTTAATGAAAATAATAAAAATGTTATAAACCTAGAAAGAGAGAAATGGAAAATAGCAAATGAAAAAGCAAAGGGAAAAAGTATAAGAGAGCGTTTAAGAAGACATGTCCTCATCTCTTATAATGAAGCTCTCAAAATTATATAATTTAAAGTGGGTAAATCAAGTTACAAGGATGCAAGTACATTTAAATGTATAAAGTTAAATAGGAGAATAATAAGGAAAAGCAATCATTTTATTAAGAAAAAATAATTAATTACAGCAGACACTTCAATCTCCCACCTACTTCCCTTCTTTCTTACTACTTCAATGGTCAGCACAAATTACAATTACCAGTATCTGTTTTTTGTTTTCTTTTGTTTTTGCTTGAGGACTTGGCTTTCTGTTGCAAGGAAAACATTTTGCCCATCCAAGTGGCATCAAGAAGTGCCAGGAAATTAACACACCTTTAGATCAGCCCTCAACCAAGACTCTTCGCATCAGGTGAATAACCCTGAAATACAAATGTATGTTCTACCCTGGCTGCTCAAGATTTTTCAGTCACTCATAGCAATAGTAGGCCCTTTTGAGGTCTGCCTTCCCTTCCTAGCTATATCCCTACTTTTCCTTCTCAGGAAAATCCTTTAATCTGGTCCTGATTCTGATGGAAAACAAATTAAGACAGTTGGTATGAGAAATGGTCCTATGAAGCAGATACTCAGGATGGATTCTGAAATCGGATCACTTACCAACCGGAAGACAATAATGATGTTACTTTTGGGGTAAGAGGTGCTAATACTTGTTGTGTTTTAACTAGCATGGATCTCACGATTTCACTCACCTGTGGTGCATTGGGATGTGATACAAATAGAGGGGGATGCCCCAACTAATGCAGTATTTCTATCATTTGAGAGATAAAATACGGTAGTTCCTAGAAGTACCATGGAATTGGTTACTGTTAAGTGCAATTGAAACACTGAGGAAGAAATAGCACACATCAGCTAATTAACAAATGAGGGCATGATTTAAAAGCCAATATATATATGTAGAAATATCAGCTCCTCCTCAAGGTCACCTACTTTCCCTTTCAGTCAATGGTTTATTTTCTGGATATTCCAGAACATCATGCTGATCCATTGTATTGATGAACCATGGTAAACAGACTTGAAGAGCAAGAAACGGCAAGTGCACTGGATGTTCTGGTTGAATATATGCATACTAGACGGTGTGTGATGAATCCTATAATGAATGAGTTATGCACCAGCTCCACTGATAAAATTTGTAGGTGTCCATTGATCTGGGGAATGGTAGAACATCATTTTCAAGAAAAAAGGACAAGTGATTATATACCTCCTACCACTAAAAAAAGGAGAAACAGTACTTGATAGGTTCTTCACATTTTGAAGACAGGATACCATGCTTGGGAATCCTGGTGTGGCTTGTATATTGGGTGACAAAGAAAGCTGTCAGATTGTGGTACAAAATCTTCTCAATTGGCCTATATGGCAGGTACAATTGTCTGTGCTAGATATAAAAACTGTGTGAAGTCTGGCAAACCTTAATAGAGTCAGAGCACAAATCTCTAAGGTTCTGAAACAAAGGCATACTCTCTGCAACACAGAACTTTACTATTTTTAAATCAATGCCTGACACGTTGTTGGGCCCTGGTAAAACTGAGTTCATGATTATAGGACACCAAGTTATTATACAAAATTGTCCAGAGCTACTATTGTCAGACTCACCAAGTCAGAGTCAGGTGGGCACAGCAACAATTCATTGTGACCCATTTATATCCACAGGGCACAGGCCATTTATATAAACAGGTGGCATAGACTTATATGCCACCTATTTTTGTCATAATTACCTCTTCCACTAAGCTCACTCTTATGGCCTTGCGGTAGTCACCAGCTTACTTTATGAATGAGCTATCTTGATATGTACATATAAGCTCAGAATGGACCTCAGTGGCACTACAGCTTCATTCAAAAGTGGCTTTGAAAGACACAGATGAGTAAAATCCTCCTACAGGGCAGAGCTATAAACATTAAGCCTCTATTCATCAACTTGATGTACAGAGAGAAGTGGCCTGGGTGAAGAATATATATGGACTTATAGACAGTGATAAATGTCTTGTTTTTTTGGCCAGTGTCCTTAAAGGAACAAGATTAAAAGATGGAAGACAAAGATTTTAGAGCAAGAGGCATACAGATGGTACTTCAAGGGTGAATGCTAAGTGTGCAGATCTTTATGCACTCCAACCTGAGAGGTCACAGCAATGGAGGCACTGAATAACCAGGGAGACAGCTGGCCTCATCTGTCATCTGTGAGGATTAGCCAGCCTCTCTCCTCAGCTACCCCTTGCATGGAGAAGCTACGGTGGCATGGGTGGAGATAGTGCATGGATTTAACAGCTGATTTAGTTACTGCCACTACTAAATGCCCAACCCATTAGCAGCAGAGACAAAAACTGATGTTGTGATATGGCATCAACTTTTCCAGAAGACTAACTAACCAGCCACTGAGCAGCAAGTTGATTTCACTGGATGTTTTTTACCTGTAGGGAGTCTATTTCATAATTACTGAGATTGACAACTATTCTGCGAATGGATTTTTACTCCTTATTCTGAATGCCTTGACCAGCATCAGTATGTAAAAGGTCACTAGGTTATTGTCATGGGATTTTGCATAATACTATCTCAGACCGAGGGACTGACTTACAGCAACAAGGTAGTGTGACACTTGGACATGAGCACAGGATCCACCAGTTCTTCCATTCACTCTATCACCAGCCTGCTGCCATCCACCGGTAACACTGGGATAGACTCTTCAGGATATAACTAAGATGCCAGCTCAGGTATGGTACCCTATGGGTCTGAAGTGATGTCCTTCAATATTTGATGTATATTTTAACCAAAAGCCATGATATGATGTTGGTCCTGCAGTAGGTAAATAAGGTCCAGAATCCAAGAGGTAGAAGGTAGGAGTGACCTCACACGTCATCACTCTCAGTGACCATCTTGGGCAATATGTGTTTTCTGTGCCTACTACTTCCAGCTTTAGGTTTTGCTGGACTCTAGAGGTCTAGTTTCACAGGCAGTAGGATGCTTTTTCCAGAGATACAGTGGGAATTCTACTATGTCTCTCACCATGTGATCTTCATGCTAGTAGACTAACAGGCAAAAAGAAAAAAAATAGAAAAAGAAGAGTTATTATAATTGGTAAAGTTAATTGACCTCAATAATCACGAGAAGATAATGTTGCTGTTATATAGGGTTATAGGGATCAGTAAGTATGGGATTCAAGGAATTTCTGGGGATACCTCTTGCCTCCATGTTCTGTCCTATGATAGTAGTAAAGGAGCAGTTGTAGCAACCACAACCTAATAAGGTCATCAAAGCCAGAGAGGAGTAGAAATGTCGATAAATGAAATCTAGGACAGGTGGTAGAGGCAGGAGAAGATGTACAAAAATCAAGACTCTAAGACCAGCTTTTAGCAGTTGGAATTAGAGCTTGTCCTATCAAGTCTTCTTTTGTAAGACTTCCTTTTAAAAAAAAAATCTTGTGACAGGTTACCACCTCAAATAACTGTTGACAGGAATTTGACATGGGACATGAGTAAAGCCGTGTGATGACAGGATGGTAGGGCTGTAGTAGATGTTATGACTGTTCCATCATTATCTCTAATCCCTTTCAATTTTAGGGCAGAAAATTCCAACTTTGAGTACCTGCACTTCTTTGTCCTAGGTTTTCTCAGTTATTGATGTTACTTCCTCTGTGAGAAAAGCCAGAAGTGCAGGGAAATTATCAACCCTCAGAGCAGCCCTCAAAAAATCACCATTGTGGATTGGCTTATAATCCCCACAGTTCCCTTACCTTCAGATGAGATGATTCTGAGAAGTGTTTTGCACTGGTCCTAAGAATTTCACAGCAAGATTTCACTCCAGTCACCCATGGTGGGAGCTGGTTTGATAATACCACCTTAGTGCCTTTCTTCCTCCCCCACTTTCCTACCATTACCTTCCAAATGAGCGACATTACACTTGAAATCCTTGCTTCAAGATCTGCTTCTGAGAGAAACTAAATGAAGACACTAGTGTTGTAACCTTATTATTGCTCATTGTGAAGATTCAATAGTTGTTGTGTAAATCAGTGAAATAGCAAGAATTTATATAAAGTTGTAGTTATAAAAGTAACATTAAGAAGAGCAATTAACGGAACATAATTCTAAATTATCAAGGAACACATACATAAATAAAAAAAATACACTTCACGTAGTAAAGGATTGTAAAAAGGAGCAGTAAAAGCAGAAAGTGTCACATAAATTATGAGATAAAATTAAGACTAATTGCCTATTTATATACAAAGAATATCACATAAGATTACAAAGGAAAAGGATATGACTATAACTTGACTTAGAGAAGTTGAAAAATAAAAGGACTGGCAATTTTATACTGAGAAAATATAGATGAAAGGGTGGATTAAAATCTAAATATCATTCAAAAATGAGCTAAACAAGAAATAAAGAAAAACTAGGGTCATTTATGGATAAAGCTTACAGTTCTAATACAGATCAAGGCATTTTAAATATATATTTAATGAATAGTTTAAGATATATCATCATTAACATAGGAAAACTATAGGAAATGACAGGAAAGTAAATAGAAATATATTATCCATTTAATTCACTTTCTTTAGTGCTTGACATAGGAACAATATATAAACAACAACAACAACAACAACAACAACACCTATATAGTTATTCTGATGTCGTTAAATTCTAATCCCTGAAAAGAGAGACTATGCCTTCCTTTCTCAAGTTTCTGGTGTAAAGTAAAATGCATAAGATGTTTTATATAGAAGTAAAAAGGAAAAATATCCAGAATAAGAATTTAAGTGATCTAAAAAAGATAAGAACTTAAGGAAGATTTTTTTCTTAGGTGTTTTTTGGAAAATATATTTTTTATAATGATGAAAGCTAGAAGCCATAACATTTTTAAAATGACAATATACATAATATAAGCATTGTGCAAGGCAAAAATAAAGTAAAAATGCAAACATGACTTGGATAAAAAGTTTACAGCACATATTACAAGTGAAGGTCTTGTTCTCTTAATGTACAGTTAATAAAAGTTAATAAGAAAATCCCAACAGTTCATTAGAATAATCAGTAAAACAAAATTTCACACAAGAGCAAACACAGCTAGACATAAGACATAAAAAGATTTAAAAATAAATAAATAAAGCTACAAGGATACATCATTTTCCACTTCTCAGATTGCAAAGGAGCAAAAGCACTTGATAACAGTATAATGGCAAGGAGTTGGACACTCCCCTTTATTGCTAGTGAGAGTTTATTACAATCTCCATTGGATGGCAAAATGACAATTATCAAATACCCATAATTTTTTAACCAGAAATTCATTTTTAAACATTTTTCTATAAATAGACTCACATGTAATTACAAAATGCTTAAAAATGAGATTCATTGCAACTCTCTTTTTCCTAACGATAAAAGATTAGAAGATCTACCCAGGGCTTCTCTGGTGTCACAGTGGTTAAGAATCCACCCACCAATACAGGGGACAACAGGTTTGAGCCCTTGTGTGGCAAGATCCCACATGCCACAGAACAACTAAGCCTGTGCCCCACAGCTACTGAGCCTGTGCTCTAGAGCCTGCGAGCCACAACTACCGAACCTGTGCACCACAACTACTGAAGCCTGCGCACCTAGATCCCATGCTCCTCAACGAGAGAAGCCACAGCAATGAGAAGCCCACACACCACAACGAAGAGTAGCCCCTGCTCATCACAACTAGAGAAAGCCCGCACGCAGCAATGAAAACCCAACTCAGCCAAAAATAAATAAATAAAATAAATAAATTTATAAAAAAAAAAAAAAGATCTACCCAGAGGGAAGTTGTTAAGTATATTATGTTACATTTATGTAATGGAATACTCTTCATTGCAATGAATGAGAAATCCCTATCAAAGCTAATTGTAAGAAATCTCCCATTATTATCAAGAGAAAACACAAGTAGCAGATCAGAACAAAATACTCTACCATTTAAAAGTTAATGCTAATTCATTGTTATTCAAAAATATTTATTGACATATACTCATTTTAGGTTCTGGAGATATAGTAGTAAATAAGACTACTGAGTTCTGAGTTCATATTCTAGGGGTGGAAGGGGTCAACATATGTTAAAGGAAAACAACAGATTGATGACATTATTTAAGTTCAAGCAGAGGTAAGTGTTCTGAAGTATAATACCAAAGGGTAAATAAAAAGAAAGTCACAGAGATGGGGATTAGAGAGTGCTATTTTTTATTTATTTTTTAAAATTTTTTTGCAGTACGCGGGCCTCTCACCTTTGTGGCCTCTCCCGTTGCGGAGCACAGGCTCCGGACGCACAGGCTCAGCAGCAATGGCTCAAGGGCCCAGCCGCTCCATAGCATGTGGGATCTTCCTGGACTGGGGCACGAACCCGTATCCCCTGCAGTGGCAGGCAGACTCAACCACTGCGCCACCAGGGAAGCCCTAGAGAGTGCTATATTTTTCCCCTCTTCCCAGGCCACTTTTAATTTTTTTTTTTATTGAAGTTGATTCATTTACAATATTATATTAGTTTTAGGTGTACAACATAGTGACTAAATTTTTTTCATAGATTATGTTCCATTTAAACTTATTGTAAAATAATGGCTATATTTCTCGGTGCTCTACAGTATATCCTTTCACTTATTTATTTTATACATAGTGGTTTGTATCTTTTAATCCCTTATTTTGCCCTTCTCCCCTTCCCTCTGGTAACTGCTAGTCTGCTCTCTATATCTGTGAGTCCTTTTCTGTTTTGTTATATACGTTCCTTTGTGTGCTATTTGAAATAAGGATGACCAGTGATGTCTACTCTGAAGAGCTGACATTTCAGTAGATTTTTCAATAGAGGAGCTGACCATGTGAACAGCTAAGGTGGTACCTAAAAATATAGAAAAAAGGGAAAAGGTGTGACTTTTCAATGTTATACTGTACTTATAAGTACACTTCACTTATAAGTGAAGTAAGTTGTGATCAGTAAGACCTGTTTCATATCTTTATATTAGATGACTATGTGTTCCTCCTGTTTGTTGCTTTACATGTTTATTTATTTACTTCTTTTTTTCTGAGGCATGGACTAGATAATATGATGTTTTGTAATGTCAGGACATCCTGAAGAATACTAGTATATAGAAAATAGTAATATGCTTCTATTAACAACATTTTACTTCTTCTTTCATGTATCTTACCTACTTTCCCTGCTGTTCCCATCCTAAAATTGTCATGAACTCATCTGCTAAGGCTAAGAGTGAACCACGGTTTTCTCTCCCTAGTTAGGTCCTTTTGCATCAGTTCTTCTTTAGGAAGCACTATTTAGTAGAATTTACCCCTCACTGGCTTTCTTAATAAAATCCCAGATTCCCATGACACCCACTATCTTCAGCCATTTACCTAAACAATTGTAATTTTCTCTACCTTCTTAACACTAATGTAGAGGAGATATGGATTACACTTTAATTGGCCTTTTGCCTTAATTAAATTTTCCAGAGTTTCTTCTTAAGTGCCATTCAGGCACTCTTTCTTCAATACCTCTAATGTCAAACTGTCTGTTTTTTTTTAAATTTATTTTCATTTATTTGTTTGTTCTGTTATCAGTATCACATGGAGTTGAAAGAATCTTGAAGTTTGGGTGCAAACCAAATACCAAGAATTGAAAGTCAAGTACAGTTTCTCCTTTGCTGGTTAAATCCTCTCCCTCTGACTCTGAGCATGCTATTCCCTTCTCTAAGGTGAAGTTTCCTCATAAGAGGATCAGAAAAATAATTATGAAAGTCCCATCCAATTGCAGACTCTTAAGAAGTTAGTTTTTCATCTCTTTTATTCTGCTATTTCCTCCCACAGTAGAATAAGAAAAAGGTGTGGCCCTGAGACATACTTGGTTTCATGCATTAGCTGTGTAAGTTTGGGCATTTAGTCATTCACTGAAAAATAAGCCTTAGTTTTCTCATCTGGACCAATGCAGTGGTAATAATACCTACTGGCTCAGGTAAAAACCTCACATAAAATCTGACTTGAACAGGCTTAAGCCAAAAAGGGAACTTATTAGCTTAGGTAAATGAAATGGCCAGATCTAGGGGGTGCTGCATGACTAGATTCAAGACTTGATGACAAGAAGGCTCTGCATCTCTCTACCTCCTGGCTCTATGACAGATCCACTTGGTGGCCTCTGTCACATCCAGGATCTACCCAGGCAAGCATAAGATCACTATATAACTAGATATCACAAGCACCACCAAAGACTCACTCCAGCAGTAGAAGAACATTTCTCCTACAGTAGGTAACCCAAAAATGGGAACCTAACTCTCACTGGTTTGCTCCCTAATCATTGGACTGGAAAAGTGAAATATATTGATTAGCTTAACCACTGCTCTCCAGTGCTTTTGGTAAATTGACTCTGCTTGCATCTCCATCAGCAAGAGACAAAAGAGAACAAGGGGGTTTCAAGTGTAAATTCTAGATAAGGCCACCCGGCTTTACTCTGTAGGTAAAGCTTCCCCTTTTCCAGGGCTGGCCATTTTTGAGGATAGCTTTGAATATATAGAATCAAACTCTGAATATACCTGGAAAAGCCCCACAGCTTTCTCCTTAATTAACAACAGGATCACTCTAAAATCGGCCCTGATATCACTTCTTCCCTATTATCTCTCTGGGACCAACTAAGAAGCTTCCTTACCCTCCATCCATTGAAATGATTCTTGTAAATATTAACAATAACTACCACATTGCTAGATCCATTGTTCAGTTCTTAGACCTTATTCTACTTGACCTCCGAGATCCATTTGAAATAATTGGTCTCCCTTCTGCCTTGACAGGCTTGATTTCCAGGATCTTGCAGTTTACTGGTTTTTATCCTACCTCGCTGATCATTGTTTTTCTGTCTTTTGAGCGGAATCCTCTACTTAGCCCTTATTCATTTAGTAATCCTCTCCAGATACTTGGCTTTTTAATCATCTATATACAGAATACTCCAAATATTTATCTTTAGCCCAGGCCTCTCTTCCAGACTCCAGACTCATATATCCACTGCTTACTTTATATCTGCAATGGGTGCTAAAAACATCTCAAATTTGACATGTCTAAAACTGACGTCTTGGTTCTGCCCCATTGCCCACCCCCATACTTTGCCACCACAAAATTTTCCCCATCCCATTTGATGACAACTACTTATTTCCTTTTATTCAGGCCAAAAACCTTAGAATCACTTTTTCCTTCACAGGATACTTTTAACCTATCAGGAAACCCTGTTGGCTCTCCTGTCTACAGGTATTCTGAATCCAGCTACTACTTATCACCACCTCCACCGTTATCATCCTGGTCTGAACCACTTGAATGAATCCTGTTTTTGTTTTTGTTTTTTTTGCCTTTACTTTATTCTCAGCCTAGCAACAAGAATGATTCTTTAAGAGTCATGACAGACCATGACTTTTAAGCACTCTGTGCACAAAACTCTAAAATGGCTCCCAATTTAACTGAGAATAAGATCTAATGTCCATTTCTGTGGTCGATAAAACTACATATGATCTGAATCCCTGCCTCATCTAATATCTCCCCTTCACTCGTTCTATTCCAGGCATAATGACTTGCAGGCTGTCCCTCAACACAAGCCAAATGTGTGTCCATTTTAGAACCTGTACTCTAGGTGTCCTCATGCCTGGAAAACTCTTGCCCTCTACATCTGATTGTCCATGTCTCTAACCTTCTTAAAATCTTTGCTGAAATGGCATCTTATAAGTGAGGCCAATCTCAGCCTTCTTATTTACGACTGTACTCTCCTCCCCCTCCCTTCAGCTTTCTGATTTCTTTTTACACTGCTATGCTTTCTTTTATTTACCAGCACATGCCATCATCTAATGCATGTGTTAACTTACCATTTAGTACATTTACATTTGCATGATTGAATATAAGATACATGCAGTGGTATGCTTGAGTCTGTTCTTACTTTCATTCAAGATCTAATTGTGTACATTTCTTTCCTACTCTGTATGTAAGTGGTAGCTTGCAACTGGTCCTGGCAGGTTGGCTAAATCAGAGACGTTCAGAAAGCTCCAAATTAGGTCTTCCTTTAATTTTTTTGAAGAGCCAGTTCTCAAATATTTTCCAACACAACACTCTATCCATGAGATCAGAGATCTTTGTTTTGCTAATTACCATATCTGCAACATCTAAACTGTGCTTGGCATATGGTAGCCACTCAATAAATGTTTACTGAATGGATACCTCAGAACCAATCATTATTTTAACCCTATTTTTTTGGGGGGGTACCACAAGAAGCTTAGAACTTTGATTATCCCTTTTCCTCTCCATAAATTACTATGGGTAATGAAAGAACTTGTCCAACCTCTACCATTCAATTCCCATACCCATGTTTTATTTTTTCTCTGTTTCATTTGTCACCATTTGATCTTTTCTATATTTCACTTCTACATTTGTTTGTATGTACATTCTATCACTGCAATGTTTTTGTCTATTTTGTTTGAAGCTGTATCTCAAGCACCTTATTCAATCACATATGTCCTGCCCCTGAAGTTGATGTTGGCAGTAGGAAGGAGTGTTTTTTTTTACCCCCAAGGGAAATTCAATGTATTATTTTGCCAGTAAAAAGGTTTTGCTTAGCAAAAATAACAGCTATCCCCTACAGTAGCCCATGGATATGTTTTAAGAGTAAATTAGAAATTTTATACAAAGTGTTTAATTTAACATTTCTAAAAGTAGGAACAGTAGAATACTCCTTCTGCAAGAACATACTGTGGTTACGCATGCCTATGGAAAAATAGCTCTGAGTCAAAAAATTTTGAATAATTCCCATTTCAGATTAAATAACACTAAAAGACTTTCTTTACTGCAGGATACCTCAGAGCATTTGATACACTAATGTAAATATAAATTCCCTAGGCATGTTAAAGCAAGAAAAAATTCACAAATATATATGTACATACATATTAATACATATATACATATGTATTATAATACCAATTATATACGCATATAATATATATGATACATAGAGAGATATACATACAATATAATATATATACCTTTGTATACATACACACACTATGTATATACACACTATGTATATGCATATTACATGTGTGTGTATATATATATATATACACACTATATATATGTATGTATACATATATATATATCTTTCATGTAATTTTCCTGTACTAAGAATATTTTGAGATTGCTTAACCATGCAGACATTCATTTTCTTACATCTTTGTACTTGTAAATTCTATCAGACTTGGTGATAATTAGATGTAAAATGTAAAGAAGCCAAGCTTTCAAGTTAGGAGTCTTAGATAAATTATATTCTTCCTAAGAACTTTATGCATGCACACATATATAAAAGCATACACACCTACACAAATGTATATGGATAAAAGATTATAATACTGTTAACACACACATGGGGGAGAATATTGAAACAATAAATAATGATTGAAATAGCTCAATATTCATAGTGATTTTGTTTTTCAAAATACACTTGAAATTTATTTTATTTAATGGATTTTTTAAAAAGGAAAATACACTTTTATTTGAGGATCCAGTTATTTATCTATAGTCATTAAACCAGATTCATGTCAGAACTCTTTATATTTTTGCATTTAACTCTTTATCTCAAAGAGCTTATCAAAATCTCAATAATATGAGGTGATTTCTAGTTGATTCTGACATAAATACTGTCATAGGAAAGCTCTAAGATTCCTCAGGTAGGGCCTTAAAGCTGGTGTTCTTGGCTGTTTTATGGATGACTGATGTTTCTCTGCACAGTCCCTGGGGTAGGGACTGGTCACAGTGCATTGAGAAGTGTTATGTGAACAGGAGATATGATATGGTGGTGATTCTCAGTGGGTACACTGTCTTATTAAAAGAAATCACTTAAGAGAAAGGAATTCCATGTGATAAAGTTATTTGAGATGGTTCATTTAGAATGAAAGTAGCAGTATGATTACTGGACCATTGACTGAGGTCTCCAACACAGTTCAAATAATTTCCTTCACTAGCCAAGCGTACTTGAGAGTGATGACCATCCACTGGAGAATGACAGCTCGGAAACTAAACAGTGTAAATTTATCTTTGGCATAGGTATTCCATGCAAGCCAACTGTAATACTAACCCATTTTCCCTAACCATCACAAGCCCTTCAACTTGCCAAAAACTGTGAAGAGTCAATAAAAAATGCAAATGTTGAAAATAAATGTGTGCATGCTCACATACACACACACACATAATGAGGAGGGCACTAAGGCATCTGCAAAATCCTGCCAAATTGCAGATTATTTATAGACAGAGTAATTTTAGTTCAGGGATAGTAGATCATCCGTGTAATTGCTATATATATTAAGGTGTGATATATCTGAAAATGTGTGCTTCCATATCAAACCCCAGTATGGAATATTTATCTCATCAGTGAAATTTCTGTACTGTGTCAAACATATAGGTCTCCCTGTCAAAGATACTGTGAGGATGTTGTAAGATAATGAGTTTGAGGAAGCACTCAAATGAACTCTCAAATATGATGTAAAAGTAACTAAGTATTGCCTTTTTGTACAACCTTCCTCTCTGCTTTATCTCTCCTGGCCCTCTTTCCCAAATGTCAAAATATTCCCATCTTACACAACAAAATTTAAAAAGTAACACTAATTAGAAGCAAAGAGTTGAAGAATGCTTCAGAGTTATCTAATTTCCCTGTACACACATGTATTCCCAGATGTTCTTGAATTTCATTTATGATACCTATTCATTCATTAGACAAACATGCCTTGAGCTTGAACTGTAAGTCTGGCACTGTGTTCCTACAAAGTAAGCATTGTAATTCTCATTTTATACACGAGTCTGGTGAGGCTTAAATACATTGAGTAAAATGCAGACCATATACTATGCAGTTGTGAAATGTTTCACACAAAACCCAGGCATAAGTCTTCTCACCACTATAATGTGTGACCATGAGATAGGAGAGCATTTCAGAAGTTAGCTGACTAATATAAAGGCAAGGAAGATCACATATGGGCAAGGAACCATCATACATTGCCAAATATCTTCTTCAGCACAAGTGGATTTGGGCCAACATGATTTTGCACTCCCTCCCCCTTCAAACCTTCACCCCCACAGTATTCCATCATATAATATAACCTTTTTATAAAACTGTCTTTGGTTCATCTCTTCCTTCAAAAAAATTTATAACTTTTTTGAATTTTGATTCATATTAATCCACATTTCCCTCAAGACTCATCTGTATTTATATTTTGGATTATATATTTTTCTGTGCTAGGGTTTATATTTTTTGAACAAGACCTGTGTTGCATACATCATTCTATCTATCATGATGGCTATCCTGAGCTGAGCAACCAACACTTTTTAATGAATGAAAGGAAGGAAGGAAGGAAGGAAGGGAGGGAGGGAGGGAGGGAGAAAGGGAGGAAGGGAGGAACCATGGACTCAGCTTCTGTGTATGAACCACTCCTAATGTCATCCAACCAGCCAGCCAAACATTCTTTGAACTTTTTAGCTACTTATACATATCTATATTAATTCGTTCAAAACTTGAGAATCAACAATATGCCAGAGAAATTCTGGCAACTGGAGTACAAACCACAACCAATCATTCAGACTTTAGAGGTATTTCAGTCAGATTTGTGTTTAAAGATTACCCTCTGAAACCAGAAATGAAAGATAACTCTATGGACAAGTGGAAATGTAAGGAATAGCTCATAGGGAGCAAGGTTTCTCCTTGGTTTTAATATTGTCTTATCACAACATAGAACACTATTTCCTCTTTTTGGAAAAGCTAACATAGTGTAAACAATGAGGTAGTTCCATATCACTTATGAATCAGTGCCGAATTGTTAATAACATCAAATCATTATCAACGGTACAAGACCAGATATCAATTACAGGAAAAAAAAACTGTAAAAAATATAAACACATGGAGGCTAAACAATACACTACTAAATAACCAAGAGATCACTGAAGAAATCAAAGAGGAAATCAAAAATACTTAGAAACAAATGACAATGAAAACATGATGATCCAAAACCTATGGGATGCACACAAAGAAGTTCTAAGAGGGAAGTTTATAGCAATATAATTCTACCTCAAGAAACAAAAGAAAACTCAATTAAACAATCTAAAATTACACCTAAAGAAACTAGAGAAAGAAGAATAAACAGAACCCAAAATTAGTAGAAGGAAAGAAATAATAAAATCAGAACAGAAATAAATGAAATAGAAACAAAGAAAACAATAACAAAGATCTATAAAACTAAAAGATGGTTCTTAGGGAAGGTAAACAAAATTGATAGAACTTTAACCAGACTCATCAAGAAAAATAGGGAGAGGACTCAATTCAATACAATTAGAAAAGAAAAAGGAGAAGTTACAACAGACATCTCAGAAATACAACTCCTAAGGGACTATGACAAGCAACTCTATGCCAATAAAATGGACAACCTGGAAGAAATGGACAAATTCTTAGAAACGTATAACCTTCCAAGACTGAACTAGGAAGAAATAGAAAATGTGAACAGACCAATCACAAGCACTGAGATTGAAACCGTGAAACTTCAAAGCTTTTGTGCAGCAAAGGAAACCACAAACAAGACCAAAAGACAACCCTCAGAATGGGAGAAAATATTTGCAAATGAAGCAACCGACAAAGGATTAATCTCCAAAATTTACAAGCAGCCCATGCAGCTCATGCAGCTCAATAACAAAAAAAACAAACAACCCAATCCAAAAATGGGCAGAAGACCTAAACAGACATTTCTCCAAAGAAGATATACAGACTGCCAACAAACACATGAAAGAATGCTCAACATCATTAATCATTAGAGAAATGCAAATCAAAACTACAATGAGATATCATCTCACACCAGTCAGAATGGCCATCATCAAAAAATCTAGAAACAATAAATGCTGGAGAGGGTGTGGAGAAAAGGGAACCCTCTTGCACTGCTGGTGGGAATGTGAATTGGTTCAGCCACTATGGAGAACAGTATGGAGGTTCCTTAAAAAACTACAAATAGAACTACCATATGACCCAGCAATCCCACTACTGGGCATATACCCTGAGAAAACCGAAATTCAAAAAGAGTCATGTACCAAAATGTTCATTGCAGCTCTATTTACAATAGCCCGGAGATGGAAACAACCTAAGTGCCCATCATCGGATGAATGGATAAAGAAGATGTGGCACATATATACAATGGAATATTACTCAGCCATAAAAAGAAACGAAATTGAGCTATTTGTAATGAGGTGGATAGACCTAGAGTCTGTCATACACAGTGAAGTAAGTCAGAAAGAGAAAGACAAATACCGTATGCTAACACATATATATGGAATTTAAGAAAAAAAATGTCATGAAGAAGCTAGGGGTAAGGCAGGAATAAAGACGCAGACCTCCTAGAGAACGGACTTGGGGTTATGGGGAGGGGGAAGGGTGAGCAGTGACGGGGCGAGGGAGAGTCATGGACATGTACACACTAACAAACGTAGTAAGATAGATAGCTAGTGGGAAGCAGCCGCAAGGCGCAGGGATATTGGCTCGGTGCTTTGTGACAGCCTGGAGGGGTGGGATGGGGAGGGTGGGAGGGAGGGAGATGCAAGAGGGAAGAGATATGGGAACATATGTATATGTATAACTGATTCACTTTGTTACAAAGCAGAAACTAACACACCATTGTAAAGCAATTATACCCCAATAAAGATGTTAAAAAAAAATCTTCCAATAAACAAATGTCCAGGACCAGATGGCTTCAAAGGTGAAATATCAAGCGTTTAGAGAAGAGCTAACACCCATCATTTTAAGACTCTTCAAAAAAAATTTCAGGAGAAGGAACACTCCCAAACTCATTCTATGTGGTCATGATCACCCTGATACCAAACCCAGACAAAGATACTACAAAAAAAGAAAATTACAGACCAATATCACTGATGAATAAACATGCAGAACACCTCAACAAACTACTAGCAAACAGAATCCAACAACACATTAAAAGAATCATACACCATGACCAAGTGAGATTTATTACAGAGATGCAAGAATTCTTCAATATATGCAAATCAATCAATGTGATACATCATATTAACAAACTGAAGAATAAAAAACAAATGATCATCTTAATAGATGCAGAAAAAGTTTTTAACAAAATTCAACACAATTTATGATAAAAACTTTCCAGAAAGTGAGAATAGAGGGAACATACCTCAACATAACAAAGGTCATATATGACAAACCCACAGGAAACATCATTCTCAGTGGTGAAAAACTGAAAGCATTTCCTCTAAGACCAGGAAAAGACAAGGATGTCCATTCTTGCCACTATTACTTAAAAACGTTATGGAAGTCCTAGCCATGGCAATCAGAGAAGAAAAAGAAATAAAAGGAATACAAATCTGAAAAGAAGAATTAAAACTGTCACTGTTTGCAGATGACATGATATTATACAAAACAAAATCCTAAAGATGCACCAGAAAACTACTAGAGCTAATCAATTAATTTGGTAAAGTTGCAGGATACAAAATTAATGCACAGAAAACTCTTGCATTCATAGAAACTAATGATGAAATATCTGAAAGAGAAATTAAGGAAACACTCCCATTTACCTTTGCAACAAAAATAATAAAATACCTAGGAATAAACCTACCTAAGGAGACAAAAGACTGGTATGCATAAAACTATAAGACACTGTAAGACACTGACAAAAGAAATTAAAGATGATACAGACAGATGGAGAGATATACGACGTTCTTGGGTTAGAAGAATGAACACTGTGAAAATGACTATACTACCCAAAGCAATCTACAGATTCAATGCAATCCTTATCAAACTACCAGTGGCATTTTTCACAGAACTAGAATAAAAAAGATTAAAATTTGTATGGAAACACAAAAGACCCTGAATAGCCAAAACAGTCACGAGAAAGAAAAACGGAGCTGGAGGAATCAGGTTCCCTGACTTCAGACGATACTACAAAGCTACAGTAATCAAGAAAGAATGGTACTGGCACAGAAACAGAAATATAGATCAATGGTACAAGACAGAAGCCCAGGGGCTACCCTGGTGGTGCAGTGGTTGAGAGTCCGCCTGCTGATGTGGGGGACATGGGTTTGTGTCGTGGTCCAAGAAGATCCCACATGCCGAGGAGTGGCTAGGCCCATGAGCCATGGCCGCTGAGCCTGCACATCTGGAGCCTGTGCTCCACAACAGGAGAGGCTACAACAGTGAGAGGCCCGTGTACTGCAAAAAAAAAAAAAAAAAAAAGATAGAAAGCCCAGAGATAAACCCACGCACATATGGTCACCTTGTCTTTGATAAAGAGGCAAGAATATACAATGGAGAATAGACAGCCTCTTCAACAAGTGGTGCTGGGAAAACTGGACAGCTTCATGTAAAAGAATGAAATTAGAACACTTCCTAATGCCATACACAAAAATAAACTCAAAATGGATTAAAGACCACATGTAAGTCTGGACACTATAAAACTCTTAGAGGAAAACATAGGCAGAACACTCTATGACATAAATCACAGCAAAATCCTTTTTGACCCACCTCCTAGAGAAATGGAAATAAAAACAAAAATAAACAAATGGAACCTAAGGAAACTTAAAAGCTTTTGCACAGCTAAGGAATCTTTAAACAAGATGAAAAGACAGCCCTCAGAATGGGAGAAAATATTTGTAAATGAAGCAACTGACAAAGGATTAATCTACAAAATATTAAAGCAGCTCATGCAGGTCAATATCACAAAAACAAGAAACCCAATCCAAAAATGGGCAGAAGACCTAAACAGATATTTCTCCAAAGAAGATATACAGATTGCAAACAAACACATGATAGTATGTTCAACATCACTAATCATTAGAGAAATGCAAATCAAAACCACAATGTGGTATTACCTTACACATTGGTTAGAATGGCTATCATCAAAAAATCTACAAACAATAAATTCGGGAGAGTGTAGAAAAAAGGGAACCATCTTACACTGTTGGTGGGAATTTAAATTGATACAGCCACTATGGAGAACAGTATGGAGATTCCTTAAAAATCTAAAAATAGAACTACCATATGACCCAGCAATCCCACTACTGGGCATATACCCTGGGAAAACCATAATTCAAAAAGAGTCATGTACCACAATGTTCATTGCAGCACTATTTGCAATAGCCAGGATATGAAAGGAACTTAAGTGTCTATTGACAGATGAATGGCTAAAGAAAACATGGCACATATATTCAATGGAATATTACTCAGCCATAAAAAGAAACAAAATTGACTTGTTTGTAGTGAGCTGGATGGACCTAGAGTCTTTCATACAGAGTGAAGTGAGAAAGAGAAAAGCAAATACCATATGCTAACACATACATATGGAATCTAAAAAAAAAAAAAGTTTCTGATGAACTTAGGAGCAGGACCAGAATAAAGATGCAGATGTAGAGAATGGACTTTGAGGACATGGGGAAAGGGGAAGTGTAAGCTGGGACAAAGTGACAGAATAGCACTGACATATATACACTATCAAATGTGAAATTGGTAGCTTGTGGGAAGCAGCTGCATAGCACAGGGAGATCAGCTCAGTGTTTTGTGACCACCTGTTGGGGTGGGATAGGGAGTGTGGGAGGGAGACACAAGAGGGTGGGGATATAGGGATATATGTATACATATAGCTGACTCAGTTTGTTATACAGCAGAAACTAACACAACATTGTAAAGCAATTATACTCCAATTAAGATGTTTAAAAAAATCATCAGGTCAAATTGTTAATACTTAACAATCAAATTGTTAAGACTCTGCACTATAGTTTAAGCATTTCCAGTTTTCACATCTATTATCTCGTCAAGTCTGTGTAGTAGATAGAGTGAACAATATTACTTCTGGTTTACAAACAAGGAAGCACAAGCTCAGATGACATAAAAAGCTTGCATAAGGTTGAACGACAGATAAATGAGAAGAAGAAAAAAATGAATTTTTCCTGAACCTAGCATAGTCGCAGTATAGTTGTCTGATTCACCTCAGTGATGGGACCACTTACGGTAAGATTAATAAAATCCTCACAAAGTCTGTACAGCAAATTCCAAATCATTGTGATCTCTCTGTTCTCTTTGGACATATGAACAAACAATATCATTTACTATTTTTAGTACATGCTTGTCAATCAGAAACTGGATTGTGATGCCTCTAGTATCATTGAATTAAATTATTCTTTAATATTACACTTTTTAATCTTAATGTATGAATGCCTGTTCTTAGGTCTGAAATATCAGTCCCCAAGCTTTGATCTTTACATAGAGTCTGGATTTCAGAACTGATTTCCAGCCTCTGCCATGTAATAATATGTGATATGGAGCAAATTTCTTTAGCAATCCAAACGTATCCTTATAGGTTAAAAAAAAAAAAGAGAGAGTGATATATTCTTATCAGTCACTGTGAAGGTTAATTGACACAGAAAGTAAAATTGCTTAATATCATTTAGAATAAATAATAGCTGCCCTAAAATAGCACCTGTGTTTAATATTATAACTAATCCCATTATATACTTGATTTATCCAAAAGACCAAGGGATGCCTGTTTGCACTTACATTCTTCTCATGGACTAACCAGTGTATGCATGGAGCAGGTATCCAACACATATGTGTTGATTGATTTAAGATAATGTCCAGTAAGTTATGAGAGGTGGACTACTTGTGTATATTTACAAGATAAGTTGTGAATCAAAAAGAACATATCACAAAGCTATAACAGAAAAAATACAGTAAAGCTTATAGGGGGTGCCTAAAAATTGTGGTCACTTACAAAGAGAAAACAAAATGAAAAGTGGAGAAAGCTACTCAGGCTAGCCCAAAAAAGTACAAATCTGGTTAATGGAAACAGCAGGTGTCAGAAAAATGACATATGGGCAGGCTGCATGAGAATGTAGATTACAACTAGAGAATTTCAAAGAATTTATTCTCTCTCTCTCTCTCTCTCTCTCTTTCTCTCTCTTGCTCCTAACTCTTAGACTTATGGAAAATCTAATTCATAACCTGGGGGGTTTCAGTGTGGTAATACCATATCTCTTTAAGAACAGCATACTTTCCTACTCCTCAACTGAGGAAGTGAAATTCAAATGGCTTTTGAATTTGCTCAGCATCTTGTACCATTTTTAACCACAGGAAAATCAACTATTACAAAGTCTTAACCTCTGTTTGTTACTTGTTCCTCATTTTCTATGTGAGCTTCACATTAACATATGTGAGAAAATGTATAGAAGTAGAAAGTAAAAATTGCAAAGTGAAACAAAGGATAAAATGCCAGCTGTTATAGTCAACATTATGAAACTCTCATGATGGAAAAATTAATAGGAAAATGTAGTCACAGTTGTTGGTCCTAATTAATCAGAAGGATGGGAATATGAACATGAGTTACTATTAAGTGCACAAAGTGGGAAAGAAAGTTTATACATATCACAATAAAAATATAAGACCACAAGTATATAAGGTATGTTGTTCTTAACATTTTTTTCAGCCCACAAGGTATTCCAAATTTTCAGTAAATGAAATCTAATCCAGAGTCCCACATTTTTCTAATTTTTTAGTAATTATACTTATTATATCATTACTATATCTTATGTTTATATAATAGTTTATAATTTGCAAAATCTTTTCATATAGTTATCTCCTCTGATCCTCACAATGTCCAGTGAAGATGATAGAGCAGGGGTGACAGTTAAGAGGGTTCCTCATAAATAATTCTCTCTCTTTCCTTCTGGACATGTGATAGTATTGCATTACCTTGTCTACTTGAGATTTGGTGAGGACCTTGGATTAGTTTTTGGTCAATAAACCAAGGAAAGAAGTAACATATGTCATTTTGGTGCCATGTTGTGCTTCTCTGTAGTCTTCTTTCCTTCTGGCAAGTGACTACTAATGTTCAGGACAGTTGCTGCTTCATCAGTGTGGAGCTCTGAGAAACTGCAATGATCAGCTCCATCACTACATGTCCTGGGATCAAAATGCAAAGTGAGCAAGAAATACATATTTGTCATTACAAGTCACTAAGACATTGGGGTCATTTGTTGCCATAACACAACCAGACTTTTCTGACTGATAAAGCAAGTATAATTTTCCCTTCCTTTAAAATGATTGTCTAATGCTTAGAGAAGCTAAGTGGCTTACTAGAGATAGAATCATTTAAATTAAAAGTACTATTTTTCTTTTAGAGCAAGCAAAATATGGAGAAAACAGAAAAAATAATTAAATAATAATATTTTTACCAAAATAACATGATTTTTCATTTAGTGTTATCTTCTTGTGTGTGTGTGTGTGTGTGTGTGTGTGTGTGTGTGCTAATGTTTGAGATTTAATTTTCTTCTCTATAGTCAGAGTGTAAATATTTCTGTGACCTTATTAATTCTTTTATCTTTGTACAGAAGCTGGAAGTGGTCTCCTTAATTTCTGACAGCAAGTTGATAATACATACATTGGGTCAGCATATAGGCTGGAGGTCCTAACACTGCTTTCTAGAATGTCTCCAGTTTTGCCTTAAGTTTCTTTAGAACACAAATTCAAGATAATAAAAATCAGTCCCCTGTATCAACTTATTACATTAATCAATACAAGAAATCTACTCCAACCTTTAAGACAGTGGAGGAGTAAGATGTGGACATCGCCTTCCTCCCCATAAATACATCAAAAATATATCTACATGTGGAACAGCTCCTACAGAACACCTACTGAATGTTGGCAGAAGACCTCAGACTTCCCCAAAGGAAAAAAAAAAAAAAGAAAAAATCCCCACATACCTGGATAGGGCCAAAGAAAAAAAGAAAAAAATCAGAGACAAAAGAATAAGGATGGGACCTGCACCTCTGGGAGGGAGCTGTGAAGGAGGAAGTTTCCACACACTAAGAAGCCCCTTCACTGGTGGGGATGTATGTGGGAGGGGAGGAAACTTCAGAGCCACAGAGGGGAGCACAGCAACAGGGGTGCAGAAGGTAAAGTGGAGAGATTCCTGCACAGAGGATTGGTGCTGACCATCACTCACCAGCCTTAGATGCTTGTCTGCTACTGACACACCCGTGGCAGCCTGTGCAGCATGCCACTGCCAGGGTCCCATCATCCAGGGACAACTTCCCCAGGAGAATACATGGTGAGCCTCAGGCTGCTGCAATGTCATGTCAGCCTCTGCTGCCCCAGGCTTGCCCTGCATTCCAATTAGGACTACTGTACCCTTCCCTCTCCCAAGCCTGAGTGAGCAAGGAAGACCTAATAAGCTGCTGCTTTAACCCTCTCTTGTCTGGGCAGGGAACAGATGCCTGAGGGCAGCCTCCAGGCAGAGTTGGGGCCAAAATCAAAGCTGAAGCCCAGTGGCTGTGAAAACAAAGAAAAGAAGGGGAAATTTCTCCTTGCAGCCTCAGGAGCAGCAGATTAAATCCCCACATCAACTTCATAAACACTACATCTGTGGAATACCTGAATAGACAGTGAAAGTTCCCAAAATTGAGATGGTGGACTTTGGGAGCAACTGTAGATCTGGGGTTTGCTTTCTGCGTCTGATTTGTTTTTGATTTTATGTTTATATTAGTTTATTATTCAGTGCTTGTTATTGTTGGTGGATTTGTTTATTGGTTTGGTTGCTCTCTTCCCTTTTTTAATTTATTATTTTTTAAATTTAAAAATTTTATTTCTATTCTTCTCTTTTTGTGAGTGTGTGTGTGTATATTGCTTTGTGTGATTTTGTCTGTTTAGGTTTGCTTTTACCATTTGTCCTACAGTTCCATCTGTTCCTTTTTTTTCTCTTTTTTAGATTTTGTTGTTGTTGTTTTGGTTTTTGCTTGTTTGTTTTCTTTTTATGAGTGTGTGTGTGCATGTTTCTTTGTGTGATTTTGTCTGTTTAGTTTTGCTTTTACCATTTGGTTTGTGGTACTATCTGTTTGGTTTCTTTTCTTCCTTTTCTTCCAAGCCTTGAGGCGGGCGGTGTCTTGGTGCTCTGGCTATATTTCGGACCTGAACCTCCAACGTGGGAGAGCCAAGTCCAGGACATTGGACCACCAGAGACCTCCCAGGCCCATGTAATATCAATTGGCAAGAGCTCTCCCAGAGATCTCCGTCTCAACACTAAAACCCAGGTCCACCCAATGTCCACCAAGATCCAGTGCTGGATGCTCCATGTCAAACAACTAGCAAGACAGGAACACAACCCCACCAATTAGCAGACATGAGCCTAAAGTCATACTGAGCTTACAGACACCTGAAAGAAACATCACCAGATGCAGCCCTGCCCACCAGAAGGACAAGATCCAGCCCCACCATCACAACACAGGCACCAGTCTCCTCCAGCAGGAAGCCTACACAAGACACTGAACCAACATCACCCACTGGGAGCAGAGACCAAAACAAACGGGAACTATGAACCTGCAGCCTATGAAAAGGAGACCCGAACACAGTAAGTTAAACAAAATGAGAAGACAGGAAAATATTCAGCAGATGAAGGAGCAAGATAAAAACGCACCACACCAAACAAATGGAGAGGAAATAGGTAGTCTACCTGAAAAAGAGTTCAGAGTAATCATACTAAAGATGAACAAAAATCTTGGAAATAAAAGGAAGAAAATACAAGAAACGTTTAATGAGGATCTAGAAGAATTAAACAGAACACAACAAATGAAGTTAAAAGTACTCCAGAAGGAATCAAAGGCAGAATAACTGAGGCACAAGAACAGATAAGTGACCTGGAAGATAGAATACTAGAAATAACTGTCACTGAGCAGAATAAAGAAAAAAGAATGAAAAGAAATGAGGACAATCTCAGTGACCTCTGGAACAACACTAAATGCATGAACATTCGAATTATAGGAGTCCCAGAAGAAGAACAGAAAAAAAAAAAGGACTGAGAAAATATTTATAGATATTATAGTTGAAAACTTCTCTAATATGGGAAAGGAAATAGTCAAACAAGTCCAGGAAGCACAGAGAGTCCCATACAGGATAAATCTAAGGAGAAACATGCCAAGTCACATACTACTCAAACAAACAATAATTAAATATAAAGAAACAATATTAAAAGCAGCAAGAGAAAAGCAACAAATAACATATAAGCGGATCTCTGTAAGGTTAACAGCTGATCTTTCAGCAGAAACTCTACAAGCCAGAAGGGAGTGGCAGGAAATATTTAAAGTGATGAAAGGGAAAAAAAAAAACTGCAACCAAGATTACTCTACCCAGCAAGGATCTCATTCAGACTTGATGGAGAAATTAAAACTTTTACAGACAAGCAAGAACAAAGTGAATTCAGCATCACCAAACCAGCTTTACAACAAATGCTAAAGGAACTTCTCTAGGCAGGAAACAAAAGAGAAGGAAAAGACCTACAAAAACACCCAAACCAATTAAGAAAATGGTAATAGGAACATACATATCGATAATTACCTTAAATGTAAATGAATTAAATACCCCAACCAAAAGACACAGACTGGCTGAATGGTTACAAAAAGAAGACCCGTATATATGCTGTCTACAAGAGACCCACTTCTGACCCAGGGACACATACAGACTGAAAGTGAGGGGACAGAAAAAGATATTCTATGTAAATGGAAATTTTTTAAAAAAGCTGTAGTAGCAATTCTCATATCTGACAAAATAGACTTTAAAATAAAGACTATTACAAGAGACAAAGAAGGATACTACATAATGATCAGGGATCAATCCATGAAGAAGATATAATAATTGTATATATTTATGCATGCAACATAGGAGCACCTTAATACAGAAGGCAAATGCTAACAGTCATGAAAAGGGAAATAGACAGTTACACAGTAATACTAGGGGATAAAGTCACTAAAGTGCTAAAGGGACTCCACTTTCATCAAAGGGCAGGTCATCCAAACTGAAAATAAATAAGGAAACACAAGCTTTAATTGACACATTATACCAGATGGACTTAATTGATATCTATAGGACATTCCATCCAAAAATAAAAAAATACACTTTCTTCTCAAGTGCACATGGAACATTGTCCAGGATAGATCATATCCTGGGTAACAAATCAAGCCTTGGTAAATTTAAGAAATTTGAAATAGCAGCAAGTATCATTTCTGACCACAGCCCTATGAGATTATATATAAATTACAGGAAAAAAAAGTGTAAAAAGTACAAACACATGGAGACTAAACAATATGCTACAAAATAACCAAGAGATCACTGAAGAAATCAAAGAGGAAATCAAAAAGTACCTAGAAACAAATAGACATTTCTCCAAAGAAGATATACAGATTGCTAACAAACACATGAAAGAATGCTCAACATCATTAATCATTAGAAAACACATGAAAGAATGCTCAACATCATTAATCATTAGAGAAATGGAAATCAAAACTACAATGAGATATCACCTCACACCGGTCAGAATGGCCACCTCAAAAAATCTACAAACAATAAATGTTCGAGAGGGTGTGGAGAAAAGGGAACCCTCTGGCACTGTTGGTGGGAATGTAAATTGATACAGCCACTATGGAGAACAGTATGGAGGTTCCTTTAAAATCTACAAATAGAACTACCATATGACCCAGCAGTCCCACTACTGGGCATATACCCTGAGAAAACCATAATCCAAAAAGAGTCATGTACCAAAATGTTAATTGTAGCTCTGTTTACAATAGCCAGGATATGGAAGCAACTTAAGTGTCCATCAACAGATGAATGGATAAAGAAGATGTGGCACATATATACAATGGAATATTACTCAGCCATAAGAAGAAACAAAATTGAGTTATTTGTAGTGAGGTGGATGGACCTAGAGTCTGTCATACAGAGTGAAGTAAGTCAGAAAGAGATAAACAAATACCATATGCTAGCACATATATATGGAATCTAAGAAAAGAAAAATTTAAAAGAAGTCATGATGTACCTAGGGGTAAGATGGGAATAAAGACACTGACCTACTAGAGAATGAACTTGAGGATATGGGGAGAGGGAAGGGTAAGATGTGACAAAGTGAGAGAGTGGCATGGACATATATACACTACCAAACGTAAAATAGATAGCTAGTGGGAAGCAGCCGCATAACACAGGGAGATAAGCTAGGTAGTTTGTGACCACCTAGAGGGGTGGAATAGAGAGGGTGGGAGGGAGGGATATGCAAGAGGGAAGAAATATGGGTACATATATATATATATGTATAACTGATTCACTTTGTTATAAAGCAGAAAATAGCACACCATTGTAAAGCAATTATACTCCAATAAAGATGTTAAAAAAAAAAATACCTAGAAAAAAATGACAATGAAAACATGATTGCCCAAAACCTATGGGATACAGGAAAAGCAGCTCTAAGAGGGAAGTTTATAGCAATACAATCCTACCTCAAGGAACAAGAAATATCTCAAGTAAACAACTTAAACTTACACATAAAGCAATTAGAGAAAGAAGAACAAAAAAACCCCAAAGTTAGCAGAAGGAAAGAAATCATAAATATCAGATAAGAAATAAAAGAAAAAGAAGGGAAGGAAACAATAGCAAAGATCAATAAAACTAAAGCTGATTCTTTGAGAAGATAAACAAAACTGATAAACCAGTAGCCACACACATTAAGAAAAGAAAGCGAGAAGGCTCAAATCAACAGAATTAGAAATGAAAAAGAAGTAACAACTGACACTGCAGAAATACAAAGGATCATAAGGGATTACTACAAGCAACTATATGCCAATAAAATGGAAAACCTGAAAGAAATGGACAAATTCTTAGAAAAGAACAACCTTCTGAGACTGAACCAGGAAAAAATAGAAAATATGAACATACTGATCTCAAGCACTGAAATTGAAACTCTGATTAAAAATCTTCCAAAGGCCCAGGACCAGATGGCTTCACAGGTGAATTCTATCAAACATTTAGAGAAGATCTAACACCTGTCCTTCTCAAACTCTTTGAAAATATAGCAGAAGGAGGAACACTCCCAATCTCCTTCTATGAGGCCACCATCACCCTGATAGCAAAACTAGACAAAGATGTCACATAAAAAGAAAACTACAGGCCAGTATAACTGAAGAACACAGATGCAAAAATTCTCCACAAAACACTAGCAAACAGAATCCAACAGCACATTAAAAGAATCATACACCATGATCAAGTGACGTTTATCCTAAGAATACAAAGATTCCTCAATATATGCAAATCAATCAATGTGATACACCATATTAATGTACTGAAGGATAAAAACTATATGATCATCTCAATAGATGCAGGAAAAGCTTTTGACAAAATTCAACACCACTAATGATAAAAAGTATCCAGAAAGTGGGCATAGAAGGAAGCTACCTCAACATAATAAAGCCCATATATGACAAACCCACAGCCAACATCATTCTCAATGGTGAAAAAATTGAAACTATTTCCACTATGATCAGGAACAAGACAAGGTTGCCCACTCTCACCACTATTATTCAACATACTTTTGGAATTCCTAGCCATGGCAATCAGAGAAGAAAAAAAATAAAATAAAAGGACTCCAAACCAGAAAAGAAGTAAAACTGTCACTGTTTGCAGATGACATAATACTATACGTAGAGAATCCTAAAGATGCTACTAGAAAACTACCAGAGCTAATCAATGAATTTGGTAAAGTAGCAGGATACAAAATTAATGCACAGAAATCTCTTGCATTCCTATACACTAATGATGAAAAATCAGAAAGATAAATTAAGGAAACACTCCCATTTACCTTTGTAACATAAAGAATAAAATACCTAGGAATAAACCTTCTTCAGGAGACAAAAGACCTGTATGCAGAAAACTATAAGACACTGATTAAAGAAATTAAAGATAATACAAACAGATGGAGAGATATACCGTGTTCTTGGATTGGAAGAATCAACATTGTGAAAATGACTATACTACCCAAAGCAATCTACAGATTCAGTGCAATCCCTATCAAACTACCCATGGTATTTTTCACAGAACTAGAACAAAATTTGCACAATATGTATGGAAACACAAAAGACCCCGAATAGCCAAAGCAATCTTGAGAAAGAAAAACGGAGCTGGAGGAATAAGGTTCTCTGACTTCAGACTATACTATAAAGCTACAGTAATCAAGACAGTATGGTACTGGCACAAAAAACAGAAATATAGATCAATGGAATAGGTTAAAAGTCCAGAGATAAACCCACACACATATGGTTATCGTATCTTTGATAAAGGAGGCAAGAATATACATTGGAGAAAAGACAGCCTCTTCAACAAGTGGTGCTGGGAAAACTAGACAGTTGCATGTAAAAGAATGAAATTAGAACACTCCCTAACACCATACACAAAAATAAACTCAAATTGGATTAAAGACCACATGTAAGGCCAGACACTATTAAACTCCTAGAGGAAAACATAGGCAGAACACTCTATGGCATAAATCACAGCAAGATCCTTTATGACCCACCTCCTAGAGAAATGGGAATAAAAACAAAAATAAACAAATGGAACCTAATGCTTTTGCACAGCAAAGGAGACCATAAACAATAATAAAAGACAACCCTCAGAATGGGAGACAATATTTGCAAAATAATCAACTGACAAAGATTAATCTCCAAAATATACAAGCAGCTCATGCAGCTCAATATCAAAAAAACAAACAACCCAATCCAACAATGGGCAGAAGGGACCTTCCTGGTTGTCCAGTGGTAAAGTATCTGACTTCCAATGCAGGGGACGTGGGTTTGATCTCTGGTTGGGAAACTAAGATCCCTCATGCCACATGGCAAATAAGCCCGCACGCCAGAACTACTGAGCCCGTGCGCTGCAGTGAAAGATCCCGCAACAACAATCCCTCATGTCGCAACTAAGACCTGACACAGCCAAAAATAAATAAATAAAATAAAATAAAATATTGTTAAAAAAGAAAAAAATAGGTGGAAGACCTAAATAGACATTTCTCTAAAGAATATAAACAGACTGCCAACAAACACATGAAAGGATGCTCAACATCACTAATCATTAGAGAAATGCAAATCAAAACCACAATGAGGTATCACCTCACACTGGTCAGAATGGCCATTGTCAAAAAATCTACAACAATAAATGCTGGAGTAGGTGTGTAGAAAAGGGAGCAATCTTTCACTGTTTGTGGGAATATAAATTGATACAGCCAGTATGGAGAACAGTATGGAGGCTCCTTAAAAAACTAAAAATAGAACTACCATATGACCCAGCATTTCCACTACTGGGCATATACCCTGAGAAAACCATAATTCAGAAAGAGACATGTATCACAATATTCATTGTAGCACTATTTACAATAGTCAGGACATGGGAGCAACCTAAGTTTCCATTGACAGATGAATGGATAAAGAAGATTTGGCATATATATACAATGGAATATTACTCAGCCATAAAAAGAAACAAAATTGAGTTTTTTGCTGTGAGGTGGATGGACCTAGAGTCTGTCATACAGAGTGAAGTAAGTCAGAAAGGGAAAAAACAAATACCGTATGCTAACACGTATGTATGGAATTGAAAAACAAAAAAAAAGTTTCTGATGAACCTAGTTGTAGGATAAGAATAAAGATGCAGACCTTGAGAATGGACTTGAGGACATTGTGAGGGGGAAGGGTAAGCTGGGATGAAGTGAGAGAGTAGCATTGACATATATACACTACCAGTTGTGAAATCGATAGCTAGTGGGAAGCAGCTGCATAGCACAGGGAGATCAGCTCTGTGCTTTGTGACCACCTTGAGGGGTGGGATGTGGAGAGTTGGAAGGCGACGCAAGAGGGAGGGGATATAGGGATATATGTATACATATAGCTGACTCACTTTGTTATACAGCAGAAACTGACACAACATTGTAAAGCAAGTATACTCCAATAGAGATGTTAAAAAAAAGAAATCTATTCTGAATAATACTATATAGACCATCATTTTGGTTAAATATAGTTCAGTTCACCTATTTCTCCAACCTCTTGAAGGACAAAATATTCCATATGAGTTAACGTTTCCAGATAACTGAAAAATATTCTTTTAATTGCAAATTAGTGTTTATTTTGCCATTGAAATATTTTTTTCTTAAATGTATCATGTATCGTCTCCACCTTCTAAAATACAGTAAAAAGAATAGATGGCATTACACAGTTATTGGATGTTTGCTAAATATCAATCACTGAACTTATTCACCATTGTTATAAGTAACAAATACTTATGACCCTTTTACAGATGAATGCATGGGGCCTCCTTGAATTTGAGAAACTTGTTTCAAGGTCACACAACTAGTCAAGGATGGAGCATAAATGCAGGGATTCGTATGCCAAGGTCCCCACTTCTCTCTGCTGCTATGTTATTGGGGATTCCACTCTGAACACAGTTTAGTTTATAATCACAGATATGGTAATATTAGAATTAGGACTGAATTTAGAGACTGTCATAGTCAACCGTCTCAATTTAGAGGTTAGAAAACAAGTTAAAATAGGTAAAATGAGTGATCATAAGCTTAATATATGATATAATTCTGGTAATGAGCTAAGGCTATCAGAGTTTGGTCAGGGAAACAGATGCCAGTTTGCAAGGCAATTAATACAAGTAGTTAGAGACTCACACACAGCTGTTAGGGCTGGAGGAGCAAAAGTCGGGGGATCCATTGCTGGCAATCTCAGCCTGTTGCACCAAAGGTTGGGACTGGGTGATTTCTCAGTCTCACCCAGGAGCCACTGAGAATTTCAAGAACTTAGAAGAAGCACTAAAGGATCTAGTAAGCCAGTAGCTTTTCTTCTGTGATATCAAGTTGGCAACAGACTGTCCAGCACCATGAAGTCTCTGACCTTAAGCCTGGTACTCCTTCAATTATGTTGAACTGTATCCAGAATGTCTGGGTAGGCTCAAAGGGGATCAGCTATACATAAGATTAGTAATACAAAATGATTCCACTTATAAATATAGAGAAACAGGCAAAATGCATCTATTCTGCTGTAAGTCAGGATGTGGGTGGTCCTTAATGGGGGTGAGGAAAGGTAACTGGAAAACCAAGGAAGCTTCTGTGGTCCATCCTGGTAATGCTCTATTTATTCAACCGAATGTGTTCAATTTAGGAAAATGTGTCAGGTTATGCAGTTACTGAGAATATACATAGTTTTCAGTATGAATGTGATGCATCAATAATATATTCATAAAAATAAGACAAGCATCAATTAGTATTAGGTATTATACATGTTGGCATCTGCAAATATTTGCAGAAGAGGTGGCCAGCCTGTGGCTAGCTTGGGTTGCCCAGAACCACTGAAGAATACTCCATGGTATTGGACACAGAGTTTGGCCCCTGAATTGAATGACTTGATTCACACGTGTTACCTGAGTATGAGGCAGAGCAGCATACTGGCTACAACAGGGGGCTCTGGTAACGAGACCGACCAGGACTGACTCAAAGTTCTGAATGTGTGTTCTTGGGCTATGATCCTGTAAACTCTTTAATCCTTGATTACTCAAGTCTTTGATTAGGCCATAGAAGAACCAAATAGGTTAATGCATCAGAGGAGGAGTTTTACAGAGTGACCAACACTTAACAAGTGCTCTGTAAATGATGGTTCTTTATATGGTTAAGAGAAAGATCCCAGACTCAGTTTACTCATCTGAAATTTTTAAGTATTATCTCGCTGGGTCCATGTGAGAAATTAAAAGTCACATTAGAGAACATATGGCACTTTGCTACAGAAGTAGCATTCTAAACATCAACTCAGAATATATATATATATATATATATATATATATATATATATATGTTTTCTTTTTTTTTTTTCTTATCAAAACTCCAGAAGAATATCATCACTTGGATCTTTAAATGTATAATTTGGGGAGATCGATATGTCGAGGATGTAGATATAGGTTTTTAAATTTATTTTTTTATTTTTTATTTTTTTTAACATCTTTATTGGAGTATAATTGCTTTACAATGGTGCATTATTTTCTGCTTTATAACAAAGTGAATCAGCTGTACATATACATATATCCCCATATCTCCTCCCTCTTGCATCTCCCGCCCACCCTCCCTACCCCACCCCTCTAGGTGGACACAAAGCACCGAGATGAAGATATTTCTTATCTCAACATTATCGGTTCTAAAAATGTAATACTATATTCAGGGAAACATCAGTGTGGTGTTTAAACTAATATAGTCCAAGTGTGTTACTGTCTGCCTAGGAAAGACTCACAAAACCAAGAAACAGGAAGTTCTTATATTCCTTAGATTGTTTCTCTCAACTCATTTTCCTTAGAATATATTTCAACAGGTATTTATTGAGCTTCCCTGATATCCTAGATCCCACACTGGCCGCTGGGAATTGAGAAGGGAAGAAAAACAAGGCCTTTGCCTCCTAACCCTTGCAGAGTCTTGCAGACAGCTTGTCACAAGCAAATAATCAAAAGGCAATGTGATCCCACCTGAGCTACAACGATGTTGGGAAATCCTTGAGAGGAGTGAACTATCATCCTCCCGTGGAGTCATGGATGGTTTCTCAGAGATAATACTTGACCCGGGTCTTAAATGGTAAGCTGGCATTTCCTAGGTAGAAACAACAGAAAGTTTTCCAGAGAGAAATAATTGATTCAGAAAGGGGCTCAGGTTCTGTGTGGTCATAGAGGTGATAAATGAAACTAGAAAGATACTATTTTAATCAGGTGATGAAGGAGTTCTGACTCACCACTACTTTCAATCACGTGGAAAATATTTACACAATTTCAAAAACTTTCTGTCCATGCTTTATTTTTTTTATCCTTAGTAATTATTCCCAACTAACCAACTATGTATTTTACTGTTTTGCTTTTTTTTAAATCTCACTTACTGTCTTTTCTTCTCCAATGATATTAAAGTTCCTTGAGAGGAGGGATTTTGTTAGTATTGCCCATCATTACATTTCTAGTGTCTAGAATGGATCCTGCCTCATGGCAGGTTCTTAATACATATATATTGTGTCCAAATGAGCTTACTGAGGTCTTCTTATGCATCAAGCATGGTGCTAGTTGCTGGGGATATATGTACGCTTATGATCCTGTGACATCCCTCCAGGAACACAAAGTTTAGCCAGTAGACAGTCACGTAAACAGAAAATTACTGTTAAATATGATAGGGGCTGTAAATGGTGAATTAAATAAAATGCTATGTGATACAACCTCACTGAGAATTTTAAAATATCTTTTAAACCTATTTAACCTATTAGGGAAAGGGAGCCAATGGATATATCTCAGCAGGTGAGTAGAGGCTTGAGTTTTAATTCCAATATGATTCACAGGCCGATATCTGTCCATAATGAGTTAAGTACAAAAATAGAGAAGTATAGAAACTACCATGGCAATTTAGCATTATCAAGACCACCAGACTTGACCAGTAAACCTAGGAATGACCAACAGATTTGCTTATAGCAAAGCAGGCATGGAACTCATTTGTGATATTAGCTACGTACTGGTTATACACCATAGGACTAGATATTAAAGAATTTCTTTCAATGGCCATTCACCACAGCTAGTTTGAGGTGGACTGTTCTAAAAATGATGAGCTTGGCAGCCTTTTGGCATTGCTTGATTAGAGTCATCTCATGGCTGAATTCTTGGACACGTGCTTGAAGTTCTATGCTGTGTAGCTGATTAAAGATAGATCCATATGCTTCCAATGCAGATGTGCTGGCATTAGAACTGACATTCTGCTGTGAAGGCACTTCTAATTTGGGACTTTACAGTACTTATCCCAGTATGCACTGTGAATCATTGATGGTGCAAGAGGCAGAGCCAGGGTAACCTTGAGCACGTGAAGCTGAGAGATAAAAATCTAAGAATGGGTAGCCCCTGCTGTGCTCACTGTCCACATACTCTGTCAATATGCGGAAGCTAAAGTCACTGGACTCAGCAGCCCTCTGTGTCCAGAAAGAGCCACCTCTGCACAAGGCACATGTTGAAACTTCAGCAAGTACTGCTTTGTGGGTGCTGAAGTAAACATATGATCTACAAGATTAAAAAGATGTTTTGAATTTATTTATTATGCGGATAAAAAGTTACCAGATGTCAAGCTTTTTACAGAAATAATCTCTATGCCTTCACACACAAACATTAGTATTATTATATTTCTACAGAAAAAAAATCATTGAGCTTCAGAGAAATGAGTAGATTTCCCAAAGTCAAAGACCTGGAACATTATGTATCTGTGTATCAAACCAGATCTTCTAGAAGTCCCTGCCTAGCCTGTTATTGCTTGTGTTGGTAAAAGTGAACTGGGACTTTTCCCTTTTGTGTTAACAAAGATAATCCTTGTTTTCTTCCTAGCAAACAAATCTAATTTCTTACTGTCAAGTCCAAAATAACCAAGATGGCAAAGAGAGAGAGATGGAATAAATACCTTCCATAATAAATGCCTACATTTACTTAAATGAACCAACAAAAAATCAATTTGGTTCTGGTCTCAGACCCTCAACATCAATGATATTTTGGGAATTAATTCATTTTTTTGGTTTTTCTCTTGGCTTTCAGAATGTCACAACTTGCCAGTTTTACTTATCCCATTGATAGGTTCTTAGTTTCCTTTGCTTCCTTCTCTTGCTCTGCTGAAACTCTACACGTCACTGCACCCTGGGATTTCATTTGGGGTTATGATTGCTAGATTTAGAAAATAATTTGAGTTTTTAAATTTTGTAAAATATGTAAATTTAATTATCATTTAGCACGTATTTATACTGAAAAGAAAACTTATCCTGAGTTCTCTTCTCTTCCCTTTCCACATGATTTCTTCAGTCAATCTCATTGAGTCTTGTGGCTTGATTCATTTTTTGAGCAGATAATTCTCAATTTTCCCTTTACAACTTTTCTCTGTGTTCAACTGCCTTCTTTATATCTTCACTTGGGTATCTCACACTTCAAATATCCAAAATCAAACTCTTACAATCAAATCCTTTCCATGTATGAATCTATTTTTTTTAAAAAAATCAATCTTTTAACCAACCAATAAATGGTTCCATCATTCACTTGGATTTTAAGGTAAAAACCAATTGATCATTCTTGAGTCTTCTCTTCATATCATTTTCCAATACCTAACTCATAATTAAGTCTTGTAATTTAGCATCAAATTATATTCTAAATATTTCCATTTCTCTGACCCCAGCTTCAGTCATCATTCTCTCTTGCCCACATGACTGCAATGACTTACTAACCAGCCTTCTTCATTCCACACTTGTCCTACAATAACCCATTCTCCACAAGGTAGTGAGAGTGATTTTCTAAAATTTTTTTACCAGCAAAGTTCTAATATCAAAAGTGTACTGCTCAATCTTCAAAAACTAAATACAGTTATTACTATATGCCATGACAGAGGTATAGTTTATTCAGCTTTGTATTTTCACAATGTACCTTAGAATCATTCAGGAATATAAGTGGTGGGAAGATTTTTTATTAAGCTATACCCATAAAAATATGTATATGCTGCTATATTTAGTGAAGAGTGTTATTTTTTAGTGTGATGCCATGTATTCACACCATGATAAATTATAACATGTTTTCACTCACTCCTTCTCTCTTACACATTCTCAAACCACCAACCATGGCTGTAAGTATAGTAGAGAAGATTAGATGCCTGTAAATAAACATCTTTGTGAAAATTAAGAAAAGTAAAAACAAGGACCTTTCCATTTCTCAATGTTTGTCAGCAAGAAAAATCATGTTATAGTATTTATAAAAAAGTATTGTAGATACCCTTTCCTGGCATGGAAGTCTGTTCTCATTAATTGAGTTCATGAATGTTCTCAGTAAATGTTCTCATTCATTCATTTTGAACACATGCACATCAATGTTTCTTTATGTGAGAAAGTTACCGGTATTGAAAACCCATATTTATCATACTTGAAACACACAAACAACTCAACTATTCATCACATGATTGCACAGGTTTGGTATATTCAAGCTTGTATTGATACAACAATAGAAATAATTTAGGAAAGACTCAAGGGTGGAAGCCAGGAAGACCAGAAGTCTCTCCTCTACCAAATAGAACTACTATTGAAGATTATAGTTATTCAAGATAAACAGGAGTGTCACATAATACGTCTTTGTCTCCATCTCAAACAGAAAAGAATCATTGTATTTACACAAAAATGTCTCATGACATATAAATTGGAACTTGGAAGTCATCAAAAAATAATCCACAATTAACTTTAAATTATTTTATATAAATAAAGATTCATTCTTCTCTTATTTTTTGCCTAACTTCAATAGTCCAGAAGTCTCTTTTGACATATACATTACTTATGCCAGAATTCATATCAAATAAAGCTATTAGTTCTTTCTCTTTTTAAAATTTTAATCCTTTAAAAATGGAGGTGACCATGTTGACTCTTACCAAACTTTGTTTATTTGTTCTTGAATTAAGGTGACCTAGAAACTCTGGTTGCTTGCAACATTTTAAAATACTTGTGTGTTCCTGGACAGCATGACCCACACCTGAGTCCAGTTTGAGAAAACACATGTTAAACAGCTCTGTGAGAAGTCATTCTTGAAGCTCAGCTGGTGGTTTGCTAATGGGACCAAGGGAAGCATAAGACCTGACCCCTTTGCTCCACTACTGCCCTTCATTCATGGTTCCCTTGGGTTGGAGAGTTGAGTGAACTAAGAAAGAACCCACTATTAAAGAGGCACTAAACTGTTGCTAGGTTCTCCTTAATAATGTCAGAAATTGTCCTCACTCAGGGGCTTTACTATGTAAGCTATGTTCAGTAAGTTTGTAACACCTGCCTTCATTATAGGAAAGGAAAGCAACTCAAAGTATAGTGTCCAAAAGACCAGGAGAGCTCATACTTCCTCTGATTTGGTCCTTATATCAGAGTGTAGGCTCTAGGGGATAGGGGCAAGGCAACGGGAGTACGCAGGTGGTGACAACACTTGTAGCCAAATGGTGAAGTTTGGGAGAATTTTCCACTGGAACTCCACTCAGCCAATCTTTAGAAATTCTGATCAGAGTTCAATCCTCTGAGAAATTAGAGATCTAGCACAAGCCAAGTGAGTGAGATGATCTCCAGGAATCAGACTCAGTTTTAGTCAGGTAGGCTTCCAGTCCCAGTTGAATAGTAAAGTAAAGCTGTAATTCTGTTGGGCAGCAAAGCACAGTGAGGTACATAGTAAAGATTATTCCATAAAGAGATCATGTTCTAGGATTCAAACAGCAAGAAAGAATATTTCCAGATATCTCTTACTTGATGTCTGGGAAAACCTACTATAATTTCTGTTCTGTTCAATATTTGTTATAAAACAGAATGGATGTTATAAGTTTTCGGGATAAGTTTTATTTTGTATGGCAACTGGGAACAAAGATCCAGCAGGAATTCCTATGGTTATAGGACAGTGAGGCTAATTGCAATTTTCCAATAGAAAAGATTGGCCTTTCTGACATCCAAATCTGACTTAAAGAGTGGCTGAAAGAATAAAAATGATGCCAAGCATTGTGTATAGTAGGAAAATTGATCTGAAAGGGGCAGATAGGAGACATTTACTGAAACGATAAAATAGAGAATGGAAATATGATAACTAGATGGTGTCTTGGAAAGAGAGGAGAGAAATAACAGTACCTGTAGACATCTCATCAGACCAGAATGTCGCTGTTTGATGATGGCCAGACATTGTAGCTATGCAGGCATGATACCCCCTGACATAGATTCTGCAATCTCCTGACTGCATTCTGGACAAACTCAGATGGGGCAACTGTTATTTAAACAAAAACTGAATAATTATAAAAGTAAAATATACAGCTATGTTCTACTTGGGATGGATTTGTCAGTATCTTATAACAAACCAAATTGGAATGCATGCCCTTAAATTCATTTCCTGCTTTTTGTGGTTCCCATAAGTCTGAGATCGTGAGGAGTGTTTCTGACTTAATAAGTGTCTAGACCAAGGGAATGCATACATATGGGTACAAACTAAAGTGTCTCTAATCATGTCTATGCTGGGAAAATCCTAATTAAAGAATGCTTTCCAAACTTTTGTTAGTAACAAAGTTCAAAGATATCTCATGTCTCCGACAGGTGAAAACTTGATCATGTTTGCTTTATACTTCCTTAACAATCACTGAGGTGAAAATCAAAATCTTCTTCTTTGCTTGGCTTTAATGGCCTGGGCACAATTTACATCACAGCTAGAATTTCAGGACTTCATAATGTGTAGAAATCATCTTAATCTTCTTTTACCACCTGGAAAGGTGCTGTCATCCTTTGCTTTCTCTACCTGTCTGGCATCCCTTCAAATGTCTATCTAGAAGCAGGCTTAGTCTCTATTTTATGAGCTAGTCTTCCCCAGAGCAGAAAGCATATTGTTATCTTCAGACCTCAGTTGGATGGATCTCAAATAAATTTTGCTGCCCTATACATAATACCTCCTGTATCCAAAAGTCATTTCCTACCTCTTGACCCCCAATCTTATTTCGGATACCACATGGAAGTTCTGAATAAGTTGTACATATTTTCCTCTAGCTTTATTTTCCACATATCTCTTAATTATTTTGGTCTATGACCTCATCACATTTTCATATGTTTTGCATATTACTTTCTCATTAGGAGAATCCTAACTCTCTGTAGACCGAAACTCAGGCTTCTCGTTTGATAATTCAGTACTAGGATCTCTTGGGACCTTCTATCTTTACACAATCTCCAGGTCTTCTATCTTGGGAAAGTCCTTCTGGGGGCACTTTTACTTACTTCTATTTGGGGCTAAATAGTGAATGAGATCTGGACTGAGCCTTGCAGCCAAAAAGTGCTGGCCACCTGCATACTCACTAAACAGTACCTAGTCCCTGTCTGAACTGGGTAAGATCAAGTTCCTAGCTATCACTGGGATCATATTCAGTTTCCAAGGCTAGCACTTTACCTATTAGAACTAGAGACCTACTAAAAAATCACATTTTAACTGTTTAGGATGCTGACATCTTATATATGTCTTATTCTCTTCTGTCAGGAGATTAAATCTGGGTATTGATTAAATCACCCATTGACTTCTGGAATATTACAAAACTGCTACATGGTTCCTTACAATATGCCTTAATATTACCCACTTTGTACAAATATATGCCACAAGTCCATCTAAAAATACCATCACTTTTTTTTTTTTTTTTTTTTTTTTTTTTTTTGCAGTACGCAGACCTCTCACTGTTGTGGCCTCTCCTGTTGCGGAGCACAGGCTCTGGACGCGCAGTCTCAGAGGCCATGGCTCATGGGCCCAGCTGCTCCACGGCATGTGGGATCTTCCCGGACCAGGGCACGCACCCATGTCCCCTGCATTGGCAGGCGGACTCTCAACCAGTGAGCCACCAGGGAAGCCCCCATCACTTTTGTATTGTCTTTTGTGAGTGAAAAATTGGCTGTAGTTTAGCACAAGACTGAAGTAACATGGTGTCCTTTATAGTAAAATTGAGTCTTCTTTCTCACAACTACTCTGAATTCATGAACCTGATTTCACATGAAAGAATTCAACGTGCCCATGAGGACAGTGCCTAGAACAACTGAGGAGTCCAGGAGTCCATCCTGAAGAAAGAAAATTTTCCAGGATCTCTCATTCAACCTGCCTTGTCCTCTTTTTCACTAATTTATAGCAGGATCACTAGTAGGAATCATTGAGAATTGCATCACTATTCCCTTATACTAGAGGCCATCTCATTTAGGCAGGGAAGTCTTTCTAAAGTGTTAAGCAATGAAATTGTGTCCCCATGAGTAGATAGGAGAAGGGAAAGAGACACAGCCGAAGAGTGTGTTCTGCCAGAGAAAGGGGCAAGTTAGGATATGTGGGTTGAAGCCTTCCTCTTCTATTTTCAAGTGCTGTGACATTGTGGCAGAAACTCAACTCTCACTGAAATTAGCTTATTCAACACTAAAGCAGGGAAATTTATAAAACATAATGGATTGAAATGCTTTTATAACTATAGAACACTAGATAAAGAGGAAATTATTACTGTCACATAGTCCTTGTAAAGGTGCTGTGATAGATTCAAAGGTTAAGATATATCCCTTGAGAGAGTATTTTATATCTAATAGGAAAAAGTATAAGTTTAGGGCACACAGAGTACTGGGTTAAAAGCCTGGCTTTAGCCCTTCGGGCTAATGTCATCTAACTCCAAGTATTCTGTGCAAATGAAATAATATGTGTAAAAAAATTAGTGTAGGAACATAGAACACATTAGGAAAGCTCAACAGGGTATAAATAAATTAAAGAGATATAAAATGTGTAATTTTTTACCATCAAATTTTAAAAACTCAAATAATAAATAAGTATATTTTAACCTCCTAAAAGAATATATGACATGGTCTTTTTCCATGTATAGGCAGTTCTTTTTTTTTATTCCTTAACATTATTATTGGAGTATACATGCTTTACAATGGTGTGTTAGTTTCTGCTGTATACATATACATACATCCCCGTATCTCCTCCCTCTTGTGTCTCTCTCCCTCCCTGCCTATCCCACCCATCTGGTTGGACACAAAACACCAAGCTGATCTCCCCGTGCTATGTGGCTTCTTCCCACTAGCCATCTATTTTGCAGTTGGTAGTGTATATATGTCCATGCCACTCTCTCACTTTGTCCCAACTTACCCTTCTCCCTCCCCGTGTTCTCAAGTCCATTCTCTACGTCTGTGTCTTTATTCCTGTCCTGCCCTTAGGTTCTTCAGAATCCTTTTTTTTAGATTCCATATACAGGTGTTAGTGTACAGTATTTTTTTCTCTTTCTGACTTACTTCACTCTGTATGACAGACTCTAGGTCCATCCACCTCACTACAAATAACTCAGTTTTGTTTCTTTTTATGGCTGAGTAATATTCCATTGTATATAGGTGCCATATCTTCTGTATCCATTCATCTGTAGATGGACACTTAGGCTATTTCCATGTCCTGCCTAAAGTAAATACAGCTTCGATGAACTTTGTGGTACATGACTCTTTTTGAATTATGGTTTCCTCAGGGTATATGCTCAGTAGTGGGATTGCTGGGTCATATGGTAGCTCTATTTTTAGTTTTTTAAGGGAACTCCATACTGTTCTCCATAGTGGCTGTATCAATTTATATTCCCACAAACAGTGAAAGATTGCTCCCTTTTCTACACACCTACTCCAGCATTTATTTTTTGTAGATTTTTTGACGATGGCCATTCTGACCGGTGTGAGGTGATACCTCATTGTAGTTTTGATTTGCATTTCTCTAATGATTAATGATATTGAGCACCCTTTCATGTGTTTGCTGGCAATCTGTATATCTTCTTTGGAGAAATGTCTATTTAGGTCTTCTGCCCATTGCTGGATTGGTTTTCTTGTTTTTGTGATATTGACCTGCATGAGCTGCTTGTATATTTTGGAGATTAATCCTTTGTCACAGGCTTCGTTTGCAAATATTTTCACCATTGTGAGGGTTGTCTTTTCATCTTGTTTAAGGTTTCCTTAGCGGTGCAAAAACTTTTAAGCTCCCTTAGGTCCCATTTGTTTATTTTTATTTCCATTTCTCTAGGAGGTGGGTCAAAAAGGATACTGCTGTGATTTATGTCATAGAGTGTTCGGCCAATGTTTTCCTCTAAGAGTTATAGTGTCTGGCTTTACATTTAGGTCTTTAATCCATTTTGAATTCATTTCTGTGCATGGTGTTAGGGAGTGTTCTAATTTCATTCTTTTACATGTAGTTGTCCAGTTTTCCCAGCACCACTTATTGAAGAGGCTGCTTTTTCTCCACTGTATATCTTGCCTCCTTTATCAAAGATAAGGTGACCATATGTGCATGGGTTTATCTCTGGGCTTTCTATCCTGTTCCATTGATCTATATTTCTGTTTTTGTGCCAGTACCATGCTGTCTTGATTACTGTAGCTTTGTAGTATAGTCTGAAGTCAGGGAGCCTGATTCCTCCAGCTCCATTTTTCTTTCTCAAGATTGCTTTCGCTGTTCAGGGACTTTTGTGTTTTCATACAAATTGTGTGATTTTTTTTTGGTTCCTGTTCTGTGAAAAATTCCATTTGTAGTTTGACAGGGATTACGTTGAGTCTGATGATTGAATTGGATAGTATAGTCATTTTCACAATGTTGATTCTTCCAATCTAAGAACATGGTATATCTCTCCATCTGTTTGTGTCATCTTTGATTTCTTTCATCAATGTCTTATAGTTTTCTGCATACAGGTCTTTTGTCTCCTTAGGCAGGTTTATTCCTAGGTGTTTTATTCTTTTTGTTACAATGGTAAGTGGGAATGTTTCCTAAATTTCTCTTTCAGATTTTTCATCATTAGTGTATAGAAATGCAAGAGATTTCTGTGCATTAATTTTGTATCCTGCTACTTTACCAAATTCATTGATTAGCTCTAGTAGTGTTCTGGTAGCATCTTTAGGATTCTCTATGTATAGTATTATGTCATCTGCAAACAGTGACAGTTTTACTTCTTCTTTTCCAATTTGGATTTCTTTTTCTTCTCTGATTGCCATGGCTAGGAGTTCCAAAACTATGTTGAATAATAGTGGTGAGAGTGGGCAATCTTGTCTTGTTCCTGATCTTAGTGGAAATGGTTTCAATTTTTCATCATTGAGAATGATGTTGGCTGTGGGTTTGTCATATATGGCCTTTATTATGTTGAGGGAAATTCACTCTATGCCCAATTTCTGGAGAGTTTTTATCATAAATAGGTGTTGAATTTTGTCAAAAGCTTTTTCTACATCTATTGAGTTTATCATATGTTTTTTTACTTCAATTTGTTAATATGTTATATTACATTTATTGACTTGCATATATTGAAGAATCTTTGCTTTCCTGGGATAAACACCACTTGATCAAGGTGTACGGTCCTTTTAATGTGCTGTTGGGTTCTGTTGGCTAATATTTCATTGAGGATATTTGCATCTATGTTCATCAGTGATATTGGCCTCTAGTTTTCTTTTTTTTTTGGTGACACTTTTGCCTGGTTTTGGTATCAGGGTGATGGTGGCCTCATAGAGTGAGTTTGGGAGTATTCCTCCCTCTGCTATATTTTGGAAGAGTTTTAGAAGGATAGGTGTTAGCTCTTCTCTAAGTGTTTGATAGAATTCACCTCGGAAGCCATCTGGTCCTGGGCTTTAGTCTGTTGGGAGATTTTTAATCACAGTTTCAATGTCAGTGCTTGTGGTTAGTCTGTTTATATTTATATTTCTTCCTGGTTCAGTCTCAGAAGGTTGTGCTTTTCTAAGAATTTGTCTATTTCTTCCAGATTGCCAGTTTTATTGGCATATAGTTGCTTGTAGTAATCTCTCATGATCCTTTGTATTTCTGCAGTGTCAGCTGTTACTTCTCCTTTTTCATTTCTAATTCTATTGATTTGAGTCTTCTCCCTTTTTTTCTTGATGAGTCTGGCTAATGGTTTACCAATTTTGTTTATCTTCTCAAAGAATCAGCTTTTAGTTTTATTGATCTTTGCTCTCATTTCCTTCACTTCTTTTTAATTTAGTTCTGATATGATCTTTATGACTTCTTTCCTTCTACTAAATTTGGAGTATTTTTCTTCTTATTTTTCTAATTGCTTTAGGTGTAAGGTTAGATTGTTTATTTGAGATTTTTCTTGTTTCTTGAGGTAAGATTTATTGCTATATACTTCCCTCTTAGAACAGTTGTTGCTGCTTCCCATAGGTTTTGGGTTATTTTTATTTGTTTCTAGATTTTTTTTTTATTTCCTCTTTGATTTCTTCAGTGAGCTCTTGGTTATTTCATAGCATACTGTTTAGCCTCCATGTGTTGGTATTTTTTACAGGTTTTTTCCAGCTTTTTTCTGGTAATTGATATCTAGTCTCATAGTGTTATGGTCAGAAAAGATACTTGATATTATTTCAATTTTCTTAAATTTCCCAAGACTTGATTTTTGACCCAAGGTATTTTATATCCTGGAGAATGTTCCATGAACACTGGAGAACAAATTGTATTCTGTTGTTTTTGAATGGAATATCCTATAAGTATTAATTAAGTCCATCTTTTTTAATGTGTCATTTAAAGCTTGTGTTTTCTTATTTATTTTCATTTTGGATGATCTTTCTATTGGTGAAAGTGGGGTGTTAAAGTCCCCTACTATTATTGTGCTGCTGTCAATTTCCCCTTTTATGGCTGTTAACATTTGCCTTATGTATGAGGTGGTCCTACATTGGGTGCATAAATATTTACAATTATTACATCTTCTTCTTGGATTGATCCCTTGATCATTATGTAGTGTCCTTCTTTATCTCTTGTAATAATCTTTATTTTAAAGTCTATGTTGTCTGATATGAGAATTACTACTCCAGTTTTCTTTTGATTTCCATTTGCATAGATATCTTTTTCCATCCCCTCACTTTCAGTCTGTGTGTGTCCCTAGGTCTGAAGTGGGTCTCTTGTAGACAGCATATGTATGGGTTTTGTTTTTGTAGCCATTCAGCCAGTCTATTTCTTTTGGTTGGAGCATTTGATCCATTTACCTTTAAGGTAATTATCAATATGTATGTTCCTATTACCATTTTCTTTATTGTTTTGCGTTTGTTATTGTTAGTCTTTTCCTTTTCTTGTGTTTCTTGCCTAGAAAAGTTCCTTTAACATTTTTTGTAAAGCTGGTTTGGTGGTGCTGAATTCTCTTAAATTTTACTTCTCTTTAAAGGTTTTAATTTCTCTGTCGAATCTGAATGAGATCCTTGTTGGGTAGAGTAATATTGGTTGTAGGTTTTTCCCTTTCATCGTTTTAAATATGTCCTCATACTCCTTTCTAGCTTGCAGAGTTTCTGCTGGTAAGTCAGCTGTTAACTTTATGAGGATTCCTTTGTATGTTATTTGTTTTCCTTTTCCCTTGCTGTTTTTAATGTCTTTTATTTGTATTTAATTTTTATAGTTTGATTAATATGTGTCTTGGCCTATTTCTTCTTGGATTTATCCTGTATGGGACTCTCTGCACTTTCTGGACTTGATTGACTAGTTCCTTTCCCATATTCGGGAAGTTTTCAACTATAATCTCTTCAAATATTTTCTCAGTCCCTTTCTTTTTCTCTTCTTCTTCTGGGACCCCTATAATTTGAATGCTGGTGTGTTTAATGTTGTCCCAGGGGTCTCTGAGGCTGTCCTCAATTCTTTTCATCCTTTTTTCTTTATTCTGCTCTGCAGTAATTATTTCCACTATTTTATCTTCCAGGTCACTTATCCATTCTCTGCCTCAGTTATTCTGCTATTGATTCCTTCTAGAGAATTTTTAATTTCATTTATTGTGTTGTTCCTCATTGCTTGTTTGCTCTTTAGTTCTTCAAGTCCTTGTTAAACATTTCTTGTATTTTCTCCATTGTACTTCCAAGATTTTGGATCATCTTTACTATCATTACTCTGAATTCTTTTTCAGATAGACTGCTTATTTCTTCTTAATTTGTTTGGTCTGTTGGGTTTTTACCTTGCTCCTTCATCTGCTGTGTATTTTTCTGTCTTCTCATTTTGCTTAACCTACTGAGTTTAGGGTCTACTTTGCAGGTTGCAGGATTGTAGTTCCTGTTGTTTTTGGTGTCTGACCCCTAGTTGGTGAGGTTGGTTCAGTGGGTGTGTAGGCTTCCTGGTGGATGGGACTGTATCTTGGATGCCTGCTTCCAAGCACTGTGTTCTGGTGAATAAGGCTGTATCTTGTCTTTCTGTTGGGCAGGACTGTGTTCAGTGGTGTGTTTTGGGGTGTCTTGTGAACTTATTATGATATTAGGCAGCCTCTCTGCTAGTGGGTGGGGTTGTGTTCCTATCTTGCTAGTTGTTTGGCATGAGGTGTCCAGTACTGGAGCTTGCTGGTCATAGAGTGGAGCCAGGTCTTATCGTTGAGACAGAGATCTCTGGGTGAGGTCTCACCAACTGATATTACGCATGGCTGGGATTTTTCTCATGGAACAATGTTCTGAGTTTTACTCTCCCAACTAAGCAGCTCAGGCCTGACTCCTGGCCAGAGCACCAAGACTCTGTAAGCCACATGGATTATTGTATGTAGCCTGTCAGCTTCCAAATACCAATTCCTTTCTCCAGCTACCAAGCTCTGTGGTAGGTGGTGCCTCTTGGAGGAACTCTGAGGGGCAGCTTCTCAGGACAAGTGGTCCCAGGAACTGTTAAGACCTTACCTATAAATTCTTCAACTAAAAGGGTGAGACTCTGCAGTTCTTAAGTAATGCTTTAAAGTAAGAAAAGTAAATAAATTATTTATAATATAATTTATCTACAGTAAGTAATACATCTTTAATGCTTACAGTGTATACACAGTTCTAAAGTTTTTTCATGTATTAATTGACTTAATCTTCACAGTAACTCTATGATAGGGAATATTACTATCCCCATTACAGATGAGGAAACTTAGAGAATTGTGAGTAGTAAATTGCCTAAGACTCTAAAGTAACTAACAGGTAGTTCTCCCTCATAACTCAAGGGTAGTGTCTCTCTGGGAGACAGTCATTATCTAGGTGTTTCTGCAAGACCTGTAAGTAAGGCATTAATGGTCCTTTTGTCCAGACTATCTTTTTAAGGATGTTAGTATAGTGAACATCTTGGAAGATAGAAATAGTGTTTCTCTCCAGAGCAAAAGACTTTTTTGCATGCAGTTTTGAAAAGTAGACATAATGTCTCCATCTGTAACAACGGGAATGCATGCTTTCTCTAACCTCAGGATTTCCCTCCTGTAATGCAACTTACTGTACACACAGGTGTCATCTGGCCCCTTCACATCACCTTATAGGAATTGGGCCTCAGGGAAGAGGTACAAAATTGCTGATGCTCGGACTACTGTTATTGCCATCTGTAATTAATACTTCTTCACCTTTGAAACAGGAGTCTTATGTCTTCTACTTGCATCTGTGAAATGCTGGCTGGCGACTCAGATGCTTCATGGTTCTTAACATTCTCATGGTGATAATAATTACAATATTGCTTCTATTAAATATCTTTATTTTACATGTTTTTATTTTGCAGTATATGTTGGTACATGTTTTTCAAAAGGGGTTTTAAATGTTAGGAGTTTGTTTGAAACATCATCCAGTAATTGCTTGGTATGTCATCTTCAAAATATCTATATATGTTAGCTTAGCTAAGACACTTTTAGAGTTACTTTGCAATTATTTTGTCACAGGTTACTGTAGTCTTTATGACTTGTCTTAATTAATCATGTAGTTGTATTTAACTGAGGGTCACCACAGTTATTTTAGATTGGGAGAGATGTCAGAAAGTTCCTTACAAAGGATGTGAAGGAAGCATATTTTAACACTATGTCAAAAAATAACATCAAGAACACTTTATTGTAAGTCCTCCCTGTCTTTCTCCAGGCATATTTAAAGAGTATTGCCTTCCCTCCACCCAATCAAGCAAGGGTTGGGTGCAGGCTAGAGTTTAACTTGATTTGACAAGGTTATTGACTTTGGTACTCTGTAGAATATAAATAGCCAAAAGTAACATGAAGAAATGTCTCCAACTATTTGATATTTTTACTGAAATTTTAAAAGATGTACATATGCTTCCTTCAAATACAAACATATTCCCTGCATATGTTAAAAAAAAAAGCACTTTGTAACAAATTAAGTTACTAAGTTTAGGCAAATACTGTTGAAGTTTGAGTAATATCCTAGAAACCTCAACCAGATTAAATAAATGCAACCTCCATATAAGTAGTACATTCCCTAGAAGCAAGACAAAATTAATCTTATTATGTAGAAACCTGTTACAACACTCCGATAATAAGAAAAGTGGTAACTCCCATTTGCGGAGCTTCTTATAATTTTCAGAATGGATTTGCACATGTTCATCATTTGCATCTTAGGATAGCAATTATACAGCCTCACATGGTGGTTAAGAGACCAAAGAATCACACAAGTAATAAACTTGAGATTAGAGCAGACAGCCAGGAATTCTGCTTCACCTCTTTTCAATAACTTATGCTACAATTTATATACTGATTTATACTTTCAAAGTCATCACTGAAATTATGCCATTCATATATGGTCTAAATATTTCACATATATAGTGATCAGCATATGTGGACCTATGGATCAAGGAAGAAGCAGAAGGAGGAGGAAAAAGTTGGAGTTGGAAGAAAATTGACAACAATACAAAACCAAGTTCTCTTTTATACCCAAGTGAAAGCATTATCTTTGACATAGCTCTTAGCCTCCATTACCCATGATATAGTTTTAGTTCAACCTCCAAATTCTGTTGGAAATGACTGCTTCATTACCATTGTCTTTATTGTCTTTCATATGATTAATCTCCTGAAAAGTTACCCTGAATCTAGCTTCTCCTTTTCCATTCATACATTCCTCCTCCTGCCAGTGGTACTTTTTTTTTTTTTTTTTCATTCATGATCATGTCACTCTTCTCTCAGCACTGTGTTTGCTGCTAGGAAACAAAGCAGAATAAAATCCAAGTTCAGTTCTGGAGGGAGTTTGATGTGATTTGTTGACACTTAACAGAGTTTACAATGCAGTGTTATAAATACTATAATCACAGTCTCAACAAACTGTTCTGGGAAAGCTGAGAAGGAAACTATTGATCTTATAGAGGGGTAACAAGGAAGGAATCAGGGCATAAAGGATATTGGCATCGAGTTATTCAAGAATAGAAGAGTTTGCCAGATATAAAAGGATAAAGACATGTCAGAGAACGAGTATTGTATGCCTGGACTCTGCTGTATCCCTAGCAAGTAGATTTGTGACTGGGTTAAAATAATATGATAGCAAACACTTAGTAGTAATTGTTGGCACTAATCTAAGCATTTTACATATATTAACTCATTTAATCCATACAACAATTCTATTAGATATATACCATTATCATCTTTTCAGACGTGAGAAACAGGCACTAAGAGGTTAAATGAATTGTCCACAAGGTTACACAGCTAAAGTGTCAGAGCCATGAGTGAAGCACCTGTACATCTGCAACCTGATTGTGGAATCCTGACCCTTCACTGTCATGATATAATGTAACCAGGGAACTAGTAGCAAAGGATTTTCCATGATGTAATTAATAAAAATTCGATGATTTAACCACAAAGGTAAGAATCAGGTTTCTTTTAACAAGACAACATTGGCAGGGGTGTAGCTGACAAACAAAAGGAAGAAATGTAAATGGGCAGGAGTATTATTATAAGGACTTTGTAGACAAGTAACATTACGGGCTTGGTGGGCTCACTTTGGTGGGAATGAAGCAGAGGAGGCTGATTTCAATACATATTTAGGAAATAAAATCAATACCATTTGGGCAGAAAGTGGATGTGGGTAATGTGTGAAGGGAAAATTCAAGAATGTCTTCCAGGTTTTGGTGTCTGACAACAAGGATGATGGCACCCTTTAAGTACCATGAAGAAGATTCAGTCAGTTAAGTTTGAGGAGTATAAATGTTGAAGGATCAGCAGGACATTCACATGGAAATTCTCAGTGTGAATCAAGCTTTTTTCTTCCCTTCCTTCCTTCCTCCCTCCCTTCTTTATTTCCTTCCTTCCTTCCTTCCTTCCTTCCTTCCTCCCTTCCTTCCTTCCTTCTCTCCTTCCTTTCTTCCTTGCTCCCTCTCTTTTTCTGTCTCTCTCTCCCTCTCTTTCTTTCTTGTAGGTTGGGAATTTTGAAAATTATCCCTATACAGATAATTTCCTGCCTTACGGGCTGTACTTTCCAGCTAAAAACTGTATCTCCCCATGTCTTACCAACATTGTAGGGTCCTACTGTAAGGAGGAAAGACCAAATTCTTTGCAACTAGACTGTCTTTGGGTGGGAATCTGTCCTCTGTCACTTACTCATTTCCTCATTTAGATAGTAGGGTTACTCTCAGGAGAGCACAGTCTTCAAATAAGCAGAACTGAGCCTGAAAACCAGACATGTCACTTTTAGATGTCATTTAATATTTTTGAGCCTCAGTTTCCTCTATTGTAAAATGGCATAATAACACACACCTCGTAGTCTTCATTTAAGGATGAAAAAAAATATAAGGTATACAAAATTCTTAGTTGATATCATATAGTAATCACTCAATAAATATTAGCCAGTAACCACAGCCACGCTAATAAGTAGTAGTGTATGCAAAATGTGTGCTGCAATGTAGTTATTAAATTGCTTTTACCAATTAACAATCATAATGTGGATTAAAATGCAATAAAAATATTTGTATAGAGATTCCCTCTGTCTCTATCACTCTGATATTATGTAACCTTCAAAGAGAAGTCCCAATGGAACATTTGCAAGTCTTTTTTCCAATCTTTCTAGTTAGAATGACTTGCTTTCTCTCCTGCAGTCCCAGAACAATTTTATAAGACTTCTCTTACTATAATAGTCTAATTTATAATTATGCATATGCTTAAAAGAGTCTTCTAATCAATTCTGAGCTCCAAAAATATAATGGTTATGCTTTATTCATCTTTTAATTCTCCAACAGCACTGAGGATAGGGCTCAGTAAATGTTAACTTGATCTTACTGAGAAAACTGCTCACAACATATTAAAAAACAATAGGAATATTGCAGTGGCTTGACTGAGATCACTGTAACAGATGTGTGAGTGAGTCTCATGATCTCTTAACTATGTGCATGGGAGGGGGGGTTTATTTTTCTCAACACATGCATTTGCATAGAGAATATTTGAGTTCTTTTGTTTATTTTCATCTGAAACAAATGTCTTTTGTTTTGCTAAACTGGCAATATGTTGATGCTTTTCAAGCCTGCATTTATCGTTAAACTATCCCAAGGAAATTAAAGGTCAATGCCAGCTCTTGGATATAAGCACTTATAAACTCTAGAATGTTAAGTAGCTACTGTGTTGGGAATTTTTGCCATACACCTATAGGAAGAAAAATGTTGTTATATGTTGTAGTTTGGGCTTTTATTCATAGCTTGTGTGTGTAAGAGTACTAATTGCACTAATGTTTTAAGGAGGTACATTGAATAAATGTTTTATAATATTAGTCATCCAGTATTTATATTCCACCATGTTTTCTTTTTTTTTTTTAAAGATAAACTAAAACATTAGAGTTTGCATTACAGCCTCTTTAGAAGAACAGTTCCAGTCCAATTTTCCTTTCTTAACCAAAGTTGTCATTAACATTTCATAATTTATATGTACATCTGCACACGTGTACACACACACACACACACACACACACACACACACTTATGACCAGCTTGCTGTTGTCTGCAGAATATTGGAAGAGTGCAAAACAGGACTCATTTTTATTCCAGCTGTGGGAACTTGGAAATATTTTTTTATCCTCGGAACTTGTTTTTCTCATCTATGAAGTGGGGAAATTGTGCTACCTACTCAAAGGATATAAAGATATCATAAGAATTATGAACATCTGAAGTCCTGTGAAGAGTGCATGTATTAAGCACTCAGTAAATATAGGTTCTCCTTAGTATAGTTTTATGTATATTTAAATTCATAAACACATCATTAATCAATTGATTTTTTAAAATTCAACTTTAGTTTTGGAATCCTTTTAATATTAACATCAAGGGGATAAAATAATTAATGTGTTATTTTTAACATTTATAGTATTATCTCATATGAATACATTGCATTTTACTTACTCATACTCTTTAATGGATGTTTAGAATGTTTTATTTTAAAAATCATTTTAGAAACAATGTTGCAATGAGCATACATTTATAGGTTTCCTTGAGCAAATATGCAAGTTTCTCTCAGCTATTTATAAAGGTGAGAAATCATCAGAACGTAGGGAATGCACATTTTACTTTTTAAATTAATTTTTATTAGAGTATAGTTGATTTACAATGTTGTTAGTTTCTGCTGTACAGCAAGGTGAATCAGTTATACATATACATATATCCACTCTTTTTTAGATTCTTTTCTGATATAGTTCATTACAGAGTATTGAGTAGAGTTCCCTGTGCTATACAGTAGTCCTTATTAGTTATCTATTTTATATATAGTAGTGTGTATATGTCAATCCCAATCTCCCAATTTATCCTTCCCCCACCCTTTCCCCCTTGGTAACCATAAGTTTGTTTTCTACAACTCTGACTCTACTTCTGTTTTTTTTGTTTCTTTGTTTTGTTTTGTTTTTTGTGGTACGCGAGCCTCTCACTGTTGTGGCCTCTCCCGTTGTGGAGCACAGGCTCCAGACACACAGGCTCAGCAACCATGGCTCACGGGCCCAGCCACACCGTGGCATGTGGGATCCTCCTGGACTGGGGCATGAACCCGTGTCCCCTGCATCAGCAGGCAGACTCTCAACCACTGTGCCACCAGGGAAGCCCTCTACTTCTGTTTTGTAAATAAGTTAATTTGTACCATTTTTTTAGATTTCACGTATAAGCGATATTATATATTTGTCTTTCTCTGTCTGACTTACTTCACTCAGTATGACAATCTCTAGGTCCATCCATGTTGCTGCAAATGGCATTATTTGTTCTTTTTCATGGCTGAATAATATTCCATGGTATACATGTACCACATCTTTATCCATTCATCCAGACATTTAGGTGGGCCAAATTTCTCCCCATAGTAGCTCTAATTAAACTTCTCCCAATCGTGAATGAAAGTTTCTGTTTCCCTATATATTGTCATTGTATGATATTATCAGACTTCTTAACTTTTGCCAGTCTGAAGGTATATCAATATACCAATAGGTATATCTGTGTATAAATAGTATTTAATTGTTTTAATTTGAATGCAACATGTGGAGTTTGCACGATGCCACCTGCCATTGGCCTGGATGAAGAGAAATCTGCATACACTTCTGAGACAGTGCTGAGTTTGGATGCTTTGTAAGACCATGAAGGGATTGTTTAGAAAGATTGTCACCAAAGGAGCCTTTGGGAACCACCACCCCAGAATGTTACTCTCATACTTGTACAGTATAATGGTTATGGATCCAGCAACTCTGCCTGGTTTTCAGAAAACTAGGAAGCTGGGGTGGGAACATCTAATAAACTAAAAACAATACAAATTATGACCATTCTGACACTTCCTTACATTCTCTGAGCCCCATTATACTCATCCCCATTTACTCTTCTAAAAAATGAAGAGAATAATCTTTGTGAAGAGTAAATGAAGTAAAGTGAATGTGTTTTGAAGCAGTAACATTCAATATATGTGTTGGGTGGCAAATTGAATTCTCCTGAATTCCTCTGAATGATCAAAGCATCAGATCAGTTTTGATATTCCAGACCTCTTGAAAGAACACACTCTTTGAAATAAATTAATATGATTTTGTAGCCTACATGATATCCCACCAAAAGCTTATGGAGTTAGTTGGTTTTATCACCCATCAACATTTCAGTGCAATTAGCTTCCAGAGGGAAAGCTCATATTTTCTATAAAAATGTACAATGAAGTTAAAAGAGACTTGAATTAAAAAAGGAGAAGGTAAATGAGCAACATTCTCTGCTGCTTCTACTAAAGTCCAATTTAACTTAAGTTCATTTTTTTAAGTGAAAACAAACTCTTTTCAACATCATTTAAAGCTATAACTTCCTGAATGCCTCTGGCTTATTTGGGAATGTCTGGTTATGAGTCCAACTGATACTAAGATTGTTCATATCCAGCCAACAGACCACCCAACCAGTCTTTAACAGTCCTGTCCACGGTATTAATATGGCCTCTAATTACTCTGTCAGCTGGGAACTAAGTTCATTCAAACAGATGGCATGGTCATCAGGTTAACCCGGCCATCTGCTCCATGGCCCAAAAGAGCTATTAGAAGAAACTGGACCAGATCACAGGGTAAGTCAAGTGTTCTTGAATACCTAACCTCATAGCTCTTGGAGATTATGTCTAAATTCCCAAACACAGTGGGGAAAAATGTATTTAAAACTACTCTTGTAATTCAGCTTAAAATAGTAGTCATTCTCAAGTGGACTTCAAGATTTTAGAATATATATGTTTTAAAAATAAGAAGAAATATAAAGGAGAGAATATTTCTAAATAGGTGAGTTAAACTTTTAGAAGGCTTCAATTTAGCCTCTTTGGCTATAAACTGTCTTCACTGAGATACTTTTTTATGTCACCTCTACATACTTATAAATCTGCTCTAATACGAGTTCTCTGTGGTATGACCCAATAGCGCGGCTACTTAGTTAAGAAATTAGGAAACTGGGTCCAGCTCTACCTAAATTAGCTGTGAAAGCATTTAGGTCACTCAAAGACTGCATTTCTTGTTATCTGAATGAGGGGTAATTGGTACATTAACTCTACACAATGGTTTTCTTTTACTTAATTTGATAATTATAAATGATGATACAGCACCTTCAAAGCATGTTTATGATATAATAATTCAAACCATTTGTATAATAAATGATGAAGGGCAAAATACAAAATTGGTAATGCTTTAATTTCAAATGTGCAAAACTACCTATTCCCCCCGCTAATGAAACTATTTACATACCATGTCAACAGTTATATATCAACCAATTTCAGCTAGATTCTAACTAGAGTTAGCACACTGGGTAAGCAAGGGAATTGCTTAAAAAGCTGTTAGTATTTGCAGTGGCAGAAATAGTAATCAGAAATCCCTATCTAAGGGTACTACAAAAGCATATTTATAAATGTGTAAACTAAATAACAAAGATGAGCTATGATTATTAATATTTAGGGTGAAAAGAAGACTATAATATTTTAATGCATAGTTTTCAGGAAGAAAGGATAAAGGAAAAGCAAATCCACTGTACTTATTTACTTATAACTTTACATCTTTGCCAATCAAATTAGACTGATTACATTACAACCCTGATGATTTAACATCATGGAATAAAATGCATTATTGCATCCATTATTTCTCTCCCTGTAAATAACACTCTAAAACATATAGACACAACATTAATCACACTCGATATTGAAGGCAATTTGTATTCAGATATGCCTGAGTACACCACAAAGAATTTATCTTTCATCTGGTAACATGGATCAAACTGCAGCCCTGGTCCACAACCTTGAAGGTCTAAAAGTCATCATTCAGATACTAGGATATGCAGAAGTCACAGAAACATTTTACTGGACTTGTCTTGGTAAGAAATCACTTCTCGCCACCTGTATCCCTGCTACCTTGGTCCACATTATTGCTTGCATTATTTAAAAAAGGTTATGCTGTCTTCCTACTCTCATCCTTGGTCTCCACTCATCGTCACAGAGCTTCCAAAAATGATCTTATAAAAACATAATCCAAAAGGCTGTGAGTGAGGCTGTACATATAACCCCATTGACTCTTCCGCTAAATACATATCAATATTATCAGGTAAAACATTTGTTAATCACCATAAAGGCTTGGAAGAGCTGAAAAAGTAGTGCAAAAAATGCCAGGCAGAATTTTGGAGAATTGATTGAACCCAGGGAACTAATCAGACTATTGTAACATCAAACATACATAATGGGTGTTTACACATACCACACGCTTGAACTGAAGGTTGTATGATTTACTGGAATGATGAGGACAGAATTTCAGTCACAATGACTACTCAACAAAAACAATCTTGGAGCTACTTTTCCCATATTAAACTGAGAACAGGCCCATCAGGTACCACTGCACAGGTTGTATACTGCAAAACTCCAAGATGGGAGGGAGCATCCCACTACACTACAGTGTAAATTGTGTACCCTGAAATTGCCCGAAGATCAGGCACACACACAAGAGTAGATCCCCTGCTTGTCAAAATATTGAAATGCTTCCATTACAAATCATAAATAGCCACTTCTCGAGTGCCCTGGTTCTTTCCTAGTCAGATATCTCAACATTCTTCTGAGCTCCCCACAATCCAGCAAATAAGAAGGTACACTTGTCCAGCTGGGTTCCAATTGCCTGCACCAGTGCTGTAACCAGCATCCTTTCTAGGTAGTCAGTGCATCTACTGTACCAGTCACTAATATTTTGAACATCCCTGGAAATTGGTATTTCCCCCTGTTATGTGCTAGTCTTGGCCTATCAATAATCAATGTTGTGGTTGGACTAGCACTTGTGCTTCTTGTTATGACTGAACAATACCCTAACAATAACCATCAGGAAACTATGAAAAAATAAAGGTTTATTACTTACAAGACCTGGAAATTCCACAGCACACCTGGGGCCACAGAGCAAGGTCACAGGTAGAGAGACAATGCACGGGTTTGAGGATTTGGGACTCTGCTTTTATTGGGGTCAAGGGTGGTGACCCAGGTTTTCATGGGCTCATCCTTTATTAGCAAATTTCAAACATGAGAGTAGGAACTTAAAGCAGGGGAAGAGAAAAGAAAACAAACAACTCAATTGGTCAGTTATTAAAATTAACCGAGATCTCTAAAACAAAGAAGTCTCAGTGTGGGGAGGTTGGCAGTGTGTTTCTTTGAGATAGCTTGATCTTTGAATTGGATGCCTCTTTGAAATAGATGCCTGGACAAGCAAAACTTAAATCAGGGGCTTCCCTGGTGGTGCGGTGGTTGACAGTCCGCCTGCCGATGCAGGGGACACAGGTTCGTGCCCTGGTACGGGAAGATCCCACATGCCACGGAGCGGCTGTGTCCGTGAGCCATGGCTGCTGAGCCTGCGCATCCGGAGCCTGTTGCTCCACAACGGGAGAGGCCACAACAGTGAGAGGCCCACCTACCGCAAAAAACACAAACAAACAAAAACTTAAATCAGACACTTGTGTTACAAAAAAGAAACAAAAAAACAAAACAACAGCAAAAATCCTGTTGGGGTTTACACTACACTTCATTTTATGAATGAGAAAATTCAACTTTAGAAAAATAAGTGGTGCACTTAGAATCATGCAACTTTTAGCTGTCAGACATAGAATTCAATCCAACTCTGTAGAACAAAATACGACAGATCATTAGATTAAAAATTGCAATCAGTTTCTACAAGCAAGTTTGGCAGTCTCACTGTCCTTTGAAAAAAAAAAAAAGCCCCCTCATCTCAGGGCACAAACACATTGGGAAAGAGCTTAGATTATTGGTTCTGGAGTTTCAAGCATTTATTTCTTATACCCTCTATTTTTCAATGTGTTTAGATACAGACATAAAATGTAATACACAGTCAAATTATTCATATATTTCAGCAGCTTTCAGATCCATGTTTACTGATATCCTTTAACTCTATAAATCATTTTGTCCAAGCTAGGAAAAACAAGATTCATCAGCTCTGTGTCAAAATTTCTTTATGTTGCCATATTTTCTTCCCTGGATGAAATACATCACCTTCAAAGTCAAAGCTGGATACATGGAGATGAGGAAACATTGTCACAGCATCTCAGAACACCACTGTCAAATAATAGAAAGTTTTTGTTAAACAAAAAAAGTCAGACAAAGACAAATATCATATGATATCACTTATATGTGAAATCTAAAAAAGTGGTACAAATGAACTAATTTACAAAACAGAAATAGAATCACGGATGAAGAGAACAAACTTACGGTTACCGGGGGGAAAAGGAGGGAAGGATAAATTAAGAAATTAGGACTGACATAGACATACTACTATATATAAAATAGATAACTACTAAGAACCTACTGTATAGCAAAGTGAACTCTTCTCATTACTCTGTAATGGCCTATATGGGAAAAGAATCTAAAAAAGAGTGGATGTATGTTTATGTATAACTGATTCACTTTGCTGTACAGCAGAAACTAACATAACAATGTAAATCAACTATACTCCAATAAAATTAATTTAAAAATCACCAATTTAAGGCAATAAAAAAAACACAACACTTAAAAGTACATGAAACAGGGCTTCCCTGGTGGCACAGTGGTTGAGAGTCAGCCTGCCGATGCAGGGGACACGGGTTCGTGCCCCGGTCCAGGAGGATCCCATATGCCGTGGAGCGGCTGGGCCTGTGAGCCATGGCCGCTGAGCCTGCGCTTCCAGAGCCTGTGCTCCGCAACGGGAGAGGCCACAACAGTGAGAGGTCCGCGTACCGCAAAAAAAAAAAAAAAAAAAAAGTATATGAAACAATTATTTCTGACTATATTTTACTTCAGTGAATGTTTAAGGTTTTCTATATCAATATGCACAAAAATGGTTATAGCAGGATAGTTTATATTTATGTCTCAATGTCCTTTACTTCTATAAATAATTCTGTATTAATTTTGGTAAAAGATTATATGTGTGTCATTTGGAAGCTGCAGTTGGTGATGGTTCTTATCATATATGAGGATAGTTGATCTACAGTGAAAATAGAGACACGTGTAGAGAGAAATGGAGATTCTCTTGTATCAATTGTGTTCTATGCTTAAATTTGTCGTTAAGTCCTAGGTAAGTCTTTATCCTTATGAAAGTTTGCCTAATTAGATTCCATGAACTAAAATTATGACCTTTATTATAGAAGGCACTGTAGCCAGAGAAGACTAAATGAGTATAGAAGTAATAGAGTATGGGGTCAGAGAGATAAAGGGCCATCACATCTGGAGAAGCCTTCAGGTCATGGTAATCAAATAAATACAAATTTGAACACATCCCTTTTTTATTATTATAAAGAGTACATTATATTACTGGTAATCAGGAAACAACGTTTGTTCCTGTACAAATTGTTATTTCTAATTTAGAAAACAACTAACAGAATATATATACAACTTAGGGACATATGTTTATATACTTTGAAACAGTATCTGCTATTACTAGATAAAGCTTTTCCATATATTAGATTATTTTCTTAGGTAAAATATCTTAAACAGAAAATTGCAGCAATCCAAACCAGAAAGGAAAGTAGATCAGATCAAAAGGGGCAGTGCAAGAGTGAGAAGTGCTTAATTGTGGACATATTTGGTTGATAGAGCTTCCAGAATGTGTTGAGAGGTTGAATGTGGTGCATAGGACAAAGACAAGAGTCAAAAAGGACACCAAGATGTTTGGCCTTAAAAACCAGAAGAATGGAGTTGCCCTTAACTGAGATGGAGAGGTAGCAGAGGAGCCGTTTTGGGCAAAAATACAAGTAGATTAGTTTTATACATGTTAGTTTCAGATGCCAGCAAACCTATACACCTGTCCTTATCTACACCACAATTATCTTTCCCTCCTGTCATAAAAAAGAGATGGCTTAAATCTCCTACTTATCATCCACATTTATATCATTACCCAAATCAACTTCATATGAGGAGGAAATTGAAAGTGAATGAAAACCCAGAATAACATGTTGACTCTTTGCAGGTGGAAGCTCCACCTCCACCCCAAGGAAGGGTTGGATTCCCTTTTTTCACCATTAAAATATAAAAGAGTAGGGGCTTCCCTGGTGGCACAGTGGTTAAGAATCCATCTACCAGGGCAGGGGACACGGGTTCCATCCCTTGTCCGGGAAGATCCCACATGTGCTGGAGCAACTAAGACCATGCACCACAATTACGGAGACTTCGTGCCTGCAGCCCATGCTCCACAACAAGAGAAGCCACTGCAATGAGAAGCTCACACACTGCAAGGAAGAGTAGCTCCCACTTGGAAGGTTGCTGGGGCAGGTTGGTGGTGATGGGATGAACTGGGAGATTGGAATTCACATATATACACTAATATGTATAAAATAGATAACTAATAAGAACCTTCTGTATAAAAAAATAAAATTCAAAAAAATATATAAAAGAGTAAAGAGATGGATCATATCTTCTATGTTTGTCTCATCTGAACATACATTATATAGACTTGACGGTGGACATCATGAGTCACTCTATGAAGTTATATTCATAAACTTCAAATCACAGCTGGAGTCAGACTACGTATGAATACATTTTTAGGGAAAAGAGAAAAGTAAAATCATTTGAGTACTTACTTCATTTGCCCTGTCCTTACATCACATATCAGTAATGTGAAATGAGAACTAGCTTTCATTTTTTTACATAGAGGAAATGGAGGTGCAAAATTGTTAAGCAAATTGCCCAAAATCACACATTTAGAAAGTTATAAAATTAGGTTAAAATGCAATTTCTCTAAAATCTCTTAAGTTCTGCTATATATTTTGATATATTTATATTTTTGTTCATAAACCACTTTTTATTTCAAACTGGTAATGAATAGTTTCATTCAATGCTATTGTATTATATATATTATGTAAGTAGAGAATGGTTAAAGGGGGTTGGAAGCTGGTGAGCATTAGGTATTATACTCTGATTCATATAAGTATTTTATCAATTTATTCATTCATCATGATAATTTTATTATTGCCATCACATTTTACAAACTATGTTATAGACACAGAGATTGTCTGGAATCCTTGTTTACCGAAAGTCAGAAACAAAACTGAAATAATTTAAATAAAAAGATAATTTCCTGGCTTGTGTAATTAAATTAAAAATAGATGACATAGGTAGATAAAGACACAAATAATGTAAGGAGCAGTCATTTAGCTAGACTTGAGGAACAACTGGACCCACTAGAACTAATTTTCTCTCTTTCATCCCTATACATTGTTATACACAGGCATTATTCTTTTAAACAAAGCAGCAATTCCTTAACCTAACAACAAGTGGCTTTGCCATCAGAGAGACCAATTTTTTTCTCTCACTCTAGTTCAATAATATTTGGAAAGGAATTCTAATTGCATGTTTTGGTCACTTGCTCACCCTTCAGTGAATCAGTTGCGGGCAACAGCCAGGTATGCACAGAGAGAGTCACTCTTATTCTAACTAACTCCAATACACCAATTCTGTGATGTAAGACGTCAGGATTCATAATTCATTTTAAGCAAAGAAATTTGGGATCTGCATGCTTGACATAATAAGCCAATAATGTGACTGAAAAAGACATTCGAGAGTCCTAGTTTGAGAACTTGTTTTCTTCTTTTTTTTTTTTTTGCATCTTTATTGGAGTATAATTGCTTTACAATGGTGTCTTAGTTTCTGCTTTATAACAAAGTGAATCAGTTATACATATACATATGTTCCCATATCTCGTCCCTCTTGCGTCTCCCTCCCTCCCACCCTCCCTATCCCACCCCTCCAGGTGGTCACAAAGCACTGAGCTGATCTCTCTGTGCTATATAGCTTCTTCCCACTAGCTATCTGCCTTACGTTTGGTAGTGTATGTATGTCCATGCTTCTCTCTCGCTTTGTCACAGATTACCCTTCCCCCTCTCCATATCTTCAAGTCCATTCTCTAGCAGGTCTATGCCTTTATTCCTGTCTTACCCCTAGGTTCTTCATGACATTTTTTTTTCTTAAATTCCATTTATATGTGTCAGCATACAATATTTGTCTTTCTCTTTCTGACTCACTTCACTTTGTATGACAGACTCTAGGTCTATCCACCTCATTACAAATAGCTCAATTTCATTTTTTTATGGCTGAGTAATATTCCATTGTATATATGTGCCACAACTTCTTTATACATTCATCTGATGATGGACACTTAGGTTGCTTCCATCTCTGGGCTATTGTAAATACAGCTGCAATGAATATTTTGGTACATGACTCTTTTTGAATTTTGGTTTTCTCAGGGTATATGCCCAGTAGTGGGATTGCTGGGTCATATGGTAGTTCTATTTGTAGTTTTTAAAGGAACTTCCATTCTGTTCTCCATAGTGGCTGTACCGATTCACATTCCCACCAGCAGTGCAAGAGGGTTCCCTTTTCTCCACACCCTCTCCAGCATTTATTGTTTCTAGATTTTTTGATGATGGTCATTCTAACTGGTGTGAGATGATATCTCACTGTAGTTTTGACTTGCATTTCTCTAATGATTAATGATGTTGAGCATTCTTTCATGTGTTTGTTGGCAGTCCGTATATCTTCTTTGGAGAAATGTCTATTTAGGTCTTCTGCCCATTTTGGGATTGGGTTGTTTGTTTTTTTGTTATTGAGCTGCATGAGCTGTTTATAAATTTTGGAGATTAATTCTTTGTCAGTTGCTTCATTTACAAATATTTTCTCCCATTCTGAGGGTTGTCTTTTGGTCTTGTTTATGGTTTCCTTTGCTGTGCAAAAGCTTTGAAGTTTCATTAGGTCCCATTTGTTTATTTTTGTTTTTATTTCCATTTCTCTAGGAGGTGGGTCAAAAAGGATCTTGCTGTGTTTTATGTCATAGAGTGTTCTGCCTATGTTTTCCTCTAAGAGTTTGATAGTTTCTGGCCTTACATTTAGGTCTTTAATCCATTTTGAGCTTATTTTTGTGTATGGTGTTAGAGAGTGATCTAATCTCATACTTTTACATGTACCTGTCCAGTTTTTCCAGCACCACTTATTAAAGAGGCTGTCCTTTCTCCACTGTACATTCCTGACTCCTTTATCAAAGATAAGGTGACCATATGTGCGTGGGTTTATCTCTGGGATTTCTATCCTGTTCCATTGATCTATCTTTCTGTTTTTGTGCCACTACCATACTGTCTTGATTACTGTAGCTTTATAGTATAGTCTGAAGTCAGAGAGCCTGATTCTTCCAGCTCCATTTTTTGTTCTCAAGATTGCTTTGGCTATTCGGGGTCTTTTGTGTTTCCATACAAACTGTGAAATTTTTTGTTCTAGTTCTGTGAAAAATGCCAGTGGTAGTTTGATAGGGATTGCATTGAATCTATAGATTGCTTTGGGTAGTATAATCATGATCCTTTTAATGTGCTGTTGGATTCTGTTTGCTAGTATTTTGTTGAGGATTTTTGCATCTATGTTCATCAGTGATATTGGCCTGTAGGTTTCTTTCTTTGTGACATCCTTGTCTGGTTTTGGTATCAAGGTGATGCTGTCCTCGTAGAATGAGTTTGGGAGTATTCCTCCCTCTGCTATATTTTGGAAGAGTTTGAGAAGGATAGGTGTTAGCTCTTCTCTAAATGTTTGATAGAGTTCACCCGTGAAGACATTTGGTCCTGGGCTTTTATTTGTTGGAAGATTTTTAATCACAGTTTCAATTTCATTACTTGTGATTGGTCTGTTCATATTTTCTATTTCTTCCTAGTTCAGTCTTGGAAGGTTATACCTTTCTAAGAATTTGTCCATTTCTTCCAGGTTGTCCACTTTATTGGCATATCATTGCTTGTAGTAATCTCTCATGATCCTTTGTATTTCTGCAGCATCAATTCTTACTTCTTTTTCACTTCTAATTCTGTTGATTTCAGTCTTCTCCCTTTTTTTCTTGATGAGTCTGGCTAATGGTTTATCAATTTTGTTTATCTTCTCAAATATCTAGCTTTCAGTTTTATTTATCTTTGTGAGCAATTCCGTCCATTGGTTAAAGTGAGATGTTAAAGTCCCCTTTGTTATTGTGTTACTGTTGATTTCCCCTTTTATGGCTGTTAGCATTTGCCTTATGTATTCAGGTACTCCTATGTTGGGTGCATAAATATTTACAATTGTTATATCCTCTTTCTGGATTGATCCCTTGATCATTATGTAATGTCCTTCTTTGTCTCTTGTAATATACTTTATTTTAAAGTCTATTTTGTCAGATATGAGAATTGGTACCCTAGTTTTCTTTTGATTTCCAATTGCACAGAATAACTTTTTCCATCTCCTACATTCAATCTGTATGTGTCCCTAGGTCTGAAGTGGGTTTCTTGTAGACACCATATATGTGGGCCTTGTTTTTGTATCCATTCAGCCTCTCTACGTATTTTGACTGCAGCATTTAGTCCATTTACATTTAAGGTAGTTATCAATATGTATGTTCCACTACCATTTTCTTACTTGTTTTGTTTTGTTTTGATTTTTTTGGTAGGTCATTTCCTTCTCTTGTGTTTCCTCTCTAGAGAAGTTCCTTAAGCATTGTTGTAAAGCTGGTTTGGTGGTTCTGAATTCCCTTAGCTTTTGCTTGTCTGTAGAGGTTTTAATTTCTCCATTGAATCTGAATGAGATCCTTGCTGGGTAGAGCAATCTTAGTTGTAGGTTTTTCCCTTTCCTCACTTTAAATATGTCTTACCACTTCCTTCTGGCTTGCAGAGTTTCTGCTGAAAAATCAGCTGTTAACCTTATGGGGATTCCTTTGTATGTTATTTTTTGCTTTTCTCTTGCTGCTTTTAATACTTTTTGTTTGTACTTAATTTTTGATTGGTTGATTAATATGTGTTTTGGCATGTTTCTCCTTAGATTTATCTTTTATGGGACTCTCTGTGCTTCCTGGACTTGATTAACTATTTCCCTTCCCATATTAGGGAAGTTTTCAACTATAATGTCTTTAATATTTTCTCAGTCCCTTTCTTTTTCTCTTCTTCTTCTGGGACCCCTATAATTCAAATGTTCATGTGTTTAATGTTGTCCCACAGGTCTCTGAGACTGTCTTCAATCCTTTTCATTCTTTTTTCTTTATTCTCCTCTGTGGTAATTACTTCTACTCTTTTGTCTACCAGGTCACTTATCCGCTCTTCTGCCTCAGTTATTCTGCAATTGCTTCCTTCTAGAGAATTGTTAATTTCATTTTTTGTGTTGTTCATCATTGTTTGCTCTTTAGTTCTACTAGGTCCCTCTTAAATGTTTCTTGTATTTTCTCCCTTCTGTTTCCAAGATTTTGGATCATCTTTACTATCATTACTCTGAATTATTTTTCATGTAGACTGCCTATTTCCTCTTCATTTGTTTGGTCTTGTGGGTTTTTACTTTGCTCCTTCATCTGCTGCATATTTCTCTGTTTTCTCATTTTGCTTAACTTACTGTGTTTGTTGTCTCTTTTTCACAGGGTGCAATTTCGTAGTTCCTGTTGCTTTTTGTGTCTGTCCCCAGTGAGTAAGGTTGGTTCAGTGGCTTGTATAGGCTTCCTGGTGGATGGGACTGGTGCCTGTGTTCTGGTGGATGAGGCTTATCCTATCTTTCTTGTGGGCAGGACTCTCTCCAGTGGTGTTTTTTGTAGTGTCTGTGACCTTATTATGATTTTAGGCTGCCTCTCTGCTAATGTGTGAGGTTGTGTTCCTGTCTTGCTAGTTGTTTGGCATGGGGTGCCCAGCACTGGAGCTTGCTTATCATTGAGTGGAGCTGGGTCTTAGTGTTGAGATGGAGATCTCTGGGTGAGTTCTTGCTGATTGATATTATGTGTGGCTGGGAAGTCTCTGGTGGTCCAATATCCTGAACTCAGCTCTCTTACCTCAGAGTCTAAGGCCTGACACCTGGCTGAAGCACCAAGACCCTTTCAGCCACATGGCTAGGTACATGGCGAGTTTCTTGCCTTTTGGTAAGTGAGGTCTTCTTCCATCATTCAGTAGGTGTTCTGTAGGAGTTGTTCCACATGTAGATGTATTTTTGATGTATTTGTGGGGAGGAAAACAATCTCCATATCTTACTCCTCCACCATCTTAAAGTATAATCACTAATTAACCACACATTAATCAGTGATTGGATGCATGCTACCACCAGAAAGAGACATGAACTCCAGTGAAACTAGTTGCCCCTGTTGGCTGAGTGCAACTACTAGAGAAGGGCTCAGTTGTGAGACTTCTGCATGATAGGCAGCACTCCTGAGAGCTGGAATAAAAATGAGGATCTAGGTCCCCATTATAATGATTCAATAGACAAGAGTTCTGAACAGTATTAAAAATCTGTTGGATACATAGTAGCTGGCTTAGAAGAGTAGAATGGGTAATGCTGAGTCCTAACTGCCTACTAACTTAAGTACAACAGGCAAAGTGGAAGGTACTGTAAGGCAAGGGGCTAAAAATGAGGTATTAAAAAAAGGTTCCACATAGATAAGACCACTGTGCAAATTTGAAACCTGTGAAAGGAAGATGGGAAGAAGTAGAGATGGGTAGGAAGAATCTCATATCGCAATATAGGTCTGAAAAGTCTCAGGGGACCCAAAGTGGAATTCCCCAGAAAAGACTGCCCATCCAAGGACCCCTTCTCTTGGGGAGAAATGGACAGTCCCTATCATTTCACCAAGCTCACTCATTGGCTGTAGGTGCCCAGGGAAATATTGTCTCTCCCCAATGTCACAGTGATCACGATGTCACTGCAATCCCAGGCAAATCCAAGTTCCTTCTTTCAGGAAGATCAGAGTTGTACATCTCCATGACACCACATGTCAGAAACTTGATTATAAGGGAGAAATGCTTTCATATTCTGAGTGGAAGGAGTTTCCAAACCAGAATTCTATAATTTGTTAAACTATCAAACAAGAATGAGGGTAAGAATAAAAAAATTCTTAAGTCCTAGATATCTTAACGACATAATAATTTTTTAACATATCCTAGGAAGGTAATCTGGGAAGAAAATTCCCCAAACAAGGGAGTGAACCAAGAAAGAGGAAGTCATGTAATCCAGGAAGCAAGACATTCCACATAAGACTACTCAGAAGGAAATTTCCATTTAAAGTAGGGCTAAAAAGAAATCAATGAAAACTGGAATAAGAAGCCATATCCCCTCCAAACCGCACAAAAAACAAAGAAAAAAACAGAAGTTCTTATGTGTTTGTCCTTATTTAAAACAGTTTCACACTTCCATTATCTATTTGTGGAGAGGATAATTAAGGATATATACATAGAAACCCAAGCTAAAATAATCAAGCCAATTTGTAAGATGAGCAAATTAATAGTATCATACAAGGAAGAAAATGATTTGTCATAATACACAATAGTACACAGCAAGGCTCACCTTTGAACAATATTTATGTAGTCATAATTTATATACACTATATAATGACAGGAGATAACTGTTACATAATCACTTTTGGTGCATACGAGTGGCAAAATGTAATGGGAAGTGATGGAGAAAGAGGGTTAAAATTGTATCTTTCATAACAAGAAGTCAATAGATAAGATCTCAAAGCAAAAAAGAAACAAGCTCAGTTTAGATATATTATTTATAAATACCAAAGAGAATAGCTATAATAACTGGAAGTGATTTGGGAGGAATGAGAGTTGGGAGTAGAGTGTTTTCAGACTTTTAGTGCTACTTGAATTTTTCAAATTCGGTGCATATATGAACTTTCATAAGTAAAGAATTTAGCAGAACCACACAAGAAGAGAAGTCATGAATACCAGACCAGTAACTATGCCATGGGCATGGGAGGAAAGAGAGGTGAGTTTTGCTCTCAAACAACTTCAGTGTAGCTTTGATAATAATGCCACCTTATACTTGTATATCACTTGGCAGAACACTTGCATACATGTCCTGATATGCACACATTTTCCTCACATACCTCTCCTCTGTGCAGGTTCTTTATTGATTACTCTTTACTTTGTGCAAAGTCCTTCAACTCTTCTCTACCTGGCAAACTCCTACTCTTTCTCAAGATGATGCTACAAAATCATCCTTTTTTTAAAGACTTTCCTCATACTCCCTGTCTCAGAGCAGAATTAATTATTCCCTCATTTAAGCCTCCCATAGCATATATCCTGTAGCTTCATCATGGCATCCCCACCCTCTAGCACCATTAGCTAACTTTTTGTCTCTCCTGATGAACTGTGAGCTACTTCTCTTAGAGTAGGGACATGTTTTATTCATGTTGTGTCCTTGCTTCCTTTTACTGAATCTGGCACACACAAAGCCAAACCTCGATTCATAGCTTCTAAATTAATTACATAGAGTGTCGTTACACGTCAGAGAAGGTAAGACAGCTATCATTAGCTTCCTTTGGCTGGTGAGGAAATTGAGTCTCAGGTTGACTGAGCACCTTGCCTGAGGTCACAGAGTTAGCAGCTGTGAGGTATTTTTGGTCTTTGACAAAGTACATCTCTCATGCCCACATAATACAGAAGAGGGTTATTTATTACAAAAATAACCATGGTCTTCCCTCCAAGTCCCTTGGTACACCCATTAGGCACAGTATCAAGGTTCAGTTAAGCAAAGGGACTGGCCCAGAGTGGCCTTCGGTTTATTCCTGGTCATTAAGTAGCATAGTGCTCCACTGTAGAATTGGCCCCGAGGAGCCTTGGGGCTCTTCAAAGTTAATGATTCTTACTTCCTAATACCAGGTCCCAGTGGACCCCCAGCCTAGAACAAACTCTGCCTACTTTCGGAGGTCGCGGGCTCAAGGCTGACAAGTGAATGGTAATGTGATTCTCTGGTGCCGAGTTTTCTTGGGAAGGAAAGCCACAAGGCCATAGAGTACAGAAATGCTAAGGAAAAAAATTATGGGTGTTAATATGGAACACATTATATACATCATTACATGGCAACAACTCCACTCACAGACTATCTGGGTTTTGCATGCTCTCTCTTTAAGTTCATAAAGCTTATTTATAAAATTCAGAGCTTTAAGCATAGCAAATACTTTGAAAACTAAAGTTTTTTCGGAGCAGGTGTGATTGCAGCTGCTCAAGTGCTGGCACTAAATAAATGTTAATGGAATGATTAGAGACTTAATAAGTGTAGCAATAAAAAGATTTTTCCAAATACCCATTTAAGTCTTAAACTAGGTAAAACGTCCATGCCAAGTATTTCATATCAATTAATTCCAAATGGCTTTGACTTGATTTTTATCAATAGTGCTTTTTCTCTTCAACAACATAAAATCAAGCAATGTATTCTCAGAACAATACTGTCCAAAGAGAAATTGATTTTAAGGCATTTTCTTCATTATCTGTCATCCTGACAAGACTGCAAAATCTTTGAGATTCCATTCATGTTGTTTTCGCCCTTTCCATTAGCAGTAAAAGTGCTCAGTACCATTTTCTTCATACATTAACCACCCAGGGAGTTCCCAGGATGGTTTAATTTCAGAATAGAGTACTGATGTAGTGAACAATATGCAAAAAGTGACTTACTAGGTTACTTGCAAAATAAACCTAATTTAAGAGATCTGTCCCTAGATTATTTTGCAAGGGTGTATGTGTATATGTGTGTGCACATGTGTGTGCAGGTATTATATGGCAATTTGTCTATAAATTATTTAAAATAATTTATTATTTAAATCTGAATAACAGTTACATCTTTTCATGAAGTGTGCATACATCTGGAACTAATGGAAAGGTCAAGAATAGAGATAGTAATGCGGAAGTCCTCAGCATATACAAAAGTATTAGCACGGGGCTTCCCTGGTGGCGCAGTGGTTGAGAGTCCACCTGCTGATGCAGGGGACACGGGTTCATGTCCCAGTCCTGGAAGATCCCACATGCCACGGAGCGGCTGGGCCCGTGAGCCATGTCCGCTGAGCCTGCGCATCTGGAGCCTGTGCTCTGTAATGGGAGAGGCCACAACAGTGAGAGGCCCGCGTACTGCAAAAAAAAAAAAAAAAAAGTATTAGCATATTATGGATATTATGTACAAATACATTCATATTGTTAAGTAGCTAAACATATATATATATAATGAAACATTAAAGTCCACCTTCCAACTATCATCTCCTATTCCTCCCAATGTTCAGTCCCCTCCCTTGATTTAAGAGCATCATGCATGTTTGTCATTTATCCTTCCAGTCCCATCTCTAAGCATTAATGGACCTAACTAACTTTTTATAGTATACCATGTTTTCCTTTATTTTTTAGTACGTATTTTTTATACTGCAAGTAATTATTCCATTTATATTTATACATATTTTCCACTGAACATATATAACCATACAATTTCTCATATTATTCAACATTCTGCAAAAATATTATTTTAAGCATTTTGGCATAAGTTGTATTCAATTTTGGACATTTATGTTTTAATAAAATCCTTGCTATTATAAAAATGTTGAGAAGGTGTTGGAATCAATAGGTATCTACATTTCAGATTAGCTTTTAGGCAATGATTTGAAAAAATAAAATTAAGGCTTTACATAGAGACAAATTTTTCTTCAGACAGAATGCAACAATTTATATATTTATTGATAATTATGTGAGTGGCCATCTCCTTTATTTCTGTTACCATGGAGTATCATTATTTTTAATCTTTGATCAACTGACTAACAAAAATATTCCTTAATGATAAAGCACTTCATTTTAATTTATTAGTGCCAAGGCTGAACATTTTGGTTAATTAGGCATCTGAATATTTTTAATTTTCCAAATTAAAATTGCTCATGTAATTTACCCATTTTTCTTTAGTACTCTGCAATCCTTCTGACCAGCTCCTTCCTACCACACATCCACCCCGACCAGGGAACTTGTGCTCAACTTTCTGTCACTCTAGATTGGCTTTAATTTTCTTTGAATTGTCTAAATGGAATCATACAATATATTTTCATTTTTTGTATGGCATCAGTTACCCAGAATTGTTTTGAGAGTCCTTCATGTTATAGCATACATCAATGTCATTCCTATTTGTTACTGAATAGTTTTCTATTATATGGATACTAAGGAACACTGTTCACTCATTCACCTCTTTACAGACATTTGGGTTGTTTCCAGTTTGGGGTTATTATGAATAAATTTGCTAAAAACACTCATAAGTTTCCTTGGCATACTCAATCATTTTTAAAAATATTTAACCATTCTGATATGTGTGTAATGGTATCCCATTGTAAGTTTAAATTTGTGTTTCCTAATGACTGGTGACACTGGGCATCTTTTCATATGCTTAATTGTCATCTGTATATCTTTTTAGTGAAAAATAATGTTCAAATATTTTGCCCATTTTTAATGAATTGTTTACAAAGTTTTGAGAGTTATCTCTTATGAATATAAGTCCTTTAACAGACATATGATTAACAAATATTTTCTCCCAATCTGTTGCTTGTCCTCTTATTCTCTTCAGTGTGTTTTGAAGAGCAGAACTTCATGGTTTTTATTAAGTCTAATTTATTAATTTGTTCTTTTATGGATCATGCTTTTGATGTTGTAGCTAAGAAATGTTTGCCTAACTCAAGGTCACAACTGTTTTCTGCTAGAATATTTATAGCTCAAGGTTTTGCACTTAGGCATATGATACATTATATTTAATTTTTGTACATGATATAAAGTACATATTGACATTCATTTTGTTACATATGAATATACAACTATTCTAGCACTATTTGATGAAAAACTACCCTTTCTCCACTGAATTACTTTTGTATTTTATCAAAAATCAGTAGTCCATATATTTATATTCTATTTCTAGACTCTCTAACCTGCTCCACTGAAAGTACCATGTTGACAATACCACATTATCTTGATTGCTATAATTTCATAATACTATGTGAAATAGTGTAGTCAAACTCCCAACTGTGATCTTTCTCAAAACTGTTTTGATCCTTCTAGAACTTTTGCATTTCCATCTATATTTTAGCATTGACTCATCAGTTCACTGAAAAACCAATTCTGCTGGTTGCAGTGAATCTATAGATCTATTTGGGGAAAATTGATATTTTAACAACATTGAGTCTATTGACTAATGAGCAGGGCATACCTTTCCATTTATTTAAATCTTCTTTAATTTATCTTAATAATAGTCTGCTGTGATTGTGTGTTCTATAAATATTATGTCAAGTTGGTTGATCATATTCTTCAAATCTTTGATATAATTACTGATTTCCTGTCTAATTATTCCACCAATTATTGAGAAAGAGATGTTGAAATCTCCAACTTTAACTATGGATTTAACTATTTCTTCTTCAATTTCATTATTGTTAATTTCATGTGTATTATGTTTCTATTATTAGGTACACAAACATTTAGGATTGTTATGTTCTCTTGTTGAACTAATCCCATTATCATTATGAAATGACTTTGTTTAACCCAGCATTATTCTTTGCTCTGAAATCCCCCTCCAGCAAAGAATGTAATTTTTCATCCTTTTATTTTTAACTTGTTTGATCCTTTATATTTAAAAGGTGTTTTCTTAGGTAGCATGTAGTTGTGCTGTCCTTTTTTATCCAAACTGAGATAAGTTGAGTCAAATTGAGATAACTGTGTCATTTAGACTATTTACATGTAATGTGATTATTGATCTGATTAGCTTTCACTATAATTTTTTGTTATTTGCTTTCTGTTTATCCCATCATTTCTCTGTTCATTTTCTCCTATTTTTCTACTTTATTTTTATTAATTCAATAACTTGTATAATTCAATTTACCTATGTTGATTTATTAACTATAATCTTTTAAAAATTTTAGTGGTTTATTTAGTTTTGCATCCTTTACTTATTACTCTCTACCTTCAAGTGATATTATATGACTTCACAAATAGTTTAAGAACCTTACAATACTATACTTGAATTCTCCCCAATGTTTGTGTCACAGTTGCTATATAGTTTACTTTTATATATGGTGTCAAACCTGCATTACAGGATAATTTAAACAATTATTTTTAGATTGATTTAAATAAAAATAACACTATATTATGTACTTATCTATGTAGCTATTATTTTCTTTACTCTCTATTCTTTTATGTACATCCAAATTTCCTTCTGATGTCATTGTCTTTCACCCTGAAGAGCTTTAAAATATTCCTTGCAGTGTGGTTCTGCTGGTGATTTTTTACCCATCATTTGTCTAAAACTAATTTATTTTTAAAGATAACGTACCTGGATATAAAATTCTAAGTTGACAGATTATTTTTTTCTTTCAGAACTTAAAAGATTGCCCCACTGTCTTCTGACTTGCATTGTTTTGAGCAAGAAATATTCTATCACCTTTATCAATGTTCCTCTGTAAGTTCCTTCTTTACTTTCCTTTTATGGTTTTGAGATTTGTTTATTATTAATTTTGAGCAATTTGATTATGTTGTGCATGTTGCAGTTTTATTCATATTGTGTGTCTGTGTACATGCATGCAGCACACACACTTAGAGTCATTGAACTACTTGGATCTTTGAGTTTATAGAGGTCATCAAATTTAGAAATTTTCCATCATTATTTTTTCAAAAAAATTGTTTTCTCTCTCCTTTGTTTTTGAGACTCCAATAACATCATTTTAGGTTGTTTTCATTTTTCTCACAGTTCACTAATGCTCAGTTGATTTTTTTTACTGTTGTTTTCACTTTTATCTCTGCATTTTATTTGAGTTTCTACTGTTCTATCTTCAAGTCCATTAATCTTTTCCTCTGCAATGTTTATTATAGCAATAATCTAATCTAATATATCATTTACCTCAAATTTTTACTTCTAGAAGTTCAGTTTTTTTTAATATTTCTCTACCTGTACTTATATTTTTAAACACATAGAATATGTTTATAATAATTATTTGCATGTCCTTGTCTGCTAATAACTGGTTTCTATCTATGTCACAACTGGATCAGTTTTTGATTGATTTTTCTTCTCATTATGGTTTGTATTTTCCTACTTATTTTAATGTCTGGTAATCTTTGAATAGATGCCAAACATTATAAATTTTACCTTGTGTGGTTCTATTTTTGATAAAAACACTTGAGCATTCTTGTTACACACAGAAGTTTCTTGGAAATAGTTGGATCCTTTCCAATTATTTTCAAATTTGTTAGGTATGGTCAGAATAGTTGTCAATCTAGGGCTAATTATTACCAACTACTGAGGCAAGACCCTTTTGTGTAAAATTCTTCTTGAAGATAAGATCCAATGCCCCAAGAATCATGAGGATTTTCTGGTTTGGCTTGTGGGAATAGGCACTAATTTTGGTCTTCAAACCCTGTTTGATGTTCTTCTTTGCCCCAGCCTCAGATAGTTTCTTCTCCTCATGTGCTGGTCTGCTGAATACTCAAAGATAACTATGTTCAGAAGTTCAGAGATTTTTGTCTGTGCTGTCCTCTCCTCTAGGTATTCCAGAATTTGAACTCTAGATGTCTGTGTCTCTGAAGCTCTCAACCCTATTTCCTTAATTCACAGATACTGCAAGAATTCTTGGGGTCCTTCATCCCTGCACTGCATCCAGGAAACATTCAAGGCAATGAGACTGGGAAATAGTAGGACTCACCTCCCTTGTTTCCCAGATCTCCGGATCACTGTCCCTTGTTGCCTGATATTCAATATCTTGTAAACCATACTTGAATGGAATTTAGAAAACACATACATGCATACACTGGTACTTAAAATTCATTATGAATGTTGATAGGTCAATATGTTAGGAAGTTATAAAAAAAAGCTCCATTTTCCTCAAGTTATTTATGGTAGTCACTCACTACCTTGTAATTTGGAGGTAGAAGTAACCTAGATATCATCCAATTCAATGACCTATCAAAATTGACCTCAATGAATCTCAGAACGTGAATTGTTTTGCCTTAAGTCATATCATTTATGGAACTGCTGAAAACAAACTATTATTTTATATTTGACTCCAGGGCCTCACAGTGTTCTTTGCAAGGAATAAATATTCTGTAACACTTTGACCAACCTTCAGTACCTTCTAAACTGAATCCAACAGAAGGAAATTAAATTGTGTGTGTGCCAAGATATAGATTATGGTTTTTCCCTCCTTCTGAGAGACTTTCTCTCAAGTATTCCTTTTATTTCTATGTTCTTTCTCTTTGGTTAAGTGCAGACATTCAACAACCAGAGGTTAATTCAACAGGAAAAAATACAGGACAAGTGCCAACTATTATTTTATTATACCTGTCAATTTCTGTGATTATTTCTGTTTTGACTTATTCCTTGACAAGTCTGAATTGAAAATAAAATGATAGATATTCTTTCTGAAAGAGGATCAACATCCACTCAGGAGATTTAGTGAGATGAAGGTTTTTATGTATTATTTCCACTGCTTTATGACTTACAGTGATGTTTTCAGGTTGGAAACTCTCTTCCCAAAATAAATTGAGATTTCAACACTTTCACTGCAGTAAATAGATAGTATAACCTGAAGACTTATGTTTTTAACACTGATTTGGAAATGCTTGGTCTTAAAAGGAATGGAAGAGGACTGAAGGAACAGCCTCAGTGATAAGTTTTAGAGAAGACAATAATTGGTAAAAGTAAAAGAATACTGAAGAAGTAAATAATCAGTAAAATAATAACAGCAGTAAGAGTAACAGTAATAGCATGGATTATATATGGATGTTTCACAAAACATCTATATATACCATATTTAATTTGATTCTCATGTCTACTCTAAAATTAAATATCATTCTCACCTACATTTTGTGGACAAGGAACTTGGGTGGGATTGAGGGAAATACATGAAACTCACTGTTGAATTACCACACATATCCTAGCCAAGTTACTTTCACTAACTACTTTTAGAAGCCTCAATTTCTTCATTGAAAAATGACAATAACATGTGATTTGCAAATTTGTTTTCCAAACAATGATACTACATATATGAAACTTCCAAGCAACATATTTTATGCTTAATATATTACCAAAACATGGTTTAAAGGTCGTTTTCCTATTATCACTGACCTAGTAAACACTGTTAATAAAAAATTTAGGATTTAAGAAATTATGCAATTTTTATTTAGCCACATTATCTCATACAAAATAATATCATTATAATCAATTTCAACTTCCATTACATTTGTATGATATTTTTCAGTTAGCAAAATAGTAAATAAATAACAGAAGGCAGAAAATAAAGTTAAAAGGTATACATGGCTCTAGCATGGAATAAGCATCACTCTACAAATTCCAGAAAGCAAATATCTTAGTATGGTTCACTAAATAGAAGATAGAGGCTCACCTTCCTTAAAAGCATGAGTTAATAATATAAAAATCAACATTTTTTGAGTGCCATTTATAACCAGGCACTATTTTAAGCCATTTGCTTTCCTTGTGCCGTTTATTATTTACCATAAATTTATGCAGTTAAATATTATTACTATTTTGCAGATGAGATCACTGAGACTTGGTGTACTGAGTAGAGAATTTATGACTTGCATACAAATTTAGAGGACTGCAACAAGCATTGAACATTATTATCATGTTGAGTGCACACTAATCATTTTATGTTTTCTGTAAATATTTTATATCCGCATGGACACAAAGCCTCAAAACCGTCAGAATTATGGACCATGTTTCTCTGGTATGCTTTAAGATCAACTTCCAAATTGAACAATTATTAAAAATAATATATACATTCTTCCAATAGGGAAAATTGAACTCAATGACATGTTGAATTGTGCTCATATCATGAACTGAGGAGCTTCCTTGGTGTATCTGTGTTAAATCTTTTTCTAATATCTCCCCTTCTTTTCTGAGTATGAACACAAAGAATCACAGGAGTAAAAACAGAGGAGTGGTTTATACTTCTAAGATGAATCATGAAAGGCAACATAGAAGGACTTACTGTTGAGATGGGCCTTAAAATAAGACTAATGTTTTCCAAATCAAGTGCAGGAAATATCTTATTCATTGCTATGTTCTAAGGGCTGGTACAATGCAGGGTCGAGTGATCGGCTTTTTGCACAAAAGATGAAATGAAAGGAGACACTAAATATATTGCATAATGTATGCAAAAGAGCCTATTATAGACTATAACAGATTATTTAACAGTTTTGGTAAAATTTGAATCTGAAAAATATAAATTACATTGAGGTATGGTATTAAATTTGGGGCACTATTTGCAATTTGAGTGTCACAATGAGTTATGATGAAATCTAATTTTTTTTTAACAACAGACCAAAGATTTTATCTAGGAAGTTAAGTTATTATTGTCACCTAGAGCCAGCATTCATAGAGGATTTTGCTGTCAAGTAGGTTTTGTTTTGGCATCTGTTAATTTCAAGGCATTTAGAGATGTGAGTCCCTTGGGAGCAAATGTCATACTTTAGACAACACCGTATACTCAGTGTCTAGCAGTTTCCTTGGCATAAAGTAAGAATTCAGTACATGTTCCATGAATAAATGAATGTATCTGAGCTTGCATCCCGCAATGCACATATGATTTGCTTTCAAGTCATTAATTTAGTCTTAGGAACAAAAATCAATAAAGTTCTATGGAAAGGGTGCTATGCTAGGTATTGGAATCCACCAAAAAATATGAAGGGTATATGAAAGACCTAGGTATAAGAAAAACAATCACAAGTAAAATGAAAAATAATTCAAGGTACAATAAATGAGATTCCATACAGATATTGGCTAAATTTCCTCTCCCACTTGATTTTCATTATTCTAGAATTTACTGTAACTTTTTGTATTTAGAGGTAAAAATAATATATAATTGAACTCCAAAATAATATTCTATATAATATATATAATATGATTGCCTATTGAAAGTTTAACAGCAATGATTGAATATACTTAGAAATTCAACAGTTAGTGATTTATGGCATGAACACTCCATAAATAAAAATGTATTTCATCACAGATCATGACAGAAAACTTAGCAAAAGAGAACACAAAACTCCAAATTTTTCTGTTGATACTTCCAGGATTGGTATGTACTATTCTCTTACAAATCTCAGTAAACATATAATTAGTGCAGCAATTTAGAACTGAAGATGAAAACCAAGATGTGTTTCTTCTTTACCATGTAAAATTGTCATAACCATACTGAGTGAAAATCAGCACCTATATCTCAGTTTCTTTAACTATAAAAGTCAATTAATCTTTTTTTCACCTAGCAGACTCATCACTTCCCAGGTCAAGTTGTATAGTGAGTTGATCTAAATCATTGGTCCGATGGCCAGGTAAGAAAGTAGGGGGAAATCCTGAAGAAGTTGCATGCTGTTCTATAAAGTAGATTTCTCTGCATTGTCTGTAAGCAAGTGGAGAGCACTAGCCATTAATGGAAGAAGTGGGCTACTTCTGCAGCTCAGAGTGTTCAGAAGAATATTGGGTTTAAACATTCTTCAATGTATTGACTCAGAATTGTCCACTCTGGGTCTCAATCTGTCCCTGATCTTGGTGTAGTAGACTTTCAGTGTTTACCCTTATTATTAAGCTCAGCTATTGTCCATTTGTATTTTCTATTTTGGAAATTTTATGTTTGATTATTATATCGATATGCTTGATTTACTGGTCTGTTTTACTGGTTTTATATACTAAGAATTTTTATATACTATACATACTTACATATATTCTATTATTATGTAATAGAATCTTAATATATATAACATGACATACGAGTAAATATTCTTAATATAAATAATGTTATATAATATATTAAGAATACTTTTTATTATTTTAAAATGTTTTAATATTAAAAATATTAACAAAATTAATATCTATGTTCCGTGTCCCACCTCCAGTTTGAACTTTGACTTTTAGTTTTATTTATAATTCTTTTTAAAATAAGAAATTGTCCTTATCAATGTTTAGAAAGTAAATGTATTAACCTTTTCTTTTACAGTTTCTTTCCTTGATTTTACTATTTTAGGAAGTCAAGCTATTAAGTCAGAGATTTTCTTTTAATAATAATGCTACTCATATTGATAATAAATTTGGAAAATACATAGTGATAAGAAAGTCCTCATATCCCTAAAACCTTTAAACCATTACTGGACATATTTTAGCATATTTATGTCCTATATTCATGCTATGTGTATTTTTCTGCATGTTTGAAATAATACCAAGGGTCCAATTTTCTCTTTCACTTTTTTCTCTTAGCATTTTCTCAGGGCATTAATACTGGCTGTGTACTACCCAAATCAGGATATTCACCATGACTATTGCTGGAAAGTTAGCTTGCTTTTATTTTTCTCTATTATAAATAATGCTGCAATCAACATCTTTGTATATAGTTTTCCGTTTCCCCAGACAATGGGTTATTTCCATAGGATAGATTCAAGCAAAATGGAATTCTGATTCAAAGGACATGAAGTACTTAAGAAACATAATGCATATTGTCAAATTTCTCTAGCAGTATGTCCTCCCTCCACAATTATAAGTACTCACACAGTTCCCAACAGAAGAATCTACTGCTTTTAGTGGTCATAATTTGTCTTTGGGCCATGCACACACATATATGCACACACACAATCAACTCTTACCCATGTTTTAAGTGGAAATTATAGTGATGCTTGCCTCCTTTTGGTTATAGTTCAAGGTAAAGAAAAAGTAAATTGTGGCTTATGAGTTATTGATTGGAAGTAGGGTATCATTTGTCAAAGAAGTCATTGGCCTGAAATATCAGCAACTGTATAAACACATATGCCCCCATCACAGATTTTCTACTCTTGTTCTGTTATGGAAACACAAAGCCTTATTGATTGCATTCTGGAATTAAAGCTCAGCTTGATGGTTGAAAGCATACCATTGCCTATAATACATTTATTTTTGAGACTTGTTTTACTGTAGTAGCTCAAAAAATCAATTTGTGGAGCCCAGTTAGACTGACTTTTAAGAAACAAAATAACCTTTTATTATTTTGTTTGTTTGTTTGTTTTGCGGTAAGCGGGCGTCTCACTGTTGTGGCTTCTCCCATTGTGGAGCACAGGCTCTGGACGCGAAGGCTCAGCGGCCATGGCTCACAGGCCTAGCCGCTCCGCGGCATGTGGGATCTTCCCGGGCCGGGGCACGAACCCGTGTCCCCTGCATCGGCAGGCAGACTCTCAACCACTGCGCCACCAGGGAAGCCCCTAACCTTTTTTTTTTTTCTCCCCTCTGGTCCTCATGTAATTTTAGTCCTACTCTTCTGTGGTCTTATGACCTCATGGTACTTAGAAAATTCCATAAAACCAGTATTAGATAGTTTGTGGTGAAGATGACCTGATTGAGATAGAGAAAGAAAGGGGCATTTTTACAGGTCTTGATTTGTTCAGTTTCTTCTTTTTTTCAACAGTTTGTTGACACCACATTATGGTGGTAATAGTATGAAGGGTGTTTGTGTATGTCTAAGCTCAATTTGCACAGGTCATAATTAATGGTTCAGTGCAAAGAACCTCTGTGAGCTATCAGCTGATGCATCTTGATTCATATTTATTTTTCTTCATTTTACTATGCTCCCTTATTCTGGGAGTTTGTATTGATGGACTTAAATATGGTACATCAGGATCTAAGGTCAAATAAAAAAGTGAGAAGACTCTCAGGTGACATAGAAATAGATGTATATAGAGTTCATCAAAGATGCTCACATTTCTTCTAAAGAAACACATTCTGTATTGGTAGTGTAAACAGCTTTTTCAAATTTAATGTCTATAAAAATTATCTCATTGGCTGAGTCTCCCTAGTCAAGGCTGTTGAGAAGGAAGGTAGAAGAAAAAAAAGCAGAAGGAGCCTGGAGAAGCATGCCATGTTGAGGTTTAAGAACATCAGTGTCATGGGGTTAGGGAACATGATGGCTGAAAATACCTAAATACCTCTCAGAGTTTCCTCTGTCCTTCTGTTTCTTCATTTGTATGTATTTGTGTGTGTGTGTGTGTTTGTGTGTGGTAATAGCACATAACATGAGATCTACCCTCTCAAATTTTGAAGTGAACAATAGCATATCATGAATTATAGGAACCATGTTGTACAGATATTTCTAGAACCTATTCATCCACTCTTTCTTTGAATTATTTAGTCGTTTATTTACTGCTCTTACACTGAGCACAGGCTCCAAGCTGGGGACTAGTTGTCTACATGCTCAGAGTCCAGCTGCAGAAGCAGACACATGAATGGATAAGAACAATTCACTGAGCCAAGTCTTGGGTTGAGGCATGCCCACAGTGCTGCTGTATCTCTAGAGAAAAGGGACCAAGCTAACAGAGCTGAAAAAGGTATTCTAGAAGCTGAGCCAAAATTCATTGAGTTGAATCTTGAAAACTACATAGACATTTTTTTTTTTTTTAATGAGAAGATGGAGAAATAAGAACAGGCAGAAAGAGCACCATTTTGCCAGCAGGATCTTGGGCAAGTTTGAAGGTAATCTGACTGGAGGAAAGGTCACATGGAGTGAGTGTATCAATAGAATGAGATTATGGAAAGTCTTTTATGCCAGGTAGGAACTTTGAACGTTTTCTCTTTTCCTGTAGCAGAACAACACGTTTTATATTTTTCTCTTTAAATCTATTCTCAAACAGCAGCCAATTTTAGTCAGACTACTTAACACTTCTGCAAACCTTTAATGACTTTCATTTCACTCAAAATTAGTCCAACTAAAAATGGTTTATAGAACAATGCAGACTTCCCTGTTCATTCTTCTCAGCTTTTCTTGGGCTGTCCTCTCATTCACTTGAATCCAGCCACTAGGCCCTCTCTCTGATGTTCCTATAGCCTGGAAATCTCATTCCCCAAAATCCATACCACCTGCTGACTCCCTCCCCTAGTGCTTTGCTGAAGCATCTCCCAGCTTTAGTGAACCATTCTACTTAATGGTGACTGATATCTTTAACCCAGCAACCCCTTCCCCTTCTCAGCTTTATGTATTATCATAGAACTTATCACTGTTAGAGTATTGTACATCTTATTCATTTACAGTCCTCCTTCGGTATCCATAGGGGATTGCTTCCAGGAGGTGCTGTGGAAATCTGCAGGTGCTCAAGTCCCATAGTTGGCCCTCCTTAACAGCGGGTTCTGCATCTGCGCATTCAACCAACCTAAGATGGTAAACATAGTATGTTCATAGTATGTAACCCATGGATATGGAAAGCCAACTATCTAATTTTCTGGCTCCTCTCTTTAAAATGTAAGTTCCAGGGCTTCCCTGGTGGCGCAGTGGTTGAGAGTCCGCCTGCCGAAGCAGGGGACAGGGGTTCGTGCCCCGATCCGGGAAGATCCCACATGCCGCGGAGCAGCTGGACCCGTGAGCCATGGCCGCTGGGCCTGTGAGTCTGGAGCCTGTGCTCCGCAATGGGAGAGGCCAAAACAGTGAGAGGCCTGCGTACTGCAAAAAAAAAAAAGTAAGTTCCATAAGGCAGATACTCTCATCTGCTTTATTTATTCATGTATCTCTGGCACCTGGTTATCGGTCAATAAATATCTCTGGAATGAAGAAACATCATTCTTCTCTAAACATTGGTGCATAAAAAATAATTTTAAGACCTTATTGGATACTATTTTATTCATAAAAAAATTACCCCAAATGCAGCGTATTGATGAACTTTTATATAAAACATAGTATGATGATACATTTTCTAACCATTTATAAAGAAGGCAACTTGAGATTTGTAGGGTACCTGACACCTCTGCATTCCCTACCGCATGGCTTAAGGCAACCTGGTGACTCACTGGACTTGTTTCCAAATCTGTGGCATAAGGCGGGTTAGATTTCCAAATCTGAAGGTTTTTTCCTCAGCTCTTATTTGCTGTGTACTTCCTCAGTGTTAGCTCTCAGGTAGATCAAGTTCAACCTATCTCAGAATTCCATCATTGGGTAGGAGAAAGTATGGGCCAAGAACATACTGGAGTCTTAGAGAATACTCAGTAGTGTCTTCGAGTAAATTACTAGAAATTTTGATACATAAAGTAATGGAAAGATGTGAAAGAGATAGAAAATTATAAAAATTGTCAAACATTTCTTCCTTCTTGTGCTTCTCACTTAATACTTTCTTATCCTGATACAGTCAAGCTACTAATATTTGAAGAAAACAACTAATATGTGGCAAGAAGATTGGGACATGAAGTTTCCTCTTAGGTTTCACTCATTCTAATACATTACTAAGAATCACACCCACTTTTGGCTTCACCATATAGCAGGCATAGTACCATATTGCCTGGGAGTGCTACCTTTTGGGGAGATGCTTAGGGTTTGGGAAGCTTGAGGAGAACCAGAGTGAGAACCTTGAGAAATGAGATATAGAGTGTATGATTCTTGCTCTAATTGATCAGAAGGGAAATGCCATTGCTTCCTTTTCCTTTGAACACAGCTGGAGAGAAAAGATCTAAAGAACAAGGTAAGAAATAGAAAAAAAGGCTTTTTTTTTTTTAAACTGACCTCAAATCTAGACTTTGTGCTGAAGGAAGAAATGCTATTCTTTTTTTTTTTTTTTTTTTTTTGCGGTACATGGGCCTCTCACTGTTGTGGCCTCTCCCGTTGCAGAGCACAGGCTCTGGACGCGCAGGCTCAGCAGCCATGGCTCACGGGTCCAGCCGCTCCATGGCATATGGGATCTTCCCAGCCCGGGGCACAAACCTGTGTCCCCTGCATCGGCAGGCAGACTCTCAACCACTGCGCCACCAGGGAAGCCCAAGAAAGGCTATTCTTAATGACAACACATAGTTTAGAACTGCTCCTCATGGTGGGAAACTAATAAACACTAGCAGTTGCATGTTAGATTGTCATAAAGAACATTATTTTTCCATATGCTTAAACTGTGCATGAATTAAGCACAAAGGTAGAAAGCTAGTCAAGTTTTCTGAGATTGTGGATTTAGAATTTAAGTCACAGTTAACACAATTACATTTGCTTTCATCAGCTGGGCAGAATATTCATGGGTAATAACAGTAATAACAAAATTAACACTAGTTGCTCAAAAGTGTTTACTACTTTTGTGCCCAGATCATGGGTATTTTACTTAGTTTAGTTTCATTTACATAGTTTAGCTCAAGCGAAAGCAATTTTTTTCTGTAAAGGATCAGATAGTAAATATTTTAGTATTTGCAAGCAAATAGTGTCAGTGTCCATCACAACTACCCAACTCTGCAGTTGTAGCCATGTAAAAAAGTGGGCCTCGCTGTGTTCCAATACAACTTTATTTATAAAAGAAGGCAGTGGCAAGATTTGGCCATGGGTTGCAGTTCAAGACCTCTGGTTTAGTTCATTTGACAGCTATGACAACTCTAAGGTATTATTCTTAACCCCAATTTATTGGTTAAGAATAATATTGGAAAATGGTTCTCAAGACTAGGACCAATAAGTTAGCTGGGATGTGGAAGGAGTAGTGTTCTAATATTTGTCTATCTGATCCCAGCGTCAACGGCCTTTTCCCTGCATTGCATTTTTTACTCGTTTGTGACAGATAAAGGTGTCCTTCCTGCCTTCAATGTACCCTTCCATTCCAGGAACCACTGGATTTAGAAGACATGTTGGTTCCATCAGTTCTTGTTCAGCTCCAAACATCAGTGGGGAATCTGTGTCTGCTGTTTCTCAAGTACAGGTGCTGCTCTGGTCCTCAAGGATGTTTGCTGACTTTACCTCTTCATCCTGTCTCTCTTTTTCTGTCTACACTGAAAACCTGATATATGAGCTTTATTTTAGTGTCAAACTCAATTTGTCAGTGCTACCATCTTTCCCTGTGTAGTTCTGAAAAACAAGGGGGTTGGTTTGAAACCAAGGGCTTACACATTGAACACTACTCAACTCTAATGAAATTCCTTTTTGTTGGGAAGAAAAAAATCAGGCTGGAAAGTTGAAATCTGACCAAGTGGAGCAAAGGAAATAATAAGAAAGGAACTATTTTTTGGAGGGAATAGTGCTGGGCCAAGAAATCAAGATTCACTGGTTCAGTAGTTTTCAGCTAAGTTGAATGGGCTTGGATTTGTCACTTAGTGTCATTATGATGGAATATAAATGACAATTTGAAAGAATGACCTTTTCAAGTTTCCAGAGTTAACTTGTACACATTGATAGAGATATCATGAACCCTGATTGGCACACATATTGAAGGGCTGATTCTCAATCCCCCTGCCTTTCCACATCATTAGTTCTATCCCAACACTTATCTTCATTGTCCTTCTCCTGGTCATCAGGACCCCTCCTCTTCAAGACCAAGAATGTTACCCCCACCTAGAGTTTTTTCTTCGTTCTGGTTTCCAGTATGAGAAGGAAAAATCTCCTCAACAAGAGATGAGGATGATGAGAAGGACAACTTACCCTTCTTGGAAAATCTGTTTCCAACCTAGAGGAAAATAGCATTCTCCCTTCTGCAAGCCCAGTGGCATATAATATAGCATTCATAGCATCTTATAGCCATAATCAGATATAAGTATCAACTGTTCCCTCAGAGAATATCAGGGTCTACTGTCAACTTACACGTATAAAACAATGTTCTGAAAAACTACAAGAAACACTCACACCAGGTACTGCCTTAAATACAAGAGCAATTTTCTAATATTAATCCCAAAGAATTACATTAACACGCAAGCTTCAATTCACCCAATTTTAACATCTTGTTTTCTTTAAAACCAAGCAATCAGAGCACATTCTCAGGTTGGCACTAATACAAAACAAGCAAATCCACAGCTCCACTGAGATTAATGTGTTTATTTGTACAACTAAAGGTGTGTGGTCTAATGTCAACCTTCAGCTTGGAATGCCATGGTTTTAAAAATAAAATATAAATTTCATTTTTAATGGCAGCAGTTAAAAGAAAGCAAACACTTTGCTTTCGTCCCCACCAAGGATTCTTTCGTAAATTTGGGGAATGAATTGTTCCACTGTCTCTTTCCACTTTGCTGTTTTAGTTTCCTGGAACTGCCTTGAGCCTGTTTTTCCACTGGTAGTCAGAACTGCTAAGGCTTGGTGCTTCCTGGAGTATGTAAAAGTTTCAGCTTTGCAGGAGGCTTAGAATGTTGGCTCAGGTAATGTGACCGCATACACAAGAGCTTGATTTTTAAGACCGGTTAATGTGAAATGCTTTATAAAGAACATCATTAACTGCCTTTAATGAAGGCCCTTCACCTTCTGGAGAAACTCCTTCAGAGCACTCAGAGATTTTAAAAAATGGTTCATTTTTTACATTCCTCTTACATGTATCATCAGGTCCTTCAGATGTAGAGGGAAGAAGAAAGAAGCACGAGGCTATCCTAATTGAAATTTCAATTTACATAATATTGGAAGATATACTGGGTAACAACATGCACTTTCCAATTACAAAGCGTTAATTTATCTTTTTTAATGAGGAAACTGACATTTGTTCTGTACCTACCATGTGTTCAGTGCTTTACATTTGTTATCTTTCACAGTCCCTGTAAGATACATACTGCTATCCTGTCCCTCTTGATGAAAAATCAGAGAAGCTAATCTAGTTGCCTACAGTCACATAGTATTATAATGTGGGAAATAAGATTAAAAATTCCAGAATCAGAACACTTGGGTTCATATTTCACCTCCATCACTTGCTGATAGGACTTAAATCTGTCTTAGAAGCTACACAACAGGGTTGATTTTTATATTTTCAACATAAAAATATTGATGTTATCATAAAATGAAAATGTGAAAAAAATGATTTAAAATATTTTAACATATGATAGAGAAAGTTTGATAAATAAGATACAGGACAGCTTAAAATATAAAACAAAAATATAAAACAATGTAAAATCTTAATATAAAATAGGCAAAGTGTATGATTAGTAAATGGAACAATAATAATAACCAATAAGCATAATCATTTTTATTCCATTAGTTACTAATGAACTTTATAAATGAAGTAAGAAGTTAGTATGTTATTTTAATATATTGGCAAAAAATAGTAAATGATATTTAGCATTGGAGAAACAGGCACTTTCATAAGCAAATATAAGAGAGCCACAGTGCAATTTTCTCAGAGGGTAGGTTTCTAATATTTAAAAAAAATATATTTTCTTATATATTCAAACTACCAAAATATGTAATATCTGGGTTTTATCCTGAAGAAATAATTGATGTTGTGGGCTAAACTGCACCTTCCCACCAAATTCATAGGTGGAAGCACTAGCCACCAATGTGGTTGTATTTAGAGATGGGGCCTTTGGAAGATAATCAGGTTTAGATAAATTCATGATGGTAGGACTCTCACAATGGAATTAGTGTCCTTATAAGAAAAGGAAGAGGTGCCACAGCTCTCTCTGACACCTGACAACACAGTGAGAAGGTGACCATCTGCCAAAAAGAGGGTCCTCGTCCTCACTTTATATTGTGCTACAGGTCACAATTATATATATAAACAGACACACTCTGGAGTATATTTAAAATCATCTCAATATACATACAGTATTAGTGTATTAGTTTATGCAGGGTTCACCAGAGAGCTAGATATATATATATATATATATATATATATATATGGACAGAGAGAGAGAGAAAGAGAGGGTGAGATTAACTATAAGGAAGTGGCTCAAGTAAATACAGAGGCTAAGAAGTCCCAAGATCTGGAGTCAACAAACTGGGATGCAGAAGAACCGATGATGTAAGTTCCAAAATGAAAGCTGGCAGGCTGGGGACCCAAGAAGAGCTGATGTTTTGGTTTGTATACAAAGGCAGAAAAAACTGATATTCCAGGTCAAGCAGTCAGGCAGAAGCAATTGTCTCTTACTCAAGGGAGGATCAGCTGTTTTGTTCTATTCAGACTTTCAACTGATTGGATGAGGGTCACCTACATTAGGGAGGATAATCTGCTTTATTCAGTCTACTGATTCAAGGGCTGACATCAAGAAACACCCTCACAGATGCACCTGGAATAATGTGTGACCAAATATCTGGGCCCCCATGGACCATTTAAGTGGACAAATAAAATTAACAATCTTATATATAGTATATAGGTTAAGCTAAATTCACTATACATGGTTTTTATTTTCTCTGTTTAATTTGGATAATACTTATTGCTGTGTCTTCAAGTTTGTTGATTTGTTTTCATATGTGTCCAAATTGCTATTAATCCTATTCTATGTATTTTTTATTCCAGTGTTGTATTTTTCATCTCTACAGGTTCCCTTGGATCTTTTTATATATTCCATTCTAAAATTGTATTCATATTTTCTGATACTTATTTAAATATCTGGAGCATAGTATACTATCTGTTTTAATGTTCTTTTCTATTAATTCTATCATCTCTCTTACTTCAAGATCTGTTTCTACTGAAAATATTTTTTCAATAGGTCACATTTCTCTGCTTTTTTATAATCTAGTGATTTTTATTTGAATAATGAAGTCTGTGAATGTTATGCTTTTAACTGCTAGATTTTACTTCACTATTTTAAAAAACAGTGGCTTTATCTGGCAGGTAGTTTTGTTACTTTTGTGTTAGTTTCATGATTTTGAGGCTTTTTTTTAAGTGAAAGGCAAGTGACTACTCTTTATTTTACAGAACGGTTTCCAAGTTTTAAAAAATACAAGCTTCTTTAAATTATCTGATTCTCTTGTTTTTAAATCGACTTGATTTATTGCATTTATTTTTCTAAAGGAAGGTATCACTGTGATTTACTGAAAAAAGTCTTATTATTACATTCAATTGAAGATAATTTTATCATAGTCCTTGCCAGAGTTTTATAGAATAATGTAAATGAAGATTTAATTTAATACTTTGTAAACTGTCTTGTTACACAAACAGACCTTTTAATATGTCATACATTTCCTAGAAAATGAAAATTACTCTTATGCCTCTGCCATAGAGGGTGATTCTATGGTAAGATAAATGTTGAACATAATACTAAGTCAAAATAAGCACTGGGTTTTAAAACACGTGAAGATTGTTTTTTTAAAGGTTTATTTTTGAGGAGGACCAGAATTTAATATGGAAAAATTATCTTTTATGGCATAGCTCCTCTCTTATCTCTACTGATTGTTCTGTGTATTTAACAAGGTGTCTCCCATAGGGGTCTATAATAATATCCAACTCTGTGTGATCTCTGAGAATTATTTGGCTTACAGTTCCACAGTAATGCTTCTTTCCTTGAGTTTTTATTATCTGCTTTGTGGGATTTCACTCTATACACGAACAGGTTGGTATTCAGCTAAAGACTCAAGAAGACCCCTGATAAAAACATTTCAGAGTTTTTTCTAGACATCTCCTTTCTCTTGGACACTCAGTTCCACATATTATAGCTGCCTTGACCTTCCTTACTTTTATCCCTGCCTTTTCTACTCAGCAAGATTGCTGGTCAATCTGACATCACCTGACAGACTCTCATTCTGTAATTCCCTCCAGTCAGAAAGCTGGGACAATCATAGGGCTCACCCACCTTGTTTGTTTTGCTTTTTTCAGGCATCAATAAAAATGCTGAATGTTGTCCAACATGTTAAAATGGTTACTTTCTATATTTTGTCCATTTCTTTTTCATTTATATTACAGGAGGGTAATTCTGCACTATTTCATTTAATCACGGTCAGAACCTAAAGTTTAAAATGCATTCTATATTTACTTTCCATCTCAAATTATGTCTAGCCATGTTGTACAATGCATCTTATTAGTGATGCTACAATAAGATTAAATGCAGTTAAGACACTCAAAATGTCAACAGTATGAAAATGGTCCCAACTTTAATTTAAACTGTGTCCCGTAATTTCAGGAAGTTTTTAAGTCCAAAAATTAAAAACTGAATAATTTTACAAGTTAAAGTCTACAGTGAATTAATGCCTAAAATGAAATTCTTCTTCCTTGTGAATTAAAGTTCAAGAAAATTCAAATTTAAAATTCATCCTTCCCCATTTCTTATTCGGCTCAGTTTCAGCAAGACATTCTTGATGCTTGGTTGGGTCAAAATTCCTTTTGTAGTAGCCAGAAGCCTCTCGTTCTGTCTCTGTCTCTGTCTCTTTGTCTCTGCCTGTCTTTCTCTTTATCCATCTCTGTCTCTCTCCTTCCCCTTATGTTTTAGTTCCATGGTAAATTCTATCTTTATCTTATTTCTCAAGGAGTCTAAATAGAATTCACATTATAAGCACTGACCATCAGAGAATGTCATACGTGTTATTACTAACTTCTTGCAAGTTTTAGAAATGTTCAGTAGTGGTAGCCCAGGTCACCAGGTATTTTAAATAACTTTTTCTCCCATCTAGTATATATTTATAAATATATCTATATCCATATTTATAACTGTGTCAATATATGTCTCTCTTATTTCCCATTTCTCCTTTTATCCTTGAAAATAATTGCTAATGCATGAATTCTTTCCAGTGACATCATGTTCACTCTTCCCTGTTTAGTCCTTTGCCCCAGTGCCTGCTTCTACTACTTCTCACCGTGAAATTTGTCATAGCTATTCTTTTTGCCTCACAGGGAATTATTTAATCTAGAGCTAACTTGAGACCATCTGGAAGAGGTGAACCTGTGGACAAGGTCACATTCAGGTTTTGTGGGGTCTGAAGTTTATATAATTTGCAACGTCCTCTTATTAACAAAAAATAACATGGAATTTCAATTACTAAACAAACTATGACCTCTGATACTGCTCCTGTGTGTAATGCCTTTGGGTGGGTTAGCACAGAGATGGAAGGGATATTCTTGCAATCATGGCCTGTATCTGGATGTCTGAAAATAGTATGACCCTTCATGAAAGTGATCGAGATCCACATGCATATATACCGCTCAGCCCAAACTACGTGTCTCTGTTTTAACTTCCTTTTAGTTGGATCTCCAAAAATGTCTATGGCAACTCCCATCTCATCCATAAACTGGGGAAGACAGATGAGGGAAATTCAGAGTCTAAATAACTAATGGTCGTAACTGATTATGGCTCAGATAGCTTAATTTTGCCAATTTTATAAAACATATGGCCCTCTGAACACATTGCTAGGAAATTTCTGAGGGCTTTGGAGGGAAACTACATAAGAGAAACCCTGAAGCCTATGCTTCATTACTTTCACCATAAAGCAACTTATGCAGAAGCACTTCCATGCATCCAAGGTTAGCCTCTAGTCCTAAAAGAAGAATACAATTTGGATCCCCTAGTCTACCACTACATGACTATTCCTGGGACTAACAATTAGAAGTTGGGGCCCTAGTACCTTTGTCTAGTTCATGGGCAACTCATGTGCCTAACGTTTGAAAGGAAAAAAAATATATTCTTCTCCTTTACTATCTAAAAGGCTAAGAAGATTTTTTCCCTTATGATGAAATGTTTGCCTTGCCCAACCCTGCTCAGGAAAAGATGCATTTTCATATCTCAATATCAAGGCACAGAAAGTTGGCCCACTCCTCTGCTGAGGCCAGTTGTAGCCTCACCTGAGTTTGTGGCTAGGATCCACAGAGCTAGCATGTGCTGTGGCCACTCTAGAGGACAATGCATGACTTTAGCTTCCACAGCAACCTATGTGCTAAGGCCAAAGCTTTTGTAAGTGTAAGGTCAAGGTTTAACAGCTACCCCATGCATTCTGTCATTGAGCCTGCAATCCATAACTATGGAAATTTTCTCCTTGCAGAAGCTAGTGTGTCCAATATTTGCTTGCCAGACCAGTCTCCATGGTTTTGCTGAAGTGTCAGAACTTCTCTGCTATTACTACATCCAGGGGCTGCCATACCAAACTCCATGGTCCACAACTTTCCTGAGGCTCACTTTTGCAAAAAACAAACAAAGCCTAAGCCCTACTGCATGGGGATTTATATATCTGGTGATGCTTCTATAAAGTATACTGTCTGACTTTACAAAAAATTGCCTTAAATGGTAAAGATCAATTAAGTTCAAAAGCCCACATGCTCTAAGGCCTAAATCAGGTAGTCAGGTGACAGTGGTTACAATTCAACTAAAAAAATGGCCTTGTATCCCAGCATATGCCTGTAAAAATCATGAAGCTTAACATGTCATATCCACATAATAGGCTCAATGCTAGGTTGGTTGAACACAACAAAAATATTTCCAAGTATTGTTTTTTAACCTAATATCTGTTGTATAGACAAAGTTTAGTGCTAAGAATATTAATATTGGGGACATAATGTCAGGATTGTAATCCTTGCTCTGCCATTTACTAAATATGTAACTTTGGGAAATTTACTTCCCTTCTCTGTGCTTTAATGATGCTTTCCTCATCACTTAAACTGGGATAACACTATGATACAGTAACACTATATGATAACGTACAATAATGCTATGATATAGTATTGTTACAAAGATTAAATGACTTCATATTTGCAAAACACATAACAAGCACTTTATAAGTGTTTATCAAGTATACATACATACACACATACATACATTAATTAATCAATTACATCCTGTTTCTCAAAGTTCACAGCCTAATGCACCCAAATGAAATGAACTCGACCGAGCTCCAGCTCTTTCGCTGCCATCACCACCACCTTGAAGGAAGAGCCCTTTCCACCAAGCTTACTGCATGGAACATCTATCCCAATCCTTCAGGCCCAAACTTCATATCTTGGGGTTTGAAGAGACTCAAAGATTGGCATTCTCCTTTCTTTCCTTAGCTCTGAACAAATTGAGAAATAAGATAACATAAGGCAGATGAGGCTAAAACACAAATTTTATTACTGTTAAAGCTAATGTTAATGACTATGGCTTATATTTGTAGTCCTGTAAACTTTCTGATACTGAACCTCAAAATTAAGCAACTTACCCACTCAGTCTGACTGTCCCAAATGGAACAGGTCTCCATACATGTGTCGTATGTATTTGTGTGTGTGTGTGTGTGTGTGTGTGTGTATTCCACTCTGTAAAACTTAGATGAGAAGTGGAGTAAAATACATATCCCTGCAGGCACCATGTACAGTAGTTAGTTCATAACCTCAGGAGCCTCCTGGGTGTAATCTGAAACCAGCCCCCATATGTGGAGGGCAAGAAGAGACAAAAGAGAGAGGCAGAGGCAGACAGTTCCAGGTTGATCAGTGGCAAGTTTAATAAAAAAAGGGAACTTACCTACAAGGCTTGCCTTGGGTGGCCAATAGGCTTCGAACTTGCCCACCAAAATCTTTTTATAGTTTATATACAGATGTTATATACAGTTTATATACAGGTGTTTTTTATAGTTTATATACAGGTGTTAAGTGGGCTCAGTTGTGTATACATCTAGATGGTTTCAATAACATATTGTTATTTCAAGGCATTGTCCATAGATAGCTTTTAGTGAGGGGAAGGCAAGCAAGATGTACATTCTAAGGTCAGGGGAGAGGGTGGGGAGCCTCCCTTTGGCCGGGTCCAGCTTGAGGGTCAACAGTGGTCACATTCTCTCAAAGACTTCCTACAACGTGTGCACCCATAATAATGGAATAAAGGAAGAAGAAATTACTTGACTATATGTCTCCAAATTATTTTTCCAAACTCACCAATCAGGAAATTGGAGAAGTGAGGGGATAGGAAGAGGTCAGCAGAATTGAGCTAACAGATAGGAAATCAGCCATTGCCATTAAAACATTTGATCACAAAGCACATCCAAACGCAGTGGCTAAAAGCAACAGTCATTTGCTCTTAACCATCTGAAGCTCAGATGAGTACTGGATGATCTAGGTTGGGCTCAGCTGGGTGGCTCTGTCTTAGCCTACAGGTTTGCTTGCTGACTGGGGTGACTCTAATCTTTGTGCATTTATTCTGGGGCCCAGGCTGAAGGGACATCAGAGACATATTCTTTTCAAGGTGATGGCAAAAGCATAAATGAGAAAGAGAATGGAAATACACAAGATGTCTTAAGACCTAGGCTCAGATCTGACACAATGTCACCTCCAGCCACATGCCATTTGACAAAGCAAGTCACATGGCTAAGCCCAGAATCAAGAGGTGGGAATACACTCTACCCACAATGAGGTGACAGAACTGGAGAGAGGCAGAGAAAAATGAAGAATTGGGGTCTGTTATTCAATCCACTTCAAGTCCCTAATCTAACTGTCTGGAATGCTAAGCAAGATTCCTGGTGTTAATCTCTATACTAAACACTGCTTATGGCACACACACTCATTTGGAGACCCTTGCTCTAAACAAACAAAAGAAGAAAAAGTAAACACCACATTCTTGCCTGAATTAATGATGCTTAGCTTTTGGTACATTCTCAAATTTTTTTTTAATGAATGAATGATGAATAATTATATGCCTTGAATGTTATCTACACTCACTGAGTCCCATAATTATAATACAACTGTGACTAATTTAGCTATTAAAATGGTCATGAATAATCTTTTGTTATTATTAATTCATAGATTTTTTCATTGATTTTCAAAGATGCTTTTGAAAATTTGTTTTTGTTTTTGTTTCTCTAGTATCTCAAACTTTGCCTTTGTTTTCAAGGTTTTTTTTATGCTAAATTTATCCAATTTGTCAATTTAAAAAATATCTCCAGCCTTCTGTAACTTTAAAGCTTTCTTCTTACTCCTTAATCTTTTGTTTTGGACTCTGACATTGAATGATGGCTTTGGAATGAGAATAAATGACCAAAAACAGAAGGCCTTAGAGCTATAGGGCCTGCTTTCAAACAGATGGAGATTATATCTTGATTTCATGTTATTTCAGTTTATTTTTAAAATAAGAAATTGAAAAATCTACTGTAACCTAAAAGAACAAGATAAATATTGTGACAACATAAATGTCAACTGTGACTGAAGATTGACTTAGAAGCCCCACATTTTTAATAAATTTGCATATATGTGGTAAGACTACAAAGCAATTTTGAGCAAACCTCAGAATATATGAATGCATATGAATGTAAATGTAAATGACATCGAAATACTTTAGAAGATCAGCATAGTTTTAAATAGTTGGATTTCCTAGGCATTTACTGAGCACATACTACACTCACAACATAGGGTGAATCCTTGTGGGTATATAAAGATCAAAATGTCATAATGCAAAGGATTTTGTAGAGCTCTACCACTTACTCACTGGCCTGCATCATTCAGTTCAATCTGTTGAGCTTCAGTTACCTCATGTGTATAAGAGTAGGCATTAGTTTTGTTTGTTTGCTTTAATCTAGAACCAAGTCACTAGCAAGCTTCTTTAATTTGCACAAAATTTCTCATTTCCCAGTTTACATTTGAGGAAACTGAGAAACTAAGTATAAAACATATCAGGTTAACATAAAAGTAAAACCTTGGAAGAAGGAAACCAGATATGTAAACAAAAGCTCTAGAGTTGGCCCAGTTTTAAATCAAGCCTCTGTCACTTATCTGAGCTGAAAAAGAATTATTTGTTGTGCTTCTGAATCTTCTCAGGAAAATGGTGCAATGGCATTTTTCTATCTCATGGAAATGATGTGAGGAATGAAAAGGAAATCCAAGTAAAGTGCTAAGAGCAGTGACCAGCATATGTTAAGTGCTCAGTACGTCTCACCAGATTAGGCATGAAATTCCCACTTGGTTTCCCAGATCCCATAGTCCATACTGTTTCCAGACATGATCAGGACTTGTAGGATGATTAAATAAAATTACCCTTGGCATTTACTTTCAGTGCCTGACAAGCAGTAAGTACTCAACAAACTTTTATTTATTTATTAAATAAATAGATGCAGCTCTTACACTTTGGGAACTTAGTGGAAAAGTACAAACACCTATTTGCATCCACTCTAAATTTTAATTCCTTCAAGTCACAATGACAATCAGATTCAGATTTTAAGCAAAACAGAAAGTGCTGCCCTACTGTTTTAGCTTATCATTATCTACTTCCAATCAGTATTTCCTAACCAGATCACAACTCTTGTTCACTAGCCTTGGCTCTGACTTTAACCATTTTTAAATTGACTGAAAGAAAGATCAGGAAGCCTTCTCTGAAAAAAAAAAATCTAATACCAAGTAGGAAATTATTTACCTAACAAATCAGAAGGCCAATGCCCAAATCGGTTTAAAGCAATGACTCTTATCAGACCTTACTTTGCACTAGGCAGTATAGTAGGTGTTGGACTGTTGTAAAACTAAGGCTGACTGTTTTCTTTTTCTTTTTTTTTTGAGGCAGACTGGGGTGGTGGGTTGGGTGAGAAAGAGACATGGGAAAAACAAGGGCAATACATTTCAAAATGAAAAACTCGAGGTGTTCATAACCCAAGAATTTGTCAGTACTGATAAAGACAGGCCTTCTTAATCTGATAAGAACCAGTATTTGGTAAATTCATAAAAAATGTTTTATTAATGTATAAAATATTATTTTTTATTAATGATATAAATGATACACACATAACTTGTACATTAATTTTATTTTAACCTGAAACTATTAATGTATATAGATTTACTAGCCTTATGTCATAGACTGAACACTTTCCCTGGAGTCCAGATTCCTGCTGGAGTCCTGCTTCCCGTTTCCTTTATAAGCCATGCCCACCGTGAATCATCTTTGATTTCCAGCCTAAGTGTCTTTAAAGTGGGTCAGAATGTAAAGATAGTTTCAAAACAATACGTGATTAGAATCTAATTAAACTTTTAAAATAATTTTCTGTAGTTTACAGTTGTCTCATTAATACATAATTTGACATTTATATTTTTAATCAACTCTCTTTTTATAAGTTATTCTAAGATATTTAGGTTAGTTTTCAAAGAAATTATGACTCTCAAGAGTCTGTTGTTATAGTTCTCTGTTTGTTTTCTATTTTGTTAGTTAGCAGGTTGGTTAGTTGGTTTATTGATTAGTTCATTCATTTTCTAGAATTCTGTACAATAAACCCAAAGACCAAGACCTTGTTAGCTTGACTTTTAGAAGCTCTTGGGAATCTAACATAAAAGCTTCAGAGAAACTGACCCAAAGAATGTAAAGGTACCCCTGATTCAAATGATAGAATCCTGATGCACGTCTAGCCACTATCATAAGCAGAATTGCTGTCAGTTTATGTGTATAAGACTGGGTCTAGGAGAAAGTCACTGTTTTTCTCAGATAACCTGCTCATTTATTCTTAAGCTATAATCAACAACTATCTGTCTCCTTGTGGGAATCTTGAAGTCCCAAATCTTGAGCCTCCATCTGTCATTTGTTGACCTATTCTTTATTGTTCTACTCTTCTCCTGATTACACTGGGCTCCTTCTTTTATCCCTTCAGAAAACCCAGTATGATTTGACCACATGATGTTTTTGTATGAGTTTTAAGTCTATTCGTAACTCTGCTCATCCTCTTATACAAGTAGTTATGCATATTTATATCCCATTAATTTACATAATGCTGAATTGTATCATTAAATAATTGTATAAACAAGTAGAACTGGTATAAACAGGTTGGAGATAAACACAACTGCCCCTTGGTATGCATCCATTTCAAATGCTCTTGGGAGCCCAAGCTGCTTGAAGGCAGCAAAAAGAAGCCAGTGGTAAAACAAAGTTAAGGTTAATCTTCAGAGTGAGTTATATGAAGGTTTCATGGAAGTTGTACTAGCTTCCTGAGGCTGCTATAACAAATTACCCCAAACTGGGTGGCATAAAATACCAGAAATGTTCTCACAGTTCTGGAGGCCAGAAGTCTAAAATCAAGGTTTCAGTAGAGTCATGATTCCTCTGGAGGATCTTGAGGAGGATCACTCCTTCTTTGCTTCCTCCAGCTTCTGATGGCTGTGGGCAATCCTCGGCTTCCATGTCTCATGGCACATCATTCCAATCTCTACTTCCATCTTTACATCCTCCTTCTCCTCTATATGTCTCAGATCTCCCTCTGCCTTTCTCTTACAAAGACACCTGTCATTGGATTTAGGGCACACCTGGATAACCTAGGAAAATCTCATCTCGAGATATTTAATGTAATTACATCTGCAAAGACTCTTTTTCCAAATTACCAAAAGGTAATATTCACAAGTTTCAGGGGATCGATGTGGACATGTTTTGGGGAGGTCCTCACACTCAGCCCACTACAGAGGTCTTCTACTATTAAAAGAATCATTCATATTGCTCTACTTCTCTGTTTGAAACACTTCAGAGGCTTTAATCTTGTTTATTCCAGCCAATGTATATGTCACTACCTATTATTCTGATCTCTACTCACATTCTCTTTGTCACTCAACACACCAGCCACATTGACCTTCTTCCTATCTTCAGACATCATATTTGTCTCTATCTCCAGGACCTCTGTTCTTGCTCTTCTTTCTACCTGGAATATTCTTCCAAATATTTTCACACAGCTAGCTGCTTCTCAGCATGTGGGCCTCAGCTTAAGATCATCCCCCATGAGACCTTCTGTGATGTATATCTGTCAGACACCAACAGGACAGAGACAACACATGCAAAACAGGATAATTTGAGGATTTACTTTTCAGGAGACTATTTATAAACATGAGTATGGGGAAACCCAAGTGATAGTGCAGAGTAGTAATAGTTACCAGAAGCCAGAATGAAGGACAGCTGTGTAGTCCTAGGAACAGTAACCTATAGACAAAGGACAAAGCCAACCCAAGGTCACCTTACAGGAAAGGAGCAAAAATAAGTAAATATTCAGACTTCATTTTCTTCCAATCTCTATAGGAAGCGAAATCCTCAAGAAGCCTTAGGTTACCAATCAATGTAGTCTTCCTGAGTCAGTCTCCTTCCAAAGCAGAGAGAAGGGTAGGGACAGGGGGAGAGTGGATGTGGAGGGGCAGACAAAAGGTATCAGTTGCAGTCTGTTTTAGTGTTCCATCACTAGGCACTCTTGGTCATTCCTCTCTGCTTCCTTTATTTCATAACATTTATTACTACATGAAATTATGCTGTCTTGCTGTTTGTCTGTCTATTCCACTCCAATATGTAAGCTGCATGGGATCAAGAATTTCTCTATATCATTCATCGCTCTATCCCTATTGCTTAGAACTGTGTATGGCATACATTAAATATTTGATAAATATTGTATGGGAGTTTAAATAAATCAATCCATATAGGTATTAATCAGTATTCTCCAGTGAAGCAGAACCAATAAGATATGTATACAGAGAGATTTATTTTAAGGAATTAGTTCACATGATTATGGAACCTAGCAAGTCCAAAATCTGTAGTTCAAGTTCAAAGGTCCTCTATTAGCAGAATTCTCTCTTGTTGGGGGGTGGGGAAAGGGGAGATCAGTCTTTTGTTCTAGTCAAGCTTTCAACTGATTGGATGAGGACCACACACATTATTGAGGGCATTCTGTTTTACTCAAAGTCCACTAATTAAAATGCTAATCTCATTAAAAACACTCTCACCAGAACATCCTGAATAATGTTTGACCACATATCTTAACACTATGCCCAGCCAAGCTGACATATATAATTAACCATCAGAATACCACATGACATTAACAAAGAGCTAGGTTACTTTATTTTCAGATCCCTGAGAAATATGTATATCATATCTTCTAACCCCAATTTTACACATACTGACTGAAACTTAGATAAATAAATGGTATATCCAGTGGTAACAAATTTAGTAATTTCAGAACCAGAATTCTTTGTACATTATCAGTATTAAAAGGAACATTTTTGAGTATTTACTATGCTTACTACATGTATTATCTCATATATTGCTTCATCTCTTCCCAAGGTATTATAAGTATCTTTGCTTTCCAGATGTGGAAAATTAAGCTTAGCATGATTAAGTAACCTATGCAAGATATACTGGTTATTTACCTCTTCTGCCTAAAAATCTGCATTGTATCCATTCACCAGTTATGGAAAGATCAAGAAGTCGACCTCCTAAATTTAAAAAAAAAAAAATTAAAAATGCATTGAAGAAATGACAGACAAAATTTATGGAAACTTACTTTTTCCTCTGTTACATCATGCCACTGGTTGAACTTGTTACTGAACTGAACTTGCATCTGCTCACCCACCACAGCAAAGCCAATTTACAGACACCAGGTTGTGGTGAAGGAAAGTATAATATAGCATTTATTGAAAGACCCAGAAAGGAGTACAGGCAGCTCATGCTCAAAAGACCCAAAGTCCCCAATGGCTTTCAGGAGAGCATTTTTAAAGGCAACATTTGGAGGTGAGGGCTGCAGTATTCATGATTTTCTTCTCATTGGTAGGTGGTGAGCTAGAAGTGTGATGTTTCATGAATCTCAATCATCAACATTCTGATTCCAACCAGCCAGGGGTCTCTGTGCTTGTGTTCAGCACGTGGTCACCATCCTCCACCTAGGGAGGGAAGGGTCTTAGTTCCTGAAGAACAACTCAGATATCCATCAGATTGCCATGTATATCCCTTCAGGAGGAACTAGGACTCTGTTTTATTGCTGAACTATTGTCATTACTTTTCTTGTTTAACTGTTTGTCTCTAATTAGTAAGTGCTTGAGTCTGCTCTTTGGAACTCAGGGCAGACCTAGGATACTAAAGCCTTTTTCTGTAAACAAGAAATGGGGGACATGGAGGGTGTTTTGTACCTGGAAGGGCCCTCCCTCCTTTGTTTCACCCCCCCTTTTCTTTGATACCACTAGATTTTGAGGGGACAAGAAAGAGAGTGAAGTTTTGGATAGAGAAGTTAACTATAAACTCAGCTGAGGAGCTCAATTTTAGGGGGACTTGGTTTCAAACTAAATTTCTGACCAGATGAGACATTTTCAGCTTTCTCTATGTAAGCGACATTTATCAGAAAAATTTCTCAATACAATGATATTTTTGAAGCACACACTAAGGAATATTGCCCTTTTACCTACTGATTATGCCACTGAAAAGGAGACTTCTCAACTCTCACTTGGGAAATCTGGCACTGTCTGATAAACCTCTGGGTATTCGTGAACAATAATTTAGATTTAGAAGCCAAACAATGCTGATAGCAATTGTTAAGCAGCCATAAAGAAGAGGTGTACTACAAAGAGGTGAATTAGTCACAACCTCAGCTGCACTGCTCTTACAATTAAAATAAATTTGCATTATAGCATGTCTAGCGATATAGGTTTAATATTGCCAGATACAGGAAGAAAGCTAAAAACAAAAAGCAACAATTAATGAATAATCTTCTCCTTTGCCTCAGAATGCTTACTAAATAAATAAATAAATAAATAAATTGCTGGCTATTAGTGTTTAGGGTGAGGAAAACTTTACCATTATTTACTTATTGACAAATCACCTAACTGTTTCCCAAAGGCATTTGAGGCAAGTTATAGTGCAAGGATATATGGGAAAGATGATTAAAATCTCAAGAGTGAGGAATAAAGAGAGAGAAGTTTAAAAGAAGTGGATGAAAAGGAATCTTGTTCAGGCTCAGCATAGATTAAGAAATTTTAATGAAGAAATTTTAATTAAGAAATCTCTTCTGTTTATACTTGTACTAGCCAGCTCGGACTGCCATATCAAAATGCCACAGGCTGGATGGCTTAAACAACAGAAATTTATTTCTCACAGTTCTGGAAGGTGGAAGTCCCAGATCAAGGTCTGAGAGGGTTGGTTGATGGTGAAAGCTCTATTTCTGATTTGCAGACAGTACTTTGTCCTCACATGGCCTTTCCTCTGAGCTAGCAGAGAGACATCTCTCTCCTCCTTTTCTTATAAGGTAACCAATTCTGTAGGAATAAGGCCCCACCCTTATACCCACATTTAACCTTAATTACCTCCTAAAAGTCTTCATTTCAAATACCACCACATTGGAGGTTAGGACTTTAACTTATGAATTTTGAGGGGACACAATTCAGTATGTAGTAGTGCATTTAACATTTAACTGTAAAATATGTCATTATCCCTTAGTCCTGCACTTCTTGAAAATTCAGGATTAGGCTTTTCAGGTCAGCTTTGCACTCTTAGCCCTAACTTCCTACCTCTGGGTTCTGGTACCCTCCACTGGGCATCCATGAATCTCTGGCTTATACCATATAGCTTATTTTATTGTGTCTCCTTCTCTAGAACCTTAGTCTGCAATAAATTATAAGATTCTGATAGTAGGGACTGTCTTACTTGTCTTGAATTCATTCACTCAGGTAGTCACTTCATTATCAAATATGCATTGACTTCCACTATGTGCCAGAGACTATCTTCAAATAAACTTCTCACCAAGTCTTATATTCCTGCCCTCATGTTGGTTACATTTTCTGGAATAGGGATGGTGAGAGTGAATGACAGTCAAAAACAATTAAACTGACAGATTAGAGAAATATTTTTGCTCAGTAAGTTCAAAGAAGTTGTTAAATTAGTGACTGTGATAAAGAGTAATGGGAATTCTTGACAATATTCATGGAAGAACTCTTTGATGTTAAATTACATTTAAGCTGAAGTCAAAAATGACAAAGCAACCACCGCTGCAAGGAGCTGTTTGTTTATGTTCCAAGAAGAAGAAACAGCATTTACAACATCTTAACATGGGAAATAATTTGGTATATTGGAAAAGGTGACCAAAGGTCTGGGTGGCCAATTAATTTTAAATAGGATAAAATGACAGAGTAAATTTGGAGAAGTAATCAAGGGCCAGGTCACAAAAAAACATGTAATACAGTTTGGTATACAACAGGAGCTTATAAACATAGAGTAAATGAACAAAAATATCCAAAGTGAGTGGTCAGTGTAACCAAAAAAGGGTGATTTGGAGATGTAATAAAACAACAGGCCCCTACCAAATATCCTAGAGCAGATCTCAATGTCTACACAAGGAAGGATGGAGACATAGTACTAAGCCCAACATCATCCAGGGCCCATGACGTTGGAGGCACTCAACAATGTCAATCATTATTCCTTCCTTCCATACTCCATCCATATATACTCGACTCTGCCCATTTTTACCCTTCACAGTTAGATGGTATATTTCTCTATAGACATACTTCTTAGTAGAAGACAAAAAAACAATTATTATTTTCCTACGAAAGCACAATATCCTTAAAGAAAAAGACTAAACTAACACTTAAGCCTTATCAGATCCTCCCTGTTAATTTAAACTAATAAGCACTGAATACCTATTAGGTGCAAAAGATATTGCTGTCTGCTACAGGAGTTGTAAAGGTCCACAAGCCACTGTCTCTGTTTTCAAGGAATTGATCATATAACCTACCTCCTCAGAAGGCCAAAATTCTACTTCCAATAAATGTACAAATGCATGGGAGTCCAATAAAGACTTGTCAAATGGCAACTGAATGGATGGGTGTATAATGCAATTTGGAGATATAATGAAACCATAGGCCCCTGCCAAATATCTCAGAACAGACCTCAATGTCTGACCAAAGGAAGGTTTCTACTAAATGTTAGATGAGAGAATAATATATAAACTATGCTTTCCCTCCCCAAACACACACACTATTCATAGGGTAATGTTAGTATAGTACGTGTGCTCATAACTTCTGACAATTTAATTTTCAAATTATGTGTCCAAGTCAATTTTCTTTTTTAAAAATTGCATATAAGAAGAATTTAGGTGGAGTAATGATACTAATTATTGAATGATAGCTCTATGAGGCTAATAACAATTGATGTCATTTAATTTATCAAACAAGCAATAAATCAAAACACACTGACCGGAAGCACAATGTATCTGATTTCTTCACTGAGACTCAATAATTCTATTTACATGTGAAAAATAATACATAAAGAAAATTGGAATTTTAAGATTTCCCTCTACAAGTTCTCTTTAAAAGACAATTCTGTTCACGTAGCTGTAATTTTGCCAATATCAACAGTTCCAATAGCATTTTTTGGAAGGGTGATTTTGGCACAGCTTGGTTTAGACTAAGTAAGTACTGTATGATGTTTATACATTATAAAATAGGCATGTTTCTCAGGGACGTAAACCTGGGCTGTGAGATGTCATTAAGTATTTGTTGATAGAGAAATCAACACTGTAATTAATTAGATGTGGTAGAACCATCAGCTGGCTCACCTGCCCCCACAAAACTGGTTCCAAGAATCTCTCTCTTAGTCAAATCCTGTTCTTGTTCATTATTTCCTTTCAGCTGAGCAGAGATAGAAGTCAGGAGCCCTTAACTTTAAACCAGTATGCGTATCAACATGCTGGCTATGCTTTGGGGGGATAGTTTAGAACTGAAAAATCTATCCCCTTCCTTTGAAGTCTGTAAGAGATGGCAGCTTTGCATTAAATGCTTTATCTTCTTCCATCCTCACAACAGTCATGAGACTTAGACTGAACACAAAATCATGTGCTATTTTTCAGATGAGGATGAAGGTCTGAGTGGCCTGGTAGTTAGTAACTAGCAGATTGGTCTAGAGGGCTTACAGAATAGATTTTGAGAATCTTTATTTTCACACACTTCACCCTTGGTGTCATCAGTTCTTTATTTTCCCAATTGCACAGCTTCAAGCAGAGATCTGTTTTTATTCCTTCTGAGGGAGGACCTCTCTGCCATCACTTAATTATAAATCTTGCACGTGATCCAATTTCAAAAGACTGGCAAACTGTAGTCATTTTTAAACCCAGTGGCAAACATTATCATAGAAATCTTTATGAGTGATGAAGAAAGAAACTATTAAAAGGAGAAAGTGGAGAGAAAAACTAAAGTGAAAAAAGGCTCATATCATCCCCAAGAAAAATGCTTCAGTTATTACATAAAAAAGAGGCAGTTTGCTGCTGGCACAAAAGAATATGGGAGGGATACTAAGGCAATTAGTGAAAAGAAATATTAGAATTTCCAGGACAGGTGGCTACACATACGTTTAAAATAGTAAGGGAAAAATTCTTCTTTCACTTTTGTAAGAGGGAATATCACTGAAATATCTTAATAGCATGTATATATATTTTATTTGTTAATTTTTCAATTTTAAAAACAGTATCCCAAAATGATTTAAATTACTTGAAATAAAGGGAAGAAAGTCACTTATATTTTCATCTCCTAAACATAGCTGTTTTCATGTCCATATGTCTTTCTTGTCTTTCTATATAAACATACATTGTTTAATATAACACTCTTCAAAAAGGTCATAGAAGGTCCCCTCTCGACGTTTTCGTTAAAATCAAATGTAGTAGTTGTTTGTATCAATTTAGCCTGTGATATGTTTTGTGTCGGAAAGTAACACATTAAATGAGTGTTTAAAACCAAAAAAAAAAAAAAAAAGGTCATAGAATACTTGTATGGTCTATGCTTCAGAAAGTTCAGTTAAATAATGAATTAAGTTGTTCATCTTGTCTCCATTAGATTCACTTACTTTACTACTCACCCAGTACTTTATCCATGGTGGAAAAAAAATGAAGTTCCTTATATTGAATAGGAGGGAGGGGGGAATGAGTACCAACTGGCATTCTATCAGGGTGGCTTCTGGATGATTGTCCACTGAGCCTAGGAGGAAGCTAACCAATTCTGAGTACTTACCATGAGTTAGGAATTGAGCTAAGAAAAATGTTCAAGCAGATATACATGTATGCATAATTTCACATACTTCTGGACAGATATGTACTATTAATCCTATTTAGTCATAGTAAACTATATTTTTGAATGATACATGATAATGATAAATATTTCCTTTATGAAAATAAAGTCTCAAAACTAACTTATTTTAGGACAAAGAATTTGATTTGAGGAAGCATGAGACTGTCTTGGGAGGACATCTCCTCTACTAAAACAAACCCAATTTAAAAAAAAAAAAAGAAACACTAGTAATAACCTCATCATTGATGTTCTGTCTTGTACATGATTCTTAACCTCTCTATAGCTCTGTCCTTAAACAGAACAAGTCTTGCCTCTTAAGGCATTATCTGCCCCATACAGTGCCAATGGCTTCCTCAAAATTTTCTGAGTCCCCTTTGACATTATAGAGGTGGGAGTGCCTTGCCTGCCATGAGCCTACACCAGATCTGTGTGATTTCTCCCACTTGGGAGCTCTTTGACCTTCTATTTTTTCCAAGGATATAACCAATGCACCTGGGAACACCAGTATTTTGCCTCCAGGTTTGCTTGAGGTTGGGATTCTTGTTCTAGGAGGATGGCTGGTAAGGGTCCTTTAAGGTACCAATGCTGAATTTGTTTCATGGAATCACAAGACGTTGGACCATCATAAGAGTACTGACCTGCTGATAATCTTCTCACAATATACCTGTAAATAAATCCCAAAGAATTCAACAAAAAGAAAAATATCACACACAAAGTGCCTGGAAGATTAACTAACTTAATGTCTATCAAATGCTCGGATCTGAATACAAGCTAAGAATAAGTGTAATGAAATAAGCAGAAGTGTTCTAAAAAGTTAAGTACAAAAAGAAAAATGCTTTTAAAAAGCTAAATGAATGAAATTCAAAGAAAAAAATTGCAAATAAGTGTAATAGCTATGTTAAAGAGTTATTTTTCATAATGAATAAATAACTATGTAGATCAAAGTTTAAGGGGAAAATCAGCAAGTTCAGTAGACAAATGGTAAGGATCACAGGGGCTTCATAAAATAGGATATATCAATGATAATAATATTGAACACTACACATTGATTTAAGGATGCCAAGGTAAAAGTAATAGAAGTTTGTCTCTCAAATTGCATCTATTGGAAAAATGGCAATTCTCAGTGCTGGCAAGTATGAAGTAACAAGGGCATTTTAATACACTATAGGTAGACTAAGAGTCAACAGATTTGATAAATAGAGTTTAATGTGGGAAATATATATGTTTAAAGAGATCCACATCAATAATTTTTGTAGAACAAAAACCTGAAATGTTGAAAAAATATGAAAATAACTAGAGTACTTTCACGTATTAATATCATGCAGCCTTTAAAATGGTGTTTACAGTGACCTGTCAGTCACTTGATTTTACTTTTTTATGCAATGTTAGCTGATAGACACAGAATATAGTTGTGAATAACATGCATAAAATTTAGACAGAAATGTCTTAGAATATATTTTGAAATGGATATTTTTACATCATGTGTTCTTAAACTTGAGTGAAACTAAGAAACTTGTCTAAAGTGCCTATTCCTGGTCTACAGTCCTAAAATTTCTGATTCAATGAATCTGAAGAGGAGGCACAAAAAGAATTTGTGATTTTTTTCTTTTGGCACTGAGATATCATTTTTTCCAGTTTTATTGGCATATCACTGACATGCAACACTGTGTAATTTATGGTGTACAGCATAATGACTTGACTTACATATATTGTGAAATAATTACCAAAATAACTTTAGTTTACATCCATCATCTCATATAGACACACACAAAGTTCAAAGCAAAATTTTCCTTATGATGAGAACTGTTAGGATCTACTCTCTTAACAATTTTCAAATATTTCATACAGCAGTGCTAACTATATTTCATCATGTTGTACAGTAAATCTCTAGTACTTATCTATCTTACAACTGGAAGTTTGTACCTTCTGACCACATTCATGCAATTCATGCAATTTCCTCTCCCCCCATTCCCTGCCTATTGTAACCACAAATCTGATTACTTTTTCTAGGAATTTTGTTTGTTTTGTAGTTTTCACATATAAACGAGATTATACAGTATTGTCTTTCTCTATATGATTTTTTTCACTCAGCATAATGACCTCAAGTTTCACCCATGTTGTTGCAAATAGCAGGATTTCCTTCTTTTTATGTTTTAATAATATTCCATTCTATATATATTCACCACAACTTTATCCTTTCATCTGTTGATGGACACTTAGGTTGTTTTCATGACTCAGTTATTGTAAATAATGCTGCTAATGAACATGGCGGTGCAGATATCTCTTTGACATGGTGTTTATGTCTCCTTTGGATATATTCCCTGAAGTAGAATTGCTAAATCATATGGAAGTTCTATTTTTCTTTTTTTTTAACTTTTTGAGGAAGCTCCATACTGTTTTTCATAATGACTATACCAATTTACAATTCCACCAACAGTTCTCAAGAATTTCCTTTTTTCCATATCCCCGCCAGCATTTGTATTGCTTTTCTTTTTGATAATGGGCATTGTAACAAGTGTGAGGTTATGTCTCATGGTTTTTTTTTTTTTTTTTTTTTTTTTTTTTTTTTTTTTGTGGTATGCGGGCCTCTCACTGTCGTGGCCTCTCCCGTTGCAGAGCACAGGCTCCAGACGCGCAGGCTCAGCGGCCACGACTCACAGGCCCAGCCGCTCCGCGGCATGCGGGATCCTCCCGGACCGGGGCACGAACCCGCGTCGCCTGAATCGGCAGGCGGACTCTCAACCACTGCGCCACCAGGGAAGCCCCTGTCTCATGGTTTTAATCTGCATTTTACTAACGATTTGCTGTGTTGAGCATTTTTTCATGTATCTTTTGGCCATCTCTATATCTTCGTCGGAAAAAATGTCTATTCAGCTCCTTTGCCCTTGTTTTTTTTTTTTTTTTTTTTTTTTTTTTTTTTTTGCGGTACGCGGGCCTCTCACTGTTGTGGCCTCTCCCGTTGCAGAGCACAGGCTCCAGACATGCAAGCTAGCGGCCATGGCTCACAGGCCCAGCCGCTCCGTGGTGTGTGGGATCTTCCTGGACCAGGGCACGAATCCATGTCCCCTGCGTTGGCAGGCGGATTCTCAACCATTGTGCCACCAGGGAAGCCCCTCTCTTAGCTTTTGCTTGTCTGTAAAGGTTTTAATTTCTCTGTCGAATCTGAATGAGATTCTTGCTGGGTAGAGTAATCTTGGTTGTAGGTTTTTCCCTTTTATCACTTTAAATATGTGCTCACACTCCCTTCTGGCTTGCAGAGTTTCTGCTGAAAGATCAGCTGTTAACCTTATGGGGATTCCCTTGTATGTTATTTGTTGCTTTTCCTTTGTGTCTTTTAATATTTTTTCTTTCTATTTGATTAATATGTGTCTTGGCGTGTTTCTCCTTGGATTTATCCTGTATGGGCCTCTGTGCCCTTCCTGGATTGATTGACTATTTCCTGTCCAATGTTAGGGAACTTTTCAAGTATAATTTCTTCAAATGTTTTCTCAGTCCCTTTCTTTTTCTCTTCTTCTTCTGGGACCCCTATAATTCGAATGTTGGTGAATTTAATGTTTTCCCAGAAGTCTCTGAGACTGTCCTCAATCCTTTTCATTCTTTTTTTCTTTATTCTGCTCTGTAGTAGTTATTTCCACTCCTTTATCTTCCAGGTCACTTATCCGTTCTTCTGCCTCAGTTATTCTGCTAATAATTCCTTCTAGAGAATTTTTAACTTCATTTATTGTGCTGTTCATCAGTGTTTGTTTGCTCTTTAGTTCTTCTAGGTCCTTGTTAAATGTTTCTTGTATTTTCTTCATTCTGTTTCCATGATTTTGGATCATCTTTACTCTCATTCCTCTGAATTCTTTTTCAGGTAAACTGCCTATTTTCTCTTCATTTGTTTGGTGTGGTGAGTTTTTACCTTGCTCCTTCATCTGCTTTGTATTTCTCTGTCTTCTCATTTTGCTTAACTTACTCTGTTTTGGTCTCTTTTTCGCAGGCTGCAGGTGCTTTGTTCCCATTATTTTTGGTGTCTACTCCCAGTGGCTAAGCTTGGTTCAGTGGGTTGTGTCGGCTTCCTGGTGGAGGGGACTAATGACTGTGTTCTGGTGGATGAGCCTGGAACTTTTTTTTCTGGTGGGCAGGACCGTGTCTGGTGGTGTGTTTTGAGGTGTCTGTGAGCATAGTATGATTTTAGGCAACCTCTCTGCTAATGGGTAGGGTTGTGTTCCTGTTTTGCTAGTGGGGTGTTCTGCACTGCAACTTGCTCGTCATTGAGTGGAGCTGGGTCTTAGCGTTGCGATGGAGATCTCTGTGAGGGCTCTTGCCAGTTGATATTATGTGGGGCCCAGAGGTCTCTTGTGATCCAATGTCCTGAACTCGGCTTTCCCACCTCAGTGGCTCAGGCCTGACACCCAGCTGGAGCAACAAGACCCTGTCAGCCACACAGCTTTTGGGAAGTCTGAGGTCTTCTGCCACCATTCACTAGATGTTCTGTAGGATTTGTTCCACATATAGATGTATTTTTTGTTTTTTGTTTTATATTCCATATATATGTGTTAGCATACGGTATTTGTTATTCTCTTTCTGACTTACTTCACTCTGTATGACAGACTCTAGGTCCATCCACCACACTACAAATAACTCAATTTTGTTTCTTTTTATGGCTGAGTAATATTCCATTTTATATATGTGTCACATCTCCTTTATCCATTCATCTGTTGATGGACCCTTAAGTTGCTTCCATGTTCTGGCTATTGTAAATAGAGCTGCAATGAACATTTTGGTACATGACTCTTTTTGAATTATGGTTTTCTCAGGGTATATGCTCAGCAGTAGGATTGCTGGGTCATATGGTAGTTCTATTTTTAGTTTTTAAAGGAACCTCCATACTGTTCTCCATAGTGGCTGTATCATTTACATTCCCACCAACAGTGCAAGAGGGTTCCCTTTTCTCCATACCCTCTCCAGCATTTATTGTTCATAGATTTTTTGAAGAGGCCATTCTGACTGGTATGAGATGATATCTCATTGTAGTTTTGATTCACATTTCTCTAATGATTAATGACGTTGAGCATACTTTCATGTGTTTGTTGGCAATCTGTATATCTTCTTTGGAGAAATGTCTGTTTAGGTCTTCTGCCCATTTTTGGATTGGGTTGTTTGTTTTTTTGATATTGAGCTCCATGAGCTGCTTGCAAATTTTGGTTGTATTTTTAATGTGTTTGTGGAGAGGAAGGTGATCTCCACATCTTACTCCTCTGCCAGCTAGAAAGTCCTCTCCTACTGAGTCTTCTCAGTCTTTTCTTTATTTCCTTTTTTTTTCCTTTCTGTGTTTCATTCCATTTGAATAGTCCAGAAGGTCTCTATTTTAAAGAGAGATCCAAGTACCTGACAGGTTTCCTAGGGAAAAGCTGCACATCCCAACATCAGAGGTGGTGCACAGTGAGTGCATTAGAGTGTCAGGAGAGTTGCAGTCAAGGATTCAGGGCCCTTTGTGTATATGTTTATACAGTCATCCCTTACAGTTGGTGCTGCAAGCCTGCATGGGTTCTGACTTTGTGGTTTCCCTGTACGAGTAAAATCTTCAAAACAGTAGGGACACCCCCTCCTCTTACTGAAATAGTGGAATAGTATCCCAAGTGTCTATCTACAGACCTGGTATGTCTTTTAAGAAATACCTTCATTTATTGTCTCCCAGACACTGCTGATCAATGGCATTTTGAGGCTCAAGAACCTATTAAGGATTTCTACCTTCTGATGCTTGTTCAATTGGATCAAAATCTAGGAAAAGAATATTGAAGCATTATTTCTTGGCAGCCGCCTAATTCCCAACAATATTGTATAACAAACAGTACTAAACTGTTCAGTACACTTGAGGATCTAAATAATACTGATGATGAGGCAATGGTCGAGTCTCTGTGGTCAGAGTGTTTGAAGTTTTGTACAGTTGTTTGAGGTCAAAGCAATAAGTAAGCCAGAATATTAAGTATTTCAAAGAAGAAGCACCAAAACAAGTCAGCAACATCCTAATGAGCTTTAACCTCATAGTTGGAACTGTCAACTGTCTATTCTATTTTCTATTTTCTAAATGGATGTTTCCCAATGCCTTGATTCTCTTAAGTGTATGGGCATGGGAGTCTTGAGGTAGAAGGATAAACAAGCGAGTTATTTATAAGTGATTTAATAGAAAAGATTGTATAAGGAATCAAAATAGGTTCTTTTGGATTCAATTTTGACAACTTTTAATCTTTTAACCATTTAGTTAGGTCTTCCTAAGAAGAAGTATTTTGCAGAAATATAGATTCATTGTCTCTTTAGAAATTGACAACAATTTGAATATGGGTTACTATAAATTAGATATATAGAGAGATCAAGTTTAATAAAAACGTTATTAATGTGAGTAGAAAGGTGCTAATGTTTACTCTTATGGTATTGGTTTACAGTAGAGATGTATTACAAACAATATCTAAGATCATAAGATATGATAATTCTTTAAAGGTCACTTTGGCCAATTCCTAAATTAAAAATAAAAAGGTAGGAGGAGCAAACTTCAGAATATAGTGGCTAAGGCTATTGCCTAAAACCACACAACTATTTGGTAGATAAACTACATTTTGAACAGAGGGCTCCTGATCTCTAATTGAACGATCTTTCCACAAGCCTAAGATAGTGTTGCTCCAAAGTTTAACTTGTATTTAAAGTTTGTTGTTCTTATAAATTTGGGTTCTTTTCTTTTATTTATTTATTTATTTATTTATTTGTGGTACACGGGCCTCTCACTGTTGTGGCCTCTCCCGTTGCGGAGCACAGGCTCTGGACGTGCAGGCTCAGTGGCCATGGCTCAAGGGCCCAGCCGCTCTGTGGCATGTGGGATCTTCCCGGACCGGGGCACGAACCCGTGTCCCCTGCATTAGCAGGCGGACTCTCAACCACTGTGCCACCAGGGAAGCCTGGTCCTTTTATTGATTTTTTCTGTCCCCTCCCCTTTTTTCATTCTAAGTTTCTCCCTTACATGTTGAAAGGGTTATAAAATAGATAATTATCCAATCTGGTATAAATCACAGAGCAATTTGATAGCATGAGCATGTTCCATATATGTTATGCTCAAATTCTTAATAAAAATTGTTAGCCTATAAGATGGCTTCTCTCTTCTTGCTTCTGCCTTCAGCCACTTATCCTTGTTAGCCTTGAATTTACAGTAGATTCAATTTTACAAGGTCTAGATATTATTGTCTGACATTACCTCCATCCAGCCTTAGTCATTCCCCAGCTTCTGCTGCAGGGCCATCTTAGCTTACCAAGGCCTTTCTCAAGGCACATCTGCTGGTGTCAGCTCAGTGACCATGCCTCACAATGTTTGACCATGCTCCATACCTGAGTTAACTTTGATATGATGGTGCCCTAGGTTGGTATAAATTCTTGGCCTCTCCTCCAATATTATAGGGATAGCTATTGTCTATGACTGGTTTGATAAAGTTAATTCTGAACATTAATATTAGCAAGTGTTAAGAAACATAATTGCCTAACATGTAAGTTATGTCTTCAGTCTTGCCTTTGAGAGAAATAAAGGTAATAACCGGTCTCCATCTGTTGAATCCATTCCCTTACTTCTAAGTTTCATCAGAACCCAAGTAGAGAAGATAGATGCTCTTTTTTGTCACCCCTCAACCAAAACAAAGTATCAGGAATATTCTTAGGCATTTCATCTGTATTTCCAGATTATGATAATCTATTTTCCCATCTCCTATAGCAAAAGAAAACCTATAACACTGTATCTATTCAGTTATCTTACTTTAAAAAATATTTACTAATTTGATAGGCAAAATAATATGAACTGTGCTTACAAATCTTGTATTACTTGTCAATATTCTATCATGCCTTGAATTTTAAGGAGTCTTTTTATAATACAGTGAAAGCTCCAGTTATTTATATCGAGTGAAAAATCATGCTACTCATTGTATGTTTCAAATAGAGATTCCCCAAATGGTAACTTAAGTATCTGGAGCTCAAACATGTTTTTGCATTACCTGTATTCAGATTTCTTCCTTCCCAGTAGACACACTTTGTAAATAATTCATAAACCATGTTTATAATTTTCTGCCAATTAATAATGCAATACCTAAAGCACAGAAAAATTGTCTGTAAGTGATTTACTGGTGATGGATCATTGTAGGATAATTTGGTGCATGTAAAATGCATATAGAAATCTCAAACATTTTAAAAACTAAACAAAATAATGCCATTTGCAGCAACATGGATGGACCTACAGATGATCATACTAAGTGAAGTAACTCAGACAGAGAAAGACAAATATCATATGATATCACTCATATGTGGAAACTATATTTTTAAATGATACAAATGAACTTATTTACAAAACATAAACAGACTTATAGATATCAAAAACAAACTTATGGTTACCAAAGGGGAAACATTTGCGGGGAGGGATAAATCAGGAGCTTGGGATGAATATTCACACACTACTATATGTAACATAGATAACCAGCACAGGGATATAGCACAGGGAACTCTACTCAATATTCTGTGATAACCTATATAAGAAAAGAATCTGAAAAAGAATGAATGTGTGCATATGTACAACTGAATCACTTTGCTGTGCACCTGAAACTAACACAACATGGTAAATCAACCATACTCCAATAAAAGTTAAAAATAAATACATAAATCTCAAACAAAAATGAACTCTGGAGAATGTGAAAGTAAAATCATGTCTTTGGGTGTTTTCAAGTCTAACATGTAAAGAACAACAAAAAATGATAACTTACAGACACATCACATTTCAATTGCTAAACTTCATAAATATGTTTATATCTGTTATTTGTTAGTTACACTATGTTGAACATTTTCTTAGGAGAAGTAAAGGCAATTCTTATAATTTGAGAATTGTAAGAAAATTACCTAAATTTAGAAAAAGAGATGTGAAAATAGTAACATAATAGCCATAAAACAAAATTCAAGATCTCATTGTTTCAAAACTGGACTCACAAAAATATACAACCACAGAACATTAGAAATTGTTAGATTTTAACCCTCCACTTGAGCTTTTACTTCCCTATTTTGTTAAGTGATCCCATAGATGATCTGAGTGAGTTTTACTTCTCATATTACCTGCCCATTCATAATTTCCAGCCTGTAGATTTCATCACCAGTGATGAACGGATGTATGGATATTGGCACAGTGTAAAGAGAGATACATTGGACCATCTATAATAGATTGCTTACAGAATGGCTAAAATGATTCCCCTTCCTGTATCCATGCCCTATCACAAAGGAACATCTATTTCCACTCCTCTAAAACCCAGGTTAGCTTTGTAACTTGCTCTGGCAAGAGAATGCAGTGAAAGTGTCAATGTGGATCAAGGGGACTTTAGTGCATCTACTCTTGTCCTGCTTTCTCTTATATCCTTGTCATTAGCATGTGAAGACATCTATCCTAACATGCTAGAGCATGCAGTGTCATATGAAGCAGGGACAGTTATTCTACTGAGATGCCCCAGCAAAACTGGTAACTGATCACAGCTTCACAAATGAGCCTAACAGACTGGAAAAGTCACCCAGCCAAGCCCAGTCCAAATTACCAATCTGCAGAATTGTGAGCCAGTGGTTGTTTTGTTAAGCCATAACTTTTAGGAGAGTTTATTATGCAGCAGATGCTAACAGATACTCAGTCATTTTAGCAGTAGTAAAAAATATTGCTGTTTGCTATAGGTTATTGACCACCCTGCAACACACAAGGCTCTGTCCAGCTAAAAGCCTAAAAAGAGGAACATTGTCTTTCTAAGGTATCAGCAGCAGCTCAGATTGACATTTTACACTGGTGCCACTTAAAATACAAAAGATGCTTGTTTCTGGTTACAAGCAAAGGATAACCTGTTCCAGCCAGGTCATTCTGTGGTAGGATTAAGGAGCAGAGCCAGTGATTAGAAAATCTCTTTGCAGCCAAGGGCAAAAACAGCGATGACTTATAATGATGGAAAGATTTCTTTGAAATTAATCTCCAGAGTACCATGGTCCATCAGCCAATACCAATATGGAAGATCAGGTGAGAAGTAGTCTAGTTACTCAAACGAAGTGACCATTTAGAAAGCTTGATGCGTGTTGCCAGGAGGATGAGGGACATAGCAAATGGCACTTGACACTTGCTTTGAGAAGTCTTTTCTGCCAGCAGCATAGAGGAGACATGGGGTACATTGAGAACAGCCTGTGACAAGAAAGTATAGCAAGGCATTTCAAGTTGGGACATATGGGCACCCTGTGGAAGGGAGGTAGACAGAGTGGTCTAGAGGAATTCATCCAAGAAAGCAGACTGGATGGGTAAGGTGACCCAACAATGGAAAGGATGATGGGAAGAGAGGGTTTGAAAGTTAAGAAGTAAGTGGCTGAAATGAGTCATTACCTAGACCAAGAAAACTGGAACTGAGAGAAATTATATAGGCACTTCAAATAACTACTCCCTCTCAAATAAAACAGCACAAAAGAAGGGAATTAGCCACATACAAAGAACACCTGGGCCAAATTAAAAATTTTAAATCCATAAAAGATTTTTCTCTCCCTTAACTCTTGTACCTTTATTTATTCCTACCCAGAAAGAACCCAAAACATCAGTGACGAGTTGGAGGAGAAAATGACTGAAAAAGAGAGGGAAAAAAATAGTTCCTTCCCCATCTCAAGTTTTCTGATTTAAGTTAGGGTTCCCTAAGCTTTTTAAAATTGAATAATATGTGGTTTGATAGTATATTGAGGAGGACTGCCTTTAATAAACTCTTTTTAATTACTTGAATTTAACCAGATAACTTATTTTTAACTTTAGTATCATCCAAGTTTGGGGAAAAACAACTCAGGTAAGGTGCTTTGGAAAGACATTGGTCAGAAAGAATAAAGTGGTACAAGTGTAGCTCATGCAATAAATAAGTTTTACATATACATAAGTAGAGTTTAGTTCTAATTCCCTTTAGAAGATACATATTTAATAGTTATAATGAAATTACCTTAAAGGAGGAAATGATTTTATTTAACCAGAAAAAGGGATGACTGATTATAAGTCCAAGTGTTCAAAATGAAAAAAATAAATGATAGACATTTCTTCCCATAATTCCTAGCTAGTTGTTATATCATTTTTTCCCATGCACTTAAAAGTATTTTGTGGCAATGATATTTGTACACCAAGAGTGCATCCCATTTGGACCTCCCTTCTTCTTGGTAATTTTCACATATTTTCTTTCCAACCAATTATTCAATCAGCTGCCATTCATTGTCCATCTACCGAGTAAAATCATGTGATTGATGTTAGAGAGAAAGAGCAAAAGTCACAGCCCCAACCCCCACTAAAAATTTATAACATAGTACAGAAAATAAAACAACAGACAAATACATTCAGATAATTAAGATCAGTATGCAATATATGGAAACACAACAGAGGGGACTTTTCTTAGCTAAATATTTAAAGATGAACAGAAATGTTCTAGGCAGAGAACCAGGAAAAGGGAGTCCTCCTAATAGGAAGGATGTTGGATGTAAAGACATAAGGACATGAAACCAACATGGTGCATTCAGGGAACACCAGGTGTCTCAACTGACTGCAGAGAAGGGCATTTGGGTCCAAGATATAAATAAAGGGAATAAAGAGATAAGAGCCAAACATTCAACAGCCTTATTCTGAAGGCAGTGAGGAACCCAGCAATGGGAAGATTGACTTTCATGTTTACAGTTTAATGAGTAAATGTTCAATTGAATCTCAAAGTCATTTCCTACCACCAGCCTCACAGCCTTATGCTCCATGCTCTGAGGGGTCTGTGGTTTGTGTAAGTCTACCTTTTCCCTAAGGTATGGGCTGTCTGGCTGTCACCATTGTCCATTCCTTGGAAATATGATTAGTAATTTTACAGAAGAGAATGAAAGAAAATAGCTATGAGTTTGGTAATTGTCTGCCCTTTTTCCATTTCCCTCTGTTTTTTTTTATAACGCTCTGGGGACACTTTTTTTTTTTTTTTTAAGATAGTAGAAAAGATTTAGTGGAAAAGTAGAGAAAACAGACTAATTGAGAGGAGATGAAAAAGATAGCAAAAAATACCAACCTAAGATTAAGATAAAAGAGTTAAGGCTGAGAAACGAGAAGAAAAATAAGCTAGAAAGACATGAGAGAGTAACTGAGATTTGGTTAAGTAATTAGTGCAACATTTGGGGCCAGGTGGCTGACAGAAAGAAAATAATAAATAAAACAAGCAAAAGAAATATTAATAAAGCAGTCTAAATAAAATGGTGATAAAGAACATTTTATTACAATACATTATTAATTTATATTGCATTATTTAATACTTGACCAATAACACTTAGATACCGACTCTGGATGTTATAGCCATAACATAAATGGGAAATTAGAGAATTTATTTATTTATTTTTGTATCTGCAAAAGACAAATGAACACTGAGGTGAATAGTATCTACAGAGGTGCACAAGTGGTCAGTGCTTTTACAGAAAACCTCTGTTTCCTTAATGCCTCCTTTATAGTGACATGCCTGGGCTTTTCAGTAAATGTTTGTGATTGGGAATAAAGTGATGAATAGGAAGCCACAAAGTAAATCAATAGGAAATATGTAAATAGAACTCTTAGCTCATGACGTGCATTTTTAATCATAGCTCTACAAAGCTGTTCTCACATGTATAAAAAGCAGTAAAATCACAAGGGAAACTCCTTCCTGCTTCCTCATGATTCAGTACTTTAATCCAGGGTAGGACTTCTCAAACATAGCCCTGCTGACATTTGAGTCCAGATAACTCTTTGTTTGTGGAGGTGTCCTGTGCATTGTAGCATGTTCTAACAGCATTCTTGATCTCTACTTACTAGATGCCAGTAGCATTACAACCAGAAAATATCTCCAGATATTGCCAAATGTCCTGTGAGGGGTAAAATCACCCCCCTGTTGAAAAGCAGTGGTCTAGTAGAAATGGCCATAGTTCAGGCTAAGGCAGAAAATAGATCTGGTCCCATAACTAACTTTGCAACTTGAAGCAAACCATTGTTGTTTCACTTCATTCATTCATTTGTCTAGAGACAAAGATTCTCTCATTGAGAAAATTCTACTCATATTTCCCTGAACTCTTTTCTCAGCTAAGCTTGACTTTTGGACTTCCGTTATCCTCTCTGCATTGTCCAGTTTTAGCAAGAATCCTGATTAGTCAGTTTAACCAGAATTCCCACACTCAATATCTAATTATCTTCAATATCTGATTGGGTTTCTCACCTCCACATTCCTAGATGAAATCTGATCACCCTGCATGCCTTCAGCAAGAATCCTGTTAGATCAGTTAAACCAGAATCCTCCTTACTCCTGAAGTTTCCTCTAACTAATTTTCCATCCACTGACCTCCACCCTAACCCTTGGCCATAAATTCCGACTTGCACATGCTGTATTCAGAGTTGAGTCCAAACTCTCTCCATCACTGTAAAATTCCAACACAATGGTCCTTATTCCTACCATGATGGTCCTCCCTTGAATAAAGTCTTTCAAACTATGCTTTAACAAGTGCCACTGAATAATTTTTCTTTGACACTATTTCCTTTTTAACTGAACAAGATGCACTAGGTGTGAGCCTAACAAAAGAGGAAGTAATGATAAGAGGATTGCCAAAGCAATTCAAGTTTGGAAAGATGTTTGTAGCAGTCATTGATGCAGAGAGTTGGTGAAGACCAGAATCACGGATAGGAATCAAAGTTATACCTGGGGGAATGATGGTCATTATCAAGAGCAAAGAGGCTACTATGGAAGTTGAAGAATGAGGAGGAATACTGATGGCAGTAGGGTCAATAGCAGAGTGAAATTGATTCAATGAAGAAGAGTGGAGAATGGATATGAAGCAAGTAGAACTAAGGCTGAAGGACTGCACATGTGGCTGGAGCTGTCTGCATATGCAGGACTTTGGGCCTGTTCTGAAGCTTGGCATGGGACACTGAGTGACATACAGATTAGAGAATGCTCACCCATGATGTCTCATCATACTTGCATTTCATGTTTCATTTCAGAAATCATTTGTTAAACTTAAAGCACTGGCCTGGACACTTTTTTAATCATTTATTTAATATTCCCAACATCTGCTTTCCTTACTTGCAAAAATTGAGATAATACCTTTTGAATAATCTGATGTATATGAAATGAACTACAACAGAACTTGACTTGCGGAATGTTCTTAATAAAAGCTACATTACCTCATTTTTTTCTCTTTTCTCGGGAAACACAAAGATAAATAAAACATAATGCTTTCTTCCAGTAAAGAAAGGGTGGGAATAGTGGAAAGAAATAGTTGAATGATTTCATAGCATACCATGCATACAAGGTCTCTTTCAGTATTCAGAAACTTCTATGAAGTAAATATTATTACCTGCTTTTAATGGACAAGGAAAATGAGACTCAGAGAAAATAAGTTACTTAATACTCATATGAAAAATTAAGTGATCTAAAAGTCACACATAGATGGGTCACCCCAGAGTCCATGCTCTTTCACTCATACCACACCTCTGCTCTCTAACATCTATCCTGATAGAATCAATTAGGTTAATGTTATTTGTAAAGGATAAGTACACTATAAATTATGAGATGTTATTATAATTTCAAAGTCAGGAGGAGAAAAACACACCTGGCAGTTGGAAAAAAAATGGTAATCTGAATATATCATATCTCAGAATTTTAGAGGAAGTATTTGCTATTCTGTTAGCTTGTGGGAGTAGACAAACAATTCCAAAAATATGAAAAGAAACAGGTATCAAATATTTGGGAAGCCTCCAAATTTTGCAAGGAGGTTGGCAAGCATTTTTAAATGCAGAATCTCATTCCAACGTTGCTAACTGAAGAATGTGGACAAGATTTCAATGGATGAAAATATACATAATGCTAATATTCTTTATTTAAAGTGTGCAAGATAATTTCTGAATCCATAATACTTTCTCTTAAGTATTCAAGGCAGCCATTCCTTCTAATAGACAAAGCAATTACTTATTTCCTATGAATGAGAGAAACATACTTGCATGGACAGGATAAGTTATGCTATTGGATCATGATGAGAAAACAGAAATCTTTCTTCATCACAGTTACTGTAACATGACATTTTCTAAAAACTTCTTTTCTTTTAACTAAGAGCAACCCCCCAAAAAAGAAACAAAAAAAAGATAATCAGTAAGCCCTTCTGCATTGATATATTTGAGGAAGCTCATATATCATAAGATGAGTGGTCTTCCATTGTCTTCGCTGGGAAAAAGGGAAAGTTGGATGAATCTGAGCAGTTGCTTGTAATTGTGCTACTTCAAATTGCCATATCTTAGTCTTGGACATTTTATCAGTGCCAAGCATTGGAGAAAAATAGTCCTTAATAAGATAGTATTTGAACTAAGGAGCCACAATTTTGTCATTATTACCAGCACAATGGAAAGGCTCACCGGAATCAGCCAGCCAAGCTCTGAAGGGGCTTGAAGTTAATTACATCAACTTAGACAATAAGTTAGTCTTTGTGGTTCCAGTTATCTCTGTGCACAGTTGGCTCTATTTTTTTGTTGTTGTGTAATGTCCCATTAATCACAGTTACATTTGTTCCCTGCCATGTGATTCATCATCCTTTCCCCCTGAAAGGACTTTCATTCTCCAGGACTCAAGATAAACCACTAATTTAAAGTGGCAGTGGCCAACCTTGCCTATCACAGTGGCTTACTGTGAATGAAGAGGGTCAATGGCTGACTTGAGGAGTTTCAGTCGACTCAAATTATCTCCAGTGATTGGGTTCAGGCACTGGGACAGAGATCAGGTGTTACAATTACAGGATGGACTCCTGAAATGGAGCTGGAGGTGCATTTGCCTCTGGAACTGATCCAAGCACCATTCATTTAAAAAAATATGACAAAGTGAAGTATATGGAAAAGGAGGAAATATAATAGAAAAAACACTGGCTAAGTGTGGAGATAAATGTGTTCTAGCTTTTGCTTTAAAAGAAAAGAAGTATGTTACTATGAACAAGTCATTTCATCACTCTGGGTCTCATTTTCTTAATTAAAAAAAAAAGTGATGACCTTAAAGAAGACAGTGTATCTACTTTTTGTTTTTCTTTTTCTTTCCCTGAAGTCTGATTTCTTGGATTTGTGTATTGGCATGGGAAGGCCTACTTTTGATCAACTATCAACAAAAGAATCATGTAAAACATTCTGAATTTTTTTCTAAAAATTATTATTTGGTGAATAAATTAATTCCTGCTGTAAATTATAGCTCTTTCCCCTTACCAAATCTGGGGCTTCAGGAAGAGGTAGTAGCTCTAGGCCAGCTGATGTTTATTTTCTTTTCATGTCCTGCTAATCCTAACTTTGCCAAACAATTGCAAATCCCTCTTAACTCTCTGGTTAATTATTTTATGCTGTTTAGCAGACTAAGGAAGAAACAACTTGTATGAGTCCCTCCAAGGTATTTTTTAAGTTTGGTTAAAAGGATTCATCACTTAATACAAATAGCTAAACCCAAAAGGAAATTTCCAGAGATGTGGACTATTGATGGAAATTTTGGAATTGTAAACCAATTATTATTTTACCAAATTAATATTGTACATAAGGATAATCATTTTTATCACATCAATTCTTACTCTTGAGATGAGGCATCACAGAAATATCACCCCTCTGAATCTGTTCCCTGTATTAGTATAATTCATTTACTTATTATGTGCAGACCACCTTGTACTGTCACTATGTTTCTTTTTACCTGTCAGTGAACTTCTTAAAGACAGGGTCTAGATATCACACATTTGAAAATTCAGTTTTCCATAATCCCTAGAGAGAGTACTCAGTAAAGTGGTAAATATAATTCACTACCCAGTGCAGTGCTGATCAAGGAATATTTATTTTCCACCTCTGCAGTCCCGCCCTTAGGCCTTATGAAGAGCTCCTAATTGCCACATACGTTGGTCTAAAATGTGTTCTGGACCACACATATATCATTACTAAACTTCAGAACACTTGTGTAAAGCAGCTGCTTCCACCTCCCATTTACAGATGAGAAAATGGAGACATAAAGAGTTTAAATTATGCCTATTAAACTGTATACTGACTAGACAGTGGAGTTAAGAACCACACCCAGGTTATATGTCCCCAATGCCCTTGCACTTTCAATTACTTAGTGCTGGCTAAAGCACATAAACTGGTAGACTTATGATTACTGGGAATCATGGAATTAATGTATGTGAGGCTCTGAGGAAGTAAAAAGATAACTAGGATGCTATTGTAGTGGGATGGGTGAGCAATGGTGGTGCTTGTTCTTGGTTGGTTACAAAGAATATTATAGAAATTGTTTGGCGAAGGGAAGTCTGAAGTTAAAGCTAAGAGCAGTTGCTTTGTGGTGGATATCTATAAATGTAGAAAGAGGAATTATTCAAAAATTACTTAAGTTTTTGACCCACATGACTTCTAAAGTTTAGATTTGTTATTTACTGGGATGGGAATAACTGAGACAGCAGATTTGCATGTAGGTGGAAAAGAAGAGCTGGGTTTGGAAATCTTAAGTTTGAGATGTATATTAGACATTCGATAGATCTCATAGACAGTTAGATAATTGAGTGTGAAGTTCATTGGGAGAAGTCAGGACTTGAAATACACATTTAGGAATCATCAAGGTTAAGGCACATAAAATCATTCAGTTGATGAGGTAACCTAAAGTGAAAGTTGACAACAAAGAACAGGTCTAAGAACTAAATACTAAAACATTTAAATCTTTAAAGACCTGAGAAAAGAGTGAAAGATACTGAAAATGAGTGGTCAATGAGATTAGAGGGCAAATTACAAAGACATAAAATCAAAGTGCAAATAGGATATTTTATAGCTTCCAGTTTAATTGATAAAACCATTTTGCTAGCAATTAGACTGTTTACCAAGAGTGATAGAGTGTTTTAAATAACCTTCAAAAGATAAGTACAACTTTGAAGAGTTTATCATTAAAAATCCACGATATAAACAAAACTTACCCTAAAATTCTAAATATATCTATTTTCATGTATTGGCAATTTTTTTAAAAAAGGAAACAACCTGTAAGAAAGAGGAATTTACAAATGTGGATAATCTGAATAAATTTTTATAAGTACTTTGATGTAAGTTAACATTATAAGAATATGATAATAGCTAATTATGTTCACACAATATATTACTTATTGTTTTATTTTAAGTCTACAAAGATATTCATGTCATCAGCCTTAGATAATTCAAACTGTGCTCCACTTAATGGCCCATCTTTGAATAATCTTCTTATATTTCTAGTGTAGCACTCTGTCTACTGCCATAGCAGTTATAAAAGTTTCATGTATCTTACACATTTTATGAAGAAATATTTTCTTAAGGGAGTTATTGCTCACACTTTGAGAAATAACTTTCAAAGATAAACTCACACTTAGGGAATAAATATATACTGAAAGAGCAGAAAACAGTCTGTATGTTGGCCATGAATATTTGACTACATTAACTACTCTAATCTTTCTACTTTGTACAGCTACAAAATTATTTCAGTGAACAACAGTGGTCCTTTTCCCATCCTTCCATCCAAAAATAATTATTACATTATTGATACATGACAAGCACTACTAGTTGTTAATAAAACTGAATAAGACTTACTTTCTGTCTCCAAAAGAAAGACAAGCACACAATGAAAATACAAAATGGAAAGTGCTAGAATATGGGTATGCACAAAATGTTTGTTATTAGAGCATAGACAAATTTGGGTAGAGGTAAGGGGATAAGGAACACTCCTTTGAAGATGCGATACCTTAGCAAAAACAGAAAAAAAACTAGCTGGAATTAGATAAAGATTATAATGAAGAGAAGAAAACACTGTGCAGAGATAAGGGCAGGTAGAGAGGCTCAGGTGAGAGATAACATGTCTGTACTGTGTTCAAAATATATGAAGGTCAGAAGACAAGATTGCATTCCAAGTGCTGAAGGTACACTTGGACTATTCTACAGGATAGACCATACATTCACCCATAAAAAAATATCAATAACTTCAGGAGGATTAAAATCACACAGAGTATATTCCTCCACTAAAATGGTATGAAATTAGAGAATACAACAGATAAAAATTTAGGGAATACACAAATGTGTGGAAATTAAACAACACACTCCCACATAAACAAAGGGTCAAAGAAGAAATCACAAGGGAAATTAGAAATTATGTTGAGCTGAATAAAACTGAAAACACAGCATATCAAGATTTATGAGCTACATTGAAAGCAGACATTAGATGGAAATATATAGCTATTAATACCTATATTAAGAATGATAGCAGGTACCAGTATTAGTTTGCTAGGACTGCCATAAGAAAAAACTATAAACTGGGTAACTCAAACAAGAAAAATTTATTTTCTAACAATTCTGGAGACTATAAATTTGAGATCAGAGTGTTCATATGGTTGCTTTCTTCTGAGACCTCTTTCCTTGGTATATAGAGGGCTCTCTTCTCCCTGTGTCTTCACGTGGCCTTTTCAATGTACATGTCTGTGTCCAAGTTTCCTCTTCTTCAAGGACATTAGTCATATTGGTTTAGGGTCCACCCTAATAACCTAATTTTAATTGAAATACATCTTTAATACTCTATTCACTGGTAGAGTAGGAAGATACTGAGCTAACCTTCTCATTCATACACCTAAATTACAACTACTTACAGAGAAACTATTGATGAGAAAGACTGGAACTTATGAGAAAAGACCTTCTAGAACTAAAGATACAAAGAAGGAACCAAAATGAGACAAATAAGAAGGACAAAGTCACTGTACAGTCAAGGTCCATGACCCAGGGTGGGCAACCCACAAACGAAAGAATAACTATAATTGCAGAGGCTCTCTCAAAGGAGCCACGGGTTGAACCATATATTGGGCTCCCCAGGCCAGGGCTTCTGTCTTAGGAAGATGAGCCCCTAGAACATTTGATTTTGAGGGTCAGTGGAGCTTACATTCAGGAAAGCCAGAGGGCTGTAGGAAATAGCGGCTCTGCTCTTCAAGGGCACATACAAAATCTCATGCACTCTGGGACCTAGGGAAGAAGCAGTAATTTAAAAGGATCTGGGGTCAGATCCACCTTCTGGTCTTGGAGAGTCTCCTGGAGAGGCAGGAGGCAACTGGAGCTCACCCTGGGGACACAGACACTGGGGGAAGCTATTTTTGGAAGCTCCTTCTACCATGTGGACACTGGTGCTGGAAAGTGCCATTTTGGAATCCTCTTTCTAGCTTATTAGACTGAGGACCCAGCCCTGCCTCACCTACCAGCGTAGAGGTACCAGTACTATGACACCTCAGGCCAAGCACCTAACAGGGTAGGCACACAGCCCCAGCAACCAGCAGACCATCTTCCTTAAGACCTCCTGAGTGACTTCCCTGGTGGTCCAGTGGTTAAGAATCCACCTTCCAATGCAGGGGACGTGGGTTCCATCCCTGGTCAGGGAACTAAGATCCCACATGTGGCGGGATCTTAGTTCTCATGTGCCACAACTACTGAGACCACGTACCACAACTAGAGATCCCACACACCAGAACTACTGAGGCTGTGCACCACAATGAAGAGCCCGTGAGCCACAATGAAAAGATCCTGCGTGCTGCAAATAAGACCCAATGCAGCCAAAAATAAATAAATAAATAAATATTAAAATAAAAAAGACCTCCTGTGCCCCCAGCCACCCTTGGACATGGCCCTGCCCATCAGGGAGACCAGGACTCAGCCCCACACACCACTGTGCAGGTACTAGACCTGGGACCCCCAAGACCCTGTAGCCAGAGACTCCAGGACCAACCTCCAATGACCAATGAGCAGGCACCAGCCCCAGGATCTGCTGGCCTTCAGCCTCACCCATCACACTTCAATACAAGCTTTGGGACACCACAAACCCCACAACCAGCTGTGTCAGGAACTGGCTCCACACACCACAGGTCTGGCACCAGCTCTAGGATCCCAGGGTCCTTCAGCTAGACCCCAGCACCTGGCTCTGCCTGCCAGTTTGCTGGCACTAATCTCAGGACCTGGCTTCACCCACTGGTGGGAGGGCATCATCCTTGAGGTCTCCTGGATCCTGACTCTGCCCACCAGTGAACTAACACTACTTCTGGGGCCCCTCAGGGTTTTTCAGCCAGCTTCCTCATGACCCTGTTCTGCCAACCAGTGGCTGGCAGCCTCCTCACAAGGCAGGACTTGGCAACCAACCAAACCAGGTGCCAGCAACTCCTACCAGACTGCCCACAGTAGTCAGCTCACCACAACAGAAGTACCAACGCAGCCCACATTGAGGGCACTCCTAGAGCATATAGCTCTGGTGACCAGAGAGGAGTGTGCTGTTGAGATGCATAGTACATCTCCTACAAAAAGCCACTTCTCCAAGGTTGGGAAACATAACCAACATACCAGATACATAAAAAAACCCCAGCAAGTTAGGCAATATGAGATGACAGAGGAACATGTTCCAAAATAAGGAACAATATAAAACACCAGAAGAACTAAGTGAAGTGAAGATAGGAAATCTACCCAAGAAAGAGTTCAAGGTAATGATGGAAAGATGATCAAAGAACTCGGGAGAAGAATAGATGAACAGATAGAGAAATTAGAAGTTTTTTAACAAAAAATTAGAAAATATAAATAACAACCAAACTGAAATGAAGAATACAATAACTGAAATAAAAAGTACACTAGAAGGAAACAACAGTATACTAAATGATGCAGAGGAATAGATCAGCAAGCTAGAAGACAGAGTAGTGGAAATCATTGACATTCTGGGACTGCTATTCCTGATTATGAGCAACAGGTGTTACTTGCCTGTTAGTTTGCACAATGCAGGGTTGGCATCAAAGTACACCATATCATGGTGGAGGCACAACAGAATATAAAGGCTCTAGGATTCCCTGGGTGAACCTGGGACTTCTGCTCGCTAGGTACATGTGGGCAATATTATAGAATATGTCATATTTGTTCAGTATGCGACCTCCCTTCCTAGGTTGCACAACCAGAGCTGAAACGTTTGGATGGAGCAAAAGGTGCAGTGGATTCCTGTGGAAGTTGTAGCCTCAGGACTTGAACAAATAGCCTGGGTAGATATACCAGGGTAGTTCTCACCCTGGATCATTGGACAAGAGCATCTCCAATCTTAGGAGTTTCATAAAATGGGAGGAGTGTGGGAACATGCATTTTACCTCTCCTCATTCCTGCAGAAACCTCTGCTGTGTATGGCACAAAAACACTGGGATACAAATCAGAACAGTTGTGGTGACAGAAGGCGGACTCAAACATTGCCGGATCTGTCCTCCCCAACTGAGGTTCTTCTCATCCTGCACTCCCTGTGTAATGGCCTGGTCAGTGCACAATAACTTGGACTTTTCTTAGGCTCCAAGACCAAGAAGACACACTAAACTCACTAGCCAAGGTGGTAACGAGCAACTGAAAAGCCCTCAATTATCTGCTGGTGGAACAGGGTGGCATTTGTGTTATTGTCAACATCTCTCGCTGTGTGTATATAAAAATAATTCAATAAAGGTAAAAATTGAGCTGTAGGAAATCCAGAAAATCACCTATGAGAAATCTACAGCCAACATCATGGTGGAAAACTTAAACCTTTCTCAACTATGTTGGACCAAGACAAGGATTTCTGCCTTAACAACTTCTATTCCACCTTGTACTGGATGTTCTAGCAAGGTAATTATGCAAGGAAAAAAAATGTCAGCCAAATTAAAAAGGAAGAAGTAAAACTATATTTATTTTCAGAAGCCATTATTTTTTATAGTCTTAAGAACCTGCAAAATAACTATTAGAGCTGAAAACAAATTCAGCAACATTGAAAATATCAATATAAAAATCAGCTATATTGTTATACGATAGCTATAAAAATCTAAATTAAAAAAATATATTTACAATAGCATGAAAGAGAATAAAGTACTTGGAAATAAATGTAGCACAAAAGGTGCAAGAATTGTACACTGAAAAGTGCAAAAACTCATTGAAAGAAATTTTAAAAAATCTAGATAAATGGAATGACATCCATATTCATGGATTAGAATACATAATATTATTAAGAGGGCAATAATTCCCAAGTTGCTCCAGAGATTGAATACAACTTCTTTCAAAGTTGCAGCTGTTGTTTCAATATAAATTGACAAGCTGATCCTAAAATTCATATATAAAAATAAAAGAACCAGAATTGCCCAATCTTGAAAAATAAGATTAAAGTTGCAGGATTCACACTCTGCAATTTCAAATTTTTTTACAAAGCTATAGTAACCACAAGACTGTGTGGTACTGGTAGAGTATGTAAATAGGTATAGAGATCAGTGGAATAGTATTTAGGGTCAATTGATTTTTATTAAGGCTTCCAAGACAATTCACTAAGGAAAATAAATCTTTTTAACAAATGATTCTGGCACAATTGGATACTCACATGCAAATGAATGTGAAGTTCTATTTCACATTACATACAAAAATTAACTCAAAATAGATCAAAAACCTAAATGTAACTACTAAAACTACAAAATTCTTAAAGAAAATAAGGAAGTACATTTTTTGACCTTGGATTAATCAATTAATTTTTAGATATGACACCAAAAGAATCAACAACAAAAGGAAAAAATAATACAAGACCAGTTAGGCTACAACAAGATTAAAAACGTGTGCTTCAAAGGATAATGTCAAGAACATGAAAAGACAACTCACAAAATTGAAGAATATATCTGAAAATCATATATTTGTTAAGGGTTTGGTGTTCCGTATATAAAAATAACAATTAACACCCAAGTATTAAAAGACAAATCACCAAATTAAAAAATCTGTAAATACCTGGATAGACATTTTCCCAAAGAAGATATGCTCATGGTCAAGAAGCACATCGTGCACTTAACATCATTAGTCACTATGGAAAGGCAAATCAAAACAAAAATGAGATATTGTTCCATGCACATTAGAATGGATATAATCAAAAAGATGAACAATAACAAGTGTTGGAGAGCATCTGGAGAATTTGGAACCCTCATACATTCCTACTGAAAATGAAAAATTTTGCAGTCACTTTGGAAAACAGTTTGGTATTTTCTCACAATGTTATATATAGACTCACTATTATAACCTGGAAATTGCACTTTTAGGTGTCTATGTATATACCCCAAAGAAATGAAAGCATTCATCCATACAAAACTTACACACAGATACATAGCAATATTATTCATAACATCCAAAAAGTGGAACAACCTTAATGTCCATCAACTGAGGAATGAATAAAAAATACTTAAAAATTTGTAAAATGGAATATTACTCCACCATAAAAAGGAATAAAGTACTGATGCATGTTACAGCATTGGTGAACCATGAAAGTATTATGTTAAATGGAAGAAGTCAGGCATAAAAGGTCATATCTTGTATGACTCTTTTCATATAAAATGTTCAGAATAGGCAAATCCTTAGTGATAGAAAATAGATCAGTAGGGCTTCCCTGGTGGCGTAGTGGTTGAGAGTCCATCTGCCGATGAAGGGGACACGGGTTCGTGCCCCGGTCCGGGAAGATCTCACATGCCACGGAGCGGCTGGGCCCGTGAGCCATGGCCGCTGAGCCTGTGCGTCTGGAGCCTGTGCTCTGCAATGGGAGAGGCCACAGCAGTGAGAGGCCCGCGTACCACAAAAAAAAAAAAAAAAAAAAAGAAAGGAAATAGATCAGTAGTTTCCAGGAGCTGGGTATGACAAGGTCACATCCGTTGTCCTTCCATTGGTCACAGAAGGTCATAGGGTCAGTCTCAACAAAAATGATGTGCAGCCATCCACATATACTGGAGAGAGCCACCAAAAATCACATAGCAACTCTTGGAATTGTGTCTCTTATAGGAGAGAATCAATTAAGAAACTAAAACGATTTACCATATATATGTTATTAATTCAGTCTCTCACTTACCTCTTTGTCTTTTCAGATATTGCATCTCTAATATCCTTCTGTGCCTTGATGCCTGGTAACTTCTATGAAGTTCTTCCAATCAAATCTCTATTATAAAATTAAGCATATGCTACCATGATTTTGTTTTTATTTATTTTCTATTACCTTTGTCTAACAGTAAGCTACTCAAGAGTCAGACTAGAAAAATTCTCTTTGTTACTTGGATTCAGAAACTGTAAGTGCTCAGTGAGTATTTGATGAATTAATGACAGAACAATGTCAAGTTCTGTTATTAAGCTAGGCATTTTATGTCTTATTTGATGACATTCTCTTCTTTCCTCCTCCCTCCTTCCCTGCCTTCTTTCTAACTTTAACTAACATTGGTTGAGTGCCTTCTATTTGTTCAACAATGTAGCATGAAAACAACAATGAATAAAGCATTCTTTGTATTATTCAGGGTCCCACAGTTTACTAGGAGACAGAAATACTTGAACAAGAAGTCAGATTAACTTTAATAAATAAAGCCCAGATTGATGATACCAGCATGAAACTGAAATCTGACAGTCTCAATATCTTACCAGAAATTCAATTGCAGGGCTTTCTGTATTCCAATTCAGGGCATTTTGAATGGCATTATCTTAATTGTAGAATGTCTAAGGGAATTCTGAACAAATTACCTTTCTGTCAAAATTCCTTGGTCATATTTTTTGGCTGACACACTTGCTTTACTTTTCAGACAGTTGTCCTTTATGGCTCATATAAGACAATCATTTCCTCTAAGTCTATATTTTTGTGGTTTTCAAACTGGCCTGCTGACTTTTAAATAGCCCTTAGCATGTTATCAGAGCTTCCATCAAATCACCATTATTATCTTTACCCCAACATATTACGGTTATCACCAATGTGTTCATTGTTAATTAAATAATTAGCTATACTATAAATGTTAACATTTATAGTATTTGATATGGCTAAAATGGAAGCTAGTCATCTAAATTAAAATACTTCCTGGGACTTCCCTGGTCACGCAGTGGTTAAGAATCTGCCTGCCAATGCAGGGGACACAGGTTCGAGCCCTGGTCCGGTAAGATCCCACATGCTGTGGAGCAGCTAAGCCTGTGTGCCACAACTACTGAGCCTGTGCTGTAGAGCCTGTGAGCCACAACTACTGAGCCCACGTGCCACAACTACTGAAGCCTGTGCCTAGAGCCCATGCTCCACAACAGGAGAAGCCACCGCAATGAGAAGCCTGTGCACTGCAATGAAGAGTAGCCCCGCTCGCCACAGCTGAAAGACCGCATGCAGCAATGAAGACCTAACACAGCCAAAAATAAATAAATATTAAAAAAAAGCAAAACCAAAAACCTTCCTGGTTGAAATAAGGAGAAAAAGAAAAAACACTTTTTCTAGACAGATGAAGCTCTCTGAGAACAAAAATACCTTTGCAGTAACACAATTTTGAGGGTAATGAAGTAGCTACAAGTTTTGGTATTCTGTTCAGAACAGACAAATCCACAAGGGAAAAGGTAAAGAGCTAATTTTCACTGGTGCAACAAAGTTTGATCTTTCCCTTAATGTAAGCTTTCTCTGTAATATCAGTTGATTGGGCTTGTCAACTGAAGAAAGTGAGTTGATAACACAATAATCCAACATCTCAGATGCTTTTGAGGAAAACAATAGGCTTAATTATCTGAAATGATTAAATCATTGTCCTAGGAGGAAATTTCAATCTTACCACCATCCTTTTAACTCTTTTTGACTGTAGAAAGAGTACTGTGTGGGTTCTTCATGTCACACTTTAGAAGAAAACTTAAGCATTGTTGCTTCAATTGCTGTATAACAAGTTACCACAAAACACGGAAGCTTTACACAGTACATTTTTATCTCTCACAGTGTTCTTGGGTGAGGCATTTGGGAGTGACTTAGCTGAGTGTTTCTAGTTTAAGGTCTCCTGTGAGGTTACAGTAAAGATAAGAGACAGACTTCGGCCATCTGAAAGCTTGCCTGGGACTTATCACGCAGAGGAGCAAGTCACCTCATGCTGGAAGTGCTATCTTATATTTGCAGTAGATGTTAGCACCACTTGTTCTCTAAGGCCAAGTTCTGGTTCTCCCATCAGAAAAATGCTATGACTTTACCTGGAGAAAACACTAAAACCAGTAGACACTGAAGGTTTCCTATCCAAAAGTTATTTTATCCCTTTCAGCTCTCTGCCTCTTATTTTATTCCTTTGGTGGGGGGAAAAAAGCAACTACTGCCATCCATCAAAGGTGGAAGTCATGAAAGAGCTAATTGGTCTTGAATTTAATCTCATTAGGGGGTCAAGACAAAATTTGTATCAGAGCTGACAGTTTTGAGGTTGTCCTTAACTTATTGTTTTTGGCAAAAAAAAAAAGATGAGATGCATTTTTCAAAAGTAGAAGAGAAAATAATCTCCCAGGTATCTAATTTGTATGTTAGAAACAAGCCTTGGCTATCAGGGTTCATGAAAGTTTGAGTTTGTACTGAAAGGGATAGTCAACTCTCAGATAACAAAGGAATGAAAGGGAACATCGGCACAGATAACCCCAAACTGTGGCATCAGAAGGTACTGTTGAGATGACTAAGTTGACACAAGATCTGATAGCTCTTCCCAGCCCACCCACTGTGGGTATGATTCTCTTATTCTTTCCTTTTTTCTATGTAAGTACTTTTCAATGTCATGCTTGTCATCTATGCTTACAAAGCTTATAGAAGAGGAAATACATAGAGAAACCTCAGTCAATAAAGGTCTCTATACCTCCTTTTGACTTGATCTTGACCAGCTAAAATTCCAACTTCTTCTCTCAAAACCCCAATCATCTAGAAAATCCAGGCCACATATCTATTAATTCCTGTACACCAGAACCAGCCTGAATTGCTTGATTTAAAGTAACATATGGGTGAAGCAATGTAGGAGGAACCATGTGTTGAATTTAGAGAGAGTAGAAATTAAAGGTTGCTTAATAATGGACCCCCACCTCCCTGAAAGGGAAGGACACCTCTGTGTGAACCACATAGAATTTGCAAACCAATCAACATGACACTGAATAACTGACATTTGAGTGTTTACATCAGATGTTCCTGGAGTCATAGATCTTAAGAAGTATGCACCTACCCTAATGTTCAGGGCTCAGTGAGAGCTGGATTCCTACAAGAATTTATAATATACTTAATTTGAGGAGGGTCCCTCCTCCAAACATCCCTCATCCCACTTCAGTTGAGTTCAATTTGACAAACATTCTTTAGACACATGTTATGTGCCAGGGACTAAGATACTGAACATACAACAATGAATAAGATAGGGTCCCCCTTGCTCATAGACTAGTGGGGAAAGTAGCTATAAGTAGACAATTTCATTGTATTATTATAAGCTCAGTGGTAAAAGTAAGCATTGAAGACTATGTAATTAGAGAGATGTGGATACCCTAAATGGGGCAAATCTTTCTTTTCCATCCATAAAAAAGGCACCTGAGGGGCTTCCCTGGTGGCGCAGTGGTTGAGAGTCCGCCTGCCGATGCAGGGGACACGGGTTTGTGCCCCAGTCTGGGAGGATCCCACATGCCGTGGAGCGGCTATGCCTGTGAGCCATTGCCACTGAGCCTGTGCGTCCGGAGCCTGTGCTCCGCAACGGGAGAGGCCACAACAGTGAGAGGTCCGCATACCGCAAAAAAAAAAAAAAAAAAAAAAGAATGAATTTAGAAGAAAGCAACATGCCAGGGATAAAGAAAACATGTCAGAGAACATGGTGAGGGGTTATGAACCAGTCAAGCAGGTTGCTCTATAAAAAGTATCATAGTAGCTACCAAGTTGGAAGAATGAAGCAAGAGATACCAAAGGACATAGACAGGGCAAGTACAGAAAATTCAAGGACTGAATTTGGACTTACATGTTGAATGTTGACGTTTTTGCCCATGGAGTTTTTCTTACATGTTTCATAATTTGTCTGTACTTCAGTCTTCCCTAAAGTATATTGGGATATTAATATTATCTATCTTATAGAATTCTGTGGAGGATTATACTGATATGTACAATATACACACATACACACACAAAATATGTATATGTATACATGTTACAACTGTGCTGGGCTGGCATGTAAAAATTTAGAAATAATTCAACAAATATCTATTTTTATTGTTTTATTACTATTTTGTTATTTTTGGAATGACATATTATAGAGTCTGGGACTAGATCCTTGATGTTGATGGATGTTCCTAAACATCCTTCAAGTATCTTGGGGCATATGATTAGTGGCAATTTTTTGCTCTGTTTCAACAATGCCTCTTCTCCAACCCCAGTAATTGAAGGTGAGGGATTGTGGCTTCTCTGCAGTTTGTAATTTCCTCTTATCCCTCAAAATCCTGACATTTGATTTAATCATTGTAAGTCCTGCTTGGATACAAGCACACATCAAATGTGATCCATGGCTCCAGATTCCCCATGATCATTGGCTGATTCTCTTATTACGACCAATAAAAATATTTTAATACTTTATTTCCTTAATAACTATGTATTAAGTGTCTGACATAGTTCATTTAATCTCCACGAGGTTATTGCAACTGCCCCTACTGTACAGATAAGACAACTGAGTGTCTGTCAGAGGTTAACTCACTTATACAAAATCAAATCACTTGGGTAAATTGGAAACCCTGGATTGGAACCAAGGGCTGTTTGGTGTTGGAGCTCAAGCTCTTTACTCTTCCTCCTGCTGCCTCCTCATAATTCCATCATCAAGTCATAATGGTGTCTCCTGTCTTGCACTGCACTCTCAAGAGGTTTGCCAATCCCTTACCCTGAAGCCATCTGCCTTAATCTTGTGATTTGGAAGGATCAAAGGCACATTCCTGAATTTCTCCCTTCTTGTCTCTATCTTCTGCTGAATGTTCTGATGTAGCCTCTCTCTCTCCCTTTAGTGAACACCTGCAGCCATCTGTCTGAGTCCCCTTCACTCCCCTGCCAGCTGATTAACCCCCCAGCATGCTAAATCCTGGTCGTTCACAGTAGCAGCAGCACCTCTTGGGAACTTAGAAATGCAGATTCTCAGGCCCACTCCTAACATCCTGCACCAGAAACTCCAGAAATGGGGACCTCTTGGTGATTCTGACACATGTTCAAGTTTGAGAATCACTGTGATAGTCTAGTAGTGTGGACATCACACAGATAGGCCCACACATTGTTTAGCCGTGTAAAAATGCTAAGTGGATCCTCTCTTGTTCAAATCAGTGAAATGATAAAATACAAAAATTTAAAAATATTCTCTCATTAGAAAATTCCGTTTTATCAATTGGATGATTACAATAAAACCAGGCCCTTGATAAGTGCTTCTATATGCAGGGGTGGGATGGTGCACAGAAGGAACAAAGGAATCCCATTGAAACATTAGGAAATTGTTGGCTAGAAACTAAACTCATGGACTCTGAGTTACAAAAAATGCAGCAGTTACATTTTGAAGACCCAAAAGACTTTGTTCTTATGTTGATTTCTGGGGAATGGGCCAGTCCACTTCTTATTCTACAACAAAATCTGCTATTTGCTTTCCAAATTCTTAAGGAAAATTAGAGAGAAATGCAGGGAATTAAGAAGAGGCCAATTACCAAAGGAAACAGAGAAATTTAATTATGACACAAAGGAAATGCCCTGAAGAAGCACTGCTTGTGAGGAAAACTATCTTAACAGGAAAACTGTTAAACTTGGATGAACTCAACAACGTTGAACTCTTACACAGCTAATTATACTCTTTCTTTATCCTGCTTTGCAGAACTAAGCAGAAATATTGGTTTGATTATGTGACACTGTCCAGATCAACCAAGGGTATCATATAATAAAAGGCATTTGTTCCATATTATGCTTCAAAAATCTGAAAAATTCCAAATTCCCAAGCACCACTGAACCCCTATGTTTCAAGGAAAGGATGAAGCAGTGAGCCAGGAAGCTGCATTCTTTATCCAGGTACCTTTCCACAGTGCACCTCTCACCATTCCCCTTTCACACCCAGTTCCCTCTTCCTCCTCCACTTAAACTAGCTCCCACACAACAGGCAAGAACCTTGCAGAAATGATCCTTCTTCTGAAATCCTTAGAGAGATAGAGTTGCTTTTCCTCTGTGCTCCCATTTTGCCCAACCCTTACCACAGAAGTGAAGTGATTTTCCTAATATCACACAATAGCACAGATTTGGAAACCAAGCTCACCCTTAGAAAAAGAGGTAAAAGAAATATAAGAAAGAAGTGTTGAGTACAAGCAGTGCCTCCACCTAGGTGTTCAAATGTCTTAAAACTCTTGGTTCCAAAAATTCAGAGAAGCACAAAGACTGTCCCATTCTGTAATCTCAGTAGGATACTCCTGAAGCATCTGCCTTCAGAAAGGGGACATTAGCCAGTCCCTCTCCTGAGTGGCTATTTCCTCTTCCATTCAGAAGCAGAGAAAGAGGTAACTTATTCATACTATGTTTCTTTTTTTTTTTTTAACATCTTTATTGGAGTATAATTGCTTTACAATGGTGTGTTAGTTTCTGCTTTATAACAAAGTGAATCAGTTATACATATACATATGTTCCCATATCTCTTCCCTCTTGCATCTGCCTCCCTCCCACCCTCCCTATCCCACCCCTCTAGGTGGTCACAAAGCACCAAGCTGATCTCCCTGTGCTATGTGGCTGCTTCCCACTAGCTATCTATTTTACGTTTGGTAGTGTATATATGTCCATGCCACTCTCTCACTTTGTCACAGCTTCCCCTTCCCCCTCCCCATATCCTCAAGTCCATTCTCTAGTAGGTCTGTGTCTTTATTCCTGTCTTAGCCCTAGGTTCTTCATGACCTTTTTTTTTTTTCTTAGATTCCATATATATGTTAGCATACGGTATTTGTTTTTCTCTTTTTGACGTACTTCACTCTGTATGACAGACTCTAGGTCTATCCACCTCACTACAAATATCTCAATTTTGTTTCTTTTTATGACTGAGTAATACTATGTTTCTTTATTCCTCTTTAACTGCTCCCCACTTCGCAATACAGCTCTTCTTAAGAGTCATCCATCATAACACCTAGCCTATGCTGCATTCAAGCCCTAATAGGTTCCTTTTTACCACAGGGAGATTATTGTTATGGCTTGAATGAGCAGCAGCTTGTATTTACTTCTCTTGTAAATCGTTCATTATCTTTGCAAGGAAGGACAGTTTCTTGCCATTTTATTATCTGAGATACTCATGTTAAATCACTTTATGTGCACTTTTATTTGCAAATCATATATATCCATCCTTCAATTTCAATTTTAGGAAGAATAAAATATTTACATCTTGAAGTTTGACAGCTTGAAATTTCTTTAAAAAATTTCTGATCAGTTTTTAAGCTGCAATAATCAGCTTCCAAAGACTGTAGCATTTTGCCTTCAATTCAGTTAATAAAATAACAGAAGATGTGAGGTGTGGACGTGCTAATGGTGGAGAACTTTGGCCCTGGAGACAGGCTGACATGGCTTTTATAGGAGGTGCTGCTTTTTACTAAAAGTGGGTTACTAAACATCTTTAAAAGCAGTAGTGATGGCTAATATTTATTCTAAGTTCCCTTAGTGAAAGTTACTGTGATAAGAAATTAACAAGTATTATTCTCTTTCAGATTTATGATAATCATGTGCAATAAGTACAAATGCTATTCCCATTTTACAGATGAGGAATCTGAGGTCAAACAACTTGCTCAGAATCACATAGCTGGTAGATAGGGAACTGGGATTAAAAACCAGGCAAGGTGTGCTCAAAGTCTACTCCTACTGCAATGTTCTTTTAAATGTGGGTTTCTTATTTTATAAAATGAGGATAATAATGTTGCCTATATGAGGGGTTCTTGAGAGGATGTGGAGAAACAGTGGGACTAAGACAGGCAGCACACTGCCTGTCTGGCTTTGTAAAGTCTCTTTCCAGAGACCACCATGAGAAACTTCCCAAGGTCACAGGCAAGTAAGGAGCTGAAGTTATGCAGGAACTTAAGGGAAAGTCAAACAGATGATAAAGAATTTTGGAGAAATTTAGAAGCTGGGAGCATTTAAATATAAGATTTGACACTTTGGGAAATAGCACCTAGTTCCTATTTTAGAATATATCACAACATATATACCTTATATCAGAAGTTCTGATAAAAGGAAAACTCTTCTCAGGAATGTAAAAGAAGTATAACTTGCTATGTGTTTTTTTACTCTCTTGGGGTTATTTTTTTCCAATCTTTCTCTTATGTTCACCTTTTTCTTCATACAGTTTTTTCCAGCAATATGACAGAACTATAAATGTTTTGCATGGTTTATGGCATTTATGGAAGGAAAAGAAGCAACTTTTTAACTGTTCTCTCTGTGCCAGGACCTTAGTTAGGCTCACTCCATCCTCACAAACTCTGTAAGAAAGATGCTGTTATCCCGTATCACAGATGAGGAAATTTGCCTTAAATCCAGGGAACAGGCCTTACCCTCTGTCTTGTCTGACATCCAGGGATAATCTCAAAAGAGTTGATTCTCACAAAGACCCATAAATAATAAACACTGCATCAACAATGAAAATCCTATGTGTCTGTTTTAAAGAAAAATCTTCAATTTGTTTCCCTTTTGTTTATTAATGTAGCAAATTACTCTCTTGTAGCTCTGTGTTTGATTCTCCAGGGAAGAGAAACCTGTTTTTACTTACTGTTTTTCTGACTATAGACTGACAACTGGTTTACCGCTCTGCATTCTCAATCAACTATAGGGGGCTCATTGCTGGGATCCAGGTACCGCAAGGGCAGAGCAACTGGTCCTTATTTTGAGAGAGCCGCAAGTTTAGAACTGTACTTAGAACTTGAGCCCTCAGCATTCATTTGCTAACTTTGGACTTGCATGGTTTGACTAGACATGAGATACAGATGAAGTGAGCTGAGTGTGCATTTCATTCCTCCTCCTAACCTTTACCATGAGCTTCCATGCACCCAAAATCATCTGTTCTTTACCTTATCATTTCAGCTCCTGCCATAAGAGGATTTTGCTAACTTACCTTAATTCTGAACCATAACCATTCTGTTCTTCCTGCAGATATTTTCCCCTTCTGCCTCCTTATTTCTCCTTTTATTCTAAGGTTGAAATTAAGTCACTTATTTCCAGAATTGCATGGTGTTTTTTTTGTTTTTTTTTTTCTTTTTTCCAGATTGGTAGCAATAAAATAATGAAAACTGAAGTCCTAAACACAGAAGATAGGGAGAAACTGAAGTTTCCTTTTTATATCAGAAACTTAGGCTCCCTGGAGGCTCTAACAGAGCTGATTGTCTTTCACTCTAAAATTGTCTCCTGGCACAAGCATAGAAAAGAGCATTTCTTTTTGCATTTTTTAAAAACACAGTAATGTAGAAAGGTTGATTTCAAAGACTTCAGGTGAATTAGCTTGATTGTATATCCCTGAGGAGATATTACCACAAAGGAAAAGAGCTAAGAGGGGAATATGCACTTAGGACTTAAGGATGCTAAGAGTTTGTACTTGGTCATATAAACCCAGGTGAAAGAAATAGGGAAGGGAAGAACATTGCACTTGAAAAAAATTCCAGGATCTGACTTCATAGAGAGAGAGAGACCCTGGCTTAGTCACATTGTCCCCTGAGACTTGGTTTCTTTCAGCTGTGCAAAATGTCAATGCTATTTTCGTTTAGATTAATAAAAGAGTATCAAGAGAGAAGAGGAAAGTAGTGGTGCTGCTAAAATCTGCAGCCATCCTTGGCTCTTCCCTTCAGGTCTCACTCCAAAAGAGGACCTTTCCCCCACATAAAAAATAGCCCTCTTCCTGAGCATTGATTTCTAATACATCCCCATCCTTTGGGATGCTGTTAACCAATTACAGCCTTTCTCCAATATCAATTCCATTCTCCCTCCAATATCTTCATCATCACTTTCTTAACTGGTTCTTTCCATAAAGAATTTAAAACACTTGAGTCTCTCTCATCATAAGGAAAGAAACAAACCAAACATGATTTTCTTTTGACCCCATGACCCCTTCATGAATTGCTCCCTCATTGTCCTCCTCTAAGAGCCAATCATTCCATTTTCTTTAGAGGCTTTCCCCACTTTATCCAATTTCCCACTCCCTCCTCATCTCTGTCCCCTCTTCTCCTTTCTATTTTCCCTTTTAAACATTTTCCTTTTGTCTTCTGATAGTCACCTCTATATCGCCACTAATAGTATTTTTACAAGACATTATTTGTTGGCTTTGGCCATGAAAGGTGAGAATTCAACTTTTTTTTTCCCTTGCTGTTTCTCTACAATTTTGATAGTTATTATTTTATTTCCATTTCTCTTCTAAGCTCTTAATTTTATATCATCTTTGTGGTTTTCCCTCACTGAGATGAAAATATGATTACACCCTTCTTTCTACTTTACCTTCCCCACTGCTCCCCCCTATATTCTGTTAACTGTAACTTGACTTTTACATTGAAAAAAAATATATAAATTTTTTTCTGTTTTCTAAACATTATTCTGTCTTCTGTGTTTTGTCAAAGGTTGATCCTTAAAGGTTGACATCAACTAAACAGTGTTCAATCCATTTTCTTCTTTTTTGCATTGTTGAAATAAAAACACGTGTTTCTTTACCTTCTTGCTAATATTTTTTTCCCTTCTTAGTAATTCTAATTTGGGATCCATCCCACATTTATTTTTGCAGTTTACAGGTTTAATATTCTAATTTAGACCAGTAACTTTCTAAGCCTGATTCTCAACAGTGACTGTGATTTTTGTATATTGGGTTCCTGCTCTAACTCATATCTACCTCAAGCCATATTTTGCTACTGTCAATTCTGTGAATTCTATTAAAATTTGATGCATACAACTGCCTGTAATATTTTTAAAATGTTTATACTTAGGATATATATTTGTGGGAGGTGGTGGCTTTTACTAAATTCAAATCATAAAATAAATGTTATTTGAGAAGCACATATTCATGAGAAATTAAATATTTAATACATATTTTTAGAAAGGAAGATGCCCTTAGACTTGTCTGAGCATTTTTTAAAGGTAATAATAAATAACAGAATGTTCAAACCACCAATAGTTTACTTTCTAGAGTTATCCAGAGAACTGAGATGAGTGGAAATTTTCATATATAGAGATGAGATTAGAAAGATACATTTGCAGATAGAACGTGATAAAATAGAAACACTCCATACTCTTATTTCCCTATCATTGCTTTATTATATTCAACACCCTATAAAATCATAGTTGTTTTAATCATCTTCATGATCATCATTATAGTTACCAATGTAGAATTTCAAAATAAAGGAACAAATCAAATTACAAAAATTTCCTCTGAGTCTTCCTCATTTCCAAGCCCATTAGCCTTATTATTATTTTTTTTTAAATTTTGGCTTTATTGAGGTATAATTGGCATAGAACATTGTAAGATATTTAAAGTGTACATTGTGGTAATTTGATATACATATATATTGTGAAAGAATTCTCCCCATCTAGTTAACTAACATGTACATCACCTCATATATTTGCCTTTTATTTTTCTTTTTTGTGGGAGAATAGTTAAACTCTATTTTCAGCAAATCTCAGTTACGTAATACAGGATACTGTTATCAACTATAGTCAACATATTAGATTTTCAGACCTTATTCATATTATAGTTGAAAGTTTGTACCCTTTTACCAACCTCTCTCTATTTTTCCCACCTGCGACCACTGGCAACTGCTCTTCTACTCTGTTTCTATGAGTTTGACCTTTTATTTATTTATTTATTTTTTAGGTTTCACATATAAGTGACACCATGTGTCTTTCTCTGTCCAGCTTATTTTGCTTAGCATAATGTTCTCAAGATCTGTCAATGGCAGGATTTTCTTATTTCTAATAGCTGAATAATATTGCTGATACAGGGTGTATATATACCTCATACTTTCTTATCTACTCATCCATTGACAGACACTTAGATTGCTTCCATATCTTAGCTATTGAAAATAATGCTGCATGGGGGTGCAGATATCTCTTTGATAGTCTGTTTTCATTTCCTTTGGATACATACCCAGAATTGGGATTGCTAGATCATATGGAGGCTTTATTTTTAACTTTTTGAGGAACTCCATACTATTTTCCATATTGGCTGTATCAATTTACATTTCCACCAACAGTGCACAAGAGTTTCCTTTCACTGCAGTCTTACCAACACTTGCTATCACTTACCTTTTTTTGTGATAGCTATTCTAACAAAGGAGAGGTAATATTTCACGTTGGTCTTGATTTGCATTTCCTTAATGATTAGTGATGTTGTGTACCTTTTCATATACGTGTTGGCCACTTGAGTGTTTTATTTGGAAAAAAAATCTATTCAATTCCTCTGTCCATTTTCAATCAGATTGTTTACTTTCTTTGATATTAAGTTGTATGAGTTCTTTATACTCTGGATATTAATCCTTTATAGCTTTGCAAATATTTTCTTCCATTTTGTAGCTTAGTTTTTCATTTTGTTGATGGTTTCCTTTGTTATGCAGAAGTTTTTAGTTTGATGTACTCTCACTTGTTTATTTTTGCTTTTGTTGTCTTTGCTAGTGGTGTGAAATCCAAAATATCATTGCCAAGACCTACATCAGGAAGTTTATCCCCTATGTTTTCTCTAGAGTCTTATGGTTTCAGGTCCTACATTTAAGACTTTAATTCATTTTGAGTTGATTTTTGTGAATAGTGTAAGAGAGGGGTCATTTCATTCTTTTGCGTGGCTGTCCAGTTTTCCCACCATCATTTATTGAAAAGACTATCTGTCCCCCATTGTATAGTCTTGGGGTTTTTGTCATAAATTAATTGACCATATATGTGAGGGCTTATTTCTGGGCTCTATATTTTCTTTCATTGATCTATGTGTCTGTTTTTATGCCAATACCACACTATTTTGATTATTATAGCTTTGTAATGTAATGAAATTAGGAAATGTGATGCTTCCATCTTTGTTCTTTTGCAAGATTGCTTTGACTCTTTGGAATCTTTTGAAGTGTCATACAAATTGTAGGCTGTCTTGTTCTATTTCTATGAAAAATGCCATTGGAATTTTGATATGGATTGCAGTAAATCTGTAGATAACTTTGGATAATATAGATGTTTTTAACAATAGTACTTCTCCTAATCCATAAGCATGGGATATCTTTACATTTATTTGTGTCTTCCACAATTTATTTTATCAGTATCTTATTCTTCAGTATACAGATCTTTTACTTTCTTGATTAAATGTATTAGTAGTTCTTATTTCTTTTTTTGCAATTTTTGTGCATGTGATTGAATTTTAACTTTTTCTGTGTATAGAAATGCAACTGATTTTTGTATATTGATTTTGTTTCCTGCAACTTTACTAAATTTATTTATTCGTTCTTATAAATTTTTGGTGGGGTCTTCAGGTAAACCCATTAGTGTTAATTTCCAGTGTGTATTACTTTTCTAAAAGTACTATTTCATTCTTTTAATCATATTCTAACAGGGTGTTTTAATCCAAGTTTTCTCTCCCTTAGTTTATCTTTATGCTTATAAGCTCTGACATAAAAAAAGAAAAAAAAGAAAGAAGGAAAGAAAGAAAAAAAATAAGAAAAGGGAGATGGCAGAGGTCAAGCAAATAAACTAATACTTTTCTTTGAAAGTAGAATATACCACTTATAGCTTCAATGATTTCAAGTTTAAAATCTTTCAGAGTTCAGATGTAAGCAAGAGGGTCAGAAAAAACAAGATTTGGTTTATAAAAGAAGAAAAGAGCTTGCTGCCCTGTATTTCAATCCATTTGATGTTAGCACAGTACCAGCTCAGTGAACATTTTTTAAATGTCATTTACTCATGACAGAGGCAAACAATCTCACCTCCTGAAGGTGATACTTTGTTAAGAAGCATAATGCCTTCCTAATAAAATCCAGGTGATTTATAGCAGGTACACAGAAGAAGCAGATTTGGGATAAAAATTGACAGTTACCCAAATATCAGAAATGCCAGCTGCTGCATTTTTGTTCCCTCTGGAAAGGAATTCACCCTCTTGCTGGGAACCATCTGCACAGGAGTAGGAAGAAACATTCCCAGGAAGTCTCTTCATATCTATGTGCTAAAATAATCTAAACAGACTCTTATCACCCTCTTTCATGTGGTTAATAATAATAAAATTAATAATACATATTTTAATACCAATTCATCATAAACTAGCAAGAATAATAATTAAAGATATTAATGAATAACTAAACATTTGGGGTGATGTGTTCATTTAAGTTTGAGTATCCCTTCCTTTAAGCCTTCCTCTCTGATCATGCCCAATCCCACAAGGACTAAGGACTCTTCATGGCACCCTACCGTAGCATCCTGAGCTTAACCTTTACAACAACTGACACACGGTATTTTAATCATTGCTTTCCTTTGTTTTGTTTACTGAGATTAGAGATTACATCTCACTTGAATATATATCCCCAATATGTGGTTTAGTTCCTGGTGTATAATAGGCACTTAATAAATTTTAATGAATGAATGAATTCACAAAGCACTTGCACACACAATTTCTCATCTGATTACTATAATTATACTGCTGAGTTGAAAGCACGGAAAATTTTATTAGCACCCCTTTCACAGATGGGAGGGAGCAAAAATGATTTGGGACATGACTTACAAATGTTATACTGAAAATCAATGGCAGAGGCAGTGTTTCAAGCTCTGCTCTTTCAAGCTGCTACCTTGCAAAGAGAGATGATGATGAACAACAGATTTAGTGCCCACGTCTCCTTGGACCCTAGATGTGTGCTACAAAATGAAAACCCTAAATAAACTAACATTTTTTATCATTTGTAATCCATAAAGAATGATATGGCCAAAAGTGACCATTTATGTATTCATTCAGGGGGAGCCTATTTAGAGACTAACTGGTTAGGTTTTCACTCCTAACATCTAATCCCTTGCACATCATTATCCATGCTGTAGCCAAGTGAACTTTCCAAAAGGTGATTCTGTTGTTTCCTAACTTAAAACCTTCCAAGGGCTCATGGTACCTTAAACCATTTGCTTTGCAACATGATCCTTTATGACGCAATCCCTTCTTACTACATCAGCTTCATCAAGATGCAGTCTACCCTCTCTGCTGGGAAACTCTTGTCTCATTGGTCTTCTATACTTCCTCAAAAGTGTATATATTCCCCAAAAGTGGATAAGGGATGGTAGAAAAATGGATGTTATATGTGTGAATATATATGTATATCTATAGTAACAAAGATATGAACATGTAGTACACAGTGTGTGAGTAAATTAATGTGGAGGTCTTCTGAAAAATAAAGACCTGCATCATAAGGTATTATTATAGCCATTTAAAATAGTGCCTAGGGCTTCCCTGGTGGCGCAGTGGTTGAGAGTCCGCCTGCCGATGCAGGGGACACGGGTTCGTGGCCTGGTCTGGGAGGATCCCACATGCCGCGGAGCGGCTGTGCCGTGAGCCATGGTCGCTGAGCCTGTGCATCCGGAGCCTGTGCTTCCCAATGGGAGAGGCCACAACAGTGAGAGGCCCACATACCGCAAAAAAAAATAAAATAAATAAAATAAAATAGTGCCTCAAGTGGCTATTTATTTTCTCATTTAGGGAGCATTTATTGAAATCTATAATTATATCCCTTACTAGAGAGAGCCTTCCAACTTCCTCATGTACTTTAAAGCCCTCTGTCCTGGGTTTCTAGAGGACCTTAGAACCTTATATTTCTCCTTTCATAAAACTTATCTTTTTTTCCATGTCTGTCTCCACCATAGACTCTAGGTTCTGTGAGGCCAGAAAACCTGTTTACTTTATTCATCACTATGTCCTCAGGATTTAGTAGAGTTCCTGTCATATAGTAAATGTTCAATAAATATGTTTTGGATGAATAAATGATGAAAAGACATATGAATGTAACATGCTGGACTTGGCTTAAGTGAAAAAGATAGAAAATTGAAATGCATTGTGATAAATACTGTGAAAATACATCTACTGGTTTGTCTTTTAAGCATCCTCTTTCTTTTACTTCTTTTGGGGAATCATCTCGTCTCACTTCTTTCACTCTTGGCATCATTGGTTCAGGCAGGCTGACCCAAAGTCTTATCCTCAGGATGTGCATGTGGCCAAAACAAGGATGCTTAATGTCAGTAGAGGCACCTTGACTGAGACTAATAGGAAAGGGATATCATCTTCCCTCTATTGTTGTTTAGTAGAATATAAGCCTATATCTGCAGGGAGCCCTGTCTTTGGACCGCTTGAGCAGAGTCCACTAAATAATGACATCATTACCTGTGAGAGAAGAATTGAGCTAGCAAAAGAGAGACCAAATTCCAAAAACATTTTTGGAAAATTCTATCAGGTCATGCCTGAATTTAGTGAGCCTTTTAAATTGTTCTTGTAATCAATAGTCCACTTTAACTTAAACTTAATTTTAGTTTAAGTTAGCTTGAATTCAGTTTCTGTAAGCTTCAGTGGAAAATATTTGAACTCATGTACACAGGCAAGTAGAAGAGACAATGGGAAGGAGGAGGCTTTAAAGAAGCCCACATAGAGAAGGTTATACCTGAAGCTAAACTCAAACTAGTGTTGTTAATACTTGCAGAAAATCAAACCTGAACTTGGTACTAATTGCATTTTTGGAAGTCATGTTCTTGATAGAAGGCAATGAGTCATACAGAAATGTATAGCTTTATTACCTGGAAACAAAATATGCCTAAGACTCATACTTATACTTAGCCAATAGTCTTCCCTTCCCTGATCCTCAGTTATCTGGGTGTTGCAGGGAAGCATAACTTCCAAAGTTGTGTACCTACTAGAGTGGTGGAAAAAGCAAAAGATCTTGAACCCACTCTAATTGCAACATCTAAAGATAGTATTAAAATACCACAGGAATGTTTTTCAATTGCAGAGATTTTCCTCTTTCTTATCTGTAAAAATTGGACAGTAATACTTATGTCAAAAGGATGAGATAACATACAGCAAAGACACTGGCATATAGCAATCAGTTTTAGTTTAGCTAGCCAAAATGTTCTACTGAGAGAATCCTGGATCATGAATTCTTACAGGAAAAGATATTACATCACTTCTCTAATTTAAGTATAAAGTCTAACACAATTTGGACATTCAAATGTTTGTGAAGGAAACAAAACTTTCTCAAAAGACCAGCATAGGCTCACTGGACCCAGTTCGTCATTCAACTCTCTTTTCTGTCCACTGTAACCATGCATGGCTCTATTTTCACTACTCCATGGAAATATCTTATGGAAATATCTCATCTCCAAGTTCAATAGATATATTTTAGCTGTTACCTAACTTAACCTCTAGGCAGCAATTACATTCCATGGGCCTTTTGGGCCATTTTTCCTTTCTTAAAACTATCTTCTCTAAGTTTAAATAACCCACTTTCATTTTCTTCTCCTTAGTAAATACCTGCCTCTGGGTAGTCTTTCTGTATCTGATCATTAAAAGCTGGTGTTTAGGGGCTACTAGGGGCTGAGGGGAGAAGAAAATGGAGAGTCAGTGTTTCATGGTTACAGAATTTCAGTTTAGGAACACAAAAATATTTTGGAGATGGATGGTGGTGATGATATCACAACATTGTGAATATACTTAATGCCACAGAATTAGGCACTTAGAAATGGTGAAAATGGTAAATGTTGTGTTATGTATATTTTATTACAGTAAAAATGTTCATGTTGATCCAAATTGTGTCCCTGCTTTCTTTGTTCTTATCATTCAATACTTTTTTTTGGACTAATCCCATCCAATTCCAAACTTTCAGCTAACTCTTATGCCTTAAGCTATCACTTATACTTAATTTAAAAATATATTACCTCTAGTTTCAAATGATCCCCTAGCTCCATCAATTCAGTCATTCAGAAACCATTCACTGCATGCCATTTTCGTGTCTAGAACTGGACTAACAATTAGGAGTAAGCTATGAACCAACAGATATTTTCATTTGAATATCTGTTCTAGTCTGGGTTTACCCAGAAGTAGACCCCAAGACAAGGCTTGAATACAGATAATTTGTTTGGGTTATAAGAAGCACAAGAGAATTGGTGAAGTGAGACAGAGAATAGTGTGTTAATGAGGAGTTAGATATCACTGTGGAATACAAGAATTTCATCCTTTTGGAGACCCTCTGAAAACTGTGTAAAACTACCTGGGAATTATCCCACCAGAGTTTTGGAAAGTTATCACATGAATCAACAACTCCCATCTCCCACTGTTTGAGGGTTGCCCCCAGGAGCATCAACTATCTCATACTTGTAGATTGTGCCTGTTTGAAACAGAACAAGTCCCAATGATATTGGAGAAATTTTTCAAAGAAGAGGGACTCAGATCCAGACTCCTGAGATAAGGAATTAACAGTGTGCTGAAAACTACACTCTACAACTACCCTGGAGAACTCAAGTAGACCAGGACAGTGTGGACCAGTGAGACAGCTTGGGACCTGGGACCATTTGCAGCAGTGCTGCAATGCTTGCACCTGGACAAACCTCTCCTCGAGCAACAAAATACAAAGAAACTATATGGGACTACAACTAACTGCATGCATGCTCAGTAAGGGCAAATTATAGACAGAAAGATACAAAAAGACCAAAAAACCCAACTGCCACTTCTGAAGAGCTGGGAGCAAAAACCAGGTGTCAGGAGCAAAAGCAGGGTACTGTGCCTGACCTCTGCACTCAACACCACAAAGGGGTGGGCAGAACACCTAAGCCACCCCTCTGGCCTGACTCCTGGACATACCCCTGCCCTCACCTCATATAAGGAATCAGCTTGCTCCTGCTCTGGGAGTGAGCAAGGTAATCTGTTACTTGTTCTTTCTCCTTTACTGCTGCAGTAGGGGCCCCAATAAAGCCTTGCCTGAATTTCTTGTCTCGCCTCTAGTCAAATTCTATTGATTGGGGAAGGCCAAGAACCCTGGTCTGTATCACCAGGACAGCAGCACTTGTTACATCTCCTGGGCCTCTCAAATCAGCATTCCCCAAACTAAACATTCAGTCATCTCTCTCACACCTGTTCCTGTGTCTTCTCATCATAGTAAATAGCACCAGTATATATCCCAATCAAATGTGAAACACAATGTCACCATTATCACAGTTATTATTCAGTAAGTGATATTTTCCAGCCACTGAAACAAGTTTATTTACTGTCTCTTACATGTTCAAAAATGCTGCAAGAAGGAAGTATGTTTCTTATTCTATAAGTAAATGTAAAGATCACAGCCTTCAAGTAATTTGCCCAAACTCATAGGATTGTGATATAATAGAAGCAGGTTTAAGATCCAGATCTGACTGATTTCCAAATATAGACTCTGAACTATTTTATTATATATATACATATATATAATTTTTATTATACATATACATACATATATAATTTTTATTTTATATATATATCATTTTCTGCTTCTGTAAAATGAGGATAATGTTACTTCTTCAAAAACACTGATGTAAGAATTAAATATATTAGCACATATTTAGTATCTGACATGGAGACTATCATCACAGATATTTCATACATGTTGATGGCCCGGACTGGTCCATCTCTTTCTTGGTAAAGCAGTTGAAACAAAAGCACCCAAAACAAAATTTTTAAAAAGAGTGCTGTGCTTTCTTTTTGCTTCCAGTGCCTTGTATAATGTCTGAAATAATAGTAGATGTTCAATAATGTGTTCATTTTTCCTCAGTTTTTTCCCTTAAATGTCTCCTATCTTCCAAAATCTACCACTTCAATTCTTTTTCCACTTGCACTAAAATGATATAGCCAAAATGAAAACTGCATTGCACTGCATCCTTGCTTAAAGCGTTCAAGGATTATCAACACTTACACTGTAATCCACAGTTTTTCAGCGTGTTACTGAATGTGCTTCATTGTCTGTGTTGTTTTCCTATACACACAACACCCAGCTCTTCAGGGTTCCCTGTTGGTTCTGGGATACTTCCCTCTAAGGCCTCTGTGCCTTCACTCTGCCTGGGATCTTCTCTCAAACTGATTTTCACCCCCAGATCAGGTTACTCATGCTCTGTGAATACTTCTTTACTTGACTATTGAGCTCCATACCTTCCTCCAATCCAGTCTATAAGTTCCCCCTTAGTATGTCCTCCATGCCTTATGCATACTCTGTAATAGTACCTATTGCATCCAGATGCTGCACTCCACAAGAGAAAAGATTATAGTTTATTATATTTATTATATTTAGTTTATTTTATTATATTTATATATTATATTATATTTATTATATTTAGTTTATTTATTATATTTAGTTTAACTATATATATATAGTTTATTATTTCTTTAATCCTGAAATCTAATCAATGAGATAATAAATGATTAATTATATCGTTTAGTGAGTTAATTGAATGCAGTTGTAGTTCACGCTAACCTTTCTAAAATCTACAAAGAAATGGTCTCGAATAGTTTTATAGGTAGAAGTTACATTTTAATAAGTCATGATATGTAAGTAAGGCTAGTTGATTAAATAACATTTTTGCACAGATTGATCTGGAACTAAAAGGAGATAAAAGAACATAGTTTTTTAACTAGTGGGAAAATCTACCAAGTCACAGTTTATATATTATGCTTTCTCTTCCCTTGAGGGCTATGGGACTGGGAACCAGTCTGAGAATGTGTGAACACTTAACCACCAATCTTAGTTTTGTTTTTGGCTTTTGGGAGTCTCAGAGAAGAGCAAAAGCAGAAAACAAAGGTCTCATTTTAAATTCTGTTACACAAAGTTATAAACATGTGCTGGATATAATACACGGGGGTTTTGAATGCCAGGCCAAGGAAACTGGAAAACGTTAAAAATGCTCCAAACTAAGTTTTAGAAATGTTTGTTCTTGCCTTTATATGTATTTCTTTGTCTCTGCTTGCAGGTTCCACTAAAGCTCAAAAGTTTTAATGGCACAGGCACTTTGGAACCCAGCGAAAATTTGGTTTTTATTATATGCCCCAGATAATAAATCAGCTCCTATTGATTTGCAACTTGACTGAGGTCTTCTAAAAAGACTTAAATTTCTTTTCTGGGTTGTTAGATTGGACCGATTTCACTCAATTTTGAATTTCATTACAAACTGCCTTCTGCATTCAGTGGAAAGCTGATTTCCTTTGCAAACCCACCAAACGCATCTCTCCAAACTGTAGTTGAACTTTTCTTAGTGGGATGTCTGCAACCTCCATGATAAATATTGATCTTGTATTCAGACATTCTAAAATAAAACATTTCCCATTTTCATGTGTTTCACCCTGTGGAGGTAAATCCTCCAAAGAAGAGGCTAGTCTTCACCTCTCATCAAATAACTAGTACTACCAATTTCTATTGAGCCAAGAGAATCTGAATAGGTTTTCAAATGCCTTTTCCCAAAATCACCTTTTAGAACTTGAAGTCCAATAATCAAACGCATATTGAGAATTTGTGGTGTCAACAAGAAAATTACAAGCATGCTCACATATAATCTACGCCTGGGAAAGGGATTTCTTTTCACTGATGGAAAACTGATCATTTTGCCTAAGACTACAGATGTAAATACCTAATGGATATATTAAATTTTAAACAGTAGAAAAAAAATAAAAGCATTATTTTTTTGTTTTTTTTTTTTTTTTTTTTTGCGGTACGCAAGCCTCTCACTGTTGTGGTCTCTCCTGTTGCGGAGCACAGGCTCTGGAGGCGCAGGCTCAGCGGCCATGGCACACGGGCCCAGCCGCTCCGTGGCATGTGGGATCTTCCCGGACCGGGACACGAACCCGTGTTCCCTGCGTCGGCTGGTGGACTCTCAACCACTGCGCCACCAGGGAAGTCCGCATTATTGGTTTTTGATTAACATGCCAGAGGTCATTCTGCCTCTAGCTCGAGTCTTTCTAAATTCATCTATCAGTTAGAGACATACTAATCTTCTCCCTAAAATCTCAGTTTTATTCTGTTACATCTGAGCCCCTCAAATTTTACTGTTTCTCCATGGTTTAAATTTCCAAAGTCTTAGCCTAAGGATCTAAATCCTTTGTATTCTGATTCCAGCTTATTCTTGCAGACCCATTCCTCTCAATTTCTGCAAGAATGGACTCTTTTCTTAAGTACCTTGGCCCAGTAAAGATATAGAATTTTCTAGCTTTTCCCTGTCTGTATCTCAAGGACACCAAGTTCTCTCAAATTATTTCATAATTGACAAATTTTAATACCACAAAACCTTAGACAAGGACTTAGGAGTAGGTTTATTTGGGTGGTACCCCTGAATACAATTGTGAGGGAGTGGGGAGAGTGTGACAAGGAGAGGAAGGTACATTATGAAGTAGGTTACCATGGTGGAATATGGGACTCAAAGCTCTTGGGGAATTTCAAGTCTGCTAGGATGAGCTTAAGCATTACCTTTCTGAAGGCTGGAACAAGGGGCATTTACCCCCTAACTTTCATTTCCCAATAGTGGGGAATTCACTTGGAGGCATTTATTCACCCACCCTTCTGTGCTGTACCAGGTACATGAGCTAAATAACCTTCAGTGACTTCAGAGAAATCATTGCAGTAGAAAAGCAGTCTCACTAGGTATGTTTGGGGTGGGATGCTGTCAGGGTAAGTGAAACCATCCACTGGAATGTCACTGAAATCAGAAGTGGGCTGAGGGACATGGTTTGGGGCACCAGTAGCATTGGACCATCTTCCACTGGCATTAGAGTAAGGCCCAGAGCAACTCAGGTTTGCTTTCTCCTTATTCCTGACTTCAGATGGACTTCCTGGCTTCTGGTTTTATAGCTTCTCAGCAGTTCATGGGTTCTATTAATGGCCTCATGAATGGCTTCTCACAAGAAAACATGCCCCCAAGACCTCCAGTCATTATGTGGTTCCATAGTTAGCAGTCCTTCTTCCAGTGGACTGAGGGATACAGACATTACATTCCTCCCCAAACCCTGTCCTTCAACCAAATGCTGTGCTCAGTGACCACCAATGCTTAGAACCTTCTTTCTATACAGTTCATCTTCCCACATCCCCTTTATAACCACTATTTAACATCCCTTATTTAACATCAATTTTGAGTTTTAGAAAACAGCTTTATGCTTCAAAGTTCCACCTGGCTGCTGCATCATCTATGACATGTTTTATGATTGTCCCAATATAAAATGATCCCTCTTTTCTATTAATTCCTATGATAAAAACAAAAAGAGTAATTATTTCTCTATGAAATGAAAATGTCAACAGATACACCCTGTGCTTTTAGATTCAAATCAATGTAGAATTCACCCTTTTCAAGCATTCCAGGGATTCTGGGAGGAAATCACTCACATTTTCTCCAGGTACCCCTGATTAGCAGTTTCTGCTGCTTCTGAATTAATTCAATTTGTGGATCATCATGGAGATGATGTCTCTATTCACACATGCCAAAACAAACCTGATATGTAGCTCTCTTCTCTTGAGTCCAGCAACAAAAATAACAATAACATACCTATCCATCTATATGAAACTTCTATTTGCACAGAAGAATGAAAAAAAATTCTAATGTATCACTGGAATACAAAAATTACATTGGCCATTTATACCAAATAGGGATTCAGTTTTCTTCTGTGTTAATGAATGTCATGCAATCATACCTCCCTTTATTCTGTCATGCCTCTCTTTACCTCAATCCTAAATCCCTTTTCATCTTATACTCTGAGTTCATTTCTTTCAAACCATACTCTCAACCCTCAGAATCAACCCCAATGTGACCATCAAGGTGTTTACCTAATAAGGTCTTTTACTTCCCTCAAAGAAACATGGAAAATAATATTTTGCCTTTAAAGGTGTAGTCATCAATAGAAGATAGACATGGATCTGGAAATGGTGAAGTGTCTTCTAAGAGAGATCCTCACTGGATTCTACTCTAAGGGCCCAGATACTGCTTAACTAGCCCCCAGTAATGACAAGACACTAAGAGAATGAATCACGAAGTAAACAAATACAAAACTAATATGTTCTCAGTGTGTCATTTTATCAGTTTACAATGAGAAATATAATCATCTTGTGGGCCAGAGATGTTCAGATCTCTTGTTTAGCCTTTTCTTCCTCTGTAGCTAATGAACAGGGACACCAAATCACAACCAGAAACAGTCATTAAGTAACCATGTGAAATCATTGTCAGAGAGTGTAAACAATCAAAGTCTTTGTCATCAGTGCAGTATCTCTTTAATGCCCTTCAATAGGCATGAAAACAAGAACTGTGAAAAAAGTCCCATGGTCAAGGGCAATTGGGCTAATATATTCATGGTGATCCTTGCCAGTGACAGCTGATAGCTGGACACTGATCATAAATTCCTCTGATTCTTCTCTTTCTATACTACAAGGCAAACCCATTCTTATGGGCACATTATTTTATAAGTATATTAATATATTTGAAAATGTCACTCTGGAGTCTAGTTATCCCAGGCACTATATTCTGCTTCAGATAATTCTACATCTCTTTTCTCTGTCTTTTTACATTATCTTACAGCTTAATTTCTCTCTGTTCCAAGTTCTTAGAGCAGTTACATACTTTGGTTCAGGCACAGCACTGATACTTTACAATTTGTGGCTCTAGTCTTTAAAACTCACATTACAAGTTACATTTCATTAGGGTGCATTTTATAGTCTATATCTTCTATTCAACTGATATTTGCCTCATGATAGATATTTGTTTATAGTCCCAGTATTTTCTTCTTTAATTATGAGCTCTCTAAAAGCAAGGGCAAAGTCCAGGGACAGTAGGAGACCTACAGATATGTGAACTATACTATATAAACTGAAATGCAAATGAATAACTGTAGCACCATTTCACAAAACTTATAAAAAGGCAAAAAAACTGTCTCAAATACTGTTGATAAAAAGTCGTCATTAGGTTTAATATTGAGGAATTGAAGATGATTTTTTTTTCTGAAAATGAGTAACATTGGCCTTGATACAGGGCCATGACCTACCCAATGAAGAAGAGTATGTGATGAAAACCACACTGGTCACTTCAAGAATTATAAGACCCAGGGAGAGAGATTGCATCCAGGAAGAGGGATGTGATGGGCTTCCCTGGTAGCGCAGTGGTTGCGAGTCCGCCTGCCGATGCAGGGGACACAGGTTCGTGCTCTGGTCCGGGAAGATCCCACATGCCGCGGAGCGGCTGGGCCCGTGAGCCATGGCCGCTGGGCCTGCGCGTCTGGAGCCTGTGCTCCACAACAGGAGAGGCCATGACAGTGAGAGGCCTGCGTACCGCAAAAAAAAAAAAAAAAGGAAGAGGGATGTGATTTGCCAAATGGGATGAGAAACACATTTTAAGTTAAATGATGGATATATTATCATTGCATGAGAATCAGCACGAGAAAATGAGAAGCAAGGTGGGTAAAACTCAGTAGGTGAGTTTGAGGTATCGCTCTTCTTCTTGCTGCTGAGACACCTTTGTAAATTTCTGTTACCTCATCTGTACAGTAAGGATGATAAAATCTGCCTTAGAGAGCTGTTGTGAAGATGGCTTTGTAATAGCTCGTATTTATTGAATATGCACCATGATCCACCTAGGGACTCTGCTTGTATAATCCCATACAATCCTTCTAACAATACCGAGATAGGTATTAATACTTACTATGGAGAAAAAAAGGCACAGGGAGATCACTCGGTGTCATGCAGGTAATGTATGTTAGAGTTAGAATTTGACGCCAGCATTCTGATCCTAGAGGCTCTCTGCTCTTAAGCCAGGTTGCTGCACTGCCTCCTAAATGACCCATTACCTTATTAAAGATTTCCTTTTTTGAGACAATGTACAAAAAGTCTTTATACCAGAATTTATAACATAACAAAGACCATTTCTTCTTACTATTTTATTGTTATTAAATTTATAATTATCAAATTCTATGGAAAATTATTAGCCTGGATGTCAGGCAACCTTAATTCTGGTGTTAGCTCTGTCACTAACAAGATGTATGGCTCTGGGCAAGTCGCTTCCTTCTCTGGCACTTATTTTTCTCGCCTGTAAAATAAAGCACTGATATTGTCTGAACTTACTTTTTGTCCCAATATCTTATGATTCTTAGGGAAATTTAAGAACTATTCATTAAACATCTTAGAGGTTCCACTAAACATACATTAAAGTCTTTAACTTTGTTTCCTGAGTACGTGGTTTTACTAAGTATTTTAGAGAGGATGCCGGATTGGAGGGGAATTAATAAAGCTAGCATTGTGTGTGTGTGTGTGCATTATGTACGAATGAGAAGAAACTGAGCAGAAAAAGAAAAGCGAGTAGAAATCTCATTTTCATTGTCCAGAAAGAGGCTCAGAGCCGCAGAAGTGGAGAAATTTCACTGCCTGTCCAGAATTATCTTGGATGTCCCTTGAAATAAATTGATCCAGGGTCCTAACATATGTAATTTCAATTTCGTTAATGGTGGGTTTGCAGCATTAGCGGCAGTTGCCAAAAAGTGTTGACATTTATTACAGGCTCAGACATGGAGAAAAATGATTCTTCACATGAATACATTTGCCTAAAGCAATGATAGTCTCAGAGGGAAATCATAAACAGAAAGAAAATGCTACTTGACTGCCCTCGAATCTTGAAAATCCTAGAAAGGCTCAAGAACAAATAATTAGCTAAATTCAGAAAAATTTGCTTCTCTTTTTCCTTAGCTCATTGTCATGGATTCTGCTGGTGCTCTGCCAATATCCTCTTGGTACTTTCCATTTTGTGTGTGCCAGTGACCTGCTCAGGTACCTGTGCTTCTCTGCCTGGGGGCTTTCTCTGGTTGAGCGAGGGGCAGGCCAGAGGTACCAGGTGGTTGATACTCCTGTGAAAAGTCCTCAGGTAATGCCACTTAGCACCTACTGGATGAGTATCTCAGCTTCCTCATCCCTCAGGTAGGAGGGACTTTGAGGTCTGTTCACAGTGTTCAGACGTCCTGAGCAAGATTGAGCCCAAATGCCCATGTCATTAGCATGCTCACTAATACACCTTGAATTGGCTTCTGTTTTGGCTTTGAGAATACACCTGCCAGATCTCTGACTGCAGGAAATTAACTGCGAGCCCCATCTGCTTTCTGTTCTCAACTCCAGCACTTTTGCACCAAGACCATGCTTCCCATGGATTTCTCTCAGCCAACAACTGAGAGATACAGGGATACTAAGGCAGATGCAATACTTCTCTGATAGTTTACTAGGGTTCAAGAATTCCCTGTAGACCTTAGCGAACTCACTTAACAATCTAAGAAGCTTCCAACCAGCCTTCCTTCCTTCCCTCTCTCCTTCACAAAAAAGGAGAGAGGGAAGGAAGGAAATCTGCTTCTCAGCTTCTCCTAGTTCCTCCCCGTTTTATTTTGTACAGATATTTTCCCCTAATAAAATCATTATGCTTCTAATCCCATCTTGGTGTCTGCCTCTCAGAAGACCTGTAATAATACATCTGTGTTCCTTTTTCTGTATTATTTCTCTGCTCCTTACCAGTGTTTCCTGGGATCACCCAAGACACTATTTGCATTCAAAACTTCATCTCATACTCTACTACCGTGGAAACCCAATTTAAGATGACCCTTCCTCCTTTAATCTATAACACCTTGAAACTTGTAAATTCTACATTCTCTCTACTACACATACATACACCTTCACACACACACGCGTGTGCAGAACGCACACAGTGGAGTACTTCAATAGAAAATCATTTGAGACGATGTCCTTCCATAGGTTTAAACAGAGGATTGCAGAGAATGTTAAATACTGACATATATTGGGAGACTCCAGAGATTTAGTGGGAACAGTTGAAATCTTAGATTCTCCATGATTGATTATGTTCAGTTTTTTTATTTCTTCTTTGATTTCTTCACTGGCCCACTAATTGCTTAGTAGCATGTTGGTTAGTCTCCACTTGTTTGTGTTTTTCTTTCCAACTTTCTTTTTGTAATTGATTTCTAGTTTCATACCACTGTGTTTGGAAAAGATGCTTGACATGATTTCTATCTTCTTAATTTTATTGAGACTTTTTGTGATCTATCCTGGAGATCCATTCTGGCCTAGCATGTGATCTATCCTGAAGAATGTTCCAGGTGCACTTGAAAATAATGTGTATTCTTTTGTTTTGGGGTTGAATATTCTGTATATATTTATTAAGTGCATCTGGTCTGTGTCATCTAAGACCAGTGAAATTGTTTTCTTATTGAAATTCTGTCTGGGTGATCTATCCATTAATGCAAGTGAGGTGTTATGGTCTCTAATATTATTGTATTACTGTCAACATCTCCCTTTATTTTTGTTAATATTTGCTTTGTATATTTAGGTTCTACTATGTTGGGTTCATATATACTTACAATTTTTAAAGCCCTTTATTGTGATGATTCCTTTATTATAATGCAATTTCTGTCTTTGTTTCTTGTTACTGTCTTTGCTTTAAAGGTCATTTTGTCTGATATAAGTAACGCTACCCCAGCTTTCTTCTTGTTTCCATTTGCATGAAAATATTTTCCATTCCTTTACTTTCAGTCTATGTGTGTCTTTAGATTTGAAGTAAGTGTCTTATAGGAACCATATATATGGATTTTTAAAAATCCATTCAGCAACCCTGTATCTTTTGACTGGAGAATTTAGTCCATTTGCCCTTAAAGTAACTGTCAACACATATATACTTATTACCATTTTTTTTAACTTGTGTTCTGGTTGTTTGTGTAGTTCTTGTCTGTTCTTTTCTTCCTATCTTGTTTTCTTCCCTTGTGAATTGATGACTTTATTTACTGTTATGTTTGTATTCTTATCTCTCTATTTTTGTGTATCTGCTTTAGTTTTCAGTTTGTGTTTTTTATGAGGTTCATATATAACAGTCTATGTATATAGTAGTCTATTTTAAGTTGATGGTCACTAAAGTTCAAGCACATTATTAAAGTACTACATTTTTACACCTCCTCACACATCTTATGTTTTCGACATCATATTTTACATCTTTTTTTATTTTGTATATCACTTTATTTTTTTAGATATAGATTTATTTTATTACTTTTGTCTTTTAACCTTCATACTCTCTTTATAGATGTTTGTTCCACAACATTTAACCTAAGTTTGCCTTTACCAGTGAGATTTTTGCTTTCATAATTTTCTTGTTTCTAGTTATAGTTTTTTCTTGTTCATTTAAAGAAGTTCCTTTAACATTTCTTTTAAGGCTTGTTTAGTGGTGATGAGCTCCTTTAACTTATACTTGCCTGGGAAACTCTTTAGCTCTCCTTCAGTTCTGAATGATAACCTTGCCAGATAGAGTATTCATAGTTATATACATATATTTTTCCTTTTGGCACTTTGAATATATTGTGCCAGTCTCTTCTGACCTGTAAAGTTTCTGCTAAAAAATCAGCTGATAGTCTTATAGGGATGCCCTTGTATGTAAGCAAATGTTTTCTCTGGATGATTTTAAGATTCTCTCTTTATCTTTAACTTTTAACATTTTGATTATAATTGTCTTGGTGTGGGTCTATTTGGGTTTATCTTATTTGGAACATTTTGTGCTTCCTGGACTTAGATGTATGTTTCCTTTTTCAGGTTAGGAAAGTTTTCAGCCATTATTTCTTGAAATAGGTGTTCTGTCCTCTTCTCTCTCTCTCTTCTCCTTCTGGAACCCCTATAATGTGAATGTTGGTATACTCAATATTGTCCCAGAGGTCCCTTAAACTATCTTCATTTTTGTAATTTTTTTTTCTATTTCAAATGGGATACTTCTACCACCCTATCTTCCAGATCACTGACTCATTCTTCTTCACCTCTAATCTGCTGTTGAGTCCTTCTAGTGTTTTTTTCCATTTAATTTATAGTATTCTTAGTTCTGATTGGTTATTTTTTATAGTTTCTATCACTTTGTTGAAGTTTTTACTGCATTCATCCAATCATACCCTGAGTTCTGTGAGCATCTTTATGACTATTACTTTGAACTCTTTATCTGGTAAATTGCTTACTTCCATTTTTCTTAGTTCTTTTTCTGAGGTTTTGTCTTTCTTTCTTTTGAAAGCTATACTTTTGTCTCCTCATTTTGCTTAACTCTCTTTGTTTCTATGTATTTGCATATCAGCTGTATTTTTCAGACTAGAAAAAGTGGCCTTACATAGGAGGTGTCTTGTGGGGCCCAGAGGAACAGTACCCCCTGGTCACTATAGCCAGGTGCTCCAGTGTTATCCCCTGTGTGGGCTGCATGTGCCTTCCTGTTGCGGTTGGGCAATAATTGTTGTAACTATGTCCCTGGCCCAGCTCACTGCGTGACTCAACTGTGACTACTGCAGACACATTGGTAGGTAAGGACAGTCCCCACCCTATAAAGCCTGGCTGCAACTTCTAGGTGAAGACTATGTTTTTCTTAAATGGCACTAGCCAGCAATTTCATCAGAGAAAATTCTACAAGATTCCTGCCCCTCCAGCACATGCTCTAAAATTAGTCAATGAATCACAATCTCATATGACTCAGGTACTCTTCTTGCTGCTGACTGTGCATTGGAACTTGGAGTGGGTGAGTTTGTGTGTGAACCCTTCAACAGCAGAGTCTCAGTTTCCCACAGCCCTCTGGCTCTGTCCCACATAAGCCCTAATGGTTTCTAAAGCCAGATGTTATGGGGGTTCACCTTCCCAGTGAGGGTCCCTGGACTGGGGAGCCTGATATGGGGCTTGGACCCCTCATTCCTCAGGGGAGACGTCTGCAGTTGTAATATTCTTCCAGTTTGTGGAGTTTCATACCAGGTGTGAGTTCGGACTAGACCACATCTCTGCACCTCCTACCCATCACCATGTGGCCTTTTAAAAATATCCTTAGTTAAAGAAAATCTGATCTGCTAGACTTCACGTTGTTCTCAGAGATAGTTGTTCTCTATGTAGTTGTAGTTTTGTCGTGTCCATGGGAGAAGGTGAGTTCAGATCTTCCTACTCCGTTATTTTGATTTGGACACTCAATCCCTGAGATTCTGATTTTTGAGAAATATTGACCAACACTAGTTTGTAGAACTCATGGGAGGAAAAAAATAAGGCGGAATCTAGAGAAATCTGAATAAAGGAATTTGATATGGCCAAAACCATTCCAGAAGTTCAATATGCAGTATGGTAAAAAGTTTTACTTTATTTGAACCTAATTTGATATCCAAGGATATCCAACAGCATGGTCAGGTACAAATACACTAAAATAGGAAGTTCTTGCAGGAAAGTATCTATAATTTCAGGGAGGTAGTGATGAGGTATTTCTCAGAGGTCAACCTATTTTCAACTAAACATCTATTTAAGCATGAAAATCATAGCATTGTCAGAAAGGAAACTGGATGGTGTTAGGTGTTGTGCAGAACCTCATGCCTTTCCATGCAGGCAGAGCTATTATGGTAGGAAATATGACAGAACTGTAAAACATGGTTGAAGTCACCTAAATAAATGAATAAATGTAAGTATAATTGTGTACACTCTGTAAAATCATAAAATGGCAGAAAAAGATAATCAAGATAGAAAACAAAAGACAAGTATAGACAGTATGGTTTAGTTCAAATCTTGATGCAATTTTATTGTCCTTATTTCATAGAGATATTCATCACAGTCATATTCAAACAATATGACCCCTCCTTCCAAGAATTATAAACTATATAACTATATAACTATATAACTATATAACTATATATATATATATATATATATATATATATATATATATATATATATATATATATCAGTTACTGAGGATATAGAGACCCAAGTTCCTAGAAGGTTAAAATGATTCCAAACTATGAAAGATGCCAGGGTCTCAGCCAAGTGTCCTGTGTTTTAAGACAGTGCCAGTGGGAAACCAGATGACTAAGCAGGACCAAAGGATGAAGCCCACTTGGATAGATTGGGTGTGCAGTTGGAGAAGCTAATTCAATGGGTGAAGCATTTACCTGAGGTAAACCAGATAATTAACTTATGGCAACATAGAGAGTTATAGGGCTTCCCTGGTGGTGCAGTGGTTAAGAAATCCACCTGCAAATGCAGGGGACATGGGTTCGAGCCCTGGTCCAGGAAGATTTCACATGCCACAGAGCAACTAAGCTTGTGCACCACAACTACTGAGCCTGCGCTCTAGAGCCCATGCACCAGAACTACCCACGTGCCTAGAGGCCGTGTTCCACAACAAGAGAAGCCACCTCAATGAGAAGCCTGTGCACTGCAATGAAGACCCAACACAGCCAAAAATAAATAAATAAAAATTTAAAAAAAAAAAAGAGAGTTATAAACTTCATGAACTATCTGGGGAAAATGATGCTGAGACATAAACTATTGTGCCCAAGACTTCTCATGAAGTAAGTGATTTAGGGAAGGGCAGTAAGGGGTCACAGTATCTGCTGAATAAATCTGGGGAAGGCAGGGCTTGAAGACTCTCAACCAGAGTTGCAGCTCTGCAGCCAATGGTGTACAGCACAAGTCTGTTAGAGAGAGACATTTCCCATCCACTATAGCCACTGAACAGGCATTCTTTAAGGGACTAGGGCAGTGATTCTCAGTTCAGAGTGATTCTGCCACCCAAAAGACATTTGACAATGTCTGAAAATATTTTTGATTACTACAACTAGAAAAGTTGCCACTGGCATCCCTTGAGTAGAGAACAGGGCTACTGATAAACATCATACAGCATCCTACAGCCCCTATAACAAAATTTATATGACCCCAATGTCAATAGCACTGAGACTGAGAAATCCTGGACTAAGGCAATGTTGACAAGCTTCTCAGAAATTCTCAGTGAGCAAGAGAAAAGGGACTTACTTGACATAAGGCGGGGGTGGGGATTACACTTCATGAGCGCCTGTTATGTGTCAGGTCCAGCACACAGCTACTCTTCAATCTCACAAATGAGAGTAGATATTATGACATCACTTTATAGAAAAGGAAATAGAGTTTCATAAGGAGAAGGAACTGCCCAATAAATAACTCATTTTAGCTTAAATTTAATCCAAAGCTTTTAGATACAAAGCCCAGAGATGAGATGTCACTGGGAAAAAAATGCAAAGTTATTTTTTTCTAGTTTCAAAATGGAAATCCATTTCATTGATCACTTTTTTTTTTTTTAGCAGTACACGGGCCTCTTACTGTTGTGGCCTCTCCAGTTGCGGAGCACAGGCTCTGGACGTGCAGGCTCAGCAGCCATGGCTCACGGGCCCAGCCGCTCCGCGGCATGTGGGATCTTCCCGGACTGGGGCACGAACCCGTGTCCCCTGCATCGGCAGGCGGAGTCTCAACCACTGCGCCACCAGGGAAGCCCTCACTTACAATTTTCAACAAGGCAGGAAGTGTCATTGTGCTCATGACTGGCTTTATGTGTCAATAATTTTAGCCTGATTTTAGTAGCTTTTCATAAATGTAGACACCATGCTATTAGGATGCTTATTTAAACATTAAAGTTTATTTACCACTGAAATATCAGGAATATCAGGAATGTCAGGAACACAGGAATATCAGGGAGGTAGGATTGCAGGTTACTTTTATTACTATCTAACATTTTTCTTGAATTTTTCAACTTTTTACAATAAGCATATGTTAAAAACTATAAAGTTTCCAAATAGCTATATTTTAATGTAGTATATAATTATTTTAAGAAATTGCATAGAGGATAGAGACTCATTTATTTTGGAATTATATGGATTTGTTGACCATGAAATCTAAAATTCCATTTCACTGAATATTTCCTTCTGTATTACAGAAAATGGGGGAAAAGGAAAAAGGGGCACACAGTTTTTGCCTCTAAGGAGCTTGCAAAATTCCAAATAATGCAAATGTTTGGGGTGCTTTCTCCTCAGAGCTGCCCTTGAAGTTTCTGTGTATAATCCCTCAGCCAATTATAATTCCAACTTTTCCACAAATATTTCATCCACCATTATTGGGTGTGATATCCTCTCTACCTCCACTCTCATAGCACCTTGCTGGAATTTCTGATGTAACATTCTAGCTGCGTTATTATTAGCTTCCTCCCTAAAATTATGAGTCTCAAAGGCCAGGTTTTTATGCTTATTCAACTACATATTCCCCTATCACCTAATGCAGTGTCTTGCACATAGTAGAAAGTCAATAAATGCCTGCTTATTTGAACTAATTCCAACCCTGAGGCCAAACGCTCACAGATTTCCATAATCTCAGAGAAGAGAGAGGTGTGGAGGTGTTGCAGAGTGCCTGTGCTTAGCAGGCACGTTTATATTCGGGGTTAGTGGCCTCTATTTTTAATTTACCGGATTTTTCTACAGTATCGACTTTTTTCTTAAATAATTCCTTATTTACATCGGAAGATCAAAAGTCTTTCAAGCTTAAGTCTTGCCTACACACACATTTATGAGCTGTGCTCACAAAATGCTCAGGAACATTAAAAATTCCTGACATGATAAATATGTCGCACCACAAGGTTTTAAGATGATCCAAGTAAATAAATACGTAACTCGTTTGCGGAGCAGTGCTAGACAGAGGGTTAGACTGCTCAGGCGCAAAGTTTAACAGGGCATCTAACAGGAGTGGATAAAATCCACTGGAACAATGAGTGAAGCCTGCCATCTACAGGCCAATAAATGTATCACCATGTAGGTACTGGTAGACTTTGAACCCAGGGTGTAATAAGTCTTAGGTAATACTCAGTATGGGAGCTCAAAGAGACGATTCTATGTTGAATTATTGGGAGCCAATGCTCTGTTTCTGTCCTTCAATGTCAGTATATAAGCAAAAAGTTAAAACTGCCTTAAAAGCAATACTCTCTTCCACCTGGTTCCCTGCAAAATCATTACTTCACAAAACTGAAGAAAAACTGTCTCCCATTTTTATTTTTACGATGATGCTCTGCACTTTTTTAAATTGTAATTATCTTTGTGTATTTCTATCTTCCCAGGAGTTAGTTAATTCCTACAGTGCAAGGGACCTATAAAATTCATCTTTGTATGACCTCTTGCCTAGCCCAATGTCTGACATGTGGCAGATATTCTAAAAAGATATAATGCCTGAATTATTAAAATAATGAATGAATAAATAAATGAGAAAATAAATCAACAAACTAATTATTTCTTGGTTTCCTTGTTCCAAATCACATAAAAATTTATGAATAAAATATTGTAATCTAATATATATGTATATGAACACATACAGATTTATGTATAAATATGAATATATGTATGTGTACATATGTATGTATATGTATTATATATATACATATATACATATCTTTGTGTGTATAGCCAGTTGTTTTGCAACCTCTATAATAAATCAAGTGTTTTAACGCTTTTTATTAAAATCCTGAAACCTGTATATTAAGATCTTATAAATTCAGCTTTAGGGTCTTGGCTATGTCATTTTATCAGACAGAATATTCTGAAAGATTCATTTTATTTATAAAGCAAACATGGCACCAAGGCCATAGTTATGGTTTCTCATTTATGTTTTTCCTTTCTGTGATTGACCAGATAGCTCTCATCAGATGAAATGAGAGCCAAGGAAAAATGTTTAGATTATTATGGAGATAGAATAAAAAAGAAGGTGCAGAAGTAAGAGAAATATTGTTTCTTTTAAGAGAACTTGGTTCTCTTCCCACTTCTCTATCAACACAACCTTGAAGAAATTTTTTTGCACTTTTAACCTTCAATTATCTTTAAAAAGAAGGGGCCACGTGGACAGACCTAGAGATTGTCAACTGAGTGAATAAGTCAGACAGAGAAGGACAAATATCACATGATATCGCTTATACATGGAATCTAAAAAAAATGGTACAAATGAACTTATTTACACAACAGAAATAGAGTCACAGATGTAGAAAACAATCTTATGGTTACCAGAGGGGAAAGAAAGGAGAGGGATAAACTGGGAGATTAGGATTGACATATACACACTACTATATATAAAGCAGATAATCAACAAGGACCTACTGTAGAGCACAGGGAACTCTACTCAATACTCTGTAGTGACTTATATGGGAAAAGAATCTAAAAAGAGTTTTATGAATACATATATACGTATGTATAAAACTGATTCACTTTGCTGTACAGCAGAAACTAACACAACACTGTAAATCAACTATAATCCAATACAATTTTTTTAAAATAAGAAGAAGGGGCCAATATTCATTGTTCACTGCTGAGTAACAGGCACTGTGCTTAGTAGTTCTATGAACTGTCACATTTAATCTGCCCAATGGCCCTAGATCTGGGAGACATCTACTGATACACCCACTTTTTGGACCAGGAAACTGGGTCTCAGAGAATTTTTCTGCAGGGTTACATTGTGGGAAGTACACTGAACCCAGCTCACACCAGCTTATAAGAGCTCACTCTGTGTTCAGGGGTGTCACTTTGGTAGCAGAAAGTCAGCCACAGTGGAATTGTTTACAACATGTAAATCAGCAATTGCTAGGAAGCAGCCCTGGCCCCTGCCCTGAGAGCCAGCTGTTAAACATGTACCAGCATACCACGGGGTATGAAGCAATAATAAAAGTTTAAGAATATTCAACTCCAAAATGTATGTTCTTTCAACAGACTGCAGTACCCAAGAGTTAAGGAATTGTCCATTTAAGACTTACATAGAAATTTATAGTTGGTAAGAGAATATTTTACACAATAAAAAGAACCTGATTTCCATTTCACTTTTCTTCCTCCCTGTTTTCTACCCCACCCCTTCCCCCTATTCATCACTGCCACACACTGAGCTTCTGCTAAGTGCTAGGTTCTTGACATAAATTGCAATATTTATATAACACTGAGGAAAATAAGGTCTGGATCAGTCAAGGGATTTAGAAAAAAAACATGGATTAACTAAAGATGGAGCCCTGAATACAGAATAAATATGTCACTCTTTTTATCTGCTATGAGCGTCATATGGTTACGCATAACTGCTCGTCATACTGAAAAGGAGTATTAAGAGTTAGGAGAAGAGGAGCTTCAAGATGGCAGAAGAGTAAGACTTCTTGGCAGAAGAATTAAGAGTTAGCAGAGATCCTTCCTCCCCACAAATACATCAGAAATACATCTACATGTGGAACAACTCCTACAGAACACATACTGAACTCTGACAGAATACCTCAGACCTCCCAAAAAGCAAGAAACTCCCCACGTACCTGGGTAGGGCAAAAGAAAAAAGAAAAAATAGAGACAAAAGAATAGAGATAGGACCCGCACCAGTGGGAGGGAGCCGTGAAGGAGGAAAGGTTTCCACACACTAGGAAGCCTCTTCGCGGGTGGAGACTGCAGGTGGCGGAGCGGGGAAGCTTCAGAGCCACAGAGGAGAGCACAGCAACAGGGGTGCAGAGGACAAAGCGGAGAGATTCCCGCACAGAGGATCGGTGCCGACCAGCACTCACCAGCCCGAGAGGCTTGTCTGCTCACCTGCCGGGGCGGGGTGGGGCGGCTGGGAGCTGAGGTTCTGGCTTCGGTCAGAACCCAGGGAGAGGACTGGGGTTGGCTGTGTGAACACAGCCTGAGGGGGCTAGTGCACCACGGCTAGCCGGGAGGGAGTCCGGGAAAATGTCTGGAGCTGCCAAAGAGATGAGACATTTTCTTGCTCCTTTGTTTCCTGGTGCGTGAGGAGAGGGGAAAAAGAGCTCTGCTTAAAGGAGCTCCAGAGATGGGTACGACCCGTGGCTATCAGTGCGGACCCCAGAGACGGGCATGAGATGCTAAGGCTGCTGCTGCCACCACCAGAAAGCCTGTGTGCAAGCACAGGTCACTATCCACACCTCCCCTGCCGGGACCCTGTGCAGCCTGCCACTGCCAGTGTCCCGTGATCTAGGGACAACTTCCCGGGAGAACACATGGTGCTCCTCAGGCTGTTGCAACCTCACGCCGGCCTCTGCCGCCGCAGTCTCGCCCCGCATCTGCACCCCTCCTTCCCCCCGGCCTGAGTGAGCCAGAGTCCCCGAATCAGCTGCTCCTTTAACCCCAGCCTGTCTGAGCAAAGAACAGACGCCCTCAGGCAACCTACATGCAGAAGTGGGTCCAAATCAAAGCTGAGCCCTGGGAGCTGTGCTAACAAAGAAGAGAAATGGAAATTTCTCCCAGCAGCCTCAGGAGCAGCAGATTAAATCTCCAAAATCAACTTGATGTACCCTGCATCTGCAGGATACCTGAATAGACAACAAATCATCCCAAACTGAGGAGGTGGATTTTGGGAGCAATGATACATATATTTTTTTTCCCATTTTTATCTTTTTGAGAGTGTGTATGTGTATGCTTCTGTGTGTGATTTTGTCTGTATAGCTTTGCTTTCACCATTTGTCCTAGGGTTCTGTCTGTCCACTTGTTTTTTTATTAAATCTTAAAAAATCTTTTTCTCAATAATTATTTTTTTATTTTTCATTTTAATGACTTTATTTTATTTTACTTTATTTTATTGTATTTTATTTTAACTTCTTTCTTTTTTTCTTTTTTTCCTCCCTTGTATTCTGAGCCGTGTGGACGACAGGCTCTTGGTGCTCCAGCCAGGCGTCAGGGCTGTGCCACGGAAGTGGGAGAGCCAAGTTCAGGACACTGGTCCACAAGAGACCTCCCAGCTCCATGTAATATCAAATGGCAAAAGTCTCCCACAGATCTCCATCTCAACACCAAGATCCAGCTCCACTCAACAACCAGCAAGTTACAGTTCAGGACACCCTATGCCAAACAAATAGCAAGACAGGAAGACAACCCAATCCATTAGCACAGAGGCTGCCTAAAATCATAATAAGGCCACAGACACTTCAAAACACTCCACCAGACGTGGACCAGCCCACCGGAAAGACAAGATCCAGCCTCATCCACCAGAACACAGGCACTAGTCCCCTCCACCAGGAAGCCTACACAATGTACTGAACCAACCTTAGCCACTGGGAATAGACACCAAAAACAATGGAAACTACAAACCTGCAGCCTGTGAAAAGGAGACCCCAAACACAGTAAGTTAAGCAAAATGAGAAGACAGAGAAACAAACAGCAGATGAAAGAGCAAGGCAAAACCCCACCAAACCTAATAAATGAAGAGGAAATAAGTAGTCTACCTGAAAAAGAATTCAGAAAAATGATAGTAAAGATGATCCAAAATATTGGAAATAGAATGGAGAAAATACAAGAAACGTTTAACAAGGACCTAGAAGAACTAAAGATGAAACAAGCAATGATGAACAACACAATAAAATGAAATTACAAATTCTCTAGAAGGGATCAATAGCAGAATAACTGAGGCAGAAGAATGGATAAGTGACCTGGAATACAAAATAGCGGAAATAACTTCTGCAGAACAGAATAAAGAAAAAAGGATAAAAAGAATTAAGGAGAGTCTCAGAGACCTCTGGGACAACACTAAAAGACCAACATTCGAATGTTGGGGTCCCAGAAGAAGAAGAGAAAAAGAAAGAGACTGAGAAAATATTTGAAGAGATTATACTTGAAAACTTCTCTAATATGGGAAAGGAAATAGTTAATCAAGTCCAGGAAGCACAGAGAGTCCCATACAGGATAAATCTAAGGAGAAACATGCCAAGACACATATTAATCAAACTATCAAAAATTAAATACAAAAAACAAATATTAAAAGCAGCCAGGGAAAAACAACAAATAACAAATAAGGGAATTCCCATAGGGTTAACAGCTGACCTTTCAGCAGAAACTCTGAAAGCCAGAAGGGAGTGGCAGGACATATTTAAAATGATGAAGGAGAAAAACCTACAACCAAGAGGACTCTACCCAGCAAGTATCTCATTCAGATTTGACAGAGAAATTAAAAGCTTTACAGACAAGAAAAAGCTAAGAGAATTCAGCACCACCAAACCAGCTTTACAACAAATGCTAAAGGAACTTCTCTAGGCAGGAAACACAAGAGAAGGAAAAGACCTACAATAATAAACCAACAACAATTAAGAAAATGGTAATAGGAACATACATATCAATAATTACCATAAATGTAAATGGATTAAATGCTCCAACCAAAAGACATAGACTGGCTGAATGAATAAACAAAACAAGACCCGTATATATGCTGTCTACAAGAGACCCACTTCAGACCTAGGGACATATACAGACTGAAAGTGAGGGAATGGAAAAAGATATTCCATGCTAATATAAATCAAAAGAAAGCTGGAGTAGCAATTCTCATATCAGAAAAATAGACTTTAAAACAAAGACTATTAAAAGAGACAAAGGACACTACATAATGATCAAGGGATCAATCCAAGAAGAAGATATAACATTGTAGATATTTATGCACCCAACATAGGAGCACCTCAATACAAAAGGCAAATATTAACAGCCATAAAAGGGGAAATTGACGGTAACACAATCATAGTAGGGGACTTTAACACCCCACTTTCACCAATGGACAGATCATCCAAAATGAAAATAAATAAGGAAATGCAAGCTTTAAATGATACATTAAACAAGATGGCCTTAATTGATATTTATAGGACATTCCATCCAAAAACAACAGAATACACATTCTTCTCAAATGTGCATGGAACATTCTCCAGGATAGACCATATCTGGGGTCACAGATCAAACCTTGGTAAATTTAAGAAAATCAAAATCGTGTCAAGTATCTTTTCCAACCACAGTGCTATGAGAATAGATATCAATTAGAGGAAAAAATCTGTAAGAAATACAAACACATGGAGGCCAAAAAACACACTACTTAATAACCAAGAGATCATTGAAGAAATCAAAGAGGTAATCAAAAAGTACCTAGAAACAAATGACAATGAAAACACAAAGACCAAAAACCTATGGGATGCAGCAAAAGCAGTTCTCAGAGGGAAGATTATAGCAATACAATCCTACCTTAAGAAACAAGAAACATCTCAAATAAACAACCTAACCTTACACCTAAAGCAATTAGAGAAAGAAGAACAAAAAACCCCAAAGTTAGCAGAAGGAAAGAAATCATAAAGATCAGATCAGAAATAAATGAAAGAGAAATAAAGGAAACGAGAGCAAAGATCAATAAACTAAAACCTGGTTCTTTGAGAAGATAAACAAAATTGATAAACCATTAGCCAGAATTATCAAGAAAAAAAGGGAGAAGACTAAATCAATAGAATTAGCAATGAAAAAGGAGAAGTAACAACTGATACTGCAGAAATACAAAGGATTGTAAGAGATTACTACAAGCAACTATATGCCAATAAATTGGACAACCTGGAAGAAATGGACAAATTTTTAGAAATGCACAACCTTCCGAGACTCAACAAGGAAGAAATAGAAAATAGAAACAGACAAATCACAAGCACTGAAATTGAAACTGTGATTAAAAATCTTCCAACAAGGGTTTCCCTGGTGGCGCAGTAGTTGAGAGTCTGCCTGCCGATGCAGGGGACACGGGTTCGTGCCCCGGTCTGGGTAGATCCCACATGCCGCGGAGCGGCTGGGCCCGTGAGCCATGGCCACTGAGCCTGCGCGTCCGGAGCCTGTGCTCCGCAACGGGAGAGGCCACAACAGTGAGAGGCCCGCGTACCGCAAAAAAAAAAAAAAAAAAAAAAAATCTTCCAACAAACAAAAGCCCAGAACCAGAGGGCTTCACAGGCAAATTCTATCAAACATTTAGAGCAGAATTAACAACTATCCTTCTCAAAGTCTTCCAAAATGTAGCAGAGGGAGGAACACTCCCAAGCTCATTCTATGAGGCCACCATCACTCTGATACCAAAACCAGACAAAGATGTCACAAAGAAAGAAAACTACAGGCCAATATCACTGATGAACATAGATGTAAAAATCCTCAACAAAATAGTAGCAAACAGCATCCAATAGCACATTAAAAGGATCATACACTATGATCAAGAGGGGTTTATCCCAGGAATGCAAGGATTCTTCAATATACGCAAATCGATAAACATGATACACCATATTAACAAACTGAAGGAGAAAAAACATATGATCATCTCAATAGATGCAGAGAAAGCTTTCAACAAAATTCAACACCCATTTATGATAAAAAACCCTCCAGAAAGTAGGCATAGAGGGAATTTTCCTCAATATAATAAAGGCCATATATGACAAACCCACAGCCAACATCATCCACAACAGTGAAAAAGTGAAACCATTTCCACTAAGGTCAGGAACAAGACAAGGTTGCCCACTCTCACCACTCTTATTCAACATAGTTTTGGAAGTTTTAGCCACAGCAATCAGAGAAGAAAAAGAAATAAAAGGAATCCAAATTGGAAAAGAAGTAAAGCTGTCACTGTTTGCAGATGACATGATACTATACATAGAGTATCCTAAAGATGCTACCAGAAAACTACTAGAGCTAATCAATGAATTTGGTAAAGTAGCAGAATACAAAATTAATGCACAGAAATCTCTTGCATTCCTATACACTAATGATGAAAAAACTGAAAGTGAAGTTAAGAAGCCACTCCCATTTATCAGTGAAACAAAAAGAATAAAGTATCTAGCAATAAACCTAAGGAGACATAAGACCTGTATGCAGAAAATTATAAGACACTGATGAAAGAAATTAAAGGTGATACAAATAGATGGAGAGGTATACCATATTCTTGGATTGGAAGAATCAGCATTGTGAAAATGACTCTACTACCCAAAGCAATCTACAGATTCAATGCAATCTCTATCAAAATACCACTGTCGTTTTTCACAGAACTAGAAAAGAAAATTTCACAATTTATATGGAAACACAAAAAGACCTCGAATAGCCAAAGCAATCTTGAGAAAGAAAAACAGAGCTGAAGGAAGCAGGCTCCCTGACTTCAGGCTATAACACAAAGCTACAGTGATCAAGACAGTATGGTACTGGCACAAAAATAGAAATATGGATCAATGGAACAGGATAGAAAGCCCAGAGATAAACCCATGCACATATGGTCACTTTTTCTTTGATAAAGGAGGCAAGAACATACAGTGGAGAAAAGACAGCCTCTTCAATAAGTGGTGCTGGGCAAACTGGACAGCTACATGTAAAAGAATGAAATTAGAACACTCCCTAACACCATACACAAAAATGAATTCAAAATGGATTAAAGACCTAAATGTATGGCCAGACACCTTCAAACTCTTAGAGGAAAACATAGGCAGAACATTCTATGACATAAAGCACAGCAAGATCCTTTGTGACCCACCTCCTAGAGAAATGGAAATAAAAACAAAAGTAAACAAATGGGACCTAATGAAACTTTAAACCTTTTGCACAGCAAATGAAACCATAAGCAAGACGAAAATACAACCCTCAGAATGGGAGAAGATATTTGCAAATGAAGCAACTGACAAAGGATTAATCTCCAAAACATACAAGCAACTCATGCAGCTCAATGTCATAAAAACAAACAACCCAATCCAAAAATGGGCAGAAGACCTAAATAGACATTTCTCCAAAGAAGATATACACTTTGGCAACAAACACAAGAAAGAATGCTCAACATCATTAATCATTAGAGAAATGCAAATCAAAACTACAATGAGATATCATCTCACACCAGTCAGAATGGCCATCACCAAAAAATCTACAAACACTAAATGCTGGAAAGTGTGTGGAGAAAAGGGAACCCTCTTGCACTGTTGCTGTGAATGTAAATTGATACAGCCAGTATGGACAACAGTATGGAAGTTCCTTAAAAAACTAAAAATAGAACTAGCATAAGACCCAGCAATCCCACTACTGGGCATATACCCTGAGGAAACCATAATTCAAAAAGAGTCATGTACCAAAATGTTCATTGCAGCACTATTTACAATAGCCAGGACATGGACGCAACCTAAGTGTCCATCAACAGATGACTGGATAAAGAAGATGTGGCACATATATACAATGTAATATTACTCAACCATAAAAAGGAACGAAACTGAGTTATTTGTAGTGAGGTGGATGGACCTAGAGACTGTCATACAGAGTGAAGTAACTCAGAAGGAGAAAAACAGTACCGTATGCTTACACATATATATGGAATCTTAAAAAAGAAAAAGAAAAAATAAAGATCAGAAGAACCTAGGGGAAAGACGGGAATAAAGATGCAAACCTACTAGAGCATGGACTTGAGGATACGGGGAGTGGTAAGGGTAAGCTAGGACAAAGTGAGAGAGTGGCCTGGACATATATACACTACCAAATGTAAAATAGATAGCTAGTGGGAAGCAGCTGCATAGCACAGGTAGATCAGCTCGGTGCTTTGTGACCACCTAGAGGGGTGGGATATGGTGGGTGGGAGGCAGGGTGATGCAAGAGATATGGGGACATATGTATATGTATAACTGATTCACTTTGTTATAAAGCAGAAACTAATACACTATTTTAAAGCAATTATAGTCTAATTAAGATGTTAAAAGAAAAAAAAAGAGTTAGGTGAAGACCCTACTTTAGTAGGTTTATGATTGAGAAACTGACATAACCTAGAAAATGTCAGGGCCACTTATGTCTTCATTTCCTATTCTGCTGTGCTATACCTGCCCTATCGCAATGAATGCTTAGCTTTCCAAAATGGAAAAGGGAATGTAATCTTATTTAAGAGTAATAACTCAAATATTACTGTACTTTACCACGATTAAGGTGCTGACATAGTTTGAGTCCTCATGTAGTCCATTGGTGAACTACATTGCTTGTCCATGGCCACTCCTTCACCCCTACACACAGTCAGTTTCAAAATACCAGGCACAAAGTGGAGATCAAGACAAACAATAGACGCTAGAGAATCAACAGATGACAGGGGCAGAACACAACCCATTAATGGCACGTGGGCAATGTTTTCTTTTACTCCAGAGCCGACCACAAGATGAACATGTCCTAAGCTTCATTGTCCTTATGTATACGAAGCAGACAGCACTCTCCATTTACAAAGAGTGCAGATTGCAGATAAGGGATGTAAGTCCGTAGCAAGTGCATATACATAGTTAATGCAAGATAAATTAAAGCCATTATTGTTTCAAAAAGAAAAAAAATGTCCCATTAAAAAAATTAAACATCCAAAAAGGTGAAATAAGTTATTCCATTGATCCCATATATTTCCCAAGCAAGTTAGTAAGAATTTGCAAAATCATCTCCCAATTGCCCCATATCCCATATCCAGTGCCTGCTCTTAGTGTCACAAACAACCCCCTCCATACACTCTTCCCTGTATCTTCCTCCCAAAGATAATTAGTATCATGCCTTCCTTCTTTTATAATTCTCTCTCCATGTTACCCATTATTCAGATTATCTACAAGAAAATAACAATGAACAGGAAAGAGGAGGGGCTCTCACTGAACAGGCTTGGAGTCCTCTCCCTTCCTCCAGCACCTGCAGCTCTCTCCTCTCAAGCTTTGTGAATCTCATGAGCCCAGCAAGCAAGCAGGCTTAGGCACTCTCCCTGGAGGATGAGGATGAGAGTACAGAAAGTTAAAATTCTCATTAGGGGTGGGAGGGAATGAATGTGGAGAAAGGCTGGGGCCCCCTCACATGTTATTTGATCCTACACTCATCACACTGGTGCTGGAAGGGCAAAATCTCCATAGGGTGTAGATACCAGGTCTTGGGCTCTGTTAACAACCTTGCACTAAAGTTATTTATTTTTCAGAATGGTCCTTGTTGCTTCCTCCTCCTCCTAAATGATTCACCTAAGGGACCTCAACTTATATTTAATGAAACTGTGCTCTTTTGAGATTCTCTCCTACATCTTAGTGTGACGTGCGTTTTACTTTGCCCTGAATTTATTTGTGGGTTATGATGGAGTCTACTGAGATGGAAAATATACTGGAGATGTTACTTCACATGTTCAGGACTTTGCCATTTTTAATGGGCTTTCCCAGAATCTCCATCTCCTCTTCCTACCCCACCTCTTCCTCCCCCTCCCCCTCCCCCTTTTCCTCCTCTCTTCCATTGCAACATGCTACATGTCTAATAAAAATAAAAGTTGGGTGTTTTTCTTTATTTATTTTTGGAAACCCAATCATTATCTTTACTCTCATTGAGACCTTATTTTCGAGGACTATTTTTACAAAGTGACTTTTACAGGCGATATTCTGTGCAACAGAGATTTTTCAATCACTGTGGTAGAATCCAGGATACTGGGTCTCAAAGGTGGAATTGCTAGGGAAAGTGTGTACGCCTAGCTGCTGCTGTTATCCTGACCTTATAAACCATCTTGCAGGTGCCTGTCTCTTTGGCCATCTCAAATTGCCACAGGAAGAGGTGATGACAGTTTGGTTTCACCCAGTCCCTTGAGTTATGAATAATTTTGCTAGACTCTTGTCATTTTCTGGCAGTTCTCATGAAGTTTGCTGAATTTGCAAACAAAGACAAAAGGCAAACAATGGTCTAAGCTGCTCTGAGATTGCCTCATTAAATTGCAGCCTGCCGGAAGCTTTCTGCTTATAGCAATGAACACATCTTAGCCTACAATGATGTCACCATCTAAAACCCTGTTCACATTGCTTGGAATGATAGAGCTGTCCCATGTGCAACTAAGCAAAAAAAGTTTAATTCATTAAACATGTAAGGAAGGAAAAAGGAAAGAAAAGAAAACTGCCCCAATTTTCAGGAAAGCCAATTTTCATCTTGCCTGCTGCTATATCAGCCTTGTCACCAATGAGCAGTATACCTGAGTTCTTCAAGACTCAGTTTAACCTCTGGAACTTGGGTACACTGACACCCTTTGTGTTTGGGGAATCCACTGAGTCCTGCACATGTCTCCTGTTCAGAGATGGAGTTGTGTGACATGTTCACCATAATCTTTTAAATTTCAGAAGTAGTATGCATTTGTGAGGTTATGGGAAAGCCCTTTAAAAATGGCAAAGTCCTGAACATGTGAAGTATGGTCCCAGGGTATTCTTCATCTCAGTAGCCTTCATCATAGCCCACAAACAAAAGCAGGGAAAAGTAAAACAAATGTCAGACTAAGATGTAGGAGACAATCTCAAAAGAATACAGTTTCATTAAATGTAAGTTGAGATCCCTTAGGTCAACAGTCCCCAATATTTTTGGCACCATAGACAGCGCAGGGGCGGGGGGGATTTTTTGGGCAGTAATGCAAGTGATGGGGAGAGGAAGATGAAGCTTTGCCCACTCGCCCATCGCTCACCTCCTGCTGTGTGGCCTGGTTCCTAACAGGCCACCGACCTGTAGCAGTCTGCGGCCACAGAAGTTGGGGACCCTGGCCTTAGGTGAATCATTTAGTCTCTGGAATTCAGTGTCCTCATACATAAATTATGACGAAATGGACAAATCTGTTATCCTCACAAGGTTACTGGGAGATTATAAGAGACTATTTTTATTTTAGATAATAAATGTATTAAAAATTATTTTAAATAAATCATTTAAGAAAACTTGAAGTCTATGGCATTAGTTGTCCCAAGGGAAAAAGTGTCTAGTTATTGAAGAATTTTTCCCAAACAAACACTATCTGGATTCATAGCCTTCTAAATTGAGTTTAGCCTGTGCTCAATCTACTCATCTATAAAATGAGGTAATAAGACCTAACCCACAGGGTTAAGTGTGAGGCTTAGTACAATAAAACAGTGGAGAATGTGTCTGGCATATCATATTTAATTAATAAACACTTGTTTCCTTTACATGTTTTAACTCCTATGGCATGGAATTCCATGTGATTGTAGACATAAAAAAATTACATTAAGATAAACATTTTTGACAAACAGCAGCACTAACAGCCAAAGAAGCAAGTATCCAGCCTCTAAGTTCTTGAATTCCAGAGGGAGACCAACCTCCTAGACAGGAGTGAACCAAGCCTCACCCAGGGCAGGGACCCTGTGTACAGCAGCCTCCGTCTTGACCTGTTTGATCATAACTTCTGAAGGAGACCTGGGCTTCCAGGGTGGAGAGAGTTGTGACAAAAGCATCATCACTAGCAACACCAAGAAGCTGCCTGAGCAGCAGTGCCCTCCTCTCCCTGGATTGTGCCCTCCCTGAAGATTACCCTTTGATCTTTCATTCTGCCCTTCTCTAAAGAACAGAAGATTCTTTCTATGAAGATACTAGCGAGTCACAAATCGGCCATCTCAAAACCTTCCTATGAAGCAAAAGAAAGTAGAAACTCACCCCTCCTTTCTCTCCTGAGGAGAGGTGCCCATACCCCATGTCTTTCTACAGAACAGAAAGTGGAGCTGCCTCTCCCAGGCCAGGAGAATGTACTCTCCTTATTTAAGCAGAGAGAGAGAAGCTACCCTACACCAAGTCAAGTAGACCCCTGGCCCAGAACAAAGCTAGCCTGTTCTGTGACCAGATGCCACTCCACACCCAAAACATGAGGTCCATCCCAGCCAGACACAGTACTTCCAATGGAACTGAACCCTCAGGGGGAAGCCCACTGACTGAATAGTACCCCCCTGAAACCTCCCGCATATAATCTGAACTAGATATGCCTTCCTGACCTGCGGCAAGTGGTATGTGAGGCTGGCAGCTTGTCCCAGACTGGCCTCTCCCGCCTTCATCCTCCATGTCCTTCTATGGACCAGATGTTTCTATTGCTGCTGCTGATGATGATACTGAACAAACCATCTGGACCACATAGAAATTATGAGAGAAAGTGCCCTGAGGCCAGGTTTATGATAAGACTGAAGCTCAATGGTGGTGCTGGTAGTGGTAACTCTCTCCCCTTGAGGAAGCATCCTCTTGCCTCCAGCCACAACCACCCACTCGACATTACCTAGGGCCCCAGTTACCTTTTTTCTCATGGGTACCCATACTGATCAATGTCAGGACAATTACTTCCTGAGATACACCCTATGTTTACAGCCACTAGGGCACCAATCCCAATCAGAGGTAGATGTAGGCTCTCAGCCAGCCAGAGAAAGAGAGAATTGCTGTTGTCAAGGGCACCACCACAGCTGCTATGGAAGGCTGAGACGATGCCCTCGATCATCTGTAGCAGACTCTAAGGCCCCAAGCACTTCTATATCCATCCACACTCCCAGCCCCTGAGATGTATTACTTCAAGTATGACAACAACATGTTGACCTTTGACTCCAGCTGAGTCAGTCCCAACCTCATGGACCAGCTTTGTGGCAAGCAAAGTGTTCTCACCAAATATAAAGAAATTCTGGGTGATCAGAAACATAACTACTCACTGTGATGACTAGCCCCTTCTAGAGCAACTCTGCTTTGCTGAGGTGGAGAAAGAAGCCTTCATTGATGACCTGCATTGTCCCCAAAGTGACCTCAAAGTCACCTTGTCTTGTTCTCTGTTCTAGAGAAAAAGTTCTAAGCAAAGTTCTAGAGATGAATGGGAAACTGCTCAAATAACCCCACTGTCTGAGAAATGTGATTTGGTGGCCAGATATATGGACATGACTGTGGCCAAGGGGAACAGGGGCCAACTCAGGGAACACATGTCTCTCCCACCCCATAACCTAGGAAGAGTGATTCATACACAGAGATGTGGGGTCAGATGGAGGGGAATCCCACCTCATATCATCCACCTCCTCAAATACTCACTACAATAAATCATTCTTGGAAAAACCATTAGGCTTTAAAAGATATGCTGTACTATGTATTTTTGGAGAGCATTTGGTGAGAAATAGCTAGAAAAATGTCTTATTGGTACAGCAAAACAAGGTTTTATTTGCTGTGAAATGTGTGTCTAAACTTTGAGGTCTCCAAATATCATGCTATGATTTCTAACATCTCTCTCTTGAAAACATCATTTTCCAGTAGGTCTTTGTCACCGTGGTCCCATTTAGCCAGTGAGCACTTCTTTTCAGCCAAGGTTGGTAACAGAACTGGCATGAAGAAGTCACAGCTACAACATTAGCTCTCAGTGAAAATGACCTTGAAGACAAAGCTCCAGGCAGCATGACGACTTTCCTCTCAGTAAACATTTTTACAAATCATGTTTATACATGCCACTCTTCACAGTCATTGCAGGGAACACTGAACCTGTATCTATTTCTCTCCAGATTATTCAAAGACTATTATGGTTGCTTATTGATGGATTAGACAAGAGGTCTTGGTTTTCTAAAAGTAAGAAAAGAGCAATTTGGTGTGAGTTCTTTGCTTCCTGCTCTATCCACACTTTTCTTATTTACCTTTGAGGACAATAAGAAAATCAAGTTAGACAGCTAGACCCAAACTGTGTGTCCTATGTAACAGCATATCTCAGCCTTGAGTCTGGAGAGTAGGAATATAGTTCTTGGAGGAAAATTAGAATCTTCCCTGGGAGCTATTAATTCAATATACAAATTGTTATAATAAAATTGAGGTTATATTGTTGACTAAAATTTCCCTACTACACATGAAAATTCTTCTACTATTAAGAGAAGAGGGGTTGGGTTTATTTGTACTTATAACTTGTATTTGTAACATAAAGTGGGTACACATATTGAGTAAATTATTAAGCAATGAAAATCAGTGATTGAGTACAGAGTACCCCATGAGGACAGCTACATCAGAAACTAGAAAATCATGACCTTAGTGCTCAAGCCATGGAAGCATCAAAAGCTTTAGTTCAGTATATAAAACATATCTATGCATGTGTGATTTAGATAGAAACATGGGAAAATTCAGAAGAAAAGTAACCAATAACATATGTCAAATTTCAATATGCCACAGTGTTTGTATAAGAAACATGCTTTAAAACTTTAGTCAAAAATTATCCACTCATGTATTTCCAATGTGTTTGCATATGTTTGTGTGAGCCAAACTAATTTCAGATTTTGTGTTGTAGTATTTAAATCCCAAATACAAGAATGTGTTCATATACTGATGTATTGAGTCTGAAAATATAATATATGGTATATAATTTTTAAAAAAAGAGTGAAAGGAACACCACAAAGGGAATCAGTTGAAGTAATGCGAGTTAAGAATGCAGAGGGCATCTCAAGGAAGGAATACAAAGTTGGGGTCAGACCAAATTCACCTAGTATCCCAGTGCCATTACTTATAAATGGCATGACCTTTGGTAGGTTTACTTACGATTTCTAAAATTAATCTCTTTGAGATTCAGTCGATTTCCTCATTCGAAAAATGGTAGTAATAGAGGTGATTGTCAGAATAAGTTGAGATATGTTTACTTCTTTTAATACAATTTAATAATATATAATAAGTTTGAAGACATACAGGTTTACCTCAGAGATATTCAGTTCCAGACTGCTACAATAAAGCGAGAATCACAATAAAGTAAGTCACATGAATTTATTTTAGTTTCCAAGTGCATATAAAAGTTATGTTTACACTATACTGTAGTCTATTAAGTGTGCAATAGCATTATGTCTAAAAAAAAGTGTAGATACCTTAATTTAAAAATACTTTATGGCTAAAAAATGCTAACCATCATCTGAGTCTTCAGCAAGTTGTAATCTTTTTTGCAATAGTAACATCAAAGATCACTGATCACAGATTATCATAACAAATATAATAATAATGAAAAACTTTGAATTATTGAAAGATTACCAAAATGTTACACAGACATGTGAAGTGAGCAAATGCTATTGGAAAAATGGTGCCAATAGACTTGTTTAACCAAGGGTTGCCACAAACCTTCCATTTGTAAAAAATGCAATGTCTGTGAAGTGTGATAATGTGAAGCACAATAAAATAAGGTACTGATGTATTAATTTTATCTTTACTATTAATCCCACCTATTGAACACCAACTATTTGTCAGGTGCTATGATAGATCCTTGACATATGATCCTTTCTTTACTCCTCTGATAGTAGCCATTTTCCTCTCCCAAGCTAATTTCAATAGGATCATACACATACATTGACTTAAACTATAGATGACCAACTTGCCTTAATTTGCCCAGAACTTTCCAATTTTACACTGAAAGTCCTATGTTCCTAGAAACCCTTCCTTCCCAGGCAAACCAGGATAGTTGGCATATTAGTTGCCTAGGGCTGCCATAACAAAATACCACAGACTGGGTTGCTTAAACAATAGGAATTTATTTTCTCACAGTTCTGGAAGCCAGAACACCAAGATCAAGGTATTGATAGGTTTTCTTCTGAGGCCTCACTCCGTGGCTTGCTGATGGTCACCCTCTCACCGTACCCTCATATGACATTTCCTCTCTATGTGTACATCCCTGGTGGTTCTCTGTGGGTCCAAATTCCCTCTTCTTATAAGGACACCTGTCAGATTGAATTAAGGACCCATGCTAAGGACTTTATTTTAACTTAATCACTGCTTTAAAGGCCTTATCTCCAGATACGGTCACATTCTGAGGTGCTGGACTTATGCATTAAACATATGAACTTTGGGGAGCCACAGTTTAGCCCATAACAGTTTGTTACCTTAGTTAAGCTTCATACAGTCTCTGTTATTCAACAAACATTCTTCAAGCACTTACTTTGAGCCAGGGCATGTGCTTAATTATTCCACCCAACATCTGAAGCCAGCCATCCATGCAGCTCCTATTCTCATTATCCCATGAAAAATGAGGAGGTAAGTACTTGAACAAAAAGTAGAAAATAAAATGACCATTATTTTCATGGAGGCCTGAGGATTACATGTGAATTGTTGAATCACTTTAGGGGGAGACATCTTTGACCATATGAGAGAAAAAATCATAGATGTGATGAGAACGAAGAAGTCAATTTTGTTTAGATTGGACCATTGGAAATAAATGATACTTTATCATTTTGACCTACACAAACAGAAATTTCACCTATTTCATAGAGCAGAGTCTTCTTGCAGTAAATATCTCAGTTCATAGTAATTCTGCCTTCTCTGGGGATAGCCCTCACATGTCAGTGGCCATGTTACTACTTAAATGACAATCCGCCTCATGGCCATATTTGATGGATGAAGGGTATGCACTTAATCCAGTCTGATCCACTTAGATATCCAGTGAAGAGCAGGGAGGCACAAAGAGACAGAAAGTCATAAAACTGAGTCAGGTTAATGACAGGCTTCCAGGTAGAAGATTCAAGTGTCTCTGCTGTTCCAAGTTAGAATCTCCCTGGTTACTTTCCTTCCCAAGTTGTTGATACCCTTTCCTATTCCACCAGATACTTGAACATCCTTCCAAATATTTGCTTTTTTTTCTTAAACTAACCAGGGTCAGATTTTATCACTCAAAATAAAATGACATAAATAAAAACAGATCCGTTCTAATACAGGCGTCCTGCTTGAGTTCTCTGAACTTGAATCCCTTATGCTTGGCCACCATTTTATCACAGTGCTAGTAAAGTCCTAGTCAAAGAAGAGGTGTTTAATAAACATTGAAAGGATAGAGAAATAAATGAATGAGTGAAGAAATAAAATATATTTAAATAAATTAAATGCAAAATTTTGCTCTCACTTTTTTTATCTTCACTTGGGAGACAAAAGATGCATGGTTTTTAGTTGATTCTAAAATCAATTCCTGTCCCAAGAAATTTGGCAAGATCTCACTTAGAGAGTAATCAGAAGAGCATGGGATTAAGTGTCCTGAAATCATTTGCTAATAACCTCAGACATAGGAGGTATTGTGAACCTAGCCTTACCTTTGAAAGCCCCAGCACAGAAAACTGGGAAAAATAAAGGCTTGAGCATATCTGAACAAATTAGTACTCTGGCTTCTTCTAACATCCCTTTTCACAAGTATTTGGCCTTCCAAATGTCCAATGAAACATGTCTGTCTTTTGGCATTACCTTAAAAGGCCAGTCTTGACAATGACTTATGAGAGGACCCAATAAAATAAATGTTTTCCCATATAAATTTGAAATCAACTGAGATAGAGTTAGAAATAAGGTCAAGGGAAATGAAAATCTTTTCTCAGAGACAATTAAAAGCTGTTTAGGTGGATGTGGCTAACTGTGAAAGTACAGTGCCTAATAACATTAGGATGACCCTCCCAAACAGACACAAGCAGTTCTTGCTGGGGGTGAGGTCTTTACCAGACTTCTTGCAGGGCCTCTGCTGCACCACAACACACATGCTCTATTGATGGGCAGACTCCTAAAAGGAGGGAAGAGAAAAGGACTGAGTTGAAACTAACAATGGGAAAATTGTGGAGAGTGGAAAGGGAACAGGAAGTTCCTGTGAATGTGTTTCCCTCCACTTGGAAACAAACAAGCACGGGAAAAGAAAGTTCCTCATAAAAATAGTGCAACTGCTGTGTTGATATTTTTTGAGGGGTAAAGAGGTATGGTATAGAGAGGATGTGAAGGCTTTAAAAAAATAGATCTAGAATCAAATTATAACCATGCCACTTAAATCTTTGATAAGTTACCTGACCTCTCTGAGTACAGATTCTACATCTGTAGAAGCAATCAGTCTACACCCTTACACAGATTATGACAACATAACATGAGTGTGACAAATGTGCTGAACATTTTTCCTGGCACAGTATTCAAATAAAATCCTTGAAAAATAGGGCTTCCCTGGTGGCGCAGTGGTTGAGAGTCCGCCTGCCGATGCAGGGGATGCGGGTTTGTGCCCCGGTCTGGGAAGATCCCACATGCCGCGGAGAGACTGGGCCCGTGAGCCACGGCCGCTGGGCCTGCGCGTCCAGAGCCTGTGCTCTGCAACGGGAGAGGCCACAACAGTGAGAGGCCCGCATACCACAAAAAAAAAAAAAAAAAAAAAAAAAAAAAAAAAAATTCTTGAAAAATAAAAGGAAAATAATGAAGTTATAGTATCAGAAAGCCTATGACATAGCAGGGAGAAAAATGGAAGCTCAGTGCCTGAATCAAAGTTACTATTAATGGCAGGAAGATGTAATAAGAATTTATTATGCACCAGGAAATATATTGCACAATTTATATTCCTTGTCTTATTTAAAAGAGATACTAACCATAGGGTATGAGTAGTGATATGCACCCCTTTACACAGAAATGAAAACTAAGGACTGAAATGGCTACATAACTTAAGGTCAGTCAAGTGGGTAAGCAAGAAATTCAAACCCATGTTGTCTGGGTTCAAAGACTGTATCTTTAACTGTGATGGTATATTGTCTCCCCATACTCAATGAGGAAATAAAAGATGCATAAATGAATGGGATGGAGGACCCTCCAGGAAGCAATGGGTCATCGATTTCAGCTCAGGCACTAAGGACCTTGATCATCTTCATACTCTTGCCCAAGGCAGACTCCCACATGAAAGTTTCTTTTCCTCTTTGACCCTGGCAAGGCTACACCTGCAATGATGGATTAAACTTTGAACATTGAAAGAACTCAACAAACAGCTCCAAGAATAACAGTTCAGGTGAGTAGAAAGACTGATTCATAACAGGAATTTTAAAAAGGAATGAGTTTCAAAGATATTTCAAATCTTAGCCAAGTGACAAGAAAAAGAAGACCTGATTGTTATCTGTGCATATTTAAGGAAAAGAAGAATGACTGGAATGTATAATATTAGTTTCTTTTTTTTTCTTTACTTTTTTTAAAATTATGTTTAAGAAGCTAAGGTAAATCCAGGAAAGAGATCACAGAGGGACTAGACTTCGAAAAATGCCTTTAGATATTTAGGGCTGGACCCAGAGCTAAGATTTGGCAAAGCTCTCACGGAAAAAAGAATAATGATCCAAAGGCTGGGGAAATATCCCTCAGTTTCCTCTTAAGGATTTTGTCATGTTCAAAGTGGATAAAGAAGGCTAAGTCCTAAGTCAATAGCAGGCTTATATAAGTAGTACACTGTTGGCAGGGGTGAGAAAAAGAGAACAGCTAAGACATCCTGAAAGTTATTCTGTTTCCTCCAAGGGAACAGGTTTAAGTGACAGAAAACTGACATTGAGTATAATATCCAGTTCAAGTAAACTATTATGAATTCATTATTATGAGAAATCAGGGAAATTTGAAGGTAAATGCTTCCCATGGGTGTATCTGGGAAAAGGAGAATGTAAAACCTCTAGCAAATAGATCAACACAGATTTGTGTCTACATAATGTTTGACATCATATTATTCGTTCAAGAATAATAATGATCATTTTGTTGAAATTTGATTTGTACCCAGTGTAGTGGGAAACACATAAAAAAAATCTCAGTGCAGAAAAGGCAAAGCAACATGCTCAGCTCTGTGGAGTTGTTTTTATTTTCTAATCCTGTCATTATCAACTTGGTTGCTTATCAGCCAATTTTCAGGAAACTAAACACTATAGTTGGGTTCTAAATTTGAAGGGCGGTTTTGATGCTGAATTTCTATGTAGTTGATTGCATTATTTTGCTTAAATATTCACTGATCTTAATCTTGCCCACCCATACAAGGCCCTTTCTTGGTGCCTTCTTTTAGGAGGAACAAAAATTGGGGAAGAAAGCATTGTTTCTTGGGGGATAGACTCAAATACATATTACATTGTTTTTAATGGGTCATTAGGTAAAAACTCAACTCCAGAAGGTAACTCAGAAGCACTTCCAACAACTACTTGTATTTTTACTCAGGATACTATGAAACAATACCAAAATATTAGCTTGTACTGATTCCTCAGCTCTCAGTTGTTGATATTTTTCTTCTTAAAAAATGTCAATGATTTAAGCAGGATTTCTATCCCCAAATATTAGGAAGTTGTTTTTTGTTTTGTTTTGTTTTGTTTTGTTTTGGTGTGGGGGTGATTATCATCCATAGACAAACACATGTGCATCACCTGGTCACTTATTCTAATTCTTGAGGTGACAACTCCCTAACTCAATTTACTTCTGAGTTCACAGTTGGTGATGAAATTCAGTTACAGTTGCTTCTTTCACACTTAAAGCACTGATATTTGGAATTTTGATAGTTCCTAACAGAAGTAATACAAACCATAATATAAGTGAAACTTCTCAAGTTACAGTATAAGATGCAGAGATACACCACCTCTTATAAAAATTCTCAGGGGAATGTATTAGACATTTGTGTTCCTATGGTATGCACACCCCAAGACAGACTCCCACATGGTGTTCATGAATAAGGAAGGACAAAGTATCTTGATAAATGCCTAAGAAGCAGAATTATCCAAACACCTTCTAGCATCCTTTATGAATAAGAATAATTGATCATCAGTGTAAACCAACAAAGTTACATTCAGATGTTAATTTTATAAATAATGCTTATTGTATCATTTAGAAAGAAGTAGGTTATGCTGCCATAACAAATAACCCCCAAATTTCAGTGGTTTAAAGCAATAAAATAGTTGTTTGTTGTCCAGGAACCATTGTAGTTTGGCAAGGATAGGATCCTCCTCTGTTTCTGATATAGTTAGAATGCAGGGTTGGATAAAGTCTCACCATGTAGAAGATCACCTTGCTCCATAGCACAGAAAAGGGCAATATGGAGAATCACATCCCAGATAGTAAATTCTTCTGCCCAGAGGAGATGTGTATTTTATTGACCTAGATAAGTGGTCTAAACATGTCTAAACTTGAATGCATGGAGGAACTAAAATCTGACCATGTGCTTAGAGGAAGAGAACCAGAAATACTAGTGAGCAGAATTTGTATCCTACTTACAAAAAGAGTGTTATTCAATCGTTTGAGGGAAGCTATGGAACTCTCTTCAGTGTAAAACTCATTAGGTTTATGACAATCTTCCATTTAATTGTAGACTGTTTTGTTGGCTCTCCATTTATTTATTGCAATTTATTTATCTTTTTAAAAAATTAAGCATCTCCTTAATTCCAAGTCTATATGAGACTTCATGGATTTAAGTAGAAGATTTCTGCTCTCTATTTGCTCAATTTTTTAGGTAAGCTCAGGCTTCTCTAAAAGCAAAATATATCCAACTCAGGAGAAAAGCTAATCTGGGTAGGTTTTCTGAGGGACATAACATTAGAGTAAACTTTTATAGCATGGGGAGATGTTACAGAAGCACCTGGGTGGGGCTTCCCTGGTGGCACAGTGGTTGAGAGTCCGCCTGCTGATGCAGAGGACACGGGTTCATGTCCCGGTCCGGGAAGATCCCACATGCCGCCAGAGCAGTTAGGGTTAGGCCCGTGAGCCATGGCCGCTAAGCCCATGCATCTGGAGCCTGTGCTCCGCAACAGGAGAGGCCACAACAGTGAGAGGCCCATGTACCGCAAAAAAAAAAAAAAAAAGCACCTGGATGGAGAAGTGACAGAAGCATCTGTATTCCAGTCCAGAAAAATGTATGTTCCAGATACTTGTAGGCAGATTCTTGGGAGGTATTAATTAAAAGCTCACACTTTTTGTCTCAAGTAAAACTTGAAAAAATTAGAAAAATTGTAAGGCTATATTTACTATTTTAGAGGTCAGAGATTCAGATTTCTTACAAATACACACAAGGAAGCAAGAGATGGTAAGCATTCATCACTAAATTGCATATCTGAAAGTATGGTGGATGGGTGGATGGTGTCTTGCAGAAGGTTTTGATATGCACAGAGGTTTCACCAAGGAATGTGAACCAAATCCATCTAAAGAACTTAGAGCTTGCCCTGAAGCCTTAAAATAACTTTCTCCTGTTTTCAATACCTCCTGCTTTCCCTGAAACCACTGTCAGAATGTTGAAAAGTCAGACTTCACTTGCAGAAAGAAAGAAAATATAGATAGTTGAGAGTGTAAGGAAGTCTGTTGGATAAGGATTTATTTGAATAATTACTATTTTATGTTATAAATATCTGAACACTGGTCTGTCTCCTTTTTTCCTGTAAGACCACTGCCCTATTTGAATAAGAGGTGAGTACTTCAGAGTGCCACTAAGCACCAATATATCTTTTCACCACTGAGGACTTGAAACTTTATTGAGAATACATGGAAAGCAGTCAAAAGAATATGGCTTTTAGATACTTTCTAATTTTGAACCCAAGCACCATGAAAGCATATTATTTATCATTGCTGAATTCTTATTTCCTCAACTATACGATGGAACAAATAACTACAGCAGAAATGTGGGAGGGTTAAATTAGATTAATCAAAGATTAATATTCCACATCAGTAACAATCTCCTCAGTATTATATTGACATTATCTTTTTCTGAACTCCTATAGAGGGAATACTTGGTTCCATTTAATTTAACATGCCATTATATACACTCAGCGGCATACCATCCTACAAAGCATTTCATGGTGTTTTACAATTAACAGAATCTTGCATGCATTATTTTATATTCATGACCTTTACCCTTGCCACTCTCTGTGGACAAGCTGTTGTCATCATCACATCCATTCACAGTTGCACAAACATGCCAAGTCATAATGATTATAAATAACAGAGTAGGATTCATCAGAAAACCTGGAATTCAGCTCGAATTCTGACAAAAGCTGCTGCCTGATCTTAGAAAACTCACTGGCTTTTGAGTCTCAATTTTTTCATCTCTAAAATAGGTATAATTATGATTTAACTATCTCATACAGTTGGTGAGAATATTAAGCAATAAAAAATATAAAGCAATTGTTCAAGGTATATTGGTTCTCTTCCTTGAAATCTTGTATTTTGCTCTGTAGTCTAAAGTTTATTACCTTTTTTATGCTATTGTCTGTTTTATCAAACTTCATGGACCAAGGAAAGGACTGTCCAAGAAATAAAATGTGATCACAGGAAATGTATATTTACACATTGTGCTTACATCTATATGTGTATATATATATATATATATATATATATATATGTACATATATTTAATATAGTTATATAAAATAGTTCACATACATTTGTATATAAATTACATAGCAGTATTCACATTAGTATTAATATAAATATAATAAAATTCATATTATTAGTTAGGATGATTATAAAATTTACCATGATACAGATTATATATAACAATATGAATTATGGATATACAATGCATATTTGAATACGGACATTTTGATATACTATGTTAAGTATATAGTATGCACAAGATGTGCCTATATGTTTTACACTTATCAGGACATTTTGGCATAGTTGGACTACAACAGGGCATAGGTTATATATGCAAAAAAATAAGCATGACTATTGTACTAACACTGGAGTTGAATATTGCTGAAGGGAGGGGATACAAACATCATTCGCCCCTACTCCCAGGCATACACACACATACACACAGAAACACGCACACACACCCCACCACAAAAACCAACAGTATTTATTTGTCAACAAAGCTTTACTTGAATGCAGAAAGGCTTCCTAAGATAAACAGAACCAATGTCCAGAACCTTATCTGACCAAATGGCAGCTCATCTGGCCACCTGTCCTGCGGAAGCCTCTGAGGTTCAGATTTCTGCAATGATGACTAGGGGTGCCTCTGGTGGGTAGAATAATGACCCCCCAAGTTATCTATGTACTAATGCTAAATGCCTGTGAATAAGGAATAAGTTACCTTATATGGAAAAAAAAGATCTTGTAGATGTGATAAGAATCTTGGAATGCAATATTATACTGGGTTCTTTAGATGGACCCAGTGTAATGACAAGGGTCCTTATAAGTGAAAGAGGGAAGCAGCAGAGTCAGAGTCAGAGTGATGTGGACTCAAGCCAAGGTATGTGCACAGCTCTATAAGCTAGAAAAGGCAAGGCACAGACTCTCCCTTAAAGCGTCCAGAAGAAACACAGTTCTCCTAACACCTTGATTTTAATCCCATAAGACACATTACAGACATCTGATCATGGAGATTTTAAGGCAATAAATGTATGCTGTTTTAAGCCACTCATTGTGTCAATATGTTACAACAGCAACAGGAAACTAATACAGTGCTCTTTTCCTCTGGCACCAATGTTGCTTGGCCAGAGTCTCACTGTTGCAGGGATTACTCTCAGAAAATGCTCATTTATGCTTTGGTCTAAACCAAAGTGTGTTAAAGCTCCCCTGGCCTTTTGTGGCCTAGAAAATTACTGCCTATTGCCCCTAACATTTCACGCATTGTGAGTGTGTGCAACCTACAGATGTCTGTTTCACTCCTAGCTCACTGTTTCTAGGTCTGCAACATGAACCTTTGGGGAAAATGGGCTGAAGAAAATATGCATAACAGACACCATGTTACAAGAATAATCAGCCTCTCTTCTCCTGTCCCAGTTAAGCCCACAGACCACATCTATTTGTCCAATACCATATCACCAATAGTGTCTGACTCATGTTGAAACTTAATACACATTTATAGACTGACAGCACAATCCTGGGCCAGCCTTCTGCAAATACACACCATCTTCCCTAAATTCCTCATAACACCACCAAGGGCTTGCTCCTTGCCTCAACAATTACCCTTCCAGGCTACTCCTACACAAGACATAAGAATGTGGACTTCTCTTCCAAGCATCCTAAACTAAACATGTTGTGGGTTGAATTATGTCCCTACAAAAGATGAAGTCCTAACCCCAGGTACCTGTGAATGTGACCTTATTTAGAAATAGGATCTTTACCTAATACAAGAAATCAATTCAATATGAGGTCATATTGGATCACAGTAGGCCATAATCCAATGACTGTTGTCTTACAAGAAGAGGGAAATTTGGATCCAGATGTAAAGGGAAGGCAACATTGTGAAGGAAGTCAGGGGCAAAGATTGGAGTTATGCTGCCACAAGCCAAGGAATGCCAAGGACTGTCAGAAACCACTGAAGAGAGGATCTAGAAGAAAGACATGAAACAGTTTCTCCCTGAGGGTTTCCTGAAAGGACCAACCCTGCTGGCATCTTGATTTCAGATTCTGGCCCTGTACTGTAAGGAAATACATTTCTGTTGCTTTAAACCACCAAATGTGTGGTAATTTGCTGCATCAGTCCAAAGAAATGAATAGGGTAAAGATAGTAGCTATGCTACTCAGTATAATTCTACATCCATCCACATGCACAAACCACTGCACTTTCTTGTTGATTTAGGTTGACAAAGATGAATCTATTTTGCCATCCCAGCAGGAGGGGATCCTGTGCACACTCCCCTGCCTGGCAGAGTCCCCACTGGGGTAATCTGCATGCATTGACATCATCTGGTTATAAAGTGAAAGTTAACATGGCAGCACAGCGGTGTTCCCGTTAACTACTGATTTGTTTTCCCATTTGTGTAAATACGAACTGAATTATCTGCGAAGCCAGGAGAAAGAAACCTCATCAGGGAGTCTTATAGGTTGTGTAAGTGTTTCCGACACCTGGGCCTCTCTGTACATACAGAATCCTATATCTGAGCTGCTTATTTTCTTTTGCAAACAAACGTTCAAAATTCTTAGCACACGATTGTCATCTGAATCCCTCAGGGAAATAAACATTATGCACTAAAAATAAAACCAACTACCCTGCAATTCAGGGACCCAATTCATACTACTGCCTCAGTCTGATAAAAGCAGGGTGGTCTATGGTCGCAAAACCTGGGCAGTGAGAATATATTCTAGAGTTATCCTAAACTACCCTCAAAGTCTCAAAACCAGGTATAAACATGGCAGTGTCCAACACCCTAGGCTACCCAGTGAAGGGTATTTTTGAAATCTTTCCCCTTTATAACAGCAATCTGTCAGTCCAGGGGCCATTTGTATTTCTTCCTTGGTCTTAATTGAATTCAGAGAATTAGTGAGATGCCAAAGAGCAGGATTTCAATCAGATAAGGAATGACTGAAGCCATATAAGGTATAGGTCTTGGGAAAAAAACCTGGGAAAACAGAGAAGGTCATATTTCTCCAATTACAATAACATTTCTTAGAACATGAAGATTCTAGGAGAAATCTAGTATCCTCTCTTTGCAAGTCATCAAATCCAACTTCCAGGGGGATTGGGGATATATTGTTTAAGGGTACAAACTTGCAGCCAGTAGATAAATGAGTCCTGGAGATCTAAACACAGTGTAATGATTATAGACAACAATGTTGTATTATACTTCAAAGTTGCTAAGAAACTAAATCTTGTTACCACCACACAAAAGAAACAATAATTATGTGAAGTGATAGAAGTATTGGTTAGTGCTATGGTGGTAATCATATTGCAATATATAAATGTATCAAATCAATACTTTGCATACCTTAAACTTACATGCCCTGTGTCAATTATATCTCAATTTAAAAAAAAATCCAATTTCCAATACCCTGTGATTATTCATTCAAGACCACATTTGAATGTCTTACTCACTCTGAGTAAAGGAGGCCAGGCATAACTAAGATGTACAATATGCTGTCCCTGTACTCACGGTGATGACAATCTAATGAACAAGCTCTCGCTGGAAGGTCTGCTTTGGAGTCTGAGAAATAGTTAGCAATTGGCAGCCAAAATATCTACATCTATTTTCTACCTCTGACACTAATAGTTATCTGTGTTGTAGTCCCCATATCTCTTAAAGCTCAGTTACATTAATATCAAAATGGGGAAACTTACTCGGGTTCCATTAGAACCTGGTTGGCTGATATCTTCATTGAGCAGAGTTGCCCACTCTCCCTGTACCACCAGCCTAACTCCACCCTCTTATATAATGGAGAAATAAACTTCTCTTGCTTGAGATTTTGTAATTTTTGTCTCTGTTATATAAGCTTAACCCATCCCTACCTATGCCCCCTTCTTGCCTCCATGTGGCATTATCCTGTTCTTGTGTCAGGGAAGATTATGTTTTAGGATACACAATTTATCTCAATGATATCAATAACAACACTTCATGTCAAGGATTGTATTTGCAAGGATTGTACGCTGAATGGTACATCATAATAATAGGTAATACCTTTCCTGTATAAATTTTGACACTTTGAAAAGATGGATAAATAATAAAGTTATATAATATGCTATAAAAAAATGGGGCAACTTTGCCTTTCTTACATTCTCATTAAGAAGATAAAGCGCATGAGACCATTTTGAAATTCAAATCATCTAACAAGTGTAACCTACATTTGTTACAGTTTTTTGATAAAGAGTGCTTTAGTATCTTCCCGAGTCCTTTGAAGCTCATAGTTTCATTGCCAGACAGCTCTGAACGTGAGGCTTTCTATTCTTATCTCATAGCTTGGCTCTCCTTGGAGGATAGATAATATTCTTGTGCCACACAAATCTTAAAATTAGACTGAATATTTTTACAAGTACCTCAAAAAGGAAAGAGAAAGCTAAATGTTAGTGAGAAATGAAGATTTTACTAAAGATTCCATAGGGAAGATGAAGAGAAAATTCACATCACTCACTACAGAGCAAAGAACTGTACAATTGTCCCTTAAATATTTCTGTTACCTTGGAAAACCTCTCTCTGGACAAATGGGTAAACTTTACTCTTCATATATTGCCTTTGTCTCTTTCTTTGTCTCTCTTGTCTTTACTCAAACTCTTTATTTTCTTGTTTTCTGGAGAGTATCCTAAATATACATGTGTGTGTATATATATATATATATATTATATATATATATATATACACACACAGAGAGAAAGTATAATTAACATACCATATAATTCATTTATTAAGTGGTGTAATTTAATATTTTTGGTATAATCACAAGGTTGTGAAACCATTACCACCATCTAATTTAGACCATTTATTGCCACAAGAACTCCCATACCCATTAGTATTCTCTCTCTATGACCCTTCACCACACCACACTCCCCACACAGCCCCTAATCTATTGTCTCTCTCTGTCCAGATTTACTAACACTGGACCTTTCATGTAAGTGGAATCATACAATATATAGTTGTTTGTAACTGGCTTTTTTATTGTCAAGTAATATTCTACTGTATGGATATACCACACTGTATTTAGCCATTCATCATTTATGAACATTTGGGTCATTTCCAATTTCTGGCTATTATGAATAATGCTGCTATGAACATTCATATACAAGTTTTTGTGTGAACATATGTTTTTATCTTCTTAGGTAAATACTTAGGAGTGGAATTGCTAGATCTGAGGGTAACTTTATGTTTGCCATTCTGAGAAATGGCCAAACTGTTTCCTAAAACAGCTGCACAATTTTACATCCCCACCAGCAAAACATGAGGGTTCCAATTTCTCCACATCTTCATCAATACTCATATATCTTTTGATGTATTAGTGGATTGGAAGTAGAACCTCATCATGGTTTTTAATCTGCATTTTCCTAATGACTAATGATGTCAATCAACATTTTGTGTACTTATTAACCATTTGTAAATATACTTTGGAGAAATATCTATCAAAATATTTTGCCCTTTATCCTAGTCTGTTCAGGCCACTATAACAAAAATAACATAGACAGAGTGACAAACAACAAACATTTATTTTTCACAGTCTAGCATCTGGGAAGTCCAAGATGAAGGTACTAGCAGATTCAGTGTCTGGGGAGGAACTGCTTCTTGTTCACAGACAGCCAATTTCTCTCATTGCATCCTCACATGTTACAAGAGGCAAGGCACTCTCTGGAGTCTCTTTTATCAGGGCACTAATCCCACTCATGAGGGCTCCATTTTCATGATCAGCTTAACTCCCAAAGGTCTCACCTCCAAATATCAACACATTGGGAATTAGTTGTCAACATGTGAATTTTGGAGGGACATTAACATTCAGTCTGTAAAAATGATAATTTGATTTATTTATCTTTTTGTTATTGAGTTATAAGAGATTTTTTAATGTAAAACTCCTTTATCAGATGTATAATTTGCCAACATTTTCTCCCATTTTGTGATTTGTTTTTCCTTTCTCAATACTAGTGTTTTCTGAACAAAAGTTCACATTTTGATGTAGTCCAATTTATCTATTTTTTGGTCACTTGTGCTTTTGGTGTTATATCTAACAATTTACAGCCTAATCCAAAGTCACAAAGATTTACTCCTATGTGTTCTTTTAAGAGTTTTATAATTTGTCCATGGTATGTGGAAAACACCCAACCTCATTATTTTGTATGTAAATAACCATTTTTCTCAGCATCATTAATTTAAAAAACTATTCTATCCCCATTGAATTTCAGATCCCTTGTTGAAAAATAATTAACCATAAATGTACGGTTTTAGTTCTTGTTTTTTAATTTTGTTCCATTGACCTATATGCCTATCCTCATGCCAGTTCTACACTGTATTGATTATAATTGCTTTACAGTAGGTTTTGAAGTTAAGAAGTGTGAATCTTCCTGCTTCGCTCTTCCTTTCCTAGTTTCCTAAAGTGAAAGTTTACATTACAAATTTGAGATCATTCTTTTTAAAATATAGGTATTTATAGCTATAAATTTCTTTCTGAGCACTACTTTTACTGTATCCCATAAGTTCTGATGTGTTGTTGTTTTCATTCATCTCTAGATATTTTCTAATTTTCCTTGTGATTTCTTCTTTAAACCATTGGTTATTTAGAATTGTGTTAATTCCCAAAGTATTTGTGAATTTCTCAAATTCCATTCTGTTACTGATTTCTAATTTTATTCCACTGTGGTCAGAATACATACTGTGTATAATTTTAATGCTTTTACATTGAATGAGGTTTTACATGTTCTATTCTGGTGAATGTTCTATGTTATACTATAATATGTTTCATGGAGCTCTCTACAGATGTTTATTATACTTATTTGATTTACAGTGTTATTTAAGACTTTCATTTTCTTGCTTATCCTCTGCCTAGTTGTCCTGTCCATTATTGAACAAAGGGTATTAAAATCTCCTATTATTATTGTTAAATTATATACTCCATTCAATTCTATCTGTGTTTTCTTCATGTTTTTTGGGAGCTCTGTTTTTAGGTATATATATGTTTATAATTATTATAATTGTTATAATTTTTTGGTGGAACAATCCTTTTATCAGTGTGAATGTCTTTTTTTAATCTCTAGTAATATTTTTTGCTAAAAGTTTATTTTGTCTGTTATAAGTACACCACTTTCTTGTGATTATTTTTATATTATCATTTTCTATCTTTTTACTTTGAAACTACTTGTTTCTTTTAATTTGTATGATATATAACCTGATTTTTTTAGCAATTTCTGTCTTTTTCTTAGATTAATTCATATTTAATGTTACCACTGATATGGTTGGAAATACATGTGCCATTTTACTTTGGTTTCTATATGTCTCATTTTTCTATTCCTTTATTTCTTTATTGTCTTTTTTTTAATTGAGTCACTATTGTCTAGTGTAACATTTTAATTTCTTTGTTTTAAATTATGTTTTGAGTTACATTCTTAGTGGTTGCTCTAGGATTTACAATATATACCTTAAGTTATCAGGATCCACTTTCGATTTGTACTGATTTTGGTCAAGTGAAAATAGAAAATTTACTATTACATAGTTCAATTTATTCCCTCTTTTTTATTCTATTATTATTGTACATTTTACCTTTATTTATGTTACATACCCATAAATACATTGTTCTAAGTATTACCTTATATAATATTATGTCTTTAAAAGAGGTTGAAAGATGAAAGACAAACAAGTATAGTTTTATAGAGTTTGTTATATTAACCTTCTTACTTTCCCTTGCAGGTTTTCTTTATTTCTTCTTGCAGTCTTCAGTTATCACCTGTTTTAATTTCTTTACTCCAGTGAAGCTTTGTTTCTACCTCTCTCCTTTTTGCTACTATTATCAAATATATTACATTTCCATATAAGTCCAGCAATGCATTTATACAAAAATTGTTTTATACAACTGCTTTTTAAATCAGTTAAGAAAAGAAAGGAGAATAGATATGCAGTTATACTGTCTTTTGTAATTACCTACATAGTTAACTTTACTGGTGCTCTTTTTTCAAATGGGTTAGAATTACCATTTGATCTCACTTGCTTTAATCTTGTAGAACATCTTTTTTTTTTTTTTTTTTGCGGTACGCGGGCCTCTCACTGCTGTGGCCTCTCCTGTTGCAGAGCACAGGCTCTGGACTCGCAGGCTCAGCGGCCATGACTCACGGCCCCAGCCGCCCTGCGGCCGTGACTCACGGCCCCAGCCGCCCTGCGCCCTGTACAATAGACTGATTCCTTCCCTCAAATATCTCACCGTGGTCATGGGATAAAAAACTGGCTCAAATTGGGGAAAGATTATACAACCTTGCAGAGGAGAGGGAATGTTTTGTTTTGTTTTATTTTGTTTGTGATTTACATGAATGCTGTATAAATGAACATGTTGGAACTAGATTGAATATGTCCACTTTCTTGCTTATATGAGAAGACAGATATGGCATCAATATAATTTATTAAGTCTGTGAACTAGAGCATAAAGTGCGGCGAGCCGTTTCCGACCGGCAGAATAACGAGCCGCCACACGCAAGATTCTTCTCGTATCACACTTTATTGGAGCACAGCTTGGTTGAAGAAAGATGGAAGGAAGACCCCGCAATCCTATAGCAGTCTGCTTATATAGGGATTAAGAACATGTGTCGCTCTGTGATTGGCTTTCGCCGATGGTGCGATTTGTGAGCCAGCATCGGATAGGTCGCTACTTTAAAACCTCATTAGTATACTTAGCGCAAGCGCAGTGGCCACAGGAAGGATGACTCAGCTTATTTCAGCTTCCTGCCGCGTAGCAGTTAGCTGACCGCGCCCTACAATAAAGTTTCTCTATTTTATCATGTTGCCACAAAGATCATAGCTATTAAATGGGTATAATATTTTTACTGTTCCTACGCCAACTTGGTCCAATCAACTGAAATAATTTTCATGTGGATAGAGGCAGACATACCACAAAGCTGAAGAAAATTAGCTTCAGGGTCCCTTATTTGCATGGATTTCTTAAGACATCCTGAGAGGTAATTTGTAATGAATTCACATGATTATATATTTCTGGAATTTTTTTTCCAAATAAATACTTTTAATCTCAATGGGTTAAGACAAATGTCTCTTTCTATTGCACTTTCACTTTCCTTCTGTTGTACTGTTCTTCATATGGGATGAATTTAATTAACTGTGGGCATTTTTGAATTCCACATAAGTGGAAATCTATGAACGCATCACTTTTTAATTAGTTGAATCTATTTATATCACTATTATGTCAGAAATACCATTACCACCCTTGTGCTAGTCACTCATACTGGTGGCATGGCAATTTAGGACCAAAGGTTCATATCATGACAAATGTGTCTTTTGGTGTCCATAACTAGGAATACACAAGTAATGTAAGAGAAATGAATGAAATTTACAAAGTCAGAATTTAGTTTGTGAAAATACTTTCAGTCATCAGACAAGTAAGTAGAAGGTAGTTTTCATTGATTCTTAGTCGAGACAGATTTTTTACTTCAAGAAATATATTAAGTAAAGTACAAATTTACATGATTTAAAATTAAAAATACACCATGATTTTTTAATATTTTATGGGAATAATATGACAGAATTTATCAGAATTCCTGTGTTTCTAGGGCATGAATATATAGTAATACTGCAAACTATAATCATGTCTGCAACAGCTCAAGGATGAAAGAAACTTAATAAAGGTGTTGCTAAATTTTACAACAATCCTAAATATTCTCACAGCAATACCTCTAGTAAGTTGTTAAGTTGAAAGGTTTCTAAATTATCATTCATAGTGATGCTAAATGTAGAACAACCATGGTATAAAAAAAATGACTTACCATTATCTCTTTACATCCTCCATGGGAATTATGTTATCAAATTCTTGTAATGTAAAAAGGTAATGAGTGTGCAGACAAAAGTGTAGGAAAAAAAAAGGTATTATAAGGGATATGTCAGGAAATTAATATATGAAATAGTACATTATTTTCCTAGATCTTGTGATATTGGCAATATTTGTCAGCTTGTTCAAATGTGACTTTTGCTGTGATCTTTTTGTCTTTCTGATTGAACATTTTACACTTAATTGTGTATTTGTTACTATTAATACTTCTAATACTTAAAAAATATTAATACTTTTAAAATTATTTCCCCAATTTTTATAATCTTTCATCTCTTCAAACCCTTTATGTGCCCCTGGGTATGAACATCATACATTATTCTTATCCTTCAACAGTGCTCATAGCCAGGCAAAATGAGGTTTGCAAAGCATTGTGGAGAGCTAAGAGTAGAACTTGGCAAAATTTCCCATGCATTATAATTACCCAGGGGGCTTGTTAAATAAAACACAGAGCACTGGGTTTCTTCCCCAAAATTTCTGAGTCAGTGGGTTTTAGATGGGGCTGATAATTTGCTTTTCTGTAAGTTCTAAAGAGGTGCTGATGCTGCTGGGACCACATCTTGAGTGACAATGGTCTACACATTAGAGGAACATAAGTCATTAAAGATTAGTCAGGGATTTAAGCAGTAAGTGAGGAGGTTAAACTCCTACTTTGTTGCTGGTGGAGGTTCTTGCTGGCTTATTAATAATATAGTGGGATAAAACAAAATAATAAAAACCAAGTGATATGTTAACTGACACCAAAGTTCCTCTTAGCAAAAGAATTAGCAAGCCAAGATTTAGGAAGAAATCACAAACAAATTAAATTGAGATGCATAAAACTATCATAGCAAATTGGAGATAAGGGTCAGGAGAATAAATAAAAAAGAAAAAGAACTCAGGTAGGAGAGAAAGGTCTAGGAAGATGAACCTATGGATATGGGTGATTCATGAAAAATTTCAGATGAAGGAAGGGTAGGGAATTTCCAAGAGCAAACATGTCTAATATTCCATTTTAATTTATTTCTGTTGCTGTGTTAAAATGTCCTATACTGCCTCAAGCATGCAGTAAAAGTCTACTTTATATGTACAGCCAGGCTTGTGATAATAGGGAGTAAAAGGATGGGGAAACAAACAAATAAAATTTAAAATTAAGTAATGACTCCTGCTCAACATTCATTCTTTTGCTGAAGATTATGTATAAGGAGAGTCGCAAATCTATAACTTTTAGGTGGATCTAAGATCAGATAAGTAGGAGTGTAGTGCCCACTGTGCAATTGGAAGCTGCAGAGCTGAATGGTGGGGAAAATAGAATGTATATTTCATAAAAGCAGCTTTTGAGCACATAATTCAGGAGCATATGGGAAGCAAACCCCATATTTCCAAACAATACTGGAGAAAAGTGACTGAATTAGTTTGTAGGCCTATCATAATAAAATGTTACATATTGTGTGGCTTAAACAACAGAAATTTATTTTCTTTCAATTCTGGAGGCCAGACGTCCAAGACCAAGGTGTCAGCAGGATTAGTCTTCTCTCCTTGGCTTGTCAATGGCTTGTCTCTGTGTCTTCACATGGTTTTACCTTCATGTGTCTCTAGGTCGAAATCTTTCTATAAAGACAGTAGTCATATTGGATTAGAGCCCACCCTAATGACCTGATTTTAACATAATTGCCTCTTTAAAGAATGTAGTCACATTCCATATTCATTATAGTTACATTCTGAAGCACTGGGAAATAGGATTTCCATATATTAATTTAGGGAGGATATAGTTCTGCATCAGAGTGACCTTTGAAGGGAGAAGACTACTTCCTGGATAACAAAAGTAAAAAAAAAATAGTAATAGTAGCAATTCAACAAATATTTATTGAACAAACTGTAGTTCTAGAAACTGACCAGTGAACAAAATAAATAAAAGAGTTAATTCAGATGAGCTAGTGTAGGGAGACAAATAATAAATAGCTAAGTGATATGGTGGGTGTTGATAAATTCTATGGAGAAAATTCTAGTAGAAAAGGAAACAGTAAATGCTGGATGGAAGGCTGGTCTGCTATATTAAATACAATAGCCAGGAAAATTCTCACTGACCAGGAACATCTAGGCAAAGACATGCTTAGAGGTTGAATATCAGTTGAATATCAAATGATGATAATTATAGCATTATATGTACTTACTATCTGTGTTATTTTATCAGCTTTTAGTGCCTATTGTATATTAGACATAATTCTAAGCACTTTACATTCATTATGTCATCTTTAGTTATCTCATTAGCCTAATAATATAGGAACTTTCACTCTCATCTTTTGATAAATGATGAACTTGAAACTAAGAGAAGAGTAATTTTCTCAATATCACACAGTATTAACAAGGTAGATTTTGATTCCAACATTTCCTGAATCCAAACCTAATAATCTTCTCATGATTTTACAATAGGTGTTTAATATATATGGGTCCAGATTTTGAAAGTACCAGCTGGTAGAACCATTTTGCCACTACAGGTGAGATCTCACTGAGTTCAGTGCTGCCAGATAACTATAACCTCACATAAATTATTTTATTCAAGGCTCAGTTTCTTCATCTGTGAAGTGGGGTTAGCAGTGTTCTTCTCAGGGGATCATGACGAGTATTAAGAGTTAATCTTTGTTAACCATTGAGCACACTATCTGGCACATATCAGGTGCTCAGAAATAAGAGTTGCTATCATCGTCATTATCACCATCACCATCATCATCACCATCATCATCATCATCATCATCACCATCTACCATTGTCATAAAGGCTCTAGGTAACCTCCCATCCTAGAAAAATAATCCCATCTGTGAGATAAAAGGATTAGACTAAGTGATCTCCAAAATCCTTCCTACCTCTAATACTTTATGAGTCTATTTAAAATTCTCAAGTGAGGAAAACAGTGTTATTGAAATGCTAGAAGTGTATACTTGGTTCTAAATAGAACATAGACATGTCAAAGGACATTTGACATATTTCCCAGACATAGGTGAAGGTACAGAGACATTATCTACAGTGAGCCTTTATGTTGATGAACACTGAAGAGCTTGATGATTTGTGCTTTTCTGTCTGTCCTACTTAGAGTCAAAATTGAGAGTTGTGCACTTATAACAGGAACATTCATTCACAAATCAAGCTAGATGTAACAGAGAGCTCATTGAAAATGGGAACATTTTAGCCCATGACAACCACAAACTAGTACAAACATCTCTATAGAATGTTCTCATCCATGAAGGACAAAATAGGAAAGTTTCCAAACTTTTTCCCTCTAAGTTCTGGCTTGAATCTAATATTTTTCAATTCAATGTTATATTTTTCTGAACAGAGAAAAATAGAAACTGGATGTTAGGCCAAAATTAAAACATGAAAAACAACAACAACAAAAAAAAAAACTAAGAGATTATTTGGCTCTAGATTTTACCCTATGTAGGAAAGCCCAAAACATTGTCAGACAGTTCTGACTAAATTCTTTCAATAGCTGGTGATTCATTACCTTAGAGCAGCCCATTTATTATGTTCAAATTATTAGATTCTTCTTGAGCTTCTACTCAATATAAGAAAATGTGAGGAACTTTATCCCCTGCCCCCCAAAGAGGAACAAGGATTCAAAGCATTCACACATAGTAAAAGACCAGAGATAGAGTCATTATGTGAAATAAAGGGCTGAACCAGCCAGGAACATATATGGATGACTGCTTATACCACTGTTCAGGAGAAGGGATGATACTGGATTGCGTGTCTGGGTCTTCAACGGATTCAAATACAGTTATATTCAAAAACCTCAAAGAGATTAACCTGGACAGGGAGTGAAACACCTGTCTCACAGTCAGAAAACTATTAAAGATGTACTAATTTAGTGGTTAAACTCATTGCTTTGGGGTAGTTTGTTAAGGACCAATAGTTAACTATAATGCTGTGAAACAGAGCTAAAGTCACCAATATGAGGTCTGATTCTCAACTGGAGAAACCAATGAACAAGGCAGAAGAAATTGCAAAATCTTTACATAGAGAGGTAAGGATGAAATTAAAAAAAAAAATTCTTAGGAAGCCCTCCCCTCAAGCTGAAGTAAAATTTCATAATTTACTAGAGACACAGATGTCAATCAACTGAGAAAATAATTACTTCTGAGGAAATGAAAATAATAGCACAATCTTCAAAGGACTT